>NC_052058.2:35899512-36547012 GCF_903992535.2 Arvicola amphibius | reverse complement strand
TAGAGGCAAATAGAAAAAAAGAAAAGTTACAGTTCATTATGGTGGTGGGAAAGGCATGCCCACCAAGTGTGAGGCTGCAGGGCACATTGTGCCAGTTAGGAAATGAATTCGGGCTAGAGCTCAGCCTGGCTGTATCTCACGCCACTTCTTCAGTTAGATATCATCTCCAAAAGACCTGCAACCTTTCAGAATAGCACCACTGGTAGGGACCAAGCGGTCAAATACACGAGTCTACAAGTGTGAGGGACATTTTATATCTAACCTGTAACATAGGTCCATGCATATGTCCTTGTTGTTTTCCCCCAAAATAAATGCAGTGGCTACTTAGCTGAGAGATGGATGGACAAATCCACCCCTTTTATTATTTTCTAATCGAGGGTTGATTCTCATCAGTTCAAAATTTAGTTTCTATACATAGGTGATCATATTTTAATAATTATAGTGAATGAGCTTGGTTGCCTCGTATTCACTGATTTTATTTTTCAGCCGTATTGCTCATTGTTTGTTCTGTTGTAGATTCTAAGGATTTGGTAATCTGATGTGGTAGTTTTACTCTGAGGTATCTCTTAAAATAGAAGTCAAATTAAAAACTAAAACAACAAAATTTAATTGATGTATAAATAAATGCTCTACTTTTTAGATGAAAATGGGATGATTTTTTTCACCACCTCTTTTTTTTCTAGTATGCCTGACACATATATAACCGCCGGTGATTATTGAGATGATCCCTGGGATGATGAACTCAAGCTGTCCAGGGTGCATACTCCTTTCAACACCTTGCAGCCTCCTGTGGTTTCTTTTTGTTTAAGGGGTCATCATTCTGCTGGAGCAGCTTTGCAGTTGTTTCCTAGTATTCTCCACAGGGCCAGGTTCCACACTTCCTCCTTAGCACTGACCTATTTTCTTGACTTCAGGGTTTCTGAATCTAATCAGGTCCTATTTATTGAGTCTTCTGTGACTCCTTGTCTACAGAAGTTACTTTCCCTTCTTTTATGCATCTTATTCATTCTGTGCCCACACGTTTTAGGGATAATGGACCATTTTCTTGAGAATTTAATGCTTTTCATTTTAGGATTATAAGGTAAATACAGAAAATCTTCTGTGAACTCCTTTGCTTATTGTCTGTTGTGGTTCCAGGACAATGAGACATTGGACATGGACCATGGACTTTTTCAAATGCTAGTCTTTCCTCATTTTCTAAGCATTCCTTCAGCATCTTAATACCTCATTAAATTGCTTTCTTTTTTGTTGTTGTTTGAGATAGGATCTCACAATGTAGTCAATGTTAACCTTGACTACACCATCTGGAGTTACAGGTGTCTTTGCAGGAAAGTTTTCTTTCCTGACTGGTCTCTGTTTGCTCCAGTATACTCGGTGGAGTTTTATTAGTCTTATGACTAAGTAAATATCAATATTGACCCAGTTTTTATTGACACATTTAGCTGGACATTTATATAATTTAGTTTGTATGTGCTACACTGAAATAAGCAATATAAATAACTTTGTGTGTGTGTGTGTGTGTGTGTGTGTGTGTGTGTGTGAGAGAGAGAGAGAGAGAGAGAGAGAGAGAGAGAGAGAGAGAGAGAGAGAAGAATGTGGGCAAGTATGTGCCACAGTGTATGTAGGGCAGAGGGCTTCTGATACTGATTCTTTCCTTTGGCTCTGGGTTCTAGGGATGGAATTCAGGTCTTCAGGTTTGCACAGAAAGTGCTGGTACATGCTGAGCCATCTCTGGCTGAAATAACATTTTTAAAGACAGAGTTATACATAATAACCTTAGGGAACTAATTCTATATTTAAATATTCTTGTAAGCAAATAGTAAGATTTACTGAGAATTTTATTATGTATGTCAGATATATTTGTGTTTGAGATTTTCCTTTGGCTGTTCTCATTCATATTCATTCTCTTGCCCCTTCATATTTCTAAGGATGTTGTCCTTAGTCATCTTCCACCGTGAAATTCAGGCTGTCTTAAAACCTTCCTTAACCGCGATCTACCTCCTGACAGCTGCATTAGTGCTGTCCCCTCTCATAGGTCACTTAGATTTCTCTGCAGTCTCCTGTCTAACAGAGTCACCGTGTTTATTTAGAATTTGTCAGACATTTTTGGAAGCTTGCTGTGGTCTTGCCTTGTTAGTACTAGTAATGAGAGGCAGAATAAGAGAAGACTGCATTTGCAGATGATTGTGGTACCATGTGTGACCCATAGTAAAGCGTCACAGTGGGACGTCTGGGGGACCGTGGGATAATAGGAAACAACCAAAGTGTGGTTCCCACACACCACTCAATGCAACCGTTGACAGCGTGTGGGTCTCCTACAGTTTACCTGACTTCTGACAGTGTCTGCCTAGAGGCAGCATCCGATCCCACCAGGTGAAGGTTTAGCCTTCTAAGACCTACTTCAGATGCCCATGACAGGCAGCCCTTTGTGGCCTGTGCTTATGACTGACAGGTTATATAAACTGGCTTTCCCTGACTCCTTCCTGGAGTTTATTTAATTTGCTCATAGTTGTCATAAAGGTCACTACAGAAGATTGGATGAATAGTCAGATGGCTAGAGCAGGCACATGGATGGTGCTTGTAGCTTTATGTTCTTTCTGGGCATACCTCTCTTAGGCAGCTCATGTCCAGCACTCCAGATGCTTGGTGAACTGTGTCCCTTGTTTTCTTATGGAGGTGTCATAATGTGGGGACAATTGATTACACTGTTGGTTTTTGGTGATCAGCTTAACCTTTAGCCCCTCTCTGGAAACTTAGGGAAGAGCTGAAAGTCCAACTTTCTAATCATCATTTTGGTGACTCAGCTCCAGTCCTGAGGTCATATAAGGGCACTGTCTCTCCATTAGCACACAGAGGAAGTACTGATCACTGGAGACTCTGGGGCTTTAAGAGCTGTGTCTGCCAGGAACCCCAGGGCTCAGACCAGCTATGTATTTCTCATTACACCATAATGTCTCAGGCATCTTGGGGGAGTGAGTATCTTTCACATATATTTCTTGAGTTTTACTTTTGTTGTCACCTGCCACTTTAGGTCTCTGTTGTTACTTTTACACAATTTTAAGTCCTCTTAATAGCTTTGGTCTTAATTATCTTGTCATTCAGTTTAGGAAATACCTTATCTTCAGTGTGTTTTTCTTGGAGAAAAAGCTATCTGCCCTCTTTCTTCTGTTCACAGTATAAAGTCCTCAACACCACCACCTGGACTCTGTGCTCTGCTCTGTAAACCTTCCAGCCAGCAAAGCTTTTTACATTCTTTTCTAAATGCATGCTATATTCTTCCCCTTTTGCCATTATTTGAGTCATTTTTTTTCTCCCGCCCATTATCTTAAAACCTTTACTTTCTCAAATCCACAGTGAACCTTTTAGTTCTTTGCACGCTCTCTTCCCTTGCCTTCAGAGGCATCACTTAGTTCTCTTCCCCCTTTTCTTTTCATTTGCTTTATTGGCCTTTAATCCTGTAGTCATTTACTTTCTTGGGTAAGTTGGATGCAGGCAACTCAGTAGCTCCCTGACTTTGTTCTCTGGTCTCTCGTTTGTCATTAGTTGTTCAGTTTTGATGGTTCTGTTTCTTCTCCATTTTCTTGGACTGTCTCTGAATAGACTACCGTAAAATGTCCTTTCAGAGTAAATCTGCTTAGTCTCTGGTTTTCTGTATAATTTGTGTTCAGGAAATGTGTTGGTTATATCAGAATACCAAAAGCTAAAGTATTTTTGTGTTGACCCCCTACAATAGTACTTAAGCCATAGGCTAGGTCTTCTCTATCTACAAAAGGTTACTTTTAAACATTTCTATAGATACACTGTTATAATTTCTTTTTCTGAGAAATTTTATTTCAGGAATAGGGATATTATTTGCTAAGATTATTAGAAAAAAGAATGGGATCTGATTTCCGGTTGGGAGAATTGCTGGGAACAATCTTAACAGGATTAAAAATCAGTTTATTTTTAATTTCATGTATTTATGTGTGTGTCTGTGTGAGTTTATGTGCACTGTGCATGTGGAAGGTGTTCTTAGAAACCAGAGGGTGTTGGATGCCTGAATCTGGAGTTATGAGAGGTTGTGAGCTGCCTGATGGGGGTTCTGGGAAGCTGGACCTGATTCCACTGTTGAAGCAGTGAGCGTTCTCCAGCAGGCTGTCTCTGTAGTGGGATGGAAGAGATACTAGAAGCTTGCAAGGAACAACTTGGCGTCTAGTGCCCTAATGTGAGGTCAGGATTAATTAACTGTAAGAAGATTGTGAGACTGACAGTAGACAGAAATGTGAGCTTCAGTGTGGAGTATTTTAAGCTAATTCTTGAGTAATACCTTGAAGAGAAGCTGTTTAGCTGTCAGTTAATAACCAAGAGAAACTTCGTATACAACTGTTGCATGTTCCTGAACGGTATTGACAGAATGTCCTGATTCATGAGAGGTGGTTAGTGCTGTTCATTATCGTACTTCCACATCACCCTTAAGATGAAGTTAAAGCATTGAAATTCTTCTGGAACCTGGGTGTAGGGATAGAAAAGCTGTTGAGTTTCTGGAGACTTTTATTTGATTACCAGCAGTAACTTACATATAATTTGTCTTACTTGTAACATTGCACATTAAAATACTTTAAAATTGAAGAGTTGTTTGGCATGGTGTCACACACTGAATCCCAGCACTTTGGAGGCTGAGGTAGGGGTTTCAAGGCCTGACCTACATTGGTAGAACCTGTCTCATTGACACGACAGATGTATGGATTGGATAGAACAGTCATAGAACATTTACATTGTCTGTGGATTATGCTGGAAAAAAGTACTGTGGAATGAAATGATTCATCAGAGTGAACTCAGGTGTAATGGTGATTTCGGTGTGTATAACCTTTTGAGGTTAGAGAAGCTAAATCCGGAAGGTTGATTGAGAAATAGGAAGTGGAACAAGCCAGCCGGCCGGTCACTTCTTTATGTTGGCCATTAGGTGGCAGTGTCATCTAGTTAGTTGGTTTTTGGAAAAGTTTGTAGGGTCTGTGTTTTAAGGAATACTTAGAAGGAAACAGTTTCTTAGAAATTTATATAAAATGTTTCATTTCATATGTGTTTTACAGTCCTCAGTATGTTTAAAGGGGCACATTTTGAAGGAGAATTTTGGTGGAATAGAAATTAGTTGTTGTTTGAACAGTGTGGCTAGTCAGCTCTGTGGATTGATGTCTGCAGTAGAACAGAGCCCGGCCTGCCGTTTTTGTCACTTTCCACACCCTCAGGGAGTGCTCTGCCTGGCTGTGGGGCCCGTGAGGACGACTCCTGGGCTTCACGGTGCAGTGCAGGCTCCCTACACTGTCTCTGTGACTCAGGAGCATTTCCCATGGTGTGCGCACAGACCTAGATGTGTAACTGAAACGCTTGCTTTACTGTGTGTGATTCCCTTTTGTATGTTATAGGCATTTCTTGTTGCAGGGACTCAGAAAAGACTGCTTCAGATATTAAAATTAGTTTTAAGAAACAACTGAACATTAGTAAAGCTGCTGAAACTGTAACTGTCTTAGGGTCTGTGCTGATTTTCCTTATGTAAAACACAAAATGAAAACGTTTATTTAAAATAAATTCTGTTGATACAGTTGCCAATTTGTTCTAGGGTTGCTATAACAAAATATTTTAGACAAATAATTCTATGAGTGGAAATTTATTGTTCATAGTTCTAGGACTTGAGAAATCCAAGATCATTTTCCTACAGATCAGCTGTTCAGTGAGAGCTCTCTTTCTCAGGGATCACACTCTGTGTCCTCACGCGGGAATGATGGAAAATCAGCTGACTTGGGTACTGAGAAGAGCAGCAAGTGCTCTCAGGTCTGAGCCAACTTTCCAGCCCTAATGTTCTTTAAGGACCACTGACTGTGGTCTGCATAATTTGTTTGGTCTCATCACTTTCAGTACCCAAGGAAAAGTCCATATGTAACTGGTTGCCCTGGCTAGATCTCTGGAGATCACAGGCGCCACCATATTTTGTTTGCTGCACACTTCTTTCTGAGGGTCAAGCTGACTTGCTTTTCTCCCTCAGTCTGCTTCAGAACTTTCTTACATCAGCTGGTTGTGGTGCATGTGGAAGTTGTGCCCTTACATCATGCTTCTATTTAGAAAGTCGTTTTTCATTTTCTACTATTGGCTTTTTCGCCATCTCATTTCTTGAGGTGGCTAGAAGTTGTAGTGTGAAGCGGCGGGGCTGCGTCCCGCCGCCCAGTCGCCGGCTAGCTTTTTACCCGAAATAATTACACAGAAACTGTATTCTTTTAAACACTGCCTGGCGCATTATCTGTAGCCTCTTATTGGTTAATTTTCACATCTTTCTTTAACCCATATTTAGTGATCTGGGTAGCACCACGAGGTGTGGCTTACCAGGAGAGATCTTAACCTGCGTCCATCTCGGAGAGGAGAAGCATGGAGACTCACTATGGCGACTGCCTGAAGCGTCTCCCCAACTCTACTTTCTTGTTCCCACAATTCTGTTCTGTCTACTCCACCTACCTAATTTTCTCTTAAAGGGCCAAGGCAGTTTTCTTTATTAATAATGAAAGTAACACATAAACACTCCTCCATCATTTCTCCTTTCTCTGTTTAAACAAAAAAGAAAGGCTTTAACTTTAACATAGTAAAATTACATGTAACAAAACAGTTATCAAGCAAGAATTACAGTTACAATATTTAAATCTATTTTATCTTTTATCATAACTAAGGAAAACTATAACTATTGAACCATTCTTTAACTCCATCAAAGACTCCAGAAGGATATAAGACTACCTAAGTAAACAAGAAATATGCAGCTTTTAAACTCTAGAAATGAGAGACAATTTGCTGCCTGGACAGTCACCCAAAGTTCCTCTGTACCGTTGGGGCATCCATCTTTGGGCTTCAGGCCCACAGTATCCAGCAGACATTTTCATGAAGCAGAAAAATTCCAAAGACAGTTCAGTCACTTTTTGCTGTGTCCTGCAGAATGTCTCATAGACTCTTTTATGAATCAGGAACTCCAAAAGGCCATCTCACCTTTAGGCAAGTTTAGCAGTCCTCTTTCTGTGGGTTCCTTGTGTCCAGTTTATGTAACAGTCCAGCCAAGAGCAGTTTCTTGCCCAAATGGCTAACAAACTCCATAAGGAGACTCTTTGATGCCCATCTTCCTCTCAAAGTAGATTGGTGCTGCCAGGAGCAGACGTTTCTCATTGTCATGAAAAACCCTAAGTTATTAAAACATTAAATGTCATATTTTGCAGTCTTTGAAAGATATGAAGAATGTCTATCTAACTGAAATATATCTCTACATATCTAGAAAATCTAATAACATGACTACAAGCTTAACTATTATCAATGATTATCCATTAACAACCTATATTTCCTAATTATACATTACAGTTTTTAAAATGAACTACAATCACAATAGCTTAATCAAGATCAGAAATACATATACATATAACAAAATTGACCTTAAAATCCATACCAATGTAAATTATTTATATCTATATCATATCCCCCTTTAAATGTAAAAGAACATTTATAAACAATATTTGGGAATGTGGGTGTCTGAATCTTTTTTATTGTGAATCTGTAATTTTTTACTATCCAGGAGCATTTTTTAAAAGGTTAACCATTTTTTAAAATCTTAAGTTGTGCCAGGGGTAATACGGTACTGCCTGTTTATAGCCAAGTCTAAACCTTAACTGTGCTGTTATTATGGTAATTGTGATAGACCTGTCTGAGCTCAGCACAATTTAGCATGGCGGAGCAGAGCCAGAGCTGCTACTGTCTCAGTCATTTGGTGTCCCTGAGCTGTACACAGTTACAGGTACACAGCAGTCCACATTGGAGCTGTACTCAGCAGTTTAATTTTGATACTGAGCGTGTAGCATAGAAACTCTTTTAATCTAAGTCACAGTCAAATCTGACGCGCAGAGCACCGCGCAGTCTGAAAACATCTCTCTCTCTATGGCGGCAGGAATCCGCAAATGCTGTCCCGCTCGCCTAAGCCTGATTTTGCCATCTGTCCAGGTGCAGGCAGGGAGCAGTGAGCCATCGGCATGGTCTTAGAGTACTTTTTTTTTTCCATCCCAAGCGGGCACACAAACATCCAGTCCATAAAAGCCATTGAAATGGTTTATAGCCAGAATTTGTACTGGCAGCACAGCACCAGGAAGCCACGTTTTAAAATGACTCAGCTTTTTTTTTTGTCGCTATTGTAGAAACAGAAAATCTCTCTATGGCACGTCCAGGCAAACAGCAGAAAGCTGTGTTAAACTCTCTCTCCTTTATTTAAAGCCCTCTCAGGTTAAAAACCTGAGTGGATTTAGTCACCACGTTGGAGCGCCAATCTGTAGTGTGAAGTGGCGGGGCTGCGTCCCGCCGCCCAGTCGCCGGCTAGCTTTTTACCCGAAATAATTACACAGAAACTGTATTCTTTTAAACACTGCCTGGCGCATTATCTGTAGCCTCTTATTGGTTAATTTTCACATCTTTCTTTAACCCATATTTAGTGATCTGGGTAGCACCACGAGGTGTGGCTTACCAGGAGAGATCTTAACCTGCGTCCATCTCGGAGAGGAGAAGCATGGAGACTCACTATGGCGACTGCCTGAAGCGTCTCCCCAACTCTACTTTCTTGTTCCCACAATTCTGTTCTGTCTACTCCACCTACCTAATTTTCTCTTAAAGGGCCAAGGCAGTTTTCTTTATTAATAATGAAAGTAACACATAAACACTCCTCCATCAAGAAGTATTTTATGTATACTATACCAGGACAAATTCTTGTTCTCTTGGTGATAGTTGACATCTGCTTTTTTATGTTTCATGGCACTGTATTCATGTATTTGAATGAAGAAAAGTTTTTTATAATACAGATTTGGGGGTGGAGGAGGGGGTCTTTGTGAATTCAAGGCCAGCCAGTACTACACAGTGAAACCCTGTCTATAAAAAAATCTGTCCATGTTATAATTCATTGTCCAAAGGTACTTCTGTTTCCTCACTGTGGTGTTTTCTAATACATCTGCAATATATGTATCATTTGATTTTAAAATTATTTAATGTTCAATTATGTGTCTGTGTATGGGTTTGCAAGCATGAAAGCAGTGCCTGTGGAGGCTGGAAAAGGGCATCAGATTTGGAGGTGGAGTTACAGGCAGTTTTAAGTCATCTATCATAGATGCCGGAAACTGAACTCAAGTCCTCTGGAAGAACAGTACGTTCTCGCAACTGCTAAGCCACTTCTCCAGCCCTTTAATTTAATAGAAATTACTTAGTCTTTCTGTGTTTAGTGTCTTCATTTTAAGAGTAAAGATATTAATTTCATACAGTAGTTTTGAAGGTTTTGTATACATTAATAAGAAATTCTTAGAAGATTGGTTAACATGTAGAAGTATAAACTGCTGTTTCAGTTGCTGCTCTATCTCATGGAGAGAGCCACTGGCTTAGGTTCTGTTGCCCCATCAGTTCCTGTATTAACTTGGACAGGTTACTTAGCTCCTCTGCTGTATAATCAGTTAAAGTTATCTTTAAGGTCTGGGGGCACGTGAGGAGGTCAGCCACAGACCCACGTCATGCCTTTTGGCTTGGGCAGACAAAAATCAACCAGTGTTTGGGTACGATTATGGTGAGCGAGTACAGGGTTGGGAGTTGAAAGAGAGAAAGAGGCAGTCTGTGTGTTGGGGACACAGGCAGATCTTAGGGGCTGAGGTCAGTGAGGAATGGGCTGACATGGATGGCCAGGTCTGTGGTGATTGCTGGTCATGGGCTGCTGCCGAAGGCCATGTTGTGGGCCGTGGTCCTGACACAGCACTGAGGGTCTCTGTTGATGTCTGTGGCTCCTGATGCTTCTAAGGACCATGTGGATGCCTGGAGTCTGAGCTGCCACCTGTGACCATGTTAGTGTCTGAAGACTATGCCCCCAGTGGGGTCATGCCAATCTGGGTGATTTGTGGTGCCAGCTAGGGCTACAATGATTTCTGGGCCTGGGCTGCTGCCAAGGACCATGTTTTGTCCTTAAGCAACCAATATCTGTGTCATTGTCCATGACTCATGTTGCCACCAAAGACCACATGACTGTCCAGGATCCATGTTGGTGTCCAAAGTCTGTGCTGCTGCTGAGTCCATACAGATCTAAGTGAGAAGTGCTGCCACCAAGGGCCTTGGCATCGTATGGGCACGAGCAGATTATACGTGCAAAGACATTTGGGTGAATCTTAACACTCCAATAAATCATACATAAGAGTTGATGAAATAAACTTGGGCTAATGAGTATCTATACTATACTATAGTCCTTCCACTGGATCTAGTTTTCAGTGTATATCCCCACACCTTTTTATAACATTATTTATATTGTGTGTGCTATAATGTCTACTCTTTGCTATATAATTCTCTCTATGAATATGACATTCATGTGTGTACTGTGTATAATAATGACCAAAGATACCTAGTAAATAGCAAAATAAATGTATGGTGATATGAGGAACATTGTACTAGTGTTTTGGAAAGTATTTGGTAATGCTGCCAGGAAAGAGAATGTTGTTCAATGCACATTTTTAGGTATGTATTTTAATTTCAGCCTACGTTTTATTCCCTGTAGGGGTTAGAATTTAGATGTGTAGAATTCATAGAGAATGCTCTTGCTTCTTTAGTTTCTTGCTTCCTTTGCTTTTGGGGATTTGGGGATTATTTAACTACAAAATAAGACATCTTACTCCAAATTTTCATAGCATTAGGTTAAAATTATGTATTGTATAAACTTACAGTGAGAATTCAGAGAATGACCTCAGATTAACCTGGTCACCATTTTTTTGCAGCTTTTGTTGAGCACCAGTGTAAGTAGTTATAGATACTTACATAAACTATGCTTATCTTTAGCCGCTACCTCTGGCTTGGTAGTGTGTGTGTGCTGTGATGGGCATGCAGAGACTATTGAAGGGAAGTTGAGTGGTCCCTCATGTGGTCACTAGGCTGCAAAGTAATCTTTTCTTCCCCTACTTTTTGTGTGATCCAACTCAGTCTTAATTTTCCTGAATGGTCTAAAAAACCTTTTACTGGGATTTGTTTAAATTAGGGATCCCTTTGAGTTTTGCACATTCCATTTGCTTACTTTGTTTCTTCTGAGTTTGTAGCAATCCCTTGTCATCTGTTGAGGAAAAACTTAAATCTTCTGTAGATTTTCACAGACTAGATTTAATTGGTTATGTCCTGTGTTGCTTTGAGTTTTTCTGTTCCCAACCTTTCCTGTAAACTGGCAAGTGACATGTCTAGAGACCTGTGTAGCTTCAGATTGTTAGAGGCAAGGACATTTCATATGTGATTCTACGTGTTTGTTTTCATTCATAACAGGATGTCAGATTGATTTCACTCTAGGTGTTCTTTTACTGTGTTGGAGCCGGTCAGAGCTACTAAAATTTATTTTTTTCTGTGAAAATATTCTGTCTAAATTTGGCAGCATTCTCTGGGTAAATGGGATGAATTGAATATATATATATATATATATATATATATATATATATATATATATACACACACACACACACACACACATTGTAAAAGTATTTATTAGGTTCCATTCCATGATAGGGATTACATAGTTCAACAGTGATTGCTTTTTTGCTGGATAGGCTTGGAAGTCTAGAACTGCTCAGTCCACAGAGCTGGATGGTTTAGCAGCTTCAGTCCAATGCAGAAGGCTCGGAATCTCTTGGAGAGTCTCGCTAGTAGGTTTAGTTTGGAAGGCTAAGAAGCTTGAGTGTGATGTCAGCTGAGAGCAGTAGGGATGGACACACTTGCTCAGGGAGAAGCAAAGACAAGGAGGCAGCACTATCTTTTTCTTGGACTGGCTGTCCTGGAACTCACTCTGTAGACCAGGCTGGCCTCAAACTCAGAGATCTACCTGCCTCTGCCTCCCAAGTGCTGGAATTAAAGCCATGCATCACCATTGCCCAGTTTACACAATGTTTCTTATTTAGGTATTTATCTAAAATATATAGAACAAACTTAGTGGGGTAACATATATTAAGTTGAATCTACAGAGTGTGTGTGATACTAGTGAATTCATATCCTAGTAACTATACATCCATGGTAAAGTCACTCGTGTTACTATTCTCTTCTACACTTGATTTTTTGTGGCCCTGCTCTTAACTGGCCTTGCTCTTAACTGATTATTTAATTAAGTTTGGGGAACTTTGTTCTAGCAAGCCTGATATAGACCACAATATTAAATTGTTGCATATTGAGATTTGACAAGCACCAGTGTATATAAAGTCTGCATTTATTTGTCATGCCTGAATACCTCCTTATTCAGGTAATGCAAAGATAATAGGCTTGAATATTATTACATCAGTGGCTCCTGATTCTTTCTTAGCCTATAACACATTAATGAAATTTGCATGCTCCATAGTTGGCACACCTGAACTCTGGTAACACCTGGGAGGTAATATGCTCATTGTCTGGGCAGGAGAACTTCTGATTCCACTTCCTATGCCTGTATTCTTGCTGCCCTCTCAATTCAAAATATAGCAAGTAATACATTTTGACTTTACATTGACTAAGATGGTGAATGTTCCTAAATCACAAATTCCCAGAGCCTAACTTGGTTCCATTTGACTAAAAACTATATTGTAGTAGGAGGAAAAGTTCAAGCTGATGTAATAATAATTGGGCTTTGTATTGAACTTTGTATATTCTTTTTAAAACCATGAAGAGCCTGGAACGAAATGTAAAGTTTTAAATCTTTGAAGGCTTCCTTTCTTACTCAGTCATCATAATCAAGCATTTGAATCAGTTTATGTTGCATAGGACAGCCAGGAAAAACTCGGCAAAGAGGATGTGAGGGGAAGCAACTGAATAATACAAATTAAAAAAAACAAACCAACAAATCACTTAAAATTATGGTGTAGAGTCTGAATGTGAAAACAAGTTTCAGACATGACTGCTTATGCCTGTTTAGTTGTTAACTTTGTTCAGTTATTGGCCCCTAGACTAAGAAGCACATTTTTGCTTATTAAATCCCTAAAATTCAGGCAATTTGTAACCTGAAAAGCTCCTTGCAGTACTAAATAAAGAGGGTGCATGGGTGGCTTCTGAGATGATAATGTAATGGATATTGAAAGAGTTTGCAAAGGGGCAGGCTTGATTGTTCTCCTGAAAAACTTAACACCCTGGCCCTGTAGTCTTAAGGCTTCTCTTTCCTTCATGCTTGTCCCGCCCGCACTGATGGTATGCCTCCCAGTATAGTTCATTCCATTGTCATTGAAGGCAGTCTGTACTGACCCTGAAATCAGAAGTTAATTCAAATCATCTTTGGTGGTTTTGGAATATCATTTTATTTTTTAAACTTGAGTTAGCTATGCAAGATTGTTGATGGAGGGAGGGCCTGCTTTTTGTTCCGGCTGCCCAGCTATCTTATACTTGAAGTAATCACACAAAAACTGTATTCATTAAGTTACTGCTTGGCTTATTATCTCTAGCCTCTTATTGCCTAACTCTCACATCTTGATTTAACCCATTTCTACTCATCTGTCTTCACCACGAGGTCGTGGCTCACTGAGAAAGATTTAGCATGTCTGACCTGGTGTCTTTATGGCGGTTCTCTCACTCTGCTTTCTTCCTCCCAGAATTCAGTTCTGTCTTCTCCGCCTACCTAAGTTCTACCCTATCAGGCCAAGCAGTTTCTTTATTGATTAACCAATGAAAGCAACACATAAACAGAAGGACCTCCTACACCACAAGATGGGAAAGAACTGTCATCCTGTAATTAACTTAGTAATTAATGATAAAGTGATAAACATGGTACTTATGTACATGCCCAAGAATATTTGCTCCTACTTCCTAGTTCTTATCCAGCTGCAGACTCCTTCCCAACCAAGAAGCTTTTATTTACTAGTCTTTCAAAAAGAGCTTATATAGTTTTGAAAATTCTTTCAAATGTGTCATGCCAATTCAGTAATTATGCCATAACTTAAAAAATATAGAAATCAACTCAGGGTATCTCAGATATTTCCAAGCTTTGTGCCAGCCATTCTTAGTTCCCCATTAAAGCTCAGAACAGTATTTATTAAAGTATTCACAGATTATATCATTAGCGATGTAGCCAACATGAACTTTTAAAAATTGTTAGTGATTGCATTCTAAAGACATACCAGGTAAAGTACATCAAAGACAGCATGGCTCTTGAACTGAGGCAAAATCACAATGCTTTTTTATTTCAGAGCTGTAAGGAAATGTAGGAGAAAGTTTCTGGAGCATTCGGACAGAAGGTCTACTACCAGTGAAAACAGCAGGGTTCACACAGATACGCAGGTTTAGGAAATTGACATGAGGCACCAAAATAATTTCATTCTAAGACTACAGATCGTTTATTCTGCAAATATTTGTACATTTAAAACTCCATAATATTATTGAAGAACAAATTACATTTAGAGTCTAACATTTGCCCCTCCCGGTTGGTAGACCCTGAAGCACTTTGGGTGTCTGGTTTCGAGCACCTCTTTAGAAGCTGCTGGAAGACAGCATGTATCGTGCTTATTTTAGACAGGAAAGTAAGGATGGAGCAGTAAAAGGCTAGCATTGTCTCCTCAGTCTGCTTCTGCAGACAAGACGTGCTCGAGTCTCTTCCCTGACACTACATGATGGAGTCTTTATTATGTGTTATTTAGCAGTCGGAAAATGACCATTACATGTGCTGCACTCTCGTTACGAATTTCATTACAGCAATTCTAAAAGTGTGAGTATGGAAGCATGTTTTGTGATAAAGGCCATTATCAAAAATGAGAAAAAGCAGTTGTCAGGCATGGGTGTTGTAGCTGTTTCTTGTGATATGTAGGGCAAACATGGCTGCTTGATCTTGACTGTACTGCAGAATCTAATTTGAATTCAGTCATTTTAGTACACTGATGTCTCAAAGTAAACACTACTAAGAACAGGTCGACAAAATACTTTATTCTTTTCAGTATTGATGTACTATATTTATTAAAAGTTTCAAGATTAAATTTATTTTTTACATTTTGCTTACTTTATATAGGAATCATGGATAAATTTCTGCATATAATTAATACATACATATTTATATATCCATGTAATTATACTTATTTAGCAACATTTCCTTTTTTTCTCCCCACAGATTCTGTCAAGTTTTAAGAACAAATGAATCTTATAGCTCATGGAAGAAAAAACACAAATCAAGACGTTTTTGGGTTCCAAGCTGCCAAAATATGGAACGAAATCTGTGAGAAGTAGTCTGCAGCCAGTGCCAAATGGGGCCACTGTGGCTTTATTAGGGGCTTCCAAGAGCAGTAGTGTCAAAAGTTACATCAAAAATAATGGCTCTGATTGTTCATTGTCCCACTCATTTAATTGGAGACAAGCAAATAAATACCAACTTGGTTCACAAAATACAACAGAACTTAATAGTATTCAAAGCGCACATGATAAACTAATTGACCCTGAGCAACATGCATCTGCTCCAGGGACGCTTGATGGGGATGGGGTAAAGGGAGGTTTGAGAAGTGCTTCTGTGTTGACGTCCAAATTAGCAAGACCATCTACCATGTTTTTGTCATCTACAGAGGAGTTAAGTCCAAAATCGTTTTCTGGACCATCTAATTTGGGTAAATTCACCAAAGGCACGTTAATAGGAAGGACTTCATATTCTTCAGTCAATGCCAAGTCACATTTAAATACATTTTATAGGAACCGGTCACCTGGTAACATGCAGAAGCCAAGAGTGAACTCCTGTGCCACCAGGAGCAGTTCTGGAGAAAGTTTGGCACAGTCCCCAGACAATTCTAAATCTATTACTTGTGAAAAAATGGTAAGGTCACAAAGTTTTTCACATTCCATTCAGAATTCATTCCTTCCGCCTTCGTCTATAACCAGATCACATTCCTTCAACAGAGCTGTAGACCTGACAAAGCCTTATCAGAACCAACAGCTACCCGTTCGAGTGCCTCTCCGGTCAGGTATGCTGACGAGAAATTCTCGGCAGTCAGAAGTACTCAATGGGAATGAACACTTGGGGTTTGGTTTTAATAGGCCTTATGCTGCTGGCGCAAAGAAATTGTCTTTATCCAATGGCCCAGGTGTATCTTCCACGTTGGGTTATAGGATGGTTCATCCCTCTCTACTGAAATCTAGCCGATCTCCATTTTCTGGGACTGTGACAGTTGATAGTAATAAAAATTCACCTGCTGACATGTGTGTTGAGGAAGAAGCTATAGTTTTGGCAAAGGATGGCTCTACTGACAAGGACCATGAACTAGTTGAAAATGAAAGTTATCGAACAGACAATGATCAGACTGTGAAGCATGATTCTAAAATGAGGTACCTGAGTGATGACGTGGATGATATTTCCCTGTCATCGTTGTCATCTTCTGATAAGAATGATCTAAGTGAGGATTTCAGCGATGACTTTATAGACCTGGAAGACTCCAACAGAACTAGGATAACTCCAGAGGAGATTACACTCAAAGAAGAAAAGCATGAAAATGAACCATCAAAGGATAGATTGGATTCTCCTAAGGAAAATGAACAGACCTTCAGTAAAACTGACGAATGGATTGATATAAGTGTCTCTGGTAAGTATGAATATCCTTAATTCATGTGCTTTCTCTTAGCGATCATAGCACAGCTCACATTTGGGGTTGTCTTCTGGTAGTTTTCAAGATGCCATTTCACTGAGAAGACTAGTCTAGATAAAATGGAGCAGACCATCAGCCTTGTGGCTTGTTTTGATCCTGTTTTTACCTTGTCTAGGATAGAATCAGTCCAAACTCTTCAAACTTTGTTCTCTTGGGGGCTGTCTTCTTCAGGCTGATTCCCATGTGGTATAGGCTGTGCTTTCCTGATGGTCTTCCCTGCCCTGTTAAACAGGACCATTCACTATAGCCATCATTGCACTCCACTGAGAGCAAAGCCATAGCAGATACCAGTCAGAGGACAGGCTGTGTTCTGTTGGATACTTTTCTGTCCTAGGGATCGTTTTTGGTTAGCAGTCCTTAACTTCAGTGAATCATTGTTTACTTTCATTACTGAGGAGAGAGAGTACCTATTAAACATTTCTTCTTAGACTTGGCTATGTTGGTACTAAGTGTGGGATGAAGGTTATTTGTTTGACTATCCTGAAAGATGAACACTGAAGGGAGTGTACAAAGGCATGCCTAGTGAAGGGACTGGTCACATATAGTGATGCACTAAACCCCTGCAGCTCTTCTAAAACAGAAGATGACCAGAACACTCTTTTTCCTGTTAAGAGTGCATCTGGGAGGCTAAATAGTTTACAGAGAGGGAGAGAATTTCCTGAACAGTGATTAAAAGTATTTTGCCAGGTTGTGGCAGTGCAGCACTTGGGAGGCAGAGGCAGGTGGATCTCTGTGAGTTCAAGGCCACTGTGGTCTACAAGAGCGAGTTCCAGGGCAGGCCCCAAAGCTACAGAGAAACCCTGTCTCTAAAAACCAAAACCAAACCAAACCAACATAAAATAAATATTGTGGGAAATATTAAAGGAATGAGGATGTAAGAAATGTTGCAGAGTGAGTTTTATGTTTGCTACAGAATGTTTAGCAGCTTATTTTTAAAGCAAGCTACAGTTTGGGTTTTTGAACAAAACGCTGTTATGATACATTGGATTATTAGAGCTTATATTTTAGAAATGAGAAATGATTGTTTTGTAAATTCGTGTTTTTTCTTTCTTTTAAAACCATTTGAAGACAGGAGTGAATGTGCAAAGCACACCTCTGGGAATAACTTGGTTTCACCAGATACGGATTACAGAGCTGGATCTTCATTTGAACTCTCTCCATCTGACAGCTCTGATGGAACATACATGTGGGACGAAGAGGGCCTGGAACCCATTGGGAGTGTCCATCCTGTTGGCAGCTATGAGTCCTCTGAAATGAACAGCATAGTATGTATGGATTTGTGTGCCCTTTTGGAGTTTTCTTCTTACTCTGTTATACATGGACACATAACACTGATAAATACTTTAAACCTAGAAATCAGCTTTCTTATTTGAGAATAGGAATTTGTACCTGTCTGCTAATGGCTTCTAAAATGTGTAACTAAAACATCAAGTGTATGGTATGTAACATTTTTTTTAGTGTGTATACACACACACACACACACACACACACACACACACACACACACACTACATCTAGGGCATTTGTGTTTACTGCATTGGCCAGGTTAACCTAATAACATGGCTTTCAAGGAGGTGAAGGGCATGCATGGCCTGTAGACATTTTTTAGTTGCTATATTGAGAAGTGCCACTGGTGAAGGGAGGTCAGGGATGGTGCTTAACAGCAGTGCTTCACAGAGAGGGTGCAGAATTAGTGGAGAAGTCGCTCTGTGACCAGGAATTAGCTGTTGGCAAACCCTGTGTTAGGTTGTGTTGATGGGCTACCATTCTACCACCAATTCAGTGTGGCTTAATATAAGGGAAGGTTTTGGCCTTTGTTTCTGCAAAGTCTGTCATAGGTCTGGGCAGTCTCTGGGACAGTTGTCTTTAGTGACCTAAGCTGCTTTGGCCTTGAGCTTGACCTTGTCTTTGAAGCCCCTTCTTCCTGTGATAGAAGAAGACAGTATTTTCAGTCATAGTCTTGCAGTATTTAATTTGGCCTGCAAGTGGCACTGGGTGCTTTCACTCACAACCTGATCATCAGAGCTTGTCTGTGGTCCCACATAAATACTCAGGGGATAGGAAATGTAATCTCTGTTTCTGGAAAAAGGGTACTAGAAGAGCTGTTGGCAATAATGCATGACTCTTTTACAAGATATTACAAGTCACATGGATAATGACACATGAATAAAATGTAGCTGGTGTATTTAAAATGGCTCAGTGTAATTATTTAGGCTATAAAATAGAAATCCTCATAGAATCAAATTGGTTTGTAGATATACAGCATTCTAATTGTCTTTTCAGGCAGCATGACTTTCTATATTCATATAAGCCTGTGACATGAAGAAACCAGATATTTCCCAAGATATTTTTAAGTTTTACATACATAAGGAAGCCTTTGTTTGTATATATAATTTACAGAGTATCTTTCTCTGTTTAGGTCAGAGTTACAGTTTAAGACTTCACTATGTCCTTTATTAATAGAGCTTTTAAATGTATAATTGAGGTTCTTATTAACATTTTGTCCTGTAGAAGGCAGTCGTAGGTCACTTAGGCTGTTTTTAAAGGTTCATTATCATAACTGACAGAAGGCCCTCTTTGCAGAGTTTAGAATGTACATGGATGACCTTGGTGTTAAAATCCGTGAGTGCTTGTCTTCTTTACTGCACTTGAGGATAACGAATGGAAGCAGCAAGTCTTTACTGTACTGTAGAACAAGATGGTGGCTCCTGATTTTTCTCTCTGCTTTGTTTTGAGTCTGGGTTTCACTATGAGGCATGTCTGTCCCAGAACTCTATGTGTAGACCAGGCTGACTTCAGATTTACAGGGATCTGCTTGCCTCTGCCTCCCAAGTGCTGGACTTAAAAGTCTACATTGCCTTGCCCAATTTTAATATTTTTCTTTATTGATCCAAGGGGAAGACAGTCTGAGAAAGGATGGATGTATCGGCAAAGCATGTTAAGTTCTTTGATAGTGGATTCACTGTTTTTGATGGAAGTTCATAGTTTTTGCTCTGACTATTTTCAACTTTCTTGATTTTATGATACATCTCTTAACTGTTTGGTCTTTGTTGAGATGCTCTGTTTTGGCCGATGCATTTTGTTTTCCCTCTTTTTGCTCAGATATCAGTATACTTTGTCAGTTTATTTGTTTATTTCCCTTCCTTTTACAGTAAACTTGCTTGATCCTTAGCAAATAATTTATTTAAAAAGAATTTTGTCTTTTTCTTTTAATCAAAGAGTTTGCTTTCGCGATTTTGGTGTACTTCACTCTGACATCTTACTATTTTTACTTACCTTGTCTTCCTCTTTCTGCTTTTCCATTTTCCTTTTCTTTGCTAAAATAATTCCTGTTAATTATAACTTAACTCCAAATGAGCTTCAGCATGCTCTCTCTGTTCTTAGACCTTACAACAGTGTTAAGTCTAGTCCCAGTGAATATAAGTGAAGTGTGTCTAGATTGTACACCAGTTGTCACTACTGATGCAGGTTAGAGGAGAGTGCCCACTGCCCTGTCGTGAATTTAGCTCAAGGTCTGTGCATGCTGTGTCAGCACTGCAGCACTGGGCTGCATCCCCAGTCAGCTCCTGTTTCCATCAGCTGATGCTGCTTTTAGAGTAAGACTTTGTATTTGAAGTAAAAGAGTGCTAAGGACACTTGGCGCAAGTTCTTATGTTGTCAAGGATAAGCAGAACTTTCAGATCAGCACTTTGGAAACAGTCACTAGCTGGAATTTGGCTGTTGGTTTACATGCTTAGTAGTACTTGTGTATAATTTACATTCGGTAAAGCACAAACAGCCCATGGACTTTTTGTGGCCTTGTCCAGATGGTTATGGGGAATATTCTGTCACCTCAAAAAATTCTTTTCTGTTCCTTTCATTGATCCTCTATTCCAGAGAAAAGTTACTTCTTACCACGAGAAAGATAGGAAAGGATGCTGGAATGTTTCTTCTGTCACTGAAGATTGATTGTACTATTCTTAAACTGTATATAAATGGAGCTGGGCACATATTTTGTGTCTGGCTTCCTTTAATGAGTTGTAGCTTGTTTGTTTTATTGTGTAGGACCCTCTTTGCTGTGATGCCAAGGTTATTAAACAGGAGCACTACAGCATTGTGATGACCCGTGTGCTAACACCAAGATATTTGGGAAGTGAGGAATTTCATGTTGGATTGATCGTACAGATGGAAACATCACCTCTCAGATTTAGAAGTTGCATGATTTTCTTAGTTCTGCCAGATCACCCTGAGTTGCTGGTTAGACTTGTTGCCTTCCTGTCGGCTTCCTACTCCTTGTAATATGGAATCTGCCCTCTGGTTTTCATTTTCTACAACCTCCTGTCATTTACTTCAGTCAGTCTGGTCACTTTATCTTCTACTTCCTGCTTCTTGTCTTGAATATGGTTGGTACTTTATTTTTCCTCCTTGCTCATTTAGGTTTTAGGTTCTAAGGTCTCAGTTTAATCTTTATTGAAATGAATATACCATGAAAGGCACCATAAGTATTGGTATTCAATTAAAAAATAAATAGAAACTCCTAAACTTCAGCTACTGTTTATTGCTGTTTAGTATTTTCCATGCATATTGTGACATAACATCTTTAGCAAGTGAGTTTCTAAGGCATCACGTGTCATAATAGCAAGCTGCCATGACTAGAAATGTCATGCCAGTGCAGATAGGAAGGTGAGGGACGGCTTACAGAAAGTTGAGACGGTCTTAAAATAGGTAAATGGGAATTTCAAACTCATCTTCATCCCTCTGGATGTTCCCTGATTTGATACTTCTGTTGATAATACTTTGTTCAGATGATTGAAATAATACCCACCAAATTTTCAAATGCAAATTTGTTTCTCTTTATTTTGTACAGCTACTTTGAGAATGTGCAGACATTCATCTTTTCCAGTGTTAGGTCTGTTGATGCTTTTTTAATTGGCATAATATAAAGTAGAGCTATCTCTATTTCTTGTCTGCTTAAGGTGATCCATGTCACTGTGGACAGATAGGCGTTACTCTGTATTTCAGCAGTATTGTTATTCAGATTGTTTTTGCTACTAGTTCCTTCATGCTGGTTTCTGCATGTTTCTGAATGCCTCATTACTTTTGAACATTCCTTTTTTGGCACCAGAAGGCTTTAGGTTTGTTTTGTAAAATATCCACTTCTAGAAATAGATTTAGGATCCCAAACTAATGACTAGATGGGCTTTTTGCATATCATTGATTTTTAAGCATCATGCTAAAAGTAGGTGGGAATTGTGTGTTATATCTGTTATTTAGTATTTATAGTGGTGCCTTCAACTCCACCCATTAGCAGAGTCCATTCTAGTCTTTCAATTTTCTTCTTTTTTAACTCTCTTCTCAGCTAAGAAACCTATACCATAACATGTGTACATACGAGAGTCGTGGTGTGTGCTATAAATGTAACTATGTGCATGCATGTATGGATCGCACCTTTCTTTTCAGCTTTATTCTTAACAGTTTATAGGTTAAATACTACTTTTCATGTTTCCTTTTTTTAAAGTTCTCAACCTATCCTTGGTAGTTAGCAATTTGCCATAATGTTAAGATTCATTAGCTACTGTCTGTATTTAAATTTAGGCTTTCTTTATGTCTTGATTTGCTTAAAGTATTTAGTATCATTTCATGGATAAATTTACATTTTTTCATGGTAACTCATGCTACACTTTTTGTTGGTACATATTTATTCAGTCATTCTAGTAACAATGATTATCAGGATTATTTCTAATACTTTGCAATTATAAATTGCTATAGCAACCATCTTAGAGCACATTTCTTTTTGTAATTTAAGTAGATACTTATATCATCTTCTGTCTTTGCATATCAAAGTGCTAGTCGTTAATACCACTATGACAGCCACTAAATACATCACAGCTATGCTACTAATGCATTAATATTTTAGCTTATTAAGCATGTGTTAACTAAAATCTGTCATCCACTGTGAAAGTATCGCAAACCTGTAGAAATTAAAGTACATTTTTGAAAGGCTTAAAGTGCAGTGAAGTACAACTTGGCTCCGGCTTATTGTTGAGGCCACAACCTACTATATGATTGACAGCTACAGTTAGTTGCCATGTGCTGCATGGCTTCAGGAATTGACCTGACTGGAACAAGAAGGGAATGAAGAAAAGACAGGCACACAGGAACACTGGGACCTGGTACTGTGCTCACTCTGGTGGAAATGCCCCAAGGGCAGCAGGAGCATCAGCAACCTGCAAATTTAGTGCCTTTATTTTATTCATCTGAATTGATGAGGTGGGTTTACGGTATATAGCTGCATAAGGAGGTGGGTTTATATTAAGTGCCTGAACAAGGAAGTGAATCTGATTAATTGTAGAAGGTCTTTGTAGGGGAGCAGTCTCAGACTGCAGTCAATCCCAGAAGTGGAAGCTATGGTTGATAGTTTCTGTCTACATTGTGAACATCCACACATGGGCCAGAGGAAGAATGACAGTTCTCATGGACCTAAGGTATTGGGGTCCTTGGCATGGCACACTCAGGACATTCACTCTGTTCCTTACACATTCACTAGGCCTTCCTAAGCTCCCTACAATAAGTCCCACTAATCATTCCCCAGTGATTTTCTCCTCCCTTTAACTTTAAGGGTGCTACTATGCTTTTGTGCTGGTCTGTTTCCCTTTCAGCCTGCTGGGAAGCACCATAGAAAGATGGGAAATAATATCTAAAGCATGAAAGGAATAGACAGTCAATGACAATAATATTGGTTCTAAAACAGGAGAAACAAACAAATTTGACTGTAGAATTTGAGGAAACACAATAGAATGGTTTTCTCACCCTGTAACAAATTTTTACAGATCATTTACTAGCATAACCAGGACCATTATTAGTATTTAACTGTAAGAGAATCATAGAAAGGAAACGTATAAAGAGTTACGTAGTTGTGGGTTTTTTTTGCAGGGGGGTCTCCTGTTTTGTTTTTTTACTCTTTGGGGCTCTGCCACTCATCTCCCAAATAAACACATGAATGCCTGGCCTTAGCTTGGCTTGTTTATAGCCAGCTTTTCTAACTTAAATTAAACCATTTCTTTTCTATGTTTTGCCTCTGGCATTTTTACCTTTCTTTTTTTTTTTTTTTTTTTTTTTAAATTCTTTATGTCTTTCTTCCCTTCTTTCTCCGTGGATGATTTTGTGGCTGGGTGGCTGACCCTTGATGGCATTCTCTCCTCCTTTTCTCACTTCTAGCTCTTTCTTCTTCAAGTCTAGATTTCTTGTCCTATTTATCCTCTTTGTCTGGCAGCCTGCCTGCTACTCTCTCCTGTGTAGCTATTGACCATTTAGCTATTTATTAAACCAATCAGGTATTTTAGGCAGGCAACATAGCATAGCTTCACAGAGTTAAACAAATGTAACATATCTTTGCATCATTAAACAAATGTTCCATAGTGTAAACAAATGTAACATATCTTAAATATTCCACAACAGAACTATTTGACAAAGTTAAGTTTCAGATAAGATACAATGTTGTTTTACTGAAGTTTCCAGGGCCCCATGCCATGCCATGCCTGGGGCTGTGTTCTATAGCTGACTAGTTAGGGAGAGACATTGTGCATTCCTGTATTGTACTTTGAGCACAGATCTTTACATACCTGACAGCAGAGAATGTCCAGGACATAGACAGCCATATTTTCAGATATCAAGCTGATGTTCATCCACTATTAATTATGTGTGAGAAGCTTGGAATAATGTACGAAATTGCCTGTAATAGAGGATAGGCTCTCATGAGACTTCCTTGCCAGAATCTGATCTTTTCCAGAACAAGGGATAGCATAAAACTAAAAAACATATAAAATTCATTTAATTAGCAATAGTCATTACATTTTACAGATTTGAACTTACCTAAGAAATAATCATAGAAAGTCGGAAGTAGAAAACAGTTGGATTTTTCCATGCCAAGCCTGAAAGTAGCTATTTAGCTGATACTGTATGTGAAGTAAAAGTGTGAGCAATGTCAAAGCATAACAGTTCCATGGAAAAAGAACTTACTCAAAGACTTCAGTTCTTACTACATTCTGAAGACAGTTGTGTGTAACAGATTTGTAGGCCATATCCAAAGTAATTGTAGGTGGGAAACTTCAAAATAATCTAGTTCTTTCTGGATATCTTTTTGGTTAAACTCCTTTTGGCCTCCAAGGGGATTTAAGAAACATATAATTATGTTAGCATTTTTTCACCATATTATCTAGTAAAAATATTCTTTTAAAAATACTTTTTTCTTTCCATGTTATGGACACATTTGTCTGTGTGAGGGTGTTGGATCCCCTGGAACTGGAATTAAGACAGTTGTGAGATGCCAAATGGGTGCCGTCCTCTAGAAGAGTAGCCAGTGCTCTTAACCATTGAGCCATCTCTTTAGCCTTCCCAGAAAATATATTCTAAAAAACTTAATTGTTTTCAGTTTTTCTTATTTTCCCTTTCAATCCATCCCAAGTATATTTAAGTTGTTATTTTTAAAATTTTGTTATGTTATATAAAAATATTAATTGAAAAATGAAGTTTTATCAATAAAGGCAATATAAACCTTCTTATTTTGCTGATGTTACTAGTGTGTAATTGGATAGATGCATAATTTGACCAGGCAACCATCTATTAAGTATGTCTTATTTTAAACAAAATTTGTTTTTAGTTACTTGTTTTAGGCTTAGCCTTGAAAACATATATAGAAGGACAAAGCCTGTCTTTTTAAGTGAATCATATTTGTATGACTACAAACTTAGTTTTGAGCATATTAAAGATTTGATTATTTATAGGGTGATTGACCATTAATTTGCATGTCTTGAATGTCTTTTAACAGCTTATGACAAGTTATTAGTTTTATAAGATTAGCAGTTTACAGTTTTAGTCATACATCTCTAATTTAATTTTTGTTCACCTGAGTGTACCTTTATGACCATAGGAATTTATCATCATACAAAAAATCCATTCTAATCCAAAATGCTTGGTAATTTGCTGTTGCTTCCTTAGTTTAAAAAGAAGGTATAATAATGAGAGGGTTCACTAGGACTAAGAAGTTTATAGGTGCTGTCTTTTACCCAAAACAGCCACAGCTCTCCCTGACTTTCTTCCTAAGCGGGTTTCTTCCACTAGTGTTTTCTAGAGACAGAGGTGCCAGTGGTTTAACTTTACTGTCATGTTTCAATAAGATTAGATTTATTTTTTTGCTATTATTACTTTTAAAGCAAGGAACTGTGCCTAATGTTTGGCTGTGGGTCTCTGTATCTGCCTCCATCAGTTCTGGTTGAAGCCTTTCTGCTGACAGTTGGGTCAGGCACCAGTCTGGTCATAGGAGATGACCGGTCAGGCTACTTATCCACTATTGCTAGGAGCATGCATGGGACTCACCTGGGCATTTTGCATACATGTTACAGTTGTGTAGCTTGGTCTTCTTGTGGGACTCCTAACAGTGGCAGCAGGGCTTGTCTCCTACTCTTTTACTGGCTTCTGGAACTTTATTGTTCACCTTGCCCAACCTTAATACATGGGTACATGCTTAGTCGTACTGCAATATGATATGCCATGTCTTATTGATACTCATGGGATATCTGCCCTTCCTGGATGGAGATGGAAGAGGGGGTTGGGGAATGAGAGGGAGGATGAGGTGGGGAGGCTGCAGCTGGGGTCTGAAATAAATAGATGAATAAAAAAGTAACTAGGGAGAATTTACTAACAATTTTGAAAAATAGTTTTGTAAGTTCTCCTTTGATTGTCATTATGACATTGATTATCACAGCAGAGGGTTTTTTTTAAAACAAATCTCATAATAAAGGATATTTTATTTCAAATTCTGTATTGAATACTTTCTTTTGAATAAATTTGAATTGGGAAAAAAAAAGTAACACCTGAAACAGAGCAGGCTATTAAATTATTAAATAATGTGGCTGCTAAGGCATTGGCTCATAGAAATAATCTCTTACTGATAAAAAGCCTACAGAAGTTATTTTTCCACTAAATGAAATACAGGTAAATGATTTGCTCTATACCATTGGTGATTGGCAGGTCACACTAACATGTTCTTCAGGATCTATAAAGATCCTCCTTTTAAGATTTTATAAAAATACCCTATGGCTATTTTTGAAAGTTACATTTTAAAATCCTATAGAGATTACTTTTAATGCTTTTATGGCTCTTGGAAAAGGACAAAGAACATGCTTCTATACAAATTTCACATGCTCCACAAAAAAAGATTGTATCTATTCTGGGTTATACAGCTCACGTCTAAACTTGCTGTAATCCGTCAGCTTTTCTTTTAGATGTTTCTTAGCCACTGAATATTTTAACTGACTGACTGTTTATTTGGATGACAGTTTATTGGATCGACTTAGAAAAATGAGAGTCTTACAGTCATGGATAGCTTTGGAACCTCAGTTTGCATCTCTTTTTCTGTGTGGGAACCTCTGCATTTCCAGCTTGATAATTCATTGTGGTCTCTGGGAGTTTATGCTAATTAGGTAGCTTAGTCCTAGAGATCTGCTCTGCTAGAATTAGCAAACACTGCTAAAACACTATTAGGCAGGCCTCTGGGAGATAAAGAGAAAGTGCTGGAGGTAGGGTTCAGTCATGTGGACAGTAATTTAATCAGCCTTGACTTTGTAAGACAATTCCAATAAAAGCCCCCGGACACTGGGTCGTGGGTGGCATCTTTGTTAACAGTGCCCTGTGTGTGTTGTTTTGTATTAGTGTGCCATGGAGATGACATGTACTGGCTTCATTAGGAGAAGACATGGACGCTTTGAATTCATGACCATCCCAGACCTTCTTGCCATAGTGGCTCTTTCTTGGGGTATGTGTGTGTGCTCATTTTTTGACCATAATTCTAATCACAAATATATCACTTTCTTGAATTCTTTGAGTTCTTCCAAACTGTCAAATCTTTGAGAAACCTTCACCTTGCAGTTAGTATCTCAAGTACTGTTTCTGTGGAAGTCTGTGCCTCATAACATTTTCCTAACTATAGATGGTGCCAAAAATCATTGTAGTAGGTATCAGGAAAAAGTAGACTCTGAGTATCAACATTGATTCGCCGTAACATGTGTTTTATGAAGAGAGGCTGAAAGGTGGCGGATGAGATAGGTCCCTTTGATACTTGGATGACTTTCTGGTCACTGTGCTGTGAAATTATAGCATCATCGTGCTCTGTTACTAAAGGTAAAAGGATTGAGATCTTATTCCTGTAGAGATTGCTCTTCTGGGTAGAACATGAAAGGCAGACTAGTAAGAAATGAAGTATATAGTCTTTGAGGTATCATCTTCTGTAATGAAAGCCATGGAGAGCTCTGGGACTGATGGTGATGATGCCGGCCATTTAGGTCCATGACCACCACTCCCACCCCAGCGGGAAAGATTACTCCTGAGCACTGGATCAGTACAGTCACAGTGACAGTACTGGGATGTATGCAGTTGGTGGGAGGGTAAACTAAGAAACTCCAGGAGCCAGGTGTTTTGGAAAGGTGCTGTCTTAGTTTTCATCTCTGTATCATGAGTGTCCGGAAATATCATTACTGAAATGGGTATGAAGGTGACTAATTTAGAAGTTTTAACTGTTTTGTGGTAGAAGAGATATTAGGATTAATACAGGACCCAGATGGCAGAGCTTGCTACTGAGCAAACATAGGTGTCTATATAGGATTCAGAAGCATAGCTGGTCCTGAGATAGCTCTGGACTGGAGAAAGTTGCTAGACAGTGGCTGATGGGCTAGATAAAAGCTATTGGAGAGTTTGTTTATATGAAAAGGAGCTGTCTTTCTGCTCTGAGTGGAAAAAGCCCTAATGAAGTGGTTGTATTTCATATGCATGTCATGCCAAACTGGGATATTCATCTATTGAATATGACTTAACAGGGTTTCACTTGGTAAGTGCTGATGAAGGGTCCACTTTGTATGGATTCACTTCTGCCATAAGTGTACTTCTGTAAAATCAAGCAAAAGACTTAGATCTTACCATATTCTGTCTCAGTTCTCCTTGAATCTTGAAGATGTCAAAATTTAACTAAAAATATTAGTAAACCAGGTAGGGGTGGGGAGAAGGAGTGCCAAGAGTCTAATGTTTGTAGGGACTTCTATTTGTTAAGCAATGGTCTGAAAATAACAGACACTGATGGGTTTGAAACTAAGGTCTTGTGTAGTGTGTGTGTGTGTGTGTGTGTGTGTGTGTGTGTGTGTGTGGGTGGTATGCTCGTGTACGTGTTTTCTTGTTTTTCTTTTCTCCTCCCCCTTCACTTGCTCTTCACTGCATTTGGAGTGTGGGAGGTAGGATTTCTTGCTGAACCTGGTGCTCAGCTGGGCTAGCTGGCCATTGAGCTCTAGGGATCCTCCTGTTTCCATCTCCATTGTGTTGGGATTGCAAGTGTGTACCACCATGCCTGGCTTTTTATGTGTTTGCTGGGAATCCAGTTGTTTACAAGTATTTTTTGGAATGAACTGTTTCTTTAGTCTCCCAAACAAAGGCCTTTATGCTGCTTTGTTGGTTACACCAGTGGGTGGGTGGGTGTACAGCCAACATTCCATGATGGTTCTGAAGCATTAAAGGATCTAAACAAGTCCACTCTGCTTTTCTCTGCTTGGAATAGTAGAAAGCCTAGAAGATGCTGATTCTTTTGTTTACTTTGATAACATATATATATATATATATATGAATATGATAATATACATATTATCATATATATATATTTTAATGTGTATGGGTATTTTGCCTGTATGTATGTCTGAATATCATGTGTGTGCCTGGTGCCCTTGGAGGTCAGAAGAAGATTTTGTGTTTCCTGTAACTAGAGTTAGAGATGGTTGTGAACCACCATGTAGGTGCTGGGAATTGAATTCAGGCCCTCTGGAAAACCAGCAAGTGCCCTGAAATGCTGAGCTATCTCTGCAGCTCCTCTTGTCTGTGTTTCGAATTGACTTCATATCGTTATTTCTCTGGGTCATATTTAAATTCCTTATGTTTATTTGATTCTCCTTGGTCTTGTAAAATTTTTAACGAAAGTACTTTAAAGTCTTTCTGCCAGTTCAGTTATTTCATCATCTTTGTTTTCTTTTTAGGGGTTTGAATTTTCCTTGAATAGGTGCTAATTTTTCTTTAGTAGCATTATGCTGGTCATTTTACAAAGTATAAATTTTGGTGTGGCTATCACTTGATATTGCAGATATGTGTGTAAGGGTTAATAATGGCCAACCAATAAGGCACAGCCACCTTTTGTCCTTGTTTTCAGTGTCTACTTCAGTTCTGCTTGAATTTGAGTTCTAGGAATTTTAGCTGTTAGCACAGTGTGCTGTTGCTCACTGTCACATGCTGGGAGAAAGCTGACATTCTGGGTCTTTGAGTCTTTGCCCCGAGTATTCTCAGACTTGACTGTCCTGTAACCTACTCTTAACCCCTCTACATATTTGCTTTTACATCCAGATTTTCTTTTTTGTTTTGCTACTTCATTGACCCTTTGAGTGTCAAGAGGAAGGTTAGGTAATTTTATTTGCTGTGATCTCTTAGTATTCATAAAAAGTATCATAGCACTAATCTGAACACTGCTAATTCAAGGCTACATATATTAATTAAAGTATAAGATACAATTTATAATTTTAATAGTCATAACTGCATTAAAAAAGAAGCATCCTGGGGCCAGTTAAATGGCCCGGGGCGGTAAAGATATTTGCTACCAGCCTGACAAGCAGAATTCAGTTCTTCAGAACCCATATTCTGGAAGGAGAGAATGGACTCCCACAAACTGTCCTCTGATCTCTATACTCATCCTGTAAACACACACACACACACACACACACACACACACGCACGCACGCACATGCATACTCACAGAAAAGATGAATAATTAGATCTTCGTAAAGACCAATTCACAAGAATGCAGGACAGTGTAAAGGTTAAACCAGAACTTTAAATACATAAAGCAAAACTAATAGTAGCAAAATCATTCTGGCACTGATCCCACTTCTGATTACAAACAAATGGAAGGAGACCAGATGAAATATTCTCAAGAGGCCCAAACAGAGAGCAACAGTGAAGGAGCTGTACACAATTCTGAGCGCTTTGCTTCTCCTATAAATGCCACCTTCCTCTGGTCTTGCTCTGGGACTTCCCATAACTCTGTAAGAAGGGGTGACAACAAAGAGAGGCTTCAAAGAAGAGTGATGCTCTTCCAGTTCTTTGACGAAGAAAAGCAAAGAGCCAAAGCACATATCAGTTTAAACAGCCAAAGGTACAGGTATTGCTCCCATCATCACTGGGCTCCCATAGACAAGGCTTGGCTTGGTCAGCTCAAGCTTGACCTCCAGGTTATGGCTGTCCCTTCCCATGAGACTTACGAGATAGGTGGAGAAGACCCACCTTGGGGTTATTTCTATCTTTGAGTGACTGTCATGCCTGTGTAGAGTCAAGGAACAGTCTGTGTAGAAGGAGCTGTGGGCTGCGTTCCTGCCACCTGGATCCCGGCTGCCTGGCTTGCTTATGCCCCGAAATAACAACACACAAACTGTATTCATTTAAACACTGCCTGGCCTATTAGTTTCAGCCGCTTATTAGCTAATTCTCACATCTTGCTTTAACCCATATTTAGTAATGTGTGTAGCACCATGAGCTGGTGGTTTACCGGGGAAAGATTCAGCATGTCTGACCTGGCGGCTGGCTCCATGGCGACTGACCCAGAGAGGAGAGACATGGCATCAGACTAACTTCCCTTCTTCCCAGCATTCTGTTCTCTCTACTCCACCTATATAAATCCAGCCCTATCAAAAAGCCAAGGCTGTTTCTTTATTAACCAATGAGAGTCCTCCATCAAGTCTGCTTTAAAATAAGGGAGACAAATGCAAAATGGGGGTAGAAACGCCAGGCTTTCATTTCAAAAGCAGTTTGAAAGCATGTGTTTTATTGAGAATATGCTAATTTGGCAATGAGTGAATCGAGTGTCACCACTCTTACTTAACATAGACTTATTTGTTGCTTACTGATGGGGAGATGTCGTGAGAACATCTTGTTAGGTGATTTTTTTTGGTGAATATTATAGAGTGTACTTAAATAAACTAAGACGGCTATAGTTCATCAGGTAGTATAATCTTAGGAGACCTCTGCTATATTACTATATGTAGTCTGCATTGGTAGCAATGTTTTGTGCATCATATGCCTGTTGAACAAAAGTTCTGCCAATACAATAAGGTACAAAGAACAATTGAAATTTTTATTTTCAAGTGATATCATGGTTTACAGAGCATATCTATCTCATGGAATCTTTGAATACTAATATTTGTATTTTTTCTAAGGACAGGGTGAATATATACATTTTTTGTTTTTCATTTTCCTTGTAATTCCCACATGTAGCATGAATAATAAAAACCCAGAGACTGAAATTGGGGTTCAACCTGAAAATCCGAATAGCAAGACAGCGAAGCCACTAGAAAAGTCTTACTTCTACTAAGGCTGGACGACCACAAGCTAAGCAGACTAAACCTCTTTCTCCTCTTATTTTATATTCCTCTGGTGCTGGGATTAAGGGCATATAACTCCCTAGTACTGGGATTAAAGGTGTAGATCACTGCCACCTGGATTTATTTCTGCAGTGATCTTGTCTAGCCCAGGGTGGCCTTGAACTCACAGAGATCCTTCTGCCTTTGTCTCCCAAATCCTGGGATTAAAGGTGTGTCTCATCAATGACTGACCTCTAGTAGCTTTAGCTTTGCCTCTGGTCTTCAGGCAAGATTTATTTGTCAAAATGCAAATAATATACCACTGCACCAACACTTCTCAGGAGGACCACACCAGGTCAGCTCTATAAAGTGAGACCCTGTCTCTAAAACAAAAGGAAGCAAAGCAAAAGTCTCTATAACTTGATAGCTAGTGAGAAACTAGAAGTAAGAAAAACAGTATTTCAAAAGATACCTAAGTGTACATCTAATGGAATGGTTGCAGGGTATCTGAAGAGCAGAGTTGAACAAAGAAATGAAAAGAGAGTTAAATTAGAAAGTGGAGTCATGTGGTGTTCGTGGGGCCTGAGTTGTCATATTGTGCTGACATTATTCTATACTTAAGTGATGTGTCATTTAGAGTAATACCAGCCAAAACCTTTGTGAATAGAGTCAGAGTCAGTACATACATTTGGGAAAACAAACTACATAGTTTGAAAAGGGTTAACGAAGTTTCAAGAATTACACTACCTTAATTTGTAGCTCTGGCAGTCAGGGCAGTATCAGCAAGGGAGCAGTCACACAGTTCATTAGGACACGATGGCATACAGCATCACAAAATCAGTCTGCTTTGACAGATATGCATAATGAGTTCAGAGGAGAAAGACTTCAAACACTCATGTATCACACACTCTTAGCACACAAATGTGCACATAACCAAAAAGTGGAGATAATCCAAAAAAACAGGAGCAGGTAGATGCTGACTCCAAGTGCAGGGAGAGAGACTGCAGCAGCCATGGCCCCTCTCCACACACATGGCCTCTCTTTCTGTAGAAATGTAGTTCTTCTTACCCTGTGCAGATAGTGGAGAGGAATGCACATTCTTATTTTTTTCCTTTTTTTTGACTCCCCCCCCCCATGGACTATTACAGTAAAAAGGGTAATTCTGAAACAGAGTCATTATTCAATATCTTCCAGCTTTCATTAATTTGTTGATGACTCCTGTGCTATAAATCTTCTTGCCTAATAGGTCTCTATATTCATTTGTCTGCTAGAGACATGTCTTCTCAAAGGTGGAATAGGCACATCAAAATTACTGAGTTCTAAAACTGTTTATTCTTTACTTTCCTACTCTATCTGACCTTTTTTTTCGGGGGGGGGAGGGTCAGTCTTTTCTAGTTTCATCAAAATGGTTCTTCACCTTTGTCTTTTTCTCTTCTTCTTCTTCTTCTTCTTCTTCTTCTTCTTCTTCTTCTTCTTCTTCTTCTTCTTCTTCTTCTTCTTCTTCTTCTTCTTCTTCCTCTTCTTCCTCTTCTTCCTCTTCTTCCTCTTCTTCCTCTTCCTCCTCCTCCTCTTCCTCCTCTTCCGCCTCCTTCTTCCCTTCTTCCTCCTCCTTCTCCTCCTTCCTCTCTCTCTCTCTATCTCTCTCTCTCTCTCTCTCTCTCTCTCTTCTCTCTCTCTCTCTCTTCCCCCCCTCCCCCCAGGGTTTCTCTGTGTACCGCTGGCTGCCCTGTGATTTGTTTTGTAGACCAGGAGATCTACCTGTCTCTGCCTCCCAGGTGATGTAATTAAAGGCATGTGTCACCACCACCCAGCTGGTTCTTCACTTTGTGTTAGTTCGTAGGCATCAGTTTTTAACTCCAAAGTCATCATGACTTAACTTCTCATGTAACTTTGATATTATGTTTGCGCTTCCCAGTGTGTACCAGGACTGCTTTGTTCTCACCAGCACTGGCAGGCCAGCATATGTCCTATGGATTCTACAGTGGTCACAGCACTGTTTTCTCAGCCCCCATTGATGTCTATTTTCTCTATTGTAGTCACAATAACATTTCTTTGATTCCAGTCACGACTTCTTAGTTCTTGACAATCATTTATTCTTGTTTCCCTGTGTTCTTCATATGTATTAGCATTTTATTTGTGAAACTAATTGGTGATATGCTTTGTAGTTATATGCAAGGCCAGGGTTTACATGCTTTGAACTTCCTTACTGTCACTGAGAGGAAAACTTTTATTTAATATGTAGTTTTACTCTTAAATAAGTCTAGTAAGAACAATATATTTATGCTACAGAAATACCTAAGAGAATAAGAACATAAGCACATACTATCTCATAGAATGGTTTATTTATTCTCTCCTAGATATGTGTTCTTTTAGATATGTAGACATCTGTGCATATTTAATCCCCTCTAGTATTTTCTCCTAGACTTCTCTTATTTCACAGAGCATCTTTGTATAAAACAAAACAGATTCAAGAAATAGCTTATGTAATTCATTGCCAAGCATTAAATGTTGATACTTCTTTCTCTCCCTGCTAATATAACTTTTACTTTGTATAGTCCCTTGTAGGCTTTAGTAAATCCTCGAGGTTATATTATAATTATTCTGTTTTTCATTATAGCATGCTCATACCCTGTCTTTAAGGGTATTTGAAAAAGCTTTTTAATTATAAAATAAAATTATATAAAAACACCCAGATAAAGCAATTATAGTTTAGTTGTAAAGTTTTTCACATTTATTTAGAGTGTGTCTCTGTGTGTGATGATGCGTGTGTGTGTGTGTGTGTGTGTGTGTGTGTGCTTGTGCATATATACCACAGTAGATGTACGTAGGTCCAAGAACTGCTAGCGGGAGTTGGTTCTCTGCTTCTACAATGTGGGCCCTGGAGATTGACTCAGGCATTAAGACTTGGTGGCAAATACCATTACTGCTGATCATTTTAATTTTTGTGACATGTACAGCATTGTTAATGCTGAAAGCTAGATACCATTTTAGCAATTGTTGCTAGTACTGCTTTTGTTGTTTGGGTATACCTCATGTGGCCCTGCTCTGAACTTAGAATACCATGCTTTATTGGCTTTGATTTGTTGCTCTGGCCTTAATTGTCATTTTTAGCTTGGGACACCCAGTGTCATTTAGTTTGACACATAGTCAGACTTAACACAGTCAGATGTTTTTTTATAGAGAATTATATATGATTTAAAAATTTTAATTAAAGTTAGTTATATTATCCCTTCCCTGTCCTCCTTACCAGGAGTCATGTTCCCCTAATTCATGGCCTCTTCTTCTGTAACCATTGTTGTTATATATGCATCCACATGAATCAACACAGAAATGTATCCTGCTGAATCTATTTAGTGTTGCCTGCATATATATTTTTCTAGACTGACCACTCACGTAACTGGAATTTTCTTTCCCACCTGCCAGTTCCCAATTAAAACACTCAGAGGCATATATTAATTATAAAGTTTGACAGATGGCTCAGGCTTTTTACTGACTTGCTCTTACTTTTGAATTAATACATTTCTATTATTTTATATTTTGCCACATGGTTTGTTACCTCACATCTTGCTTCTCTGGCAACTGCTAGCATCTCCCCAACTCTGCCCTTCTTTCTTGCTGTATTGAGTTTGGCTTTCCTACCTAGCTATATTCTGCTCTACCATAGGCCAAAGCAACTTTATTTATCAACCAATAAAGCAACACATATTCACAGCATATAGAATATCATCCCCCATCATCTCATCTTTTCTTTCTAATTAAGAAGGAAGGTTTTAACATTAACATTGTACAATTACATATAACTAAAAGGTTGTACAGCAAGAATTACAGTTACAATATTTAGTCTATTTGTATTTGACAAAATTAAATAAAATATTCTATTTTTGTTAGTCTAAAGTTTTATATCTAATTTATCTTTTATCATAACTAAGGAAAACTATAATTATAACTGTCTAGTCTTCAACTACATCAAAGACCCCAGAAGGATATATCATCATCTAAGTAAACAGGAATTGCATTATAAGCAACTTTCAAAACTCTAGAAATGACAGAGATATCTGGCTCCCTGAACAGTCACCCAGAGTTCTCCTCTAACGTTGGGGCATCCATCTTCAGCATACAGGCTAATGGACTTTTCCACGAAGCAGAAAATTTGAAAGATTCTTTTGCCTATATTGGCAGTATATCAGCCATTTCCCTCTGTGTCCTGCAGAATGTCTGGCACTTTCTTCTGTGAAGCAGGAACCCTGAAGGACCATCCCGCCTTGTTTTGACAAAGTTTAGTGATCATTTTTCTGTGAGTCCTGTGCGTCCTGTTTATACAGCATACTATAAGCAGTCCAGGCATGAGCAGTTTCCCAAATGACTAGCCTTTTCACATTGAAGGCAAACTCTGTAATAATTTTCTTCAATGCCCATCTTCCTCTTTGAGGTAATTGATGCTGCCAGGAGCAAATGCATCTTATGTTGAGAAAAGTCTAAGTTCTTAGAACATTTTAATTGCCATATTCTGTAGGTCTTTGAGGTGTTTGAAGATTACCTGTCTATTTGAAATATATCTCTGTATTACCTTGAAAATCTAATTAACAGGTTTATAGATGGGGTGACTATTAGCCTGTATTTTTTATGATCTCAAATAGCTTTTAAGGACTAAAACTTCATATTGCATAGTTATCAAACTGTATAGGTAACATCTTAAGCAAAAATCGAAACAGATGTGCAATATAAAGACAGTAACCTTGAATTTGTATCAATATACAAAAATCCTTTAAACAAGAATAGAAGCATATGTACAGTGTAACAAAATTAACTTTAAATTTGTATCATTATACCAAAATAAATGCCAGTGCAAAATATCTGAGATTAATAGTTGTATTTTTATTCACTATTCTTATATTTCCCTAAATATAACAAACATCCATAACCTACCAAATAGCCAAAGAATCCATACTATGCACCCCAGCTCTTGGGAATGTATGTGTTGTTTACTTCAGACTGCTTTCTGCTTTCTGTGGATGAAATATCTTTAGGGTCCCTGATAAAATTTTGAGATAATGACCAAGTCCTGGGAGGACCAGTGGTAACTTTTGTTGATAGATATTACTGTCAAGTTTCAGGATCTTAACCTGGAGCGAATCCATAGCCTCTTGTTTCCTGTGGAAACAAAAGCAAAACCGCTTCTCCAAAACAATGCATCTTTTAAGTTCCATTATACAAATATATTTTTTGACTTCTATTTTAAAGCTAAGGGATTTTTGAAATATTTAGGTTGGTATATTTTATTAGTCTCTCTTTCATTCCTGTTTCTCAGCAGCTGTCTCTTGTCCATCAGCCATCAAAAAATTCATGATCAACACAATACTATATAGGATCCAGACTCCTTGTGTGTTTTCCATCTTTAATTGCTTTTTTCTTTTATATTATTTTTAGTGTCTCTTTGAAGACTTTTTTTTATTACTGTCTATACTCTTTTTCCTCTCTCTCCCAAGCCTATATACAGTTTTAAAGCACATTGTGACCTATTTAGAAGTTTTTAAAATTTTATTTATTTATTTTTTATTTTTTGGTTTGACTCTGTCTTTATTGAGTAGCTACAATCATTTTTGATCATTGTTTTTTTTTTTTTTTTTTTTTTTTCCGAGACAGGGTTTCCCTGTAGTTTCTGGAGCCTGTCCTGGAACTAGCTCTTGTAGACTAGGCTGGCCTCGAACTCAGAGATCCGCCTGCCTCTGCCTCCCGAGTGCTGGGATTAAAGGCGTGCGCCACCACCGCCTGGCTTGATCATTGTTTTAAACTGGCAGCTGGGCATGACTAGGGCCAAAGCGGCTGCTTTGACTGCTGGTTCTGCCCCACTCGGCTTTTCAACATGGCAGAGGTAGCAACGATTGTCACTCTTACCCCTCTCCCCCAATACTGCCATTAGGTGGCTTGCAGCCATCCCACAAACCTTTTTTTGTCTGTATTAGCAAAAGCTACATCTGCCACACAGCCTGGGCTGGGGCTGATTAGCTTCTCTGTACTGAGGCCTGTGAGAGCCTGCAGAAACCTGTGCCACTCATTAGCTCATGGCAGCTGGCTGCATCCTGCAGGCAGCTGTTGGGATACATGTATGTCTCTGCGCTGCTGCTGGCATGAGACTGAGAGACTAGGAAGTTCAGTGCAGCTCTGTTTCTTCTGTTTTTAAGGGTTCTAATCTTTTTTCTCAGGTCTTATGTGGATCCATGCTAGATGTTGGGTGCTATATGTAAGTTTCTCTTCTGCCCACCAGTTCCTAAACAAACACTCGCAGACTTAAATTAATTTTAAAGGTTTGACCGATGGCTCAGACTTATTACTAACTAGCTCTTACTTTTAAATTAACACATTTCTATTATTTTATATTTTGCCATGAGGCTTATGGCTTGTTACCTCACATATTGCATCTCCGACGGCTGCTGGTTTCTTCACACACACACACACACACACACACACACACACACACACACACCCTGCTTTCTTTCCTGTATTTAGTTTGGCTTTCCCGCCTAGCTGTTATTCTGCCTTGCCATAGGCCAAAACAGCTTTATTCATCAACCAATAAAAGCAACATATATTCGCAGTGTACAAAAGGCCATCACACTCAGTCAGTACTGGATAACGAATGAGGTGTTTATTGCTCGGGTTTCTTCATCTAGTGGTGGTGCCCTGTAAAACTTCCCCCATCTACTTTGGAATGTCAGCTGGTGTTGAAATTGTTAAGTTCTTGTTTAGGTACCATATTATTGAGATTTCATATGTATAGTTTCCCTCTCATAGTCAGAAGGCACAGTCTCACAACAGACTTTCTGGTACTATGCTCTCTCTTCTGTGATGTTCCTTGGGCCTTAGTTGCAAAAGTTGTGTTTTAGGGTGTCACTTAGGGTTGGTGCCCACAGTCAGTTGTTTTCCGCATGTTTGACTAATTGGGGTTTTCTGTAATGGTCTCCTGTTGCAAAAAGAAGCTTTTTGGATGAGAGGTGAACTATGCTTACCTATCTGTTGGGTGTAAGATTAAATATTTAGGCCAGGTGGTGATGGTGCATGCCTTTAATCCCAGCACTCAGGAGGCAGAGGCAGGTGGATCCGAGTTTGAGAACAGCCAGGCCTACAAAGTGAGTTCTACAACAGCCAGGGCTATACAGAGAAACCCTGTCTTGAAAACACAAACAGAGCAAAACAGAAAAGAATAAATATTTAGAATGCAATTAAGAATTATACTGGTTTAGGAAGCTGGCAGAAGTCTTTCTCCTGTAATCTGTAATCTCACTATGTATGTATAGTTGCTCACAATACCAGGATTTCCTTCCCATTACATGGCTTGTGGTTACCACAGGGTATGGGGGCACAGCTCTACCTTAGCTCGCCATGCTGGGCTTTGCTGTGGTTCATAGACGTCACAGCTTGTTTCCCTCCTGTAGCAGATCCCATGGCACCTTGTACTAGAGTACTTCGTCCTCAGGAAAGAGGCTTTCAGGTTACTTCCTGCTCAAGTCCTTTGAGTTCTATGTTCAAGACACACGCTGTCATCAGCAGTCGGGGTTTACTTCCAACTTTTGGAGGTAACCAAGGGCAACAACAATATACTGTGGTGTTTTGGGAGTCTCTTGGACTACTGGCCAACAACTCAGGTTTCTCATGTTTGCACTAGGGCTTTTGTTCTTATGGTTCTTGTGGGGAGTATTAATCACTCCATGTGGTATAACTTCATTCAAACTGTATAATGTATTATATATAATTTTAGGTAACTATAAAATAGTGACTTTCTATGTCCTTTTTCAAACATGCTTACTGTTATTTTCCCACCTCTTTGCTTCTGTATTACCTTCCCTTTCTATCCGTGAGTTAAAGATGCTTCCTTGTTTTTCTCTTTTCCCCTTTATATCACCTGCATCTTGCTGTTCCCCCTTCTGAGCAGGGGAATCCAAAATTCAAAGTATAAGTACATATGAATTTTTAAAAATACTTTTAAAAGTTAGAACTATTTTATTCATATAGTATAATTGTTGAATAAATCCAAGTTATTATATGATGATACTTTCAAAACAAATAGTTGTGTTTTACTGCTGTTATTCACAGGATATTCTGAATAATCTTGAGTCATGTGACCTTGAGGATGATGACCTTATGCTGGATGTGGATTTGCCAGAGGACACGCCTCTTGACAATGGTAAGTTAAGATCCATAAGTCTCCAGATGCGTGCGTGTGAATGTCTGCATTGTAACTAGTTTGATAATTGTTAGGTCAAGGTTTCTTAATCTTAGCTGAGTCCTGAGGCTTAGAATCAGTCTCTGTTGATGTAAGATTTTTTTTTAACTTGTAAGTTAAATGTTTAAAACCTGATTATGTGGACCTTAAATATAGTTTAGTATGATTCAGAAACATTGTATACCTTTATCTAAACATAGTGTGTGTGTGTGTGTATGTGTGTGTATTTGAATACCTTAGTTTTCCCTCACTTTGCCTCATTTTGAATTTCAAAAGAAATATATTTAGAGAAACATTGTTTTGTAAAACAGTATAATATATTAATTTGTTAAGTAATTTAAGGTTAATTCTGGGAAAGTAATCATCTTCTGAATGAACTATACTACTTTTTGACTCCTAATTTCAGTCTTTCTTTCTCTCTCTGTGTGTCCCCATAACCAGCAAGGTGTGGTTTTAGGAAGTCTTTGTGCACAAGGACTCTTGTCTCTGGTGGTATGGCATCTACAGGGTTTCTGTATTAGGAACTAGTAAGAGAGACAAAGACACCCTTGGGAGTGAGGTTGACTGGGAGTCCTGCTGTTCTGGAAAGAATGGCTTCAGAGATCTGAGGATTCGCCATCAGTATACATTTGTGTGGTGTCCCCAGGCTTCCCCAGAGCCAGAGAGAATGTACAAAGAACTGTTGAATTCCTTTTTATCCATGGTGCTAGGACAGAGGGAGGATTTTCCAGAAGCTAAGTGTATTTGTTCCAAGTGTGCTTGCTTCTCACTACTGCATCAGTCAATTTGTCTTTGGTTGGACTATATTTTTCTTCTTTTAATTCCTTGAAAAGGTGAATGAGCATGTGTTTATTCCCCTGATTCATGGATCTTGAATTACCTTGGATGACATAGCCTTTGAGACTCTATAAATTTCTGAGGGTTTTAGTATTTTAAGATCTGCACTACTTTGGGCTGGTTATTCTTTTTTTTTTTTTTTTTGAATTTCATTGTTTTTATTTCAGTGAATTTTTTTAAGAGAATAATTTTTTTTATCAAAAATTTCCATCTCCTCCCCTCCTCCTTCCCCTTCCCTCCCCTCCCTTCCACCCATACTCCCCACTCCCTCCCTCTCCAGGCCAAAGAGCCATCAGGGTTCTCTTTACTATGTTAAGTCCAGGGTCCTCCCCACTCCCCCTAAGTCCAGGAAGGTGAGCAACCAAACTGACAAGGCTCACAGTGAGCCCGTCCATGCTGTAGAGTCCAAGCCCATCGCTGTTGTCCTTGGTTTCTCAGCCCTCCTCCACCATCAGCCACATTCAGAGAGTCCGGTTTGGTCCCCTGTTCCATCAGTCCCATTCCAACTGGACTTGGTGATCTCCCGTTAGTTCTGTCCCACCGTCTCAATGGGTGAACGCACCCCTCACGGTCCTGACTTCCTTGCTCATGATCTCCCTCCTTTTGCTCCTCAGCAGGACCTTGGGAGCTCAGTCCGATGCTCCAATGTGGGGCTCTGTCATTTTCTCTATCCATCGCCAGGTGATATACAAGATATTCATGAGTATGGCAATAGAATTTGGACATTTCTGGTTCCCTCTCCTCAGCTGTCCAAGGAACTAGCTGGGGGCATCTTCCTGGACACCTGGGAACCCCTCTAGAGTCAAGTCTCTGCCAACCCTAGAATGGCTCCCTGATTAATCACAGACGAAACTCCCATCTATGGCTTAGAATCAGAACACTCATTTCAATCATGTTCTGCCTATGGCAGAAGTGTTCTGCCCTAACCTACCTCGCTGAAACCACTCACAGTGGGAAGCTCTGGAGGCCACGAGGGACTTGTAAGTTGTTGAAATGAAGCGCTGAGGGTATTGTATTGGCCATTGTTACCATAGGAGTAGAGACTGTTAGACTTTCTCTGCACTTAGCACTTGGGATACTTCTGCAGCCAGAATGGAATTCCAGTCCTGAGAGAGAAAAATTATAGCCAACACCCAGATGAACAGAAAGCTGAATTGCCAGCCTTAGGGCAGTGCAGGGAGATTATAATGAGGGTGTTTAGGGAGTCACCACTCTCTAGAGCTATAGAATAGGATTCCCCACCACAGTATAGCAGTTCAGTAGGTGGCAGAAATCATAGTTGCTGTTGTGAAGTCTGAGTTAGTGACCTGGGAGACCAAGTTCAACACTCTTCTGACACACAAAGGGAAAATAAAATGTAAACAGTGGAAAATGACTGAGCATGTAATAACAAGACCTAATGGTGCAGGAGATGTGACATGCTTGATTGCTTTTTTTTTTTTGGACTTGTAATGAAGGCTGAGGGATTTCTGTCCTTGGGATAAGTCATAGCATAGGTAGTGCATGTCACTTTGACAGGGTTATCACACCTTCATTTTGGAAATTTTTTTTCCATTTCTGGGCTGATACAGGAAGCACAGATCAAATCAGTCTTAGAACTCATTTCCTGAGCACAGCCTAGTTCACCCTCATTCTAGACAGATGTGGAACCTCAGAGAAATTGTAGGTCTTTGAGGTGTTTGTTGCAGTCTCAGAAGTAGGTGAAATCCATTAACATTGCACATATAGTACAGGTGCTTTCCTAAAAGAAAATAAACCAATATTGGCTATTTTGAACTAAAAGAACACCAAAAAAAGCGGAGTGTGAGCCTAATTTAGTTTTCCTTGTATGCACCAAAATAAAGTAGTACTTGTGTTTCCTATTACAGGAAGGCAGGAACTACTTTTTAGGTCTCTTGGGCTGGGATAAGAATGTGGAGGTGCTGGTAGGTTATAGGGATCTTTGAAGATGCTCTTGACTGTTGGTTTTTGTGCTTTTTTTTTCTGTTTGAGGATGTTATATAAGTTTGGAAAAAGATTGTATTGGTTTGTTGAACTGTCAGGTGTTTTGGTTTCACTTATTCTGCTAGCATTATTGGTGTTTGTGCCCAAGAAGATGGGCAAACCAGTGAGACCTTCCATTTGGATTTGATCTGGGTAAGGGTTACTATGACCTCATTATGAAGAGTTTATTGGGTAGCATGTGCATGCATGTATGTGGGGGTGTACTTTCTTGTCTTTGGGTATCAATGCAGAGTCCGGAGGTCAATAATGGGTGTGTTCCTCCTTATTGCTTGAGACAGAGTCTCTTCTGTGAATCTGATGTTTCCCATTTTGCCTTAGACTGGCCGGTCATTGAACACCAGGATCTTCTAGTCTCCACCCACCTTGTGCTGGGGGTTATAGGCACCCATTGCCAAGCCCATTGTTTTTGCATGGGCATGTGAGGGTTCTGAACTCTGGGCCTCTTTCTTACAGAGTGGTAATTTTCCCCACTGAGCTACCTTTCTAGTTCCTTTCTTGATGGAGATAAAGAAGTTTTCATGAGGAAAGTGCTTATCTGATAATTGCATCTGTGTGCAGGTCTTTTTCTCTGTACTATCCAGGGGAGAAAACAATGTGTGTTAGTCTAATGCTCGTTGAACAGTTACAGTCTAGAATTTATGGATATCCACATCTGAGTGTTTTGGTGACCCTTGGGTGGATATATATAGCGGTAATGAAGTTTAGGATAATGTTATAGTTTATGCATATTAATAGAACATTTGATCACTTACTGTAGATAAGTAAGCAAAACATAGCATATTTACAGCTCTAAGTGCTGTAATATAACATTTGTAAAGGAGACTAAGAAGGGGCAATGGTAATAATAGGTGACGTAGAAGGACAGAGTGCAGGTCAAAGGACACATGGATCATGAAAGATGATATAAAGCCAAGTGTTTTTTTTCTAATTTTAACTGTCCTAGGTTTTTCCTAATTTATTTTTTAATTCTATCTATCTATCTATCTATCTATCTATCTATCTATCTATCTATCTATCTATCTATCATCTATCTATCTATCTATCTATCTATCTATCTATCTATCTATCTATCTATCTATCTATCTATCTATCTATCTCATCTATCTATCTATCTATCTATCTATCTATCTATCTATCTATCTATCTATCTATCTATCTATCTATTTTGGGTTTTTCCAAACAGGGTTTCTCTGTAGCTTAGAAGCCTGACCTGGAACTAGCTCTTGAGATCAGGCTGGCCTTGAACTCACAGAGATCCATCCACCTCTGCCTCCTGAGTGCTGGGAGGAAAAGCTTGCAGATTTTGCAGGTTTTTCCTGTCTTATGATGGATAAGCATATAAAAAATATAATCGATAAGGAAAGTGAAAAGCCCCCAAGTGAAGTTCCATGGCTTCATATGATGCGTGGAGTGCAGCACTGGGATAGTGTGTGCTTGAGTGGCTACCTTAATATAGCTTGCAATGTTTTTTATTTGGGAGTTTATTACAGTAAGGTGATTTTTTTTAGATAAAAATAAAACGTTTGCAAAATATCTTTTGGTTTTTGGAGAAGCTTATGTAGAGGCTAAAGTAAGGCAGCTCAGTAAGACCACATTTTCGATACACTTTTTATTGAGATACATGAGGATTATGTTATTATTGATTGTTTCTAGTGAGGAAGATGGGGGAACATTTTTTATAATCTTGTGAATGCTTTCTAATTGTGTTCATCTGACCCTGATGCCTGCAGTCAATTTAGCTGTCACCTCTCTCCCTCTTCCTTGCAGACCTGAATGAGAACTTAGTCTGTGTTCATAGGAAAGAATCAGAAATTCCTTTTCTATACTGTCTGTCTTTTGCACTCCATTGTAGGTTTTTATTTGTTTGATATTTATTTATTTGTTTATTTAATTTACTGTTAGAGATAGGGTCTAACTATGTAGCCTTGGTTGGCCTGTAACTTGCTATGCAGACTAGGATGGCTTGGAACTCACCGAGATTTGCCTGCCTCTGCTTCCCAAATACTGGGATTAAAGGCATACACCACAGTCACAATGCCTGCCTCCCATCATAGGTTCATAAACCACTGCCACATTCTTTACATATAGTGTCTTTTAATAATGAGCTAGCTGATACAGATCTGTGAGCACTAGATTATGATTCCTAAGTGCTATTCTAGATTTCCATGGGGACTTTTCCCAATGCCATTAAGATCTTTTAAATTATTTAGCCATGCTCTCTCAACTGAGAACAGATCGTATACAGTTTTCCTTGTTCTAAAAGTGTTTAACTTTATCAGATATTGCCTTTATTTAAAAGGAATGGCAACAGGTTAAAGGAGAGGTGCTTCAGAGGAAAACCAAAGAGGCATGGAATTGGGGGCAAGGAATTGTGAAACTTTGAGACTTGAGTAGGGAGTTGGACAACTTGTACTTGTATTTAGTAACTGATTATTTTAATTTTGCAGACTGTTCTTTTTTTTTTGTTTGTTTTTTTTTGTTTTTTTTTTTTTTTTTTTTTTAGCCTTGACCTGAATTAGTAGACCAAGGAATTTCGTAAGGAAACAGTTTTGTAATCTGAGTTTCTTTTGGAAGGGTATTAGATATTTGCTATTGGTCCTTTCTGTTGTAGGGTGTTTCTCAGTATTTCTGGTATTCCAGAAACGCAGCTGTGTTGCCTCTTCCTCTTGCTTAGGAAATTCTAATGGCCAGCCATTGCCCACAAACACACACCTGGCATTTGGCAGGTCAGAGTGTAATCTTCAAGTTAGTGGATTGCCCTAGTGAGTACCTTCTCTGTATACTGTTAGTCATTTTAGCCATTCTCTTTAGACTTTAGACATTGAAAGATGCTTTTCTATTTCCTGAATGTGACACAAAGTTTAATTGCTGACTAAATTATCTTACGTTTAAACACATAAGGCTACGTTTTCGATACACTTTGTATTGAGATACATGAGGATCATCTTATTCTTGATTGCTTCCAGTTACTTGGATTATTTTTTCTAGAAATTTATCTTTCCATGCCAGTACCATGTTAAGTAATTCAGTTTATGCTTTTTTACTTATATTTTTAACATTTAATTACAGTTGAAAACTTCTTTAAAAACATAAAGCCTCCTCAGGCCTTGTCAGTCATAATGTCATCCTATCTCTCATGCAGTTATTTACATAAAAATTACTATCTGGGTCATCATTATCTCTCAGGACTTGAAAGCTGTCATGTAAAAGAAAAAAATGAAAGGATACATTGGGTATCATGTTTTATTCCTTTATCAAACAAGGTAAAGTGACACCATCATAACAGGTATCCTCATATCACATACCTCTATTAGCTAATTAGATTCTTTCCCTCTCCAGTGGGTTGGAACCCTGATGCTGTCTGTCTTTTACAGTGCTAGAACTAAAATACACTGCTTTTTGTATTTGAACGTGACCTTCAGGTCATAGTTAAGGTCGGGTCTGGCCAAAGGGTGTTTTGGAATCAGCATCTTGACTTTTATAGTTTTGTGTTGAGATAGATTTAGGATTGCCCTTAGTTTTTCTCGGAGGTTTCTGCACGCACCACCAACCTTGCAGCTTGCACATTCAGGAGGACTGACTTTCCCCGTAAAGCCTTATCTGATGCTCTTCTTAGGCCCTAGAACCAGATTTTTATTGATCTCCCTCTAGAGAGTTTGTTGTTTCCCATTTTTTTTTCTATCTTATTTCTTTTAGTCTGTCATGGAACACTTTAATCTTCCCTAGGTAACCACCACTAATATTTTAATATTACCATCTTAGCTGGAGTGCAAAGTTTGTAAAGATGTGCTTGATGGATGGATGCCTGAGGAAGCAGCACTCCTGGGAGAGTTAGGGTCATCTGTAGAAATTAAGTCTAAATTTGAACTTTAATCTTTTGCAGTAGTGGCAGATGTTTGTCTCTCCTGCTAACCTTCCCTTCGGGATGAATTAAGGCTTCAATAAAGAGCCCTGATTTGGAGTCTATTCACCAAAGCTGCGTGGCAGCTTGTGCTCTGTAATTGCTCTAACATTTAGCTCTCTCATCTACTTTGCTTGCCTCTTCCTACTCTCTGCACTGTGCTGATTTTTATTATGAGAATACATCAGGTCATTCTTTGGTACTGGAAATTTCTCTTCTTAAATTAGGGAAACACATTTCAAAGTAGATGCCCCTTAGCAGCAGAGTGTAGAACCCTGAGCTGCTAGGTGGGGATGCTCTGGGGGGCTCTGTGCACCTGAGTAATGCAGCTGAGTTGTTGATGATGCTACCCAAGGAGCCAAAAGAAATTAGCTTTAAACTTCAAGAGTTACTTAAAATTCCTACCGGTGGAGGAGGACTGAGAAACCAAGGACAACGGCAATGAACATGACCTCTACAGCATGGACGGGCTCACTGTGAGCCTTGTCAGTTTGGTTGCTCACCTTCCTGGTCTTAGGGGGAGCTGGGAGGACCTTGGACTTAACATAGTGAAGGGAACCCTGATGGCTCTTTGTCTTGGAGAGGGGTGGAGTGGGGGTATGGGTGGAAGGGAGGGGAGGGAAGGGGGAGTAGATGGAAATCTTTAATAAAAAAAAAAGAAAAAAAAATTCCTACTGATATTTTTCAGCATAGTGGTAATTATACCATGAACTTCAGCCCCACTTAATTTAAACAACAAAATAGTAGGAAGTTATTGGCAGTAATTTCATATGTTAGACTTCTTTTAAAAGCTGTTGCTACAATGAAAGAAAACTATTTGTTAGTACTGATTCCTCATGAATGCAAACAAAGCTTCAGCGTCCTTTCAAAAGTGTGCTTAAGTCATTTGCTGTTTTCTTCTGCATCGTCCTTTTATAAATGGGAAGCCTTTCCATCTTCTCTGTAAAGAAACTATTAACTATTTCCAATCTTAAGTTTTTGGTTCATGATAACAGCCACTTAAAATAAGTCATTTTTTTTAAAAAAAAACATGATTATATTGATATTGATATGTAAAGTTTTTATCACAAGAAATTTTGAACTTTTTCTTGGAGTTTTTGGAGTGGAGAAGCCCGTCCTGTTCCATGGCTTGGGTTAGTGTTTAGAAGTATTTTTAGTAACAGTCCTAACTCAGTAGCTATGTAAGCACTGAGCGAAGATGGAGTCACAGGGCAGGCTGGGCTTGCTTCCCACAGGGAGGGCTGGGAGTGGAGCAGGAAGGAAGGCCTGTTTGAGCAACGCCTTGTGTGCAACGATGTCTGAGTAGGCAGCCAGTAGCACAATGTCTCCCTTGTGCCGAGTAGCTTTCTCAGAGAGTGCTCCGAGATGTGAGAGCAGAGCGTTTGGGTGAGTGGAGAAGCTGGGGTGCTTCAGGGATTCTTGTCGAGTTTTGTGGTATTTGGATTTCAGGAGTGGACTGATATTTGTTGTTACAAAGTACTGGCTTTGTTTTCAACAGCGTTTCAGTCTTTCTGAAGCAGCTCTGCTGCAGACAGATTGGAGCAGCTTACTGTTTAAAATTGTGAGCTTTATTTAAAAACATGATCCTCTATGATGCTAGGTTAATTTGTGCTTCTCGAGGCTGAGAAACTTAATTGAGGCACTTATTTCTAAGAATGGATACTATGCTCTTCTTAAATCTACATTTTTCTGTCCTGATTGCTTGTATTTGAAATGTGTAATGTTCATTTCAGGGAAGTTTTTCCTTGTTTTAAAACAGTCTAACAGTTAATGTTCACTTAAGTGGCTGCTCCAGAAATATTATAATTCACCTCAGTTTGAATGTATAAAGTTCAGTTTTTACTTTAAGAACTGGTTTCCTTTGGAAAACTTTATTTTGTGATTAGTTTACATGGCTGGTGCTTCTAGAATTAAAAAAAATATTTTCACAGCATTTAATTATTAGGCCATAAGTAGTTAACTTTTTATAGAGCGTGCACATATTTATAGTCTGTTACCTTTTAATCTGTCTAGTGGACTGTGACAATATGAACCGCTTTGACCGAGCAGACAGAAATGTACGACAGTCACAGGACGGATTTTGGAAAAGAGCACCCCAGAGGTGGAGTGGGCAGGAGCATTACCACCTTAGCCACCCTGATCACTATCATCACCATGGGAAAAGTGACTTGAGCAGGTGAGCACTGTTCTGACTGCAGCTTCACTTCTGTCCTCTGCTTAACCTGACTCATAGGTCTCTCTCCAAGCCGATTTGCCTGGTTTTCGAGGCACCGAAACCAGTTCAGGGTATGCATGCTATGTAATTATTATAATAACTAATCTTTTCTTAGCTGGACTCTTGTTTCAGTAGCTTTATTGCAGATTTACAAATTGCATTTGTATCTATTTTAAGGACTTTTAAGTTGCGATATGACTTTGTGGGGGAGAGGGTTATCATTTGGGAATTAATGAATATTGACCTTGCTTATTATTTTTAAAAATAATATTGTATAAAGTAACTACTAAGTTATTGGTTTTGTTTTGCTTATAAATTAAAATTCCACAAATACTGTTAAGAGATGTGAATTGACACTAGAAGTACTTTTTATTTTAAGGGATAAAGTAGTCTGAAATTGGATCAGATCATAGAGTCTAATGGGCTCACAGCCATTCACACCTGGGGTCGGAGCTTCACTTGGTATAGATTAGCTTTGGAAGCTTAGCTTATTTAACCCTCTGCACTATTTGTGAGCATGCTCAAAAACACTTTTCTGTGTTTGTTTATGGATCAGGATAAAGTTAGTTATTCAGTACCTGGTTTATGGTAAGCAATAACATTAATTAATTTAAAAGTTTTACTATCTCATTCCACAAGGGGTTTATGTTTATCCTGGAGCATATTGTAATGCAAATAATAAAACTGAGATGAAGAAATGATATAAGGAAAACATGATCTTTTGTACCTTTAAGATAAGAAACAAAGTTGTTGCTAAGGGTCCTTGTAGAAAAAATAAAGAGCAAAGCTTGACCTGTTGTTACATACAGTGTGCATAAGATGGAGAATTTGTTTCTCCTGGATTTGTTCAAGACAAATTTATCCAAGACAAATACAGAGTAGTCTTGCGAGTTCTAAGAAAAGTACTTTGGACATACACTGGACAGGTCCTGAGTGGCACAATAACTTTCTTAATCCTTCATCAGCATGTTTTTCTGTCTAAGCTGAACAAATTCTATTCTAATAAAGTATCCTTTTGTGGATTAATAAAAAATGGGGTCCAATTAAAATCTTTTGTTGGAGTAAATAAATAGAAGGATAAGATTGTGCAGTCAGGAAGAATTCATGCAGTAGGTAGAGATCATGCTTCTCCCTCTGATCTTGCTATGTCTTTATAACAGTTCTTTAAGCTGTGGCAGGTGTGTGAGCGAAGTTAGCAACAAGCGCTTCAGTGTCAGTTACTTTTGCTTCCTGTCGCTACAAACCTAACAGAAACAGCTCACAGGATAGGTTTGTTTTGATCCAGTTTCAGAGACCTTGAATCCATCATGGCAGGGTAGTCATGGCAGAGTAGCTCATGGTGTTAGCAGCATGTGATGGGGGTTCCTCACATCACTGCAAACCAGCAGGTGTAACCTTCAAAAGCTTAACCTTAATGGTTTATTTCTACTAGATCCCCCTTTTATACATTTTCCAGCCTCCCAGAATATCAGTACCATCTGGGAACACTCCCAACTTGAGCCTGTGAGAGATATGTTATATTCAGATTATAAAAATGCTTATTTTTAAAATTAGTTCATTCACTTAATAAATACTCATTGGTAGCCTATGTGTTGTGCAGTGCCGTAAAGTCTTATGCTGGTATGAAACTGGAGATAGTATGAGAGGTGAAAGTTGTGGATTGGTAATGAGTTCTTGGACTATTGTATTAAAGAGGAAGAATTCTGCAGTGATGCAGTTTAAGTAGACAACTTTACACTGAAGTGAAGAAAAGACTCCTGTGCATGTGTCACATGAATGTGCATGTCACATATACATAGTATACAGTCTGTGGAGACTAACATGTGGGTACTTAGCATGCTGTGTTACTGCTGTGACAATGTGTGCCTAATAAAGGATTGGAAGAGGGAAATGATGAGCATGCTCTCTGTTTGTGTGTTTTATCTAGGAAGGCACAGACTAAGTGGTTACTTTTGAATCAGTCTGCAGGACTGACTGGAGACTGTGGAGCAATAGTGTAGTGTCTGAAGGAGAGGAGTGAGCACTCAGCCTGTCACAATGGCAGTTGCAGGGATTGTGTGCTAGAGCTTGGGCTTTTCAGACACCCATTCTTCAAGTTTACCATAACTAGATTTCTTGTTGATTTGGAAGAATGAGTGATATGTTCTATAACTCTAGAAAGCAAAACTATCGTATCTGCGGTTTTCTTTTGACAAAGGGAGGCATATTTCAGCATAAAGGAGACATCATTCAGCCTATCGGAAATAGAATGGGTAGCATGGAGTTAATTGTCTCTGTCCTTAGAAATGATCCAACTGAGGCTGAGTGTAATCTCAGAAAAATTAGAAAGGACACCCCCTCTTCCCAAAAGTCCAGAACCCTAAGCTCTAATTTTCTACATATCAACAGTTCAGATAAATATAAGAATAAACAAATTAAATTGTTTAAACGGTGGCTGCATTATGCCTATTTGCTTCTATAAATTGTGATTTTGTAGAAGTTAGTGAAAGATAGCATAACATTTCCCCAAAACATGACCCACAGGTCCCCTTCAGAGGTTATAAACTTTGAGGCACTTGTGATTGTGAATTCTCAGTTTCTAGGTGGTGAGGGAGAGAGGCACACCATGTTTTTGTTCATCTGACTTAGTCAGCATAGAGTTTTCTAAGGAGTGATTGAAAATGCTGACAGTGCTGAGGCCCATAGATGCCTGGCTCAGTTTACCTTCAAGCTTCCATGTTTGTTCTGGGTTTTCCCAGCGTGCCAAAGCTGTTTACAATGATGTATGTCACAGAAAGAGACTTTCCACAGCAAGCCTTGGAACTGCCGTTTTCTGTTTTCACCCCAGTGTTAAAGAGTTTGAGAGTGCAAACCTCTTTTTTATATCAAGTGTACAGAGTCCCTCTTGGTATTCTCTAACGTGAGTACTGGCTCTCTCTTTTTTTTTTGGTGCCTAATATTTGTTATTATCATAGTTCATTATAGCATTATGTCTTAGCCATAACTTAGCCCCATTAGGGGCATTACTAGTTCAGAATTGCTGATCTAAATGTTCTCTGGTATTCACATCATAATACCACTTTTTTTCTTTTTCTCCAGTGTAATATTCCATTCCCATTTTCTCCCAAGAGTTCCCCTTTCCGAAAATGTTTATGCCGTATGAAATTCTCTCAACTCTAACAAACTTACAGCCTTGCTCTGCTTGTGGTTATCCTCCTAATGATAACAAATCTAACATTTAACTAAATGTATTTCTTTAATAGTCACATTTTTATAGGCAAGATTTTTATTTTCTAAGAGTCCTAGTATTTTACTCTTTGGAGGTGGGCGTGTCTTTGTTCTCATTCTTCATTGGCACTCCTGAATGAAGTATTTTTAAGTTGCTCTTTTGAGACTTGGACCATTTAGCTCTTTTTCATTATTCCTCTATGTATACTTTATAAAAATTGTGGCCCCTTAGCGTCCTGTCCTCCTTTATTGTAACCTCTGATACAGCCATGAATAACTCCATTGTTCTGCAAGTGATTCTTTTAACTTTTTCCTTAGCTCTTAATATTTTCTATTTATGCTATATGTCATCTGAGAACAGATAATTTTACTTTTTCCTTTTCAATCTGTATAGTTTTCTTTCTTGCATAATTGCTATGGTTACATTTTTTTGGCATGGTGTTGAATTGAAGTAGTGAGAGCCAACAGCCGTCTTGTTTCTGATTTGGGGGAAAAGCATTCAGCTTTTGATGTCAAGAATGGTATTGTTTTGTTTCGTTTTTCTCAGGCATATTTCCTTTACCAATCTGAAGACATTCCCTTCTATTCATGCTTTGTTGAACATTTTAGCTTGGTAGCCTGCTGGGTTTCATCTAATGCTTTTTCAGTGTCCATTGATTGAGATGCCTTTCCCCTCCTTTCATCCTATTAATACAGTATGTCACTTGGCTTTTAGATGTCAAACCAGACATTTATTTCTCAAACAATTCAGTTACTTATGGTACACAATTTTTACATTTCTATATGCTATGGAGTTTTATGTATCTACTCCTAAAAACTAGTTTAGTTTTGTTGAGATGAATGTGGTTTTGGTAATGGGCCATTTAGAATGAATTGGAAAGTGTTCCTTCCACTAGCATTTTTGGGAAGAGTTTGTGAAGGAATGTTACTGACTTTTAATTAGATCTAAGCTTTACTTTGTGACAATATTCTTATTAATAATTTAATATCTATTTATATTCTATAGATGCCTGTTAGGTCTTAGAGTACATGTTGCCCAAGTCTGTTGATTCCCTGTTCATCTGCTGGTTTGATATGTTTGTTACTGAAGACAAACTTAAGAATTCTCCTTCATCACTGTATCTTGTAGAGAAGAGTGGTTGCCTAGCAATAGATTCTTATAGTTCTCATTTACTTGGAGTGTCTTCTCCTTTCAATTCTCCTTTATTTTAAAGGATTGCTTTGCTAGATGTAGAATGCTTCGTTTATAGACTTTCTTGTAAGTTTTTGACCCTTGCAAATTTTGATCCCTTATTTCCTGATGAGAAATCAACTCTCATTTCTTACTTCTTCCATTTCATGTGCTACTTCCCTTGCCATTTAGAGGACATTCACATTGATTTCTTCTCACAGATTATGGCGTGTTTAGTATTGTCTCTCCTTTAGCTTAGCATCCCCTTGAACTTCTTAGATATGGAGATTGGTATTTCATTAGATTTTGGAAATTCTGATCATCATTCCAGTTTATTTTCACCACTCATTATCTCCTTCTTCTTCCCAGTTTCTGTCACATTAAGAATAAAATGAATATCATTCTTTTCTTGTCACAACAAGTTTGAAAGAGGATGCTCAAATCAGCTCTCCCTGCTCCAGGATTTGTTGTTGCTATGGCTTGTTGCCACTTTGCATTCCTGTCCATAGTGAGTGGGAGCTCCTGGTGGCCCACATCCTCAGCCAGCTTTAGGTGTTGTGCTTTGAACATTAACCATTTGCTATGTGGTAGTATCTTGTTTTAATTGACAATTCTCCAGTGATATTTTTTCAGATGCTTGCTTTCCATCCATGTGGTTTCTTTCCTGATGTGTCTAGATCTTGGTCAATTTTTAAATCGAGTTATTCTCATATTGTTGAATTTTAAGTTCTTTGTATATTTGGGATATTAGTCCTGTATCAGATACATGTATAGGAAATACACTCACTCAGTCTGTAGCTTTTCTAATTTTCTAAGTGGTGTTTTTTTATTACTAAAATTTGCAGATGATTTTTAGAAATAAAGCTGAGTACACTTCTTCCTTGGAATATGTGTATGTATGCATGCACACACAGTTCCCAAACCAAAAGTACTGTAGGGTTTTTTCCTGTACCATAGGATTTTTTTTTTTTTTGGTTTTTCGAGACAGGGTTTCTTCTGTAGCTGTTGGAGACTGTCCTGGAGCTAGCTCTTGTAGCCCAGGTTGGCCTCGAACTCACAGAGATCCGCTTGCCTCTGTCTCCTGAGTGCTGGGATTAAAGGCGTGTGCCACCACTGCCGGCTCATAGGAATTTTATAGTTGTATATATTACATTGAGGTCTGTTACTTATTTTGGATTAATTTTTGTGAAGGTCATTTCTGTTGCACATAGATATCTTGTTACTTGGTTTCATTTGTTCAAAACGTCATCCCCTATTGAATTGCCTTTGCTACCTTTTCAAAGAGGGGGTGACTGCATTTATGAATCCATTTCCAGACTGTATTCCTTATTTTCCTGTTTTCACCTTTTGTTCACCAATTCCATCCGATTGTGATTATCACAGCTTCAGATGGGAAGTTCCAGAAAGGGCAAGTGCCAGTTTTGGCTGTTCTTTTCTTACTCATGGGATCATTTCAGTCACATCCACAAGGTAACACCCTAGAATGTTGATTAGGATTGTTTCAAGTCTAGTGTTTAAAGAATAAAATTGTCACCATAAAGCATGCTTATTTAACTTCTACATGGAAGTTAAATTTTTTAAATTTTTTAATGGTGAGAAAAAAGATTAAATTTAAAATCAAAATTGTGTCTTAGGGAATAAAGAAAAATAAACCTCTCATACCCACATATATACTCATATACACAGATCTGCACCAGCCAGGCTGAAGTACAAAGTTATAAATCCTCATAGTCAAGGTACTTTGAAAGTGGGGAATAATAAGAAACTAAATTATTGATATGCATATAATTTGGGAATATCCCTTTAAACTTATAATAAATCTTTGGTAATGTAATTGGTTTTTTATTTAGGTTGGTGGGTTGGTTGGCAAGTGATGCTTCAAATTCAATTTGGATTTCCAAAACAAAGATACCATTTAAAGCTTTTCTTTCTCTAGCTTCTCTAAATCCTATAGGCTTTTCCTCTATTTAATTGGCTGACTTATAGAAAATAATAAATAGTACTGGTGTGTAACATAAAGGGGCCTGCTTTTTGGGGTTTCTGTCCCGCCCGGTACCCCACAGCCAGCAAGCACCAAAGAAATCACACAGAGTCTGATTAGATATAAGCTGATTGGTTCATTAGCTCAGTCTTCTTATTAGCTCTTGTAGCTTATATTAACCCATTATTCTTATCTATGTTAGCCATATGGCTCCATACCTTTCAGCCGGGTAAGTTACATCTTGCTTCTCGGTGGTCTGGGCTGGAATGGGAGGAATGGGCTTCCTGCTTCCCAGCATTCTCCTGTTCTACTTCCTGTCTCGTTTACCCACCTATACTTCCTGCCTGGCCAATCAGTGTTTTACTAAAATACATGATTGACAGAATGCAGACAATTCTCCCACACCACACCACTTTCCCTCTTTTTTTTTTAACAAAGGAAAATACTCATAGTCCATTTTTTGGGAATGTGGGTGTAGTATTCCAGGCTACTTCCTGCTAGTTGGGGGTGCTGATAATCTTAAGGGGACCTAAAGAAAATTTAGAGTTATAATCAAGTCCTGACTGGAGTATCCTATGAGTCTTGATCCTCTCAGGCAGCAGTCTTGAATTCGTTCTGGATGTAGAACTCGGACGTCCAGGCCATCTGTTCCTATCAGAGATTTCTCTCAGGTGTTCTTCCTTGATCAAACCTGATTTTTCTTAACTCAGTATGAATTCACAGCCTCTCATTTTCTCTGGAAACAAAAGCAAAATCTCTTCTCCAAAGTAACATACCCTTTGACTTCAATTTTGAAGTCAGTGTATTTTCAGAATACCTATCTTGGATTAATTCAGCAGCATTTATAAACAAATATCTTTTAGCAGCTGTTGCTCCTTCCTCAGCATTCAAACAGTTCAAAGAGAGCATAATAGCATACAGTATCAAGATTCTCTGTGTATTTTCCATTTTTATGTGACTTTACTTTAACCTCTATTTCTTTTATTTTTACTTTTACTTTTTGAGACAGGTTCTCTGTATATCTTTGTCCTGGAATAACTCTGTAGACCAGGCTGTCCTTGAACTCACAGAGATCAGTCAGTCTCTGCCAGCCCAGTGCTGGGATTAAAGGTGCATGCTACAACACCTTGAACTCACAGAGATCATTCTGTCTCTGCATCCCAGGCATTGGGATTAAAGGTGTGTGCTACCACACCTTGAAGTCACAGAGGACAATCTACCTTTGCCTCCCAAGTGTTGGGATTAAAGGTATGTACCACCACGCCCAACTACTCTCTTTCTTTTTTATTTTTAAGGTAACCTTTAACCTGCATATATTTTTAACACATTATAAACCATTTAGAGGTTTTCTTCATCTTTTAATCTCTCTTTACTGTATATCTCTCTCTTTCTGACCACATGAGTCTTTATAAAGAGTATTAAAGATGTGGCTTTGACGACTAGATCCAGCCCATTCCTTAGCTTTTCAGCCTCATTTTGGAGTTACCGGCTGTAGCCAGGTTTATCGCCACAACTCTATGGCCTTTCAAGGTCCCTGCCAGCTAGCAAGCTTCAGCATTGTGCTTGCAAACCACACGAACCACCTGCCTGAAAAAGTCAAGAGTTTGTCCTGGCAGGACGGCCCAGAAAACCGGCATTTTAAAACAGCGCAGCTTTTTTCCTGCTACGGCTGAAAACCCGAAAAGCATGTGTTCAGCTTTTCATCAACACCGTTTAAGTGTTTTGTGGCAGGAACTCTTAAAAGAGCTGCAGGGTTTTGCAGCTAAAGCTGAGTCAGGAAGCCTCTCTTAGATGAGAGTGCTTGCTTGCCTCTAGCAAGCAGAGGAGACCTGAGAAATTGCTGCTACCAAGAAAACATCCTTTATTCTTTCCCAAGCTTTCTCAGGCTTTCTGTGGATGCAGTTATCCACATTGGGCACCATCCGTAGTGACGAAGCGAGCAAGCCTGCTTTTCGTCCTGTCCAGTTCCCGCATGGCTAGCTTTATGCCTGAAATAACAGCACACAAATTGTATTCATTTAAACACTGCCTGGCCCATTAGTTCTAGCCTCTTACTGGCTAACTCTCACATCTTGATTAACCCATTTCTATTAACGTGTGTAGCACCACGAGGTGGTGGCTTACTGGGAAGATTCTAACCTATGTCCATCTTGGGCCGGAGCTTCATGGTGTCTGCCTGACTCTGCTTTTTTTTCCTCCCAAAATTCTGTTCTGTCTTCCCTGCCTACCTATGTTCTGACCTATCAGGCCAAGCAGTTTTCTTTATTAACCAATGAAAGTAACACAAAGACAGAAGACCCTCCTACATTATTTCCCCTTTTTCTGTTTAAACAAAAAGGAAGGCTTTAACTTTAACATAGCAAAATTACATATAACAAAATTGACCTTAAAATCTATGCCAATGCAAATTATTCATATCTATATCATACACTGGTGCTAATGGGCATTTATTTCTCTTTCCATGCTTCTGTAACTCATTATTGCCCTCATTCACATCATTACTGGTTGAATTATCTGCCACCCTGTGACTGCTTATAGATTGTATGAGTCACACACAGCTGTCATAGATTGTGGTCATATCAGAGTCGCTGGTCTTTCATTTTGCTGTCGTCTGATTCTACTCCTAGAAATCTGTGACTGCTGGCTGGCTTGTGCATAGCTGTGGAATTAATTATACCTGTTGAAGGACAGTGTGGCGCTGTTGGTAGAACTTCCTTTTTTCTCATGCGTTTTTTTTTCTCTCTCTTTATTCTTTTGCTCCTGAATGTGAGCTTTTCTCCTAGAAAGTGAGTTTTAGCTCCTCTCTGTTTCCAGGATTCTCTGTTATAGGTAAATAGTATCACCTCACAGTTTATAAACCCAAAGACTGTCATCATATTCCTGCCCTGCAGATACCCTTTAGTGAGTCCATCACACGCCTGCTTTCTCTTCCTTCCATGTCTGCTGCCTCCCTGCCTTAATGGTTATGTCTGTGTTTCCCTCCAGTCTTCAGATGTTTCACTGGTGAGCTATAGTCAGATGGTTTGACAACAAAACACAATTATAAAGTCAGTTTGTGGATGTCCATATTTTCACAGTTGGTAAATGTAAATGGTTATGATGACTTCTTGTGGCTCACTTGATGTTTGTGTTCCAAAGGAAGTTGGAAATTATTAATAGTGTGGTTGTAACTTGGTTTTATTATTTACTATATATCATGTAATATTGTAAACACTTCAACATATTGCTTTATTTAATCATTGTCCAGCCTAGATAAGTAATTATGTTACTATCCTCATGAATTTGTAGGCAGGAAAAATGAAGTGCACAGAAACTATGTCACTCGCCCTGTATTACACAGATGATAAACAGCAGCATAGACTTACAGCTCAAGATCTGTGCAAGTCATTTAAAAATGAATAAATAAAATATGACCCTGTTTTTCAAGGGCTTATATTTTATTTAGTATTTTTAGTGACTGTTGTCAGCTTGAATTTGAATCCAAATCCACGGGCAGGCTCTTTCATGTGCCTTTTCTAGATGGCAGATATTTATTCATATGTCCCATTAGTGATGAATGCTTCTTGACTCTAGAAACTCCCGAGTTCCATGTGTGAATGGCTCTCATCTCTGTGAGCCCAGTGTAATCTTGATGATCATACTTGATTGTCATGCTCTGAAGAGCTGATTAGTCCCCCTTAGTATTTGTCCTGTCTAGTCTTTTTTTACTCATGTGGCAAAATCATTTACCATAGTATGGTTTTTAATAAGGATAATTTTTAGAATATCTTTAATTTATTCTTTGACAGTTTCATACATATGCCATGTATCTTGGTCATATCTACTCCAGTACTCTCCTACCTACTCTGCCTGGATCCCCTAACACTCCCCCACCTAACTTCATTTCTTTTCCTTTTCTTCCTCCTCCTCATCCTGTTCTTTCTTTCTTTCTTCTTCTTCTTCTTCTTCTTCTTCTTCTTCTTCTTCTTCTTCTTCTTCTTCTTCTTCTTCTTCTTCTTCTTCTTCTTCTTCTTTTTCTTCTTCTTCTTCTTCTTCTTCTTCTTCCTCTTTTTTCCCTTCTTTTTTGTCCAGCTAGTGCTGTTGGCATGAGCATGAGTGTGAAGCCATCCACTAGAACATTGGCAACTTAACACCAGCCAAACCTCTAAAGAACAATGACTTTACTTCCCCCATGTTCATCAGTTGCAAATAACTCCTTAGTTAGGGGTGCAGCCTCATGAGCCCCTCCCCAGTCTATACTGGAATGTTGACTTGTTTGGTTTTGTGCAGGTAACCATAGCTCCTGTGAATTCATGAGTGCTGTGGTCATGCCATGTCCAGAAGACAGCATCATTTCACAGCACTCTTCTCCATCCTCCAGCTCCTGCATTCTTTCTACCTCCTCTTCTACAGTACTTCTGAGCCTTTTCAGGGTTGGTGTGTATGTCCTATTTAGAGCTGAACACTCAACAATCATTCCCAGCACTGTGACCAGTTGTGAGTCTCACATTGATGCCACTCACTACAGTAAGAAGCTTCTCTGAGCAAGGGTGAGAGGAGCAGTAGTTTATTGATGTTAACAGATATTTGGAAGGTAGTTTGACTACATGTTCATCTAGCAAAACAATCGTAATAGGTTCTGCCCTGTGACCTCTACAGCCATCGGCTTTTTACCAGATTTATTGCACCAGGAATGAATTCTCCTCTGTGGAACAGGCCTTGATTCCAATTAGAAGGCTGTTAGCCACCCCATAACTGTCAGGCACTGCTCCAGTGGGCACATCGTTCCTGACAGGTCAGTATGTTGGTATTCAGGGCCTGCTATTGATTAAGTCCACTGATTAATGTTATACCCTAGTAACCCTATGTACTACCAGGGAAGACCTTTCCAGGTTAGCTCCAGCTTGTTTTTTGTTTTTTGATTTGTTTTGTTTGTTTGTTTTGTTTTTTGTCCTGCAACCAAAAGTGTGGTGTGTCTTCAACAGTAGGATCTTGCCATCATTTATAGTGTGGAAACAAGAATAATGGTAATTAATAGCCTTTATTGTTTGGGGAACCTATGCAGCCTCCCTGACTCACAGGGAGATAGCTCATACCTGCCACTGAGATTTTCATTTAGTAACTCATTTCTTCTTAAGGAAACATTACCTGCTGTCTTAGTTAGGTTTCCTATTGCTGTGAAGAGACACGCATAACTTTGGAAACTCTTATAAAGGAAAAACATTTAATTGTGTTGCTTATATTTTCAGAGGTTCAGTCCATTATTATGGTGAGACATGGTGGTGTGCAGACAGATGTGGTGCTGGAAATGGAGCTGAGATTCCTACATTTTGACTTGGAGGCAACAGAAAGTGGTCTGTCTCACTGGGTGTGGCATGAATATATATGAGACTTCAAAGCTGGCCTCCGCAGTGACACATGTCCTCCAACAACACGACACCTCCTAAGAGTGCTCCGCCTTTGGGGAACCATTTTTTTCAAACCACCATCCACACATGATATCTCCATCTAAATTCATACCCACCCCCCACATACTTACAAAGTAATGGGCTTCCATACTGCTTTTTAATGTATCCTTTGATTTGGTTAATCCTTGTAAGTGGAGACTGTACTTTTCAGAAACTGTATTAATTAGATCACTGTTTGGCCTATTAGCTCCGCCTTCTTTTTTAAATATTATTTATTTATTATGTATACAATATTCTGTCTATGTAGATGCCTACGGGCCAGAAGAGGGCACCAGACCTCATTACAGATGGTTGTGAGCCACCATGTGGTTGCTGGGACTTGAACTCAGGACTTTTGGAAGAGCAGGCAATACTCTTAACCGCTGAGTCATCTCTCCAGCCCCTAGCTCCGCCTTCTTATTAACTAACTCTTACATATTAAATTAACCCATTTCTTTTAATCTGTGTATTGCCATGAGGTGGTGGCTTACTGGAAAGGTTCCCAGTCCTTCTCCTTTGTCTCTCTAATTCTGCCTACTCTCTCTCTATATATCTTCCAGCCTGGCTATATTCTGTCGTGCTATAGGCTGAAGCAGCTTCTTTATTAAATAATGGTAATAAAACATATTTGTAACAAACAGAGGGGAATCCCACATCATCTTCCCTTTTCTGTCAAAATAAAAAGGAAAGCTTTAATTTTAACATAGTAAAATTACATATAACAAAACAGGTATCAAACAAGAATTACAGTTAAAATACTTTTTATGAGTCTAAAGTTTCACATAATTTATCTTTTATTGTAAATAAGGAAAACTATAACAATTTAGCCTTCAACTCCATCAAAGACTCCAGAAGGATATAATATTATCCAGGTAAACAAGAATTGCATTGCAAGCAACGTCCAAAACCCTAGAATTGACAGAAATATCTAGCTACCTGAACAATCACCCAAAGTTCTTCTGTAATGTTGGTGCCTCCATCTTCAGCCTACAGGCCCATAGTATCTGGAATACTTTTCCATGAAGCAGGGAATTTGAAGATCTGTTCTGTCTTGTAATAGCAAAGTTCATCAGTTGCTTTCTTCTATGTCCTGCAGAATGTCTGACAGACTCTTTTATGAAGCAGGAATCCTAGAGGATTGTCTCACCTTCTTTAGACAAGTTCAGCAGTTATTTTTCTGTGTATTGTGGGTGTGTACTCTAAGAGTACAGTACTGAGCTCCATAAACATACCTGTAGTAGCACCTCAGGTAATCAAGGAAGTGTCCGCAGAAGGAAATATCAGCAACTAAAGACAATGAGTAGTTGCTGAGATGCATGAGTGGAGGGAGGCTGCATGAGTGGACTAGCAAGACCACTGGAAAAGATGAGAATGTTATTTGGAAATGAAGGACACTTTGTAGTATGCTTTGGGAATTGAGCGTAATTAGCTCTTGAGAAGTGTCAGAGAGAGAGAGAGAGGTTTGGGAAAAGAGGTTGAAGAAGAAACTTTCTTCTTCAATCTGTGGCGTCATAAGCTATTTTGAAGATTCTCCTTTTACTTTGAACCATTACCCTTTTCTCTTTTCCCCTGTGAAGCCTTAGCCTTTCATTTCAAACTTTTAACTTCCTACTTTAGTCTGTCCTAAGACTTTGCTACCCTAGGAAAATCTCCCAGTGTGTTGCTTATTCTCTCAGAAGTGCAGCTATTTTCATGTCTACTACTTATTTGCTGGGTTTTTCTCTGTTTTGTCTTAATTCTTGTTAGTTTTTCACTGGTAAGATATTTTTCATTAGAATGTAGTCATAGGTGGGTAAATTATACTAGCTTGCTGATGTGTGAAATCTTAAAATTAATAATTTAAATCTTAAAATTAAAAATGAATGAAAAATATACATAATCATGGCATCAAATTAAGGTATTATTTATACTACTGTAATTCCTGCCCTTGGGAGGCAGAGGTAGGTGGATCTCAGTGAATTCAAGGCCAGACTGGTCTACAAAGTGAGTTCAAGGACAGCCAGGACTATTACCATTTGAAAGAAACAAAACAATATATATATATTGTTTATGAATGGTTTAATAATTTATAAAAGACTTTTGCCTTGGATTTGGAGAACATCAGTCCTGAAATTTGAATTAGTAGTTACAGAGAAAAACAATCTTGTGAAAATGTCCTACAATAAATACGGCGAGTTCTGAGTTCTGGGAATATTTATTGAAAAATAGAAGCTTAAGTAGATACCCTATTTTTCTCTTCATGGTGGATGAAATCCAACATACTTATTTTTACATATTTAATACACAGAATTTAGCTTCATTTCTAATATGTGTCAATGGCCATCATATTGGACAAGTAATTTCTAAATGCACTATGTTAAATATGTAGATTTCATGTGCTTGTCATACTTTAGTAACTGTCTGGGATCACATGCAATGTGGATATAGTAACTTTTAAGCTATCAATTTTAGTTAATACATTATATTTTACATTCCCATAAAATATATCACCCTTAGTCTTTCTCTAATTTTGCATGGATATTATGGGATGAAACTGAAGAGATATTTAACATTTTATATTTTAGTTTTTGAGATGGGTTTTGCTTTGTAGCCCAAGCAGACCTTGTTTTCCCATTCATCTTGCTCAGGGCCATGATTGCAAATGCAGATGTCTACAGCACATCTAGCTTCAAGTTTAGGTTTTCCTGTAGCTCATGATGACCTTGAATTTAACCTTGAACTCCTAATCCTCTGGCCTTTACCTCCTGAGTGATGGGATTATAGGACTGTACCAGTTTATGTGGTGGTGAATCAAGCCCAGAGTCTTGTGCTTGCTGGGCAAGTACTCTATTCATGGCTCAAAGTGTAGATTTTGATTTTTTTAAACTGTAGTTTGAGATTAGGAAATGCATGGTATACATCAGATGCTTGTAAAACCTTGCTTAAACTTTTACTAGTAAAAATAATTTTTTGGCAGTATTAGAAAACAAAGAAATAACTTCATCAGCTTTAACTGGTGGAGCACTGAAGAGATGATAGTTTAAGCATGTGTTTACTTTGGGAGCTAATGTGGCTTCATGACTTAGCTGTGGATCTAGAACAGAGTGCCGTTTAAGATGCTGCTCCAAATCAGAAGAGAAGACCTTTACAGAAAAAGCTGAGCATAGTTCTAATAGTTAGAGCCTTGCTAAAAGTATTTTCTTTTTCTTTTGGCTCTTAGGGAAGCTTTATTCAGCCAGTGTGTGAAATACATGAAGTGAGTGGGGTTAGGCAATCATGGAAGATAACAGTTTTACTAAGGCTAAAGGGATTGTATTTTTCTCCTGGGACTGAGATGAGTGCAAAGGCATTGTGGAACTGATTTGTAAAAATTGCTACAATAATGTTGTACCTTTCCTTTTTCTTTCTTCTTATATTGTATATCTTTTCCTTCCTTCTTCCCCACCCTTCCAGAGGCTCTCCTTATAGAGAATCCCCTTTGGGTCATTTTGAAAGCTATGGAGGGACCCCCTTTTTCCAGGCTCAGAAGATGTTTGTAGATGTGCCAGACAACACAGTTATACTGGATGAGATGACCCTCCGGCACATGGTCCAGGACTGCACAGCTGTAAAAACACAATTACTCAAACTCAAGCGTCTGTTGCATCAGGTGAGTGTGTAATGATTATTCCAACTCCTCCTTTGTAATTTGAACAGATTGGCTTTCTAAAAACGTTACTTGTGTTCCTAACATGTTCAGTTTCGGGTAGAAACAAAACCTATAAATAGTACATGCTTTGAGTTCATCTCCAATACCATATGACGAAAGAGAAAAAACATAGAACTCTTGGTAGAGAGGAAAGGAAAGCTTAACATTGACAATACTTCTATTGTAAGTTTCCTGAAAGATTAGAATTGTAGTTGTTTATTGAAAGTCTGTTATCAGAAATATACTGACCATTCAGTAACTAATGTAATTTCTACTTAATGGCAAACAGGATTAAGTTGATTTGTGTTTGAGACATTGAGTACCTGTTTTCTTTAGAAAGTCTAGACCCATAGTAGCAATAGGGCTTGAATAAAGTCACAGGATACACTGATGGAAAGTCTCAGATTGTGATGGATCTACACAGGAAAGAGAAAAAGACAAGATCTCCTGAGTAAAGTGGGAGTGTGGGGTTCACGGGAGAGGGTAGAAGCAGAGAGGAGAGGAAGGAAGGGGAGTGGAGAAAAATGTATAGTGAAACAAACAACAAAAAATAAAAGAATACCTTCTTTGTGTGAATATTTAGTGTTAACAGATAAAAAAGAAATAGAATAACAATTTTAAACTATAGATAGCTTTTATGTGGTTTTAAATCTATTTCTTTGCATTTGATAGTCAAACCAAATTTAAAAACTTTAGTTGAAAAAGAACAGCATGACTTCTCAGTTTTCTGTCTGGGTTTCCTTTCTCAGGATGCCTTTGCATCATATTGACCAGGATCCAAGTCTTGGAATTCCTGTGGCCACCAAAACCAGACTCATCTGTCTGCTCAATAAAGGCTAGCTGAAAGTAAAGCTTGGCTCCTAATAGCTGACTCTTGAGAGTAACAGTTCTTAGGAATGTATGTTGTATCATAATTCTTGGTTCTGGTTTTTCTGAACTATTGTGGCTATTCAATACCCGTAGAAGCTTTTGTGTGCTAAGCCTGGGGAAAAGAGAGTAGAGAGCATCCTTTTGGAATCTGTGATGCTTGGACTCCTCCTAAGCATACAAGGATGGGATGGTGGAAATGTTCAGAAATAAAGATTTTGACTTAAATAAACTGTAACTACCAGATAGGCTTTGCTCCATAGGGTTTCTCTGCTGGCTGATCTGGAAGGAAGGTTTTCTAGTCATGAGCTTTAGTTCCAACGGTACAATGTGGTAGAAAGGATAAGACATAGCTAAAGTACACTAAATACCTTTGGTGAGATAGTCATTGTTTTAGGGTATATTCCTCAATGATTAAGCATTATTAAATATCAGCTGATAAGACCAGGTCATAATGATCCATTCCATCAATAATGAAGTGAAGATGATAACTGAGAGAAGAGGTGATGAGTATCTTAGGGACTGAAGAACTTGATATATGTGAGGCTGTGAAGCCCTGAGAACTTCTTTTCTCTCCCTTGAGTCTCCAAATGTTAGGGTGTTCACATTTAGCACACAGACTGGTTGTTTATGTAGTGAAATCAAAATTGTGAGGTTAAAATTACAGAATACTTTTTGGATATCTTTAGATATATATCTAGTTACAAGATAAATTAAAAACTGACATTTAAGATTTCATTTAACTGTCTCTTACATTTTTCCTTCAATTCAAAAATGCTTATTATTATATTTCTATGAGTAACATGTATATAACCGTGTGACTGTAGGTGTGAGTGTGTGACGATGTCTCTGTGCCGGTCAGAGGGTCACTGTCAGGAGTTGGCTCTGTCCTTATCACCATGGTTCCAGGGAACAAACTCAGATCATCTTTACTTCCTGAGCCAGCTTGCTGCTGCCCCCTTTTAAATTTACTAAAATATTACCATGAAGCCTATAAATTGTTTGTAAAGCTCACATAATATGTGAAGGCTTGATGAGAAATATGAAATAGATCTTTATGTGCTTTTTGTACCTGTCAGTCTATTGTATGAAGAAGATACTGACCAGAGTTTCTGTAGCTCTGTTATGTATGACTTTATTTTGCCATAGTCTGGAGCAGTATCTACTATTTCCTGGATGGTACATAGTCTTTTGCTTGATACATGCCCTCAGTTTGCTGGGGTATATCCTTAATTTATTTCCTAACAGAAGATGATGACACATTTTAATTACTTCATAAAGAAAAATCTTTTTATTCTGTACTCATATTTGATTGATAGTTTATAACTTTGAAAAATTTGGCTAAAGTTAAAGAAAGAAAAAATAGAAGATGTTGCTTTTCTAAGATCTTGCTTTAGCTCTTCTGGAGTATACTACAGTCTGACCCCAATTTCACTGTATTTTGTCTTTTTTAAATCTGGCTGTGTGTTGGTGGCACACACTTCAGTCTCTGTATTTGGGAGGCAGAGGCAGGCAGATCTCTGAGTTTGAGGTCAGCCTGGTCTACAGAGTAAAAAAATCTGTTCTGTTGACTGAGGTTTCTGTCCTGCCCAGTCCTTGTTCTGCCCAGTTCCCGCAGTTGTTAAGTCTCAAAGAAATCACACAGAGGTCTACGTTAGTTATAAACTGATTGGCCTAGTATTTCAGGCTTCTTATTAACTCTTAGAACTTATATTAGACAATTATTCTTACCTATCTTAGCCACATGGCTCAATACCTTATTTCAACGAGGCAGACACATCTTGCTTCTTCTGTGGCAGGCTCACAATTGCAGAAAGAGCTTCCTTCTTCCCAGAATACTCTTGCTTTCATTGACCCACCTCTACTTCCTGTCTGGTTGTCCTGCCTATATTTCCTGCCTGGCTACTAACCAGTCAGCATTTATTTAAAATATAATTGACAGAATATAGACGATTGTCCCACACCAAGAGATTGATGATCTTTTAATTTCGATGTGCTGTGGTTTCAAGGTGATTTTCAGTGAGAATTTGTTATAATTGGTTTACATTTCATGTCTCAGCAGTTACTGGGTTTTTTTAAATGATTTCTTTTGGAATTCATACAGTGTAACAAGTTATGACAGTAGTTATTTTCTCTTGTGTTTCTGGAATTGCTAGTAATCAGAAACTTGGACTTCCAAATAAAATCTCATAATCTTTTATTTTGTTGACATTACCATTTTGGGAAAATTTACTATGCTTTTGGTGTATTTATCTAATTTTATATTCCAGTTCTGTTTTTATTCAGCTGCCTGCAGTATTTCAGTTTCTCAAACTTTATTGTATATAGTTCCTTATTCATACAAACTAGTCATCGCCCTTTCAAGAAGCTTACTAAGTGAAGAGTTTTCTGGCCTTCTTTATTAATAATTCTGAGGGTATTTTTTATTGTCTTTTTAAAAGGATCGTTTTTTCTTTATTTTTTCTTGTTTTTTATAATCTTTAAATATATTATGATTACTTATTATTTATTAGTATTTCAGAGTGAGAAATTAAGAGTTGGCTATGGACTCTGTACATGGGCCAGGCATGCTAATTATCTGGTCTTCATTTTAAGGTGTTGGTTGGATGGATGGGCTCCAGTGGTCCTCAGCAATGCTGGTCTTCATTTTAAGGTGTTGGGTGGATGGGCTCCAGTGGTCCTCAGCAACAGACAAAGGGGTTTTCTTCCTAGGGTGCCTTTAGCATCTCCATAGAAGAAACCTTTGGTTTTTGCTTAGGAAGAGAAAAGAAATTTCTATCAATTACTTTTGTGACTTTAACAGCCTCCCTGCAGATTGTAGAGCATCATGATAGGGAAGGCATAGTGGAACAGTTCAGTTCTTGGCAGCAGATTGTGTGCCAGAGGTTTCTCTCATGATAGGTTAGTGCCAACACCAGGGACACGCTAACCCTCTGAGACCCACCTCTGTCACGGGCTTCCACTACTTAGTCCCCACTCCTAAAAGTTCCACCCTCTGTTAAAATAAGCCACAGGTGGAGAATGTGATCTGATTACAAATATGAATCTGTGGGAGGTATTTGGAGTCAGTCTGTAACATCTGGACATTTTATTTTATTTATTATGCAGAATTTTATTAAGTTTTAGTGTTAATATATTCTTTTGTTGTGTAGAGACAGGCAAGGTCTTTCTGTGTAGCTTTGACTCTCCTGAAACTCCACATTCAGGCCAAGCTGGCCTTGAACTCACAGAGATCTGCCTGCCTCTGCTTCCCAAGTGTGAAACACATAAGAGAACAGTAAGAGAGGAAAAAAACCACAAGAATAAGAAGGTTGTACATTCTTAAGAAAAATAATGAACTCTCTTACTAGCTCTCTAAGCAGAAGGCTTAGAAAATAATTAGTGAGAACAAGCCAGGGATTTTGGTGCTCACTGTCTTTGTTCCTGAGGCCCGATGCACGTTCTAGGAAAGCTCTTAAGAGGCAGTGTGGAGAGAAGGTGTGAAGGGAGCTCCCTGCTCCTGTGTTCCTCCACCACTCCCACCCTACTGACCAGCTCTTGGAATCTGTTTTGTTAAAGTCTTGTTTATGAGTTTGAACAAAGTCCCTCTTGTATAAATGTTTAAAATTGGTAACTGGTGTATTTGGCCTTTAACCCGCTTTTATTTGTTGTTTTGCACAGCTGAGGGTTACTTTATAGTTTAAATAGGAGTTTTGTACATCTCATTCGTCAGCTCTACAGTTGTGTGTGTCAGGAAGGACAGTAGTTGTAATGTCATCTTGATAGCCAGAAATAGAGACCTTGAGATTTGTCTCTTGATCACTGCGTGTGTGTGTGTGTGTCTGTTTAGAGTGTATTGTTTAACTATAGCTTTGCATTATTTTAGGTTGATATTCTGTTTTATTATATGATTTATGGAATCTTTATGGTATTTTTAAACCTCGAACTTGGAGACTAAGGGACTATAATGAGAAAAAATTGCAATGATGCCTTATGACCTTTAATTTCCTATAGCCTGCCCCAAAAGCTTTTGCTTGGAGTGCAATATACATGCTGGATTGCTTATCTTACTGAGTTTCACACATGGAGTGTCTGTAGCCATCACCCATCTAGAAGCAGAGCACTAACTGGACAGGAGCTTGGCTGCAGCTTATTACTCTGTTCTTCTAGTGGGACCATTTATTTGGTCTGAAAACATCAATCTGTTTACCTGTTTTGAACTTGGAATGAAGTGAGCCCATGTAACACTTCTGTCTGACTTCTTTTATTAGCACTGTTCTTTGTGAGTCATTGTTCATGTTTTGCACCCATGCTCAGAGGTGTATTTCATTTGTTTCACAGTTGGCAGACATTGGGAAGGTTTCCAGTTTGGGTTTTTGTGACTAGTGCCACTCTCCTCTCTAGTGCCCCACCTGTCTGCCCACCTGCCCGCCGTCCTCCCTCCCTCCCTCCCTCCCTCCCTCCCTCCCTTCCTCCCCCCTCCCTCCCTTCCCTCTCTCCTTCCTTCCTTTCTTCCTTATTGAATCCAGAGGCTTTGTAGGCGGAGGCTGCTTGTTTGTTTCCCTACTGTTCAGACCCGAGTAATCACACAGAAACTATATTAATTACAATACTGTTCGACCAGTGATTCTGGCATATTTATAGGTGTCTCCTTGACTCTGCCTACTTTCTCTCTGTTCCCAATTTCCCACCTGGCTTTGCTCTGTTAAGCCATTGACCAAAGCAGCTTTATTCATTAACCAATGGTAATAAAACACAGCATACAGAGGGGAATCCACATCTTATTGTCTTTCTGCACATCCTCTATGCTGAGCTGTCTTTCCTACCTACTAAGTAATCCTAGTGTTTTGTTTTTCTGTAAGGTATTGATTTCATTTGTTAGATCATATGAAAGCATTTTGGGATTTTTAATGGGAGTAGCATTGAATCAGTAATTATATTTCAGGAAAAATTTACCGCTTAGATTATCTATGTCCATGAACATGATATGTTGGTAAGTTGATTTTGTTCCTTAATTTTTTTGTAGATTAGTTTAATACTATTAAGTTTACTTCTAAAACTGAAAGTTTTATTGCTGTTTGTGTTGCCAATTTTGTTTTTTCCCCCTCACTGAAACTGTGTGTGTATGTGTGTGTGTGTGTGTGTATACACACACATACAGGGTGATCTTGGACCAACTTCGAGGACCAGACTGGATTTGAACTCATGATCCATCTGCCTTAATCTTGAGTGCTAGAATTTCAAGTATATTTTTTTAAGATAAGTAAGTTTCTTGAAGTTCATGAGGTAGGTTTTCTGCATTGAGCCAGATATTAAAGTATATTTCCTATTAGCAAGCATGTGCTCAAAATTACTTTGTCTATCCAAGCACTTGTGGTTCTATGTACATTTTAGGGTTGATTTTACTAATTTTCTGAAGGAAGTCTCTGGCATTTAGATAGTGGTTACATTGAATATGTTTATTGCTGTGAGCAGTTCCGGTGAGATACACACCAGAGAAGACTACTCAGATAACAGGTTCAAGCCAATAGAGTCTTCATTAGCTGGCTGGCAACAGTGCTAGGTGTTCAGACCTGAGTGATGTCCTGAACCTTTCTCAAGTTGAGTGCTTAAGTACAAAGTCCACATCCTGGGTTGACACATCTCAGCAAGAATAGTTAATTAGAAGTAGAACTACAGAAGCCAGAAAGCAAGAATGGGACATTTAGGATCTTTCCTAGAACCATAGTCTTTGCTGGATTAGGTCTTTGTTCTCCTTTGGCACATATTACTGTCTATGTGCTGGATTTCAAGGCCAGAATGGTACTTCCATCATGCCTTCCTTGTGCTAAAGTCTCAGGGCCTGTTATAGTATGAAAGTTGAGAACTGTAATTGTTTGCTTGAGCTGCCTACATTGTTACATAGATGTCCCCAGAGGGAACTCTGCTTAGTTTAAGGTTATTTTAATTGTTATTTTATCACTTTCCATACTCTGTCAAGTACTGCTTGAATGCCAAAGACTGTGACAATATCGTCGTTAAAGTCAGTGCATTATTCTTAAAACTATAGGTTAAACCCAGCTGTGAGTGTTGAAATGGGTTCTGTTTTTAGTGATGTAAACCAATATAAAATTATTGACCATTGCATACAGTAAGAGTAAACACTATTTAGTGGAACTTGTCATATTACTATGTGTACAGATGTATACATACATATACGCATGTATACATATCTTGTATGCATATGTAGAGTAGCTGGATGTGACAGGAAGTTTACTTCATTCTGTGTGTCATATGTCCCACTCCCCACAGAAAACACCACATTAGTCAGGTAAATAGGCGTATACTTAAAGCAACCACTATCTTAGCAGCATTGCATTTGAGACTCCTGAAAATGAGTACAAAATTGGAAATGTTAATAGGTTTTTGGATATCAAGAAAGACCAGGAGAGAGAGAAACAAAAATCAACAAATAAACTGTTAGTGAAGGATACAGTACTTACACAGAACAGTGAATGAGAATGGGAACAGAAAAGCACTGAATTATTACTGAGAGAAAATTTAAAAGGAAATGTTGAGTTCACTAAATAGTACACATCACCAGGATAGAACAGATTGCTTGGAGCTAAGTGTTTTTAAAACACCAAATAGAGAAAATTAGAAAAAAAATGTGTGTGTTTGTGTGTATGTTTTCTTCCCTCCCTTTCTCTTCCTTCCTTTCTTAGTATTTTGGGCACTGGTGTTAAACAATGCTTAGGTGCTCCAAGCTGGTGAACTTCATATCTTAGCTCAGCCCTAAATGTTAGGATTATAGGCATACACGACCATACCTAGCTAAAAGTAATGTTTTTAAGTGTATGTGTGTGTGGTGGGGAGGGTAGTATAGGAAAAGACATGTCCAGATTCAGAGATGCGTTAATCAGGCTTAATATTAAATTTAATTTAAACAAAGGTTTATGGATAGAATTTTCTTAAAATATTATGATGAGTTGTTCCATACATTTCAACATTCTAATATTTTTTAAATGTTAGATATTTTTCTTTTGTTTAAGTTGCTTTACCTACCTACAGTGAAACCCTGTCTCGAAAAACCAAAAAAAAAGATGTGTTACTTCTACCATCTGTTAAGATCATTTATTTTTTGAAAAACTGAAAATCAGGCTTTATAAAGTCTCTACTTTTTACATTCTCAAATGTTGCTTGAATTACTAGATTTTAGATACCACAGATCAGTTATGGACATTAGTACTCAAAGTTCTTAGTTGACATTGTGAACTATATTCAGTGTGATTTGCTTGTTCATATAGCTTTGAACTTACAAACGAACAGCCCAGTAACTTTTGAAATTAAAAAGAAGCTCTTTCCCCTTCCTCTGCTTCCTTCTTGAGATGCCTCCATGGCTGGCTCTAGCTTGTCTGAACACAAAGCGGCTTTGTTGACATCATTGATGATGCTTGTCCGCTGAGGCTACTCAGAGCTCCCAGAATCTTCTGCTGACTATCTCAAGTATCAATGTCTGTTGCAGCTGCTCTGGAACTCATAGGCAGACCCCAGGTTTTGCAAACTCATGGGAGAACTTCCTGGGTAAGATGGCATTGCCAGGTTTTCCAGTGGTTAAATGTGGAAGTTCTGTATCACACTGGAAGTTCACTTTCACACTGTCTCAAAAAAATAAAACGCTGGAAGAAGGCTGACTGACTGTAACCCTTTCATGCTTTTAGATGAGAAGGCGTATTCATCTTTAATAAAAAGCCAGTGTGGACTGGGAATGTAACTCAGTGGGAGAGTTCTTGCCTACCAGGAACAAGACCCTGGATTCAGCTCAGTCTGAAAACACATCTTTTTTTAATTATTTATTGATGAATACATTAACATTATAAGTACATTAAGAATTCAAAGTCTAAAAAAACTGTAGATACCTCACTTGGTAAAAATGCAGAATATTTGGGCAGTCAGTTCACTAAACTGCTTGTGCTTTGTTCAGTTGGTATGCTATGCTTGTGTAGAACACTCCAGTATCTGACATGAATGTGTGTTACTGCCTTATTGTGTATATATAATGTGAAGTAAAAAAAATCATGTGTGGAGTTATTTCTTTGTATTAGTTATTAAATTAATTTATTAGTTTTGTGTATGTGTGTGTGTTTGTGAGTGTGTGTTTGTGTGTGTTTGTGAGTGTGTGTTTGTGAGTGTGTGTTAGAGCAGAGGGCAAAACACAACCTGAAAGAGTTTGTTTTCTTATTCCACTGTTTGGTTCCCAGGAATTGAACTCAGGTCGTCAAGCTTGGTGGCAAGTGCTCTTACTACTAAATCATGTTTAAAAATAAAATGTTTTCAGTCCATGTATAATTTTCTTCCTTATGTTTCTTCATGTCTCATAAATATTTCTAATTTTGACTCAGATACTTTTATCGTAGTCAAGGTTAAATAGAGACTACCACTGTGTCTTTATTTAAAAGAGAAATAATCTTACTAATTAATTCAGGTGGAGAGTATGTAGATGGTCATTAATCTCTTGTGCTTTGATCTAAGTAAAAACCTATTTCCCCTTTGATCTTCTAAATCTAAATTGGCAGGCTTTAAAAGATAGAAGGCAAAATTTTTCAAAATTTAAGATGTAGAAACAATTTAGTTTCCCCTAGTTTTTACAATATTAGTTTGGGGATTGGAGAGACATCTCAGTTGGTAGAGTGCTTGCCTACCATGCATGAAGCCCTGGTGGTGGCACTTTGCCTGTGATCCCAGCACTCGGGTGAGTCAGGAAGGCCTGGAATTCAAGGCCATCCTTAGCTATGCAGCAGGTTTGAATGTAGCTAGGACTTCATGGCACCCTGTCTGGGGGAAAAATGAATATAAGGTGCCTTGGTTTTTAAACTGACTTCTAATCTTAATACCCTAATAATAAAGGACAGTGTTGGTATGAAATAAATTCTTAAGGATGTGTCAGTACCTTTGTAGCCTAGAACAGGAGCTTGACAGTTTGCTGTCGGCTGCAGAAGTTAAGTTTTTGAGGCTATATGTATATTCAAAAGTATTACAGGTGGAGTCATTACGTAACACCACCAGTTTGTAACTTCTGCCTTCTTTGTACTCTGCTTTATTTGGTGACCTGTCTCCCCACTCCATCTCTGCTCAGCTATCTTCCTCTTTACCATTGCTTTTTCTTCCCAAAGTTCTGCTGAGTACCACAGACTGCCTTCTGACCCCTTTCTTCAGTGTCCTATGTGCAGGAATAACAGGCATGTGCTGAGATCTTTTGCTTTTGTTATATGATTACATTCCTTTTAAGTAACTGAACTAGCCATGCATTTATAGAATTAACCCCATTTGCTCATGATATATTTTGCTTTTTAGATAGGTTGAATCTGATTTTCAGTGTTATGTTAAAGAATCTTGCATCTTTGTTGTGAAGAATATTGATTATATCTTACACTATTTTTTGTCTTTTCAGGGATGTGGACTGATAGGATCACTTTAAACTTTAAAAACTTTAAAATTTAAATTCATTTTCATTGGTAGTCATAGGCTTACACAGGGTATTTAATCTCAGATAAGTTTAAAAACTTTCTAGTTTTAGAGAAATTTCACCATTTTATATAACTTTTCAAATTTGTATACATAGAACTGTGCATGTGATTGTCTTTTGATTATCAACACCTGAGAGATTTTAGTGACCCTACGTTTTCACTCCTGGCACTAGTCTTGGTCTGCAATCCCCGTCCACCTTTGGCAGCTGTGCCACATGCTTCCATAGTTTCTAAAGAACCTGGGTTTTCCTTTGTTTGTTTGTTTTTCTGTTTTTGAGACAGAGCTTCTATATAGCCCTGGTAGAGGCTGCCTCGCTGTCCCCGGTGCTGGGGTTAAAGGCAGTTGCCATCACACACCTGACCAAAGAAACTGTTATTGGTCTCATTGGTTGCTTGTTGCTTCACTGTTTCCTGCTCCCTTCCTGTTTGGTTTCTTTTCTTTGGTTGTCCTTGGTTTATTGTGTTCTGGTCAGTGGTGTGACTCCTGTTTGTTTCGGCCAGCCTTCCTCACTCCTCTGTCCCTTAGCATCGCTTTAGTTGTAGTCCATAACCTTTGGTCTGTGGCATCATTCCTTTATTTACCTGTGGCGTCCTCTTTAGAGCCGTGCATGGTTAGTGGTTTGCTTTCCTTTCCAGTTGCTGAGAGTCTCCCTGTTATTGAGGTGAACCCCTGTCTTTGCAGGATCTAGTTTGTGTGTTCATTTCTTGGCATCGAGCAGAACTTCTCAAGCTCTCAGCTTCTGTGTATCATGCTTGCCTGTTCTTCTGTGACATCGGTGACTGAATGTGACACCTTCAGTTATTGACCACACACACTCCTGAGCAGAGAGTTAATTCCATTTTCCTGGTCAATGTTTTTTTTTTTTTCTCATATGTAAACGGAGGCTACTCTTTCATTTCCCAGCCACCCAGAACTGAATAATCACACAGAAACTATATTAACTGCAATGCTCTTTGGCCAATGGCTCAAGCGTATTTCTATCTAGCTCTTATATCTTAAGTTAACCCATTTCTTTTAGTCTGTGTATTGCCACGTGACCATGGTATTACATCATTTTCTACATGTTTTTTTCATTGGCGGCTGGCTGGCATCTGCTTCTTCCTTTACGCTCTTCATTGATTATATTGAAACATTTCTGTTGATGTGTTTTCTTATATGGATAGTGAACCTTAAAAGTAAATAAAAATTTTTTTCAGTTGTTTTTACCTTATATATCTTATTTATTTGTGGAATAAAACATTTTCTTCTATTTACTTAAAGATTTTACTTTTACCTTTGAAAATTTTTATAACTTATTAAAAATGTCTTTTCTAGTTAATTCTAAATTCTTTGCTGTCTAAGGCTTTGGAGTTTGTGTGAATTGATATTTTTCAAATTGACATTTGAAGTTTTTCATCTTGTTTAAGTTTTATAGTAAAACACACACCGTGCCTTTCCTAGAGCAGGGAAAGGTTTGGTAGGCTTCAGGCTACAAGCTCTGTATTGAAACCACAGTTCAGTTAGGTGCTCAGCAGAGGCAGTTGTAGTCTACTGGATCTGCTTTTAGTTATTTCTTGGCTATCTTTTAAACTTTGTTAAGCTGTTTAAGAGCAATTGTGCTCTGGGTATACCTAGGAATTTAGATGCAATTTAATGGTTTTCCTGTTCTTTTTTTTTAATCCCTGTTATTTTTGTCTTTTACCCAGAAAACCAGGGATTGATTGATTGATTGACTGATTTTGCCCTCCTGCATACGTCCCACAACTATACTCACAGCCACTGCAAAGTATTGCTGTGTTTTTTTTCTATTCTTTGTGGTTTTGTACAGTAAGCAGGAAGATATTTGGAAATAGGCTAAATTTTTAGAGCCTTTTTTTCTCGGATAAACTTTTTTGTAAGAATTAACCCTGACTTGATGTGTCATGTCGTTAGAGTAGAGATGGATTAATATTGAGATGTGTCTCGTAAAATTATCCCTCCATTCTTACCTTCTTCCCTTTCTCTTTATTTTCAAACCATTTTCAAAATTTAATAATTTTGAAATTATTTGGGGCTAAGGCGTCTGGTTCAGTCAGTCAAGCATTTGTCTTGAAAACACAAGGATCTGATCCTTGATCCTCAGTTCCCATGCAAAATGTCAGGGTGTGGTGGCCCTGGGAAGGAAGAGTGAGCAGGCTATCCCTAGACTAATTGATAAATTGCAGGTCAATGGAAGATTGCCTCAAAAGAAATGAATGTCCTTCCTGAGGCACATGTTCATCTCTCCTCTCTCTCTCTCTCTCTCTCTCTCTCTCTCTCTCTCTCTCTCTCTCTCTCTCTCTCTCTCTCTCTCTCTCACACACACACACACACACACACACACACACACACACACACACAAATTCTGAGAACTTTTGCTGTTACAGGATACTGCCTCTCAGGTCTTGGTGTCTATAATATCACTAGTAGAAATGTAGTTTATCCAGTACTGAGGACCTGGCAAGTGCTTGCTAGTTTTAACTGCAATTTGTATTGCTTGTTAAGCTCTGCAAAATATACATTCTTCAGCCTATCGTATAGATTCTGATTGTATAAGTATGATCTATAACAAATAGCCTAAGTATCCCCTTTCCGTATACATACACTTCTGCTTCAGTTCAGGTAAGTCCATGGTCATGTGAACTCTGAACATGTGTGACTGAGGAGGGTAAAATTCTTGATGCTGTTAAAAGTTGTGCTGCGCTCCTCCAGCTCAGTTCCTCAGCATCACCTCTAGCTCATTCTGCACTGCTGTATCTTTCTTGAGATTGTCTCTATGAATCATGGACTTTTTTTTATTAGTAAGTCAGTTCAGTAAAGACTAGAACTTAATTTACATTATGTGTTTATGGACAAAATATTTGTTTTTTACATTTTTCTCTCCAAGTTACATTCTGTAGTTAGTAGAGTACTAGAGATGTACCCATCATAAGCTTGAACTTAGGATGTAAGTTTATATGGCACCATCTCATTAAGACATAGGTTTCCAGCTTCCTCTTATGAATCCCTCGGTGTTCCTCTCAGTACATTTGCCTATATCTATCCTGATTTACAGCACTGTATATCATTTGGCCTTTCTATTAGATGTCTTATGAAGAGTCATGTGATACATGGTCTCATGTATCTAGTATTTAATCAAATGATTTTTGTGGTCAGGTTTTGATGAGTTTTAAAATACTATTTCTGAGTTGTTTATACTCTAAATCAAAGAAGTTCGATTGAATTTCCTTTTTTTCTGAGTTAATGCTAAATGTCTTTAGGATGTTTCCCTGTAGTCCTTTCCTAACTCTAACCATTCAGTGTTCTGCTATTTCCTCGGTGCAGAGGTGAGAGGAACTTCTGAAATTTCATCTCTTGTTCTGTGCCAGTGTTTGAGCTAGAGGCAGTTGTGGTTCAAGTGAATGCTGGAGATTTTCGTATTAATCTTTCATTTTTTACCGTTCTTTCCTGGTAGCATGATGGAAGTGGATCATTGCATGATGTTGAGCTATCATTGCCATCCAGCCCAGAGCCAGAAGACGGAGATCAGATATATAAGGTATGGCTAAGGAGTTATGCTGAAGATTTCCAAGTTTTTAACTATAAAAACAATATAGTGATAACATTTTAAGTTTTGAATTATTGAGGTATTAAGAACCTGGAGCTTTTAGCAGGTCGTAGTGGCACATGCCTATAGATTTCATCAATCACTAGGCTGATTTGAAGTCTGCCTGTGCTATACAGTGGGTTCAAGGCCAGCTCTTGCAACGTTGTAAGATAGTGCCACAAAAATGTCTGAGAGTGAAGCTCATTGGCCAAATACTTGTTTAACATCTATAGGTTGTGAGTCAGATCAATCCCTACTACAGAAAACAGGTCAACCTAGAGCTTTGCATTCTGGGAAAACAATCAGGTTTTCTCCAAATCTTTGCCACTGAATGAAACTAAAATGTAAGCCATGTGAGGCTGTGGGACAATGGTCTTGTACCCTATAAATATTTGTCACTTGTATGGTTTAATAAAATGCTAATTGGCCAGTATCCAGGCAGGAAGTATAGGTGGGACAACCAGAATAGGAACATTCTGGGAAGAGGAAAGGCTCAGGCTGCAGTCGTCACCCAGACACAGAGGAAGACAATGAGAATGCCTCACTGATAAAAGGTACCAAGCCACATGGCTAACACAGACAAGAATTATGAATTAATGTAGGATGTAAGAGTTAATAAGAAGCCTGAGCTAATAGGCCAACCAGTTTATAACTAATATATAGGCCTCTATGTGTTTCTTGGGACTGAATAGATGCGGGACTGGGCATGACAGAAACCTCTGTCAACACTGTGATACTTAAACTATCCCTTGTCAGTTGGAAAGTAATTTGCCCCCATGTTACTACTGTTGCTTATAACAGTGAATGATAATTCTCAAAATAAGGTTTCTAATAAAATTAGAATGGTAGGAGGTACTTCATATATTCATAGAATTGATGAAATATTCAGCTAATGTGTTTATCCTTTCTATGTTTGAAAATCTAATTATAGAATCTGTGCATGTTTTAATAATTAATGGAAATATTTATAATTCTCATGATCTGTAGATTTTAGTGGATAGCTTTTACAACTATTTCTCAAACATACACAGAAATTCTTGATTAATTTAATATTTCCAGGATAAGGCATTTACATTTCATTTCCAAGCTGTAATTGCCCATGTTTGCTAGTCATTGCAATAACAAATAATCTCTGAACATTAGTGACCTAACATAATGTTGAGTCTCACTTAATTGCACATGATCTGTATATTGGCTGAAATTCTGCTTCATTGGCCTTCAATGGAAGAGCCAAACTGAGTGATCAGCTCTGTGGGATGACACAGCATTGTCATATAAAGGAAGAAGAACTTTGAGAAATTCTTATGAATTCTGTGACAAATGCTGCTTCCACACGATTCAAGTGGCCTAAGCTGAAATACTGGACAGGGAAGCATAGGTTGCTTACAGGTGTCTGAGTAATTCACCAAGAACCAGACGAAATACGAAGCAATCATAATCTAAGAATATAGCACAGTAGTCACCTTGGACTGCCAATCTGCCTTTTCTGTTGGTGTCTACTTGTCATTGCTCAGTCACTTCCAGCTGTGGGTTTGCACGTGACTGGTAGTGAGGTAGTGTTCTACATCAGCAGATCTGCAGAAGATTGTGGCTTATTTAGAAAACTGTTTCATGTTTGCAGTTTAAAAGCAGATACTCACCCCAGAGAATATCTAAATTTTCTTCAGCTTTCTGACATTTTTTTCTCACAGATTAAACATTTTCTCAGATTTTATCAGATTTTGTAGAAAGAATTAATTTTGAGACAAGGCCTTCTGTAGTCCAAGATGCTGTGCAGTGTGTTGTGTTGCTGATGCTAGCCTTGAAGTTCAGATCTTTCTGCTCTTCCCTGTGAATTACAAGGGTGCACCACTATACCAGCTCAAGAATTTGCTGTCAAGAGACAAAACTAATTTCAGCTTTTTACATTGCTCTGTTATCTGTTTCTCATTTCTAATTTGTCCATATGTTTAGTATTACATGATAGATACATTAACAATTGACGTTAATTCACGTCCCTATTGCCTTTGTGTCTAGGTAAATCATTTATCACTTACATATTATTTAAGCTGGGATAAAGAAGTTTATTGTGTCCTATATTCTCCATTTCTCCTGATTCATAACCATTTGTCATGCCACTTACGCTAAAACACAGATTTGGGTTCTTCCACTTGATGTAAATTATCAGCTCTCCTCAAGGCTGTGATCTCTTTATTGGTTCAGGCTTCTGTTCTCATCTGGAGTATCACAATCAATGCCTTGGATACAGTTCCTAGCCTAGTTTGTCATTGTTAAAGTTTTCCTCTAAACTCTCCAAGCTATCTCAAGTTCGAATCTGTAGTGGGAAGCGGCGGGGCTGAGTCCCGTCACCCGGCTGCGGGCTAGCTTTACACCCGAAACAATTACATGGAAACTGTATTCATTTAAACACTGCCTGGCCCATAGTTTCAGCCTCTTATTGGCTAATTCTCACATCTTCCTTTAACCCATATTTAGTAATCAGTGTAGCACCACGAGGTGTGGCTTACCAGGAGAGATCTTAACCTGCGTCCATCTTGGAGAGGAGAAGCATGGAGAGTCCTATGGCGACTGCCTGAAGCGTCTCCCCCACTCTACTTCCTTGTTCCCACAATTCTGTTCTGTCTACTCCACCTACCTAATTTTCTGTCTCTTAAAGGGCCAAGGCAGTTTTCTTTATTAATTAACCAATGAAAGAAACAGACAGATAACTCTCCTCCATCATTTCCCCTTTTTCTGTTTAAACAAAAAAGAAAGGCTTCAACTTTAACATAGCAAAATTACATATAACAAAAGTTATCAAGCAAGTATTACAGTTACAATATTTAAATCTATTTTATCTTTTATCATAACTAAGGAAATCTATAACTATCTATTTATTCTTCAACTCCATCAAAGACTCCAGAAGGATATAATATTACCTAAGTAAACAAGTCATATGCAACTTTCAAACTCTAGAAATGACAGAGACAGCTCGCTGCTGGACAGTCACCCAAAGTTCCTCTGTACCGTTGGGGCATCCATCTTCAGCCTTCAGGCCCATAGTGTCCAGCAGACTTTTTCATGAAGCAGGAAATTCCAAAGACAGTTCAGTCACTTTCTGCTGTGTCCTGCAGAATGTCTCGCAGACTCTTTCATGAATCAGGAACCCCGAAAGACCATCTCACCTTTAGGCAAGTTCAGCAGTCCTCTCTCTGCGGGTTTTTTGTGTCCAGTTTATGCAACAGTCCAGCCAAGAGCAGTTTCTTGCCCAAATGGCTAACAAACTCCATAAGTAGCCTCTTTGATGCCCATCTTCCTCTTGAAGTAGATTGGTGCTGCCAGGAGCAGACGTGTCTCATTGTCATGAAAAACCCTAAGTTATTAAAACATTAAATGCCATATTCTGCAGTCTTTGAAAGATATGAAGAATGTCTAACTGAAATATATCTCTACATATCTAGAAAATCTAATAACATGACTACAAGCTTAACTATTATCAATGATTATCCATTAACAACCTATATTTCCTAATTATACATTACAGTTTTTAAAATGAACTACAATCACAATAGCTTAATCAAGATCAGAAATACATATACATATAACAAATTGACCTTAAAATCTATACCAATGCAAATTATTCATATCTATATCATCTCCCCCTTTAAATGTAAAAGAACATTTATAAGCAATATTTGGGAAAATGGGCGCAGTTTTTTCTCTCCAAACTGCTTCCTGCTGAATGGGGGCGCTGTTATTTAGGTCTTTTATGGTATAATCTGTCTGCTAGGTTCCTCTCAGTTGGCAGTTGAGTGAAGTAATTTTTTGAAGATGTTCACAGCAACCTTTCAGGAGGGCGTGGTCTATCATACCATATTGGGATAGAAGCAATCCACAGAGTCTCGTCCTCTGTGAAAACAAAAGAAGAAACTCTTTTCCAAAGCATCATGTTCTTAGATCCAAATCCTGAAGTCATACCGTTAAGATGTCCATTCTGGTCTAGCCTGGCAGCCCATATAATGAAATGTCTCTCTGTATTTAGCTCCTTTACAGTCAAAAATTTCAAAGAAAACACAATAAAATACATAATCCAGACTCTCTGTGAACTTTCCATTTTTACGTGGCTTATTTTTACTCTATCACTTTACTTTATTCTGTCTCTTCAAAAACTTTACCCTTTTTTTTAGGCATTAACTTTATTCTCTATATTTTTTCTTCTCTCTCTCAAGCATACGTACGTTTATCCAACATTGTGACTCATTTAAAAGTCTTTTATGTCTGAATCTGTCCTATTGTGAATCTGTAATTTTTCTACTGTCGAGAAACATGTTTGATTTGCGCCTTTACATCGCTAAGCACTTAATACTCTAAGCTGTGACATTCCTAGGTCAAAAACAGGTACTGCGGGCTTGCCACGCCCAGTCCAACATGGCTGAGCCGCTTATGACTCCTAATAGGTTGCACCTCTGAGCTGCAGAGCCGCTGGGCTGTTCTAGATGTTGGCTCCACCTCTCTCCAATTTCAAAATGGAGGATGTACCATTTTCTGCTAGCTCTGGGGCCTCCAGGTAGGAGCCACACTCAGCACTTTAATTCTGAGACTGAGTGTGCGGCACAGAAACTCTTTTCATCCAAGTTGTGCAGCCTGGAAACATCAGCAGAAATCCGCCATGTTCTCCCGCTTGCCTAAGCCTGATTCCGCCATCTGCCCAGGTGCAGGCGGGGAGCAGTGAGCCATTGGCATGGTCTCAGAGCACTTTCTTTCCGATCCCAAGCAGGCACACAAACATCCAGTCCATAAAAGCCACTGAAATGCTTTAAAGCCAGAGTTCGCACTGGCAGCACAGCACCAGGAAGCCGCGTTTTAAAATGACTCAGCTTTTTCTCTGCCGCTATTGCCGAAACAGGAAATCTCTCTACGGCACGTCCAGGCAAACAGCAAAAAGCTGTGTTAAACTCTCTCTCTCCTTTATTTAAAGCCCTCTCAGGTTTTTAAGTGGATTTAGTCACCACGTTGGAGCGCCAATCTGTAGTGTGAAGTGCCAATCTGTAGTGTGAAGCGGCGGGGCTGTGTCCCGCCACCCGGCCGCCGGCTAGCTTTACACCCGAAATAATTACACGGAAACTGTATTCTTTTAAACACTGCCTGGCCCATAGTTTCAGCCTCTTATTGGCTAATTCTCACATCTTCCTTTAACCCATATTTAGTAATCAGTGTAGCACCACGAGGTGTGGCTTACCAGGAGAGATCTTAACCTGCGTCCATCTTGGAGAGGAGAAGCATGGAGAGTCCTATGGCGACTGCCTGAAGCGTCTCCCCCACTCTACTTCCTTGTTCCCACAATTCTGTTCTGTCTACTCCACCTACCTAATTTTCTGTCTCTTAAAGGGCCAAGGCAGTTTTCTTTATTAATTAACCAATGAAAGAAACAGACAGATAACTCTCCTCCATCACGAATCTGTCATCCCCTGGCTAAGGCCTTGCTTGCCAGCCATGGTCCTCTCTGATGGCGGCCATTGCCTAATTTTTTAGCTAAAATTACTTCTTGTTTTTTACTACAGCATGTGTGTGGCAGAACCACTGTATGTAGTTCTCTGGGTGTTCGATGCTTGTTCTCACTTTTTTATTTTGTGGTACTTTGAGTATTATATGGGAACCAATGTTTACAATATTTCTACCTTCAGACCTTCTACTCATTTTCGAGACCTTGTTGGAGTCTATTTTCTGACAAGCATATTTTGTTCCTGTTGTCTTAGTTAGGGTTTCTATTGCTGTGATGAAAACACCATGACTAAAAAGCAAGTTGGGGAGGAGAGGGTTTATTTGGCTTATGCTTCAGCATTGCTGCTCATCACTGAAGGAAGTCAGGGCAGGAACTCAAACAGGGCAGGATCCTGGAGGCAGGAGCTGATGCAGAGGCCATGCAGGGCAGCTGCTTACTGACTTGTTTCCCAAGACTTGCTCAGCCTACCTTCTTATAGAACCAAGGACCAGCAGCCCAAGAATGGCACCACCCACAATGGGCTGGGCCTTTCCCCACTGATCACTCAGTCAGAAAATGCCTTACAGTCTCAGGGAGGCATTTCCTTGTCTGAGGCTCCTTCCTCTGATGATTCTAGCTGTGTCGAGTTGACACATGGAACTGCTCAGTATACCTGTGATGTAAAGTGTCAGTCCATAGAGTAGTGCCTATTGTCCTGCTGTGTACCTTACCTGAATGTCACCTGGGACATATTTTCTTTAACACTGTAGAAACCAGTCATATTTACATAAATAGTGGTTGCACAGTGTCCCATCAAGTTGTTTGTCATGTTTCATTTGGAAAACAAATTGTTAACTTGTAAATGTCCAAACAGTACCTTGACTGCTAGGTCTGATATACCAGTTTTGAATAATCTTAATTAGATTGGATATGTTCCTGCTCATCAGTGTCTGTAAAACAGTGCTTAATATTTTCTGTTTCACCGACAGTTGCCACTTACGTGATAGTGAGATTGGCAGGCGTTTTTGTTGGGGCTTTGAATGTGGTCTCATACTGCCCTTGATGCATAGTAAATTCTTCATCATGAAATCACCTCAGTGTTGGTGATATGTATGGTTTAGGATTTTGTATAATGAGATATATACATCAAATTCTAGTGCCTTTATTTTCTTACAGTGTAGAAATATGTCCTTAGTATATTCATGTATCTTTCCTGTTCTCTAATTTATATTTTTCTTCTTGATTTATGAGTTTTTTCTTCCTAAACTATCTTCAAGTCCAGTTTTTATAGTCTTTCCTAATTAACTTGTGATTTTCTTTGTTGTTTGGATGACTTATGTCATATCCCAAAAAACTTTTGTTTAATGTTTATTTGTGATCTTTTATTAAAATAATTGCATTTAAAAAATTAAAAAGTACAATTTCTTACATGTATGTTATGTATTTTAATTTATCCACCCTAAATTTGTTTGTGTCTGAAGGAAGTGACATATTTTGCTTAGTAACAATGCATAATCATTATTTATTTACCTGTTTTTGTTCTAGAAAACTCCTTCATGAAAATATATATTCTAATTTTTATAGTACTTCCTCAGTATATGTATATGTGTGGATAATTGAAGAGTAGAACACAAAGTGGACTGAGGATAGGTTAACAGTACTTGTTATTTTGGAAATGTCATCAGAATATTGTTTAACTCAACAAGGGCTTCCACGTTATAGTTATGTCTGGATGATGAACTTGTTCGGTGTCTTTCACTTTAATTCGGTCAGTGCTTGTCAGGAAAGTGGCTCATTGCAGAACACTCCCTGGTACTCGTCTGGCATATTTATTTGTTGCTGAGTTCTGAGCCAATCTGAAATTTATGCTGACATTAATTATAACATTCGCTTTGTCTGCCCTGAACTTGATATTTTCTGACAGGCTGCTTTTAAGTGTTCCTTGAAATTTTAGTTGAAGTTAGTTTTGCATGGTGATTTTCTTTACTATATGACCTTTGGCCTAGTTTTTTTTATTATGTTAATGCAAATGAATAACAGCATTTATCTCTGTGTAGCCAAGATCAGCATAAATGCTAATTCAAATGAGAACTTGGTGACTATTACTTCCATTTTTGCCCATTGTTTGCTTGTCATTTGCCATTAGATTATGAAATCTTTCTAAAATTTTAGTAGATTTCCTCTTAGATGAACAAATAATCCATTCATTATTTGACTTAATTCTCATTAGAATATTTAATGTAACAGTATTTTTTCATATTTCAGGATGAAGATTTATTAAATGAAATAAAACAACTTAAAGAGGAAATAAAGAAAAAAGATGAAAAAATCCAACTATTAGAGCATCGACTTGTAAGTATTACAGCATGGACTGTAAACAGGCTCTTCATGGGGGAGTTGTGTTTGCTTTTAAGACTGGGCAGAAGAGCTTGCTTCTGTTCTGGCTTTCAGAGTTTGATGTAGTGTGTTTAGAGTACGTGTGTTCCACTTAAAGGATGTGATGGAACCTTAATATGAAATATAAAGTATTCACGTGAATGATTCTTTGTTGGTTCATTATCAATGGCCTCTTTTGTGAGGATTTAAAATTCTCCATTTTATTTACTTTTGCTTATTGGTGCAAAGTAAATGCCTTTTTTTCAGACATGTTTTGAGAAACAGTACCTGGGACTTTTCGTAAGTAGAGTAACACTAAGTGCTTGGCCTTGAGTCTTGTGTTATATTGAAAGGGATTCTAGGGAAATGCTTCATCTCTGTGAATGATAATAAGTGATTCCTCAGAGTTAGGATTGACTGACTTTTCATAGTTTTCTAATTGTTATGATTTCAAATGTTCATGAGAAAACTGTTTATATAGTACCTTGAATTCAGTTGTAGGATAGTTTGTAATAATTAAAAGGCTAGGCTAAAATGAACATACTGGATAAAATCAAAAATTAAATGAATATTTATTCAAAATCAAACAACATTAACAGCAAATTCAGCTTTATAAAATTTTTGATTGAGAATGTCAGGGATATAGTCTAGTGAACTCTGAGCCACTAAGGTCATATTACAGGCATCCAACTCAGAAATGATAGGAGCAGACAAATCTGGTATGGTTAAAGAGGGTCAAAAGCAGTTGATAGGAATTGTGTAGAGAATTTATTTTTCAACTGATAGTGTTCAGTACGGTAAAGATCATCAAAGAGGCTTTGTAGCATTACACAGAGGAACAGACAGACACAGTATGTGGGCTCTTTGTATTTAATGTCCAGTAGAGTTTTGTCATAGAGCCATCTAAGAAAGTCTTTAGTGCCTGCTGCTGGAACCCTTGCACTGGATGGAGAGTTAGAAACAGACATACTCTTCCTTATTAAGCACCATCGCCAAACAAGTGCAGCGCCACCAAAGTCCATCTGCATTTACTTTGAGAGCATGGGCAAGGGGCTGTTAAAAGGAGCGTGGGTGAGCCCAAAGCACTCAGCCACTAGAAATTCTCATCCTGTAGCTGCTTAGATGGAGTTCTCCTGCACCACAGAACATAAACTCTGGCACTCCCTAAGATCACAGGGCCACAGTCATTAGGGCAGAAGTAGATATAGCTGGCTGGAGGGCACAGGAAAGAGTGACTAGAATCTCAGGTGAGTTATTGAATCCTTTACCCCATCTTACGAAAGAAGGTCATCAGGCCTAATCCTTAACGCTCTCTTGCAAGTAGTTACTTACATCTGATGAAGATCTGATGAATGTCATGGCAGTTCAGGTGGAAGGCAATACTTTACAACAGGATCAAAGTAAATCAGAAAAGAGATATAATTTTTCAGAAGTATTCTTTAAATGCCTTTAATTGCTGCATATATTCTACATTTAAGTGATGTATATTTTTATATGCATGAGATTATACATACTGAGTTTTTTAGACAGTTTAAAAGATTGTCAAGAGAAATATTGTAGTTCTCTGGCTTTATCTCAAATCTAGTCCCTGAAAAAGAGAGACAACTGAATACACTTTGATGTTTGATGTAGGCATGTCTGTCTGGAAGGAGCCAGAACTGCATTGCACTGTGCAGCTGGGTGATATGGCTTGTTCTTCTTAACACAGCCTCTAACTGCCTGTATGTATAGAATAAAATCATTTTAAACATTTGTGGTTTTGTTCAGGCCACCCGGTGTAACTGTCACCAGAAATCTAAAGAGGAAAAGTGTACATATGCTGATAAATACACCCAGACGCCCTGGAGAAGACTCCCTGTAAGTCACCTGTTCTGACTTTTGTCCTTTGCTATTTTGTTGTGTTGCTTTGATTTTTTAACCTAACCACTAATAATTTTGAACCTGCCATAGCTATTTTTTTTTTTTAGATGAGCTGCTTGTCCCTCGTCTCCTGGGTGTTATGTGCTTTCCAAAGCTGCTCTTTTGTGCTCTATACAAGTGAATGTGCTTGTAGTAGCTTTTCCGTTCTGCATATTGTGGCCCATCTTATTTAAGTGTCTACTCTTTTCTCATTGCATGTTTTTGTGGGAGTAGTAATACCGTGGTCCCACTTGTACAATATGTCTCACTTTGAAGGTGTATGATGTAGTATATTCCCTTTTGTTCTGAAACTTTCCCGAATAGGTTTTATTATTATAATTATAAACTATCGAGGAAATTAGGAAATATTAATCTGTGAAAACATAGTTAGGGTATGACTTATTTGAAACAATAGGAAATAACCACCTAAATATTGTTTGTTGTGTTTGAAAGTGTTATGTATCATATATTTAGTGCTAAAAGTACTGTATGATTCACTCTGAGTACCTGAAACTCACTTTAGAATATCAGTCATTATCCCATTTTATGGAGTAGGTAATAGGCTCCTGTTAATAAGAGAATGCTGGGTACACTTTGAGACTCCTTTTGTGTTCTATATTGCAGCAGAATCCCAGTAATACAAATGAATAGAAAATATATAGGTTAATATAGTCAGCCCAACTTAGATTTTATAAAATTTTTACTTTGTTTCTTTCCATATAATGTGTAATTGCTTTCTCTGTATGTGGGATGATATGATGATAAAAATTAGCTTGTTTAAAGATATTCTTTAACTGTGGTTCTTGGAGGAAAAGTGAGGAATGAGAAAAGGAAATGCACAGATAAGTGCAAGCTCACTGGTTTCTAAATAGGTGAGGGAACTACTGACTCACTAATATAAACCAGTGCAAGTTCTCTGGAGTTTTAGGATTTGGAAAGTCTAGGCAAATCAAGATCTTAGCCTGGTGAAGGACGGTAAAGGTAGAACTCAAAGCAAGTGACAGACTTAGGCAAAGATCACCTAATTCAACTTTGATGTTAAAGGGTGTAGAAAAGTATTATGCCCAGCATCTCTACATGGGCATTTGATCTTTTCATGGTCTCCAAGTTTGTAAATTTTTTAAAGATTTATTTTTTTATTATACGTAGTGTTCTGTCTCCATGTATGCCTGCATGCCAGAAGAGGGCGCCAGATCTCATTACAGATTGCAAGCCACCATGTGGGTGCTGGGAATTGAACTCAGGACCTCTGGAAGAGCAGCCTGTGCTCTTAACCACTGAGACATCTCTCCAGCCCCCAAGTGTTTGTAATTTTAAACATCCTTGATTAGCTCTTCTGTTAAGTATAAGAAGCTTCGCTTTGTATCTTTATGGAAGTCCTTAAACTTCATAAGCACCCTGGCTCCCCTAACCTCATTGTTGTGAAAACAGGATATTAACTTGCCTCCTTACTCTGGATAAAGGGAACTGGTGCAGAACCTACTCAGTACAACCCTGAGTTAATTTTTTACAGTGATCTTGGGGGAAGTAAAGGTCAGGTGTTTAGCCAAGCACTATCAAAAGCTCAGACTTCAGCTTTCTCCATTATTATTTTTTAACAGTTATCACCTGGCCACATCATTCCTTTGTTTTGTAGATATAAATAAAAATTAAGGAATATTAAATGGCCTACTAAGTTTTTATAGTAAAGAAATGGCTGAGACAGTACTATAACTTAAGACTCCTGACTACTGGTCATTGGCTCCTTACCCCAAAGCACACTGAAGAGCCATGCAGGATGAAAGGTTTTGAAGATTAGAATGGAAGGAATGAAATGTCTCTAAGTACAGAATAGCTGGTGAAGGCAGAGGTGGGAGATGGCTTGGCGTTATTAAGTTCACAGGAGGGTGTGGCACAGATGTGTACTAAGGAAAGCAGTGAAGTTAGTGTGAAAGCTCATGTAAGTACAAGTCAGAAAATGTAATCTGTGAATAATGTAGTTTCATGGAGGTTCACTCAATGAGTAAATAAATGCTTGTTTATTTACTTCCATAATACTTAAGTATAAAGTTAGTAACAAATTTACCCTGTGATCTTTTCCTGTGCTCAGTGGATTGCACTTGAAATACATATGTTGGAAACAGTTCCTGTAATGATAGTCCTTTTCTTTTCACTCAAAAAGTATATGTTGTTCCAGATGTTCTTTTTAAAGGAGGAGTCTAGCTTATTTAGACAGGCGTAGGTGATACAGATGTGGGGGTGCAGCGTGGTCCTTGTTTGACAATCTGTAGGTTTTTTAGGCAGAAATTTTAAAAATGAAAAAGTCAGTTAAAAATTATTCTAGTATTAGTATTAAATTGTAAAATTTAAAAAATTAAAGCCTTTGAGAAAGTTGCAGATTATGATCTGTCTTTTCATATTTTCTCCTAACACCTTGGGACATTGCAGTGCTTTTGATGTTCTACAGTCACTTGATTATAGCATCTACACAGGCTTTCTGTGAGAATTCCATTTGGACATTGTCCAAACATGAAGAAATCTGAATGCAGTGAAGGTTGGGAAAGGATAGTGCCTGAGAGACTTACTGCCTGGGTTTGTTTGAAGCTATTTAGGAGGTGGGAAGAAATGGGGAAGGTAATGGACACCTCAGTAGATTGCTACCAGTGACAGCAGAAAGGGGGAAAAGCAAACATTTTGAAGCCGGCATGAATTTCCTCTGGAGATTTGTCTGAGTGGGATTGGGCATCTAATGGCTACAAGTAGGATATCAGAAATAGAGAACCCACAAGAAATAATAAGCAAATAAGGAGAGGAGTGAAAAAGGAATGCACAAGATAGATGCCTGTGTGCTCACTCTTCTGTGCCAAGCTTTGTTCACTGAGTGTGTACAAAGACAGCATCCACCTGCCAGGTTCCTGCTTACTATGATGGAACAGTATACCTAGATGCCAGTACTCTCATTTCCCTGCACACAGGGAAGCTAAAACTGAGAAGCAACTCATTCAGATACTTGGCATGATTCCGGAATGCTGTGGGAGAGAAACCAAAGTTCATTTTATTTTGTTTTTGTTTGAGACATGGTTTCACTACTTAGCCCTGCTGCCTGATATAGACCAGGGTGGCCTTAGACTCGATAGAATTCTACATACCTCTGTTTCCTAAATTTGGAGATTAAAGGTTGCAGCACCAAACACGGCCAAAAGCTCATTTATATGCTGTAAAGCCAGCTGTGGTTGGTACAGTCCAGTTGATCCCCAAGCTTGGAAGCTGATGGGAAAGGATGGCTACAGTTGCAAAGCCAGGCTGTACCTTTAGCAGACTGTGTTGCTCTTTTTAAAGACAGTCTCTACTGATCATGCACTAGCCTCTTCTTAAGAGCAGCATTGTTTAATACTTAATAGCAATAAAAGAAAAAGACACAATGAACGTGAGAATAGTTGAGCATATGGGGCAAGTTAGTAGAAGGAGGGAAATGATGTGGTTATCTTTAATTTAAAAATTGCAAAAATAATTTGGGTGAAAAAAACATGGGACAAGAACTGAATTCTATTTTTCTGGAAACTTCTAATATTGTTTTAAAGGCGTTTAATGATAGAAAGTCATTTGCACATTAAATTCCAAAATTATCAGGACATAATTCTTTTTACCAACCAACATTTGTTTAAACACTTTAATTTAAATAATTAAAAAAATTAACCTCCAATCTCTGTCACACAACAGAGAAGGTCTAAAGGATCTATTTGTCCTGTTACATAATCAGCTAACCTGATTTACTGTCAACCAAGTGTGGGGATCCAGACTGTTATGTTGCATGGAAAGGCTTGTACATGTTACAGCTTCTTCACAATTGGACCTAATTCTGCTTCTCTCTCCTGGTTTAATAGCTGGCTGTTACACATGAGACAGTCATGGCAAAAAAAGATCTGGCATACATTTCAGAATGCTTTATTGGAGTTACTTCTAACACCGAATGACAGTTTATATCATTGCATATAGTAGGGACATATATAACATATCAGAACAAAAAGAGGAATATGGTGCCCTCAGCAGTCACTTCTCTGAGTAGGTGCTTGTGCTGTAGACATACTGAGTCAAGCTTTCCCTTTATATTTTTGTAAAATCAGAAAACTACCATATCAAAAAAGTATATCAAATGTATGTGACTTCTAAAAGTTAATGTTTATAGTTGTATAGTTTTACTGGCAAGAAACCTGTTTCTTTTTCCTTGGCCTGGGAAATAGTATATCAAAGTAACTAAAACAACAGGGTCTCTCATAGATTTGTCTTTTGAGTAAACTGTCTCATGTGCTTTCCTGATCTGGAGCCTGGGCAGCAGCACTGCATAATATTTCTGCAGGACTGTCTTAACTTTACACTCCGATTTTCACCTTTCTGCCCCCTGGGAGTTGCCATATTACAATTCAGATATTTATGTGTATATTTGGAGATAGGTAATCAAGAAGAATTAAAGGGTTTATTTCTTTGCCAAGGGGTCTTATTTATTTCTTGTTCACAGAGGTTGGTGTGTGTGTGAAGATACACATATCAATATTTGAACAAGTAATATTTGTGAGGTGTCACACAATTGCTTTTGTACGGTATAATGTTAATCATGTTTATGTATTGAGTTGTGAATATAGGGTGTATCAACTAGATTGATAAACACTGGCAGGAGCCACCTCTGCCTTTGAGACATCACATTCTGACAGGCAAAAGCCTTCACACAAGAATTGATTGTTCGTGTCTTATGCGGTTCTTTTATGACAACTGTGTTTTGCATTTTGTATTTAGATATAAAATCAGTAACTTGAGTGGAACTGTTTTTCAAGGACAATACAAATCATACCTGCTATTATAGCTATCTACTAATCAGTCTGTTTATAAATGTCTGGCATTCAATTTGGGTTTATACCAGGCCTATGGAAGATATTTTTGAAACTTTGAGAATATTTGTTGGAAGAAACAGTGTTTGCTGTGGTGAAATAGAAAACAAAAGATACAGCACCAAAATTGCTAGAACCAGAACCATTTCATTTGTGTTTTGTAGTTTTATCTGTGGATAGCTTTTAGTTTGGCTACAGTGGAGAGTTGAGGCAAAATGTGCTTTTGATTCTGTGATGTTCAACATCTGACATACAGATGCCTTCCAATTTTGATAAAGCATGATTGAGTTAAATAAAGGAGCTATTAGTTATCCATACTAAAGAGTATGCATCCCCTATGGTTTGCATGTCACACTTTGCAAGACTTTATTGTCACAATATACTAATTATTTCTAACCGTAGCTTTATTTTATGTTCTGATCTTTTGAAAATCTATGACTTGAAAATAAATAAAGCATTTTGTTTGATAATGTTTGATCTCCTGATTCATAAATTAACATTTTCTGTATATTAATACATCCATTATACATTAATTTATCCTCCTTTTTACAGTTCTTGTTCTGAAAAAAAATAATTTGATACTTTAAAAGATATATGATGATGGAGTTACTACATAACAGAAAGGCTTATTTGTGTGTTATTTACAAAGAATAGAATGATATTTTCTGTAAAAATATTTGACAATTAGATTATGAATTCTGATGTGTTAATAATTTGAGCTGCCTGTACGTTAAAAACGAAATGTAATTCTAATGAACACTGTTGCTTTGTTATTTTAAGCGAAAACAAATGTGATGTTGGTTTCTCTGGTTCCCTTCTTTATTATGCCTCCCTACCCCATCTCTTTCTGCACAGGGTGGGTATTCTGCTCCCTCCTTCTCTCCTTGGCAGGGCTCATTCCAGGGGATGCCACGGACTGTTCCACCGCACCGCAGACAGAGTGAGTCTGTGTCTCTCACTCCCATCCTGCTCTGGCTTCCCCTTCATGGTATTTCCCGTCTGCATGACCTGTCCTTCCCAAGTACCTTCTTTTCCCTCCTGAGCTATCTGCAGGCACCTGCTAGGGAGCACTCCTTCTGGTCTGCTCTCTTAACACTTCCTTGACGCATGCAAACAAACCTCCAGCTGTCAGAGGTTAATTTCACCTTAACACTGTTGAAACCTTCTGCTGGTGACCCTAGACCTACTGACATGCATCTGTCTTTAATTAGATCTTATCAAGATCATGAAATATGTGAATGAAATTGTTTTTTTACTTATTTATAAAATGTGCACATTATCTACACATTTGATGGACAGATGCATACTGTTTAGGGATCAGGCTTACTAGACCATTGCACACTTCTTTAAATATTTCCTAATCAAAGGCTTTGATTGTATTTAACTGCCTTCTAAAAAAATCTTTTAAAAATTTTTCAAGGCACCCCTTTTTTTAACCACTAATATGTCTCTATAATTTGTTAGCTGCTTCGCAGCACAGAAGCAATGACTTGGAATATGCATGTTTACTAACATTTAATGATTCAGTTATCACTAGACATGCCACACATGTTGACTGCATTAGATTATGTATTTAAGTATACCTGGTAAGTTGGCTGTATTTTATCTTTTTTGAAAAGTCACATCCTCCCCCAAAAAAGTTATTATTAATGTAAAATAGTCAGAGTTAGTTCAATACCTTGTGATTCATACCATTTTTTTTCACTAATATTTCCTTATGTGAAATATCACAAGTCCAAAGGGGATTTTATCTAAGGATATAAAATTTATTTTTTAAAAAATTGTCTTGTAAATAAAATTGTAAATAATTAACGAGTTCCAGATAAGACAGGGTTTGGTTGGTGCCTCTCCTTTCCTTCTGTGTTTTGATGAAAAATAAAGAGTCTGTAGAGCCTGTGGACTGTAACAGGGAATTCTGCAGCTGTCTCTCCTATATGGAGCAGAGAAGAGGAATAATGCGGTACTGTCTTCTGTTTCACTTCTAGAGACAATGCATCCATTTCTTCTGTTTAAAATCCACAGCATATGGGGAACCATGCAGAACTGCTGGTGATAATAGGAAAATAATTAGTAAATGATGGATTCTGAGGCTTGTACTCATTAGCTAGCAGTGCTTGACAGTTTTATCTTTTATCAGCCTACCTGCCTCTGTGCCGACAGAAGGCCCCCCTTTTAACTCCTCCTTCTCCCCTACCACGTGTTCCCTTGTCATCTCTCTGCTGGCTGCAATATGAAATTGAAGTAAGGTTTAAGTATCCTGTATTGCAAATGGAGCTTTTTTAAAAAGTATATTTTTAAATTATGTATCTGGAATTATCCCTCTCGCTAATTTAACTGGAATAGTTCTAGAGTCTTAAACTTTCCTCTGGCCATGGCTTTCTGTTGGCAGTTTCTCTTCTTCCTCATAGATTCAGTGCTGTTAGGTTCTGATTGTGTGCTGCAGTGTTGTTATCAAAACTGATCTTTGATTTTTCTAGGTCAGATCTCTTTCTACATCTCCAGATTAGGAAAAAAGTATTGATCAGTTGTATGCTTTAACCCTGCTAGCCATTCAGGGATGGGTGGATGTGTCTTTCTCTAGAGATGCTCATAGGAGTTTTGTTGAACCAGAGCTCCAGGGTCGTTCCACATCCTTCAGCAACCCTCACTGAGTTTAAGAGGTTCTGGAAGAGATATGTGTTTTAGCAGTGCACTGTCTGAGAGTCACCCTGTGGATAGATGATGCAGTATGGTAACAAAGCTTATTTTTATACCCCTCCCCCATTAGTGTGATGAAGTAAGGCCATCAAATTATAGGAATGAATCCAGTGATTTTTACAGAGAGAGTGTAAGAATAGCGCTTTTTTTTAACCTGGGCCACGGTGACTCGCAATCCCAGCACTCAGAAGGCAGAAGCTGGCATATCTCTGTGAGTTTGAGGTCAGCCTGGTCAATAATATGAGTTCCAGGACAGGATCCAAACCTACACAGAAAAATCCTGTCTTAAAAAGCCAAAACAACAACAACAAAAATAGATTTTTTTTTTTTTTGGTATACCAAATGAACATTCCACCAGATAATGCCTGTTTATACATTTAAGTAGTGTGTGGTTCCCAGCACTCAGTTTTTATAGAGTTGATTATAAATAATAGAAGGGAGTTAAGAAGTTTCTCTTTCATTATAATGTTTCATTTAAAAAGTTCTTTCTGATGCCTACGCGGGCGTTGACTAGAGTGCACTGTGTTGATCATCAGTGCAAAGGACAGGAGTTGTGGCTGAGCCGTCAGTAATGGCGGTCTGGCTTGATTGTAAGAGTAGATAGTGCAGTGTGCAGACAGCCTGTGCTGCGCTTGTAGAGTGTGTAACCCAGGCCGTGTCACAAAGCATTGGCCAGAAATCACGTGCTGAATTTAAAAATAACTTTAGGAAATGGTGGTAAGTATAGAAGTTCTTGACTTTTACATGATTTTCTTTGGGAATATTTATATTTTTGTGAAAATTTTTATTATAAAAATGAATGCTGATGTTTACTTTGTGCTGTTTTTCTTCTGATTTCAAGGAAAATTTTTACAGGCTAGCAGAAAATAGTTTCTGTTCAGGTATATGGAGATCTTCCTGTTTTCAGTGGAGACTTGGTTCACTGGCATTGGTCACTGCTTCTACTCTCAAGTCCACCTACAGTGGGTTGAGTGATGAGTGACCTGAGAGGCATAGTAAGAATTGCTTCTTGCAAATAGAGGAGTCTATTGCCACACAAATGTCCATTTGTTGCTACGCCTAACATCTTTTTCAGAATTTTCTCTTGGTTATGTAACATGAAAGACCTTAGGAATTCTCTGAGTTCTGTGTGAAACAACTTAGATGGGAAGGAAAGGAAACAGACCATATGAAGTGCATCTTCATCTGTCCTATCCATCTAGCAATTTCTGCATGTGTTGCTTGATGTCTAAATTTATATTCTAATAATAATTATATTTACCTGAATTACATTGAAATCACAGAATTTATAGTTTTTGTTTTTTCCTTTTATTGTGTAACCTTCAGGTAACACTTAACATAATTTTGACAAGTGATGATAAATTTATTTTGCATCCCAGCCCAGTATATATTTATTGGATGCAAGCACATATTCAGTCAGAAGATTTTTTTTTTTTTTTTTTTTTTTTTTGGTTTTTCGAGACAGGGTCAGTCAGAAGATTCTTAAATAGTACTTTCTTTTAGAACATAGTATAATCATTTTTTTCTCTAGTGACTTATTTTTTTTCTAAAAATGTTAGCAGCTTGCGATAGGGAAATCACTAAATATGTCTTCCAGATAAGTCTGAGTGAATATAGGGTTAATATACCAACTTTAAATATGGAGACTAAAAACCTGAGAGAGGAGCTGGGAACGTGATTCAGCAGCTAAGACACTTAAGCATGAGGACCTGAGTTCTGATACTGAGAAACCCTTGTAAATATTTGTGGGTCTGCTGGTCCTCCTTCACTTCCAGCCTCAGAAAGAATACACGGGGTTCACAGAGCAACCTACTTAGCAGACTAGCAATATAAATGAGCTTGGGATTTGGTTGAGAGACTTTGCCTCAATGAATTACGTGGAAAAATTACCAAGAATGATTCCTGGCATCAACCTTGAGCATCATATGCACAGGCAAAAACATGCATGTACAAACATGTACACACCACATATTCATGTGAAAAATAGGAAGAAAAACAGAGGTTGGGCAGCTTTGTATAAATTTTATGTCATCATTGAAAACATTTTTTACAGAAATATCTTTATCATTTTAAGTGTTTTCCCCTAAGGATTACACCCATTATCCAAGAATGCGTTGGGCAAGAGCCATTCCTAAGTTCAGCCAGATAATGATCATTCGGCTTCCCTGCCTCACCTGCTGTTAACCTGCTTATTTTCACCAGCCTGCTCACTATTTGAGTTGTCATTGTCATTTGGCTCAGGAATTACTATCTAATAATTAAATATTGCACTTTGGAAAGTATGTCTAAAATATTTTGAAAATTTTATGCAGATGAAGATAGAATTGAATATGTAAGCATTTTTCTTGAATTATCACTTGATCTCCACAATAACTCATAATCAGAGCTATTATCCTAATTTTATAGTCAAAGATATTAATCACTAAATCAGAGAAGTCCTGTATTGAAAAACAAACAAACAAACAAATCAATAAATCAGAGTGATGTAGTAATTTGCTCAGGCAGAGCCTACATCTTGCAGTTTATTGGAGATGACCTTTAAAATTTAAAATTTCCTCTGACATACAATATAGTGACACATTATAGAGAAGCTAAAAGAACTAAAATAATTTTATGTGTTTCCTTCAAGTCTTTCATAAAATAAGAATCTTGTATTTCTAGACATTTTGAATCATGTAAACATTTTTCCCACAGTTACTATAACTTGAAACCACTCTTTTTGTGGCAGTGTATTATCTATCACTTGGGTGCAATTTCTGATGAGATCTTTGTCTTCTAGTTCTTGTAAAGTACTGCAGTGCAGCTTATCTTTGTGTATAACCCAGTGCCAGCACTTCCTCAGGCAGCGCTCTGGAAGGACATCGTTTACTAAAGCCTCTGCACTCACTAGGAGCAATTACTATTCCAGACATGCTGCTAGGTTTGATTTACATAGCCCAGTTTGACTGACTCCAAGATGTGACTTCGATCAATTGTATATGCATTGTTGCTTCAGCTGTTGTGTTCTTATGAGCAATTTTCTTTGGGAGTGACTTTTCATAAAAATAAAATATTTTGCTTGCCATGGAAACTAGGATAATTCGTAGAAACTGAACTAAGTCAATTGTATATTAAGCCATTTTTCTGTAATATACATATATTTTGCAGTCAATTTCAGATGTTATCTAGCATGGTTATTGTTTGGTTAATGAGAAATGTGCACCTAACTCATGGTCTAGTATGACTTTCCAGAAGCTTAGACATGTGTTAGTTTCTGTCAGCACCTGCAGTTGTGGCAGGTGCAGCAATTAGTGTTTGCTGTCTGAAGCTTTTTGTGGCGCCTGCTCTGCAGATGGTGGAAGTGTTTCTTAAGCCAGTTGCTGCTGCTGAGGCATTGCACTTGCACACCCTATCCTATTGGTTGCACCAATGGAAATGTATTATTGTTAAGCAGTTTAGAAGTTTTTTCCAGAGTGCTCTGTCTGCACCTGCTAGGTCGGGACAAATTCTGTCTGTAGGGGATAGTTGCACGGATTCAGCTGTGTTTCACTGACTCTGCCTCGGGACAGTCACTCCTAAGCATTGTGATAATTTAAACGCAGTTTATTGGCTGTAAGCTCAGAGGATCTATAAATTCCATGTTTCTGTAGTTTTATATACATACACACACATATACATATAAATCATATGTCCCCTTAAGCTTTCTGAGATCTGGAGGTGCCATTTTGAAATCTAGAGGACAAAAGAGTATTCCTGGTTTCCAAAAATCACTGGGAACCATGATTGGTTTCATTTGAAGCTAGTTACAGAGCAGCTTAAAGAATTTGTCTTTACAGTGATGGGTGGAAGTTCATGTATCATTTACAATTCCATTTCTAAATTAAGGTCCAATTATACCTTTAAGAGGTCTTTAATGCCATTGTAACAATAAAACTAGCAAATACTAAATTTATTTGCCTTTATAATGTGCTAGAAGTTTTTTTTATTTACTAAAAAATATTTTCTTCTTTTTCCTTTCTTCATAGGGATTTATATGGAGCTAATCTCCTTAGATCTTTGGAATTTTAGTATTAAATTGGGTCAAAGTTCTTTTCAATATAGTGTTTGGTAAGAGTGTAAGAAGTGTTAAATGTATTTTTCTATGGGTGTAAGCCACTTTAACAAATAAAAGGCATATAAACTTATTAAATATGCTTTACCATTTGCAAATATACTATGTTCAGAAATGAGTAATGCCCAGGAAAACACAAGCAGAGCAGATACCTTTGGCTGCCACCTAGTCATGGCAATCCTTGGTGTTCTGTCTGGTCTCTGATACCCTTGTCCTGTCTCTTTCTTGTCTCTGCTCTCCCATTGTGCCATTGGCAAGGAGTTGAGAAGTTAGTCCATTACTTCTCTGACAAAGCGTGGTACAGTACAATTTCAGATTTTTTTCCTACCACCTTCCTCTCATGGTCACTTTTTGCTTTTCTGTTTTCTCCCAGTTTGCATGATGCATGTCGGCGTGCATGCATGAGATCTGTACAGGCATGTTACAGGTAGCTCCATTTCCATCTTCCTTTGAAGTACTAAAGTGTATTTAATAATAATAGTAAGCCTATATGTAGGTAAAAAATGATTTTAGATATTTCATGTGTGTTAAACAGTAGCATTTTTATACTTGAATATTTTCTGTTTTCTACTTTACAGACTATGAAACATTTTACTGAGGACTTGGTATTTTTGCTGCCTTCTTTTTTGCTAGTGACTAGAGGGAAAGGTTGCTTATGAAACCCAACATGATAATTCTAGAGACCTCTGGGGTGGAATGAGAGAGGGTTCCCTCCAGTGGTCACTGTGGAGCCACCTCTATCCAGAGAGACTGCTCCACCAACAGGCTTGGGCTTGGTGTCTGGTTGGGGAGCCAACTAAGAACCACATAGGAACTATGTGTGGATTTATTGCTTATAAAATGTTAAGATAATCATCTATTAAGCTGCATAATCTGAAAGCCCAGGAATTTATAACTAGTACCTAAGCAATACAACAATAATACATTTTAGTGCTGCATTTTCAATTTTTTGATGGTTTAAAAAGGGACCTTTGCCACTTACTGAAGTGTGTGAAATGTGAACTTTACTTCATTAAGTGTCTGTGCCCTCATTTAGCAAAAGAAGAGGCTAAAACTTCCCACTCAGAGTCTCAGGAAAAGACTGTGTTCAAACTTAGAATTGTGGTTTCTGCCCTTGGGCAGAAGGGAGCTTCTGCTTCCCTGTCTGTGATTTTTCCAATATTTGTAAATGCGAAGACTCTATGTGAGACTTGCAGTTGCTGAGCCCAGCTAGACCTAGTAGACTTGCTATATTATTTGGAGAAATTCAGTTATGAAATTCTACTTCAGGGCACTGCGATCATTTGCTTAGTATCTCACTGATTGTAAGGATTAGATCCAGAACTCAGACTTAAATCAGTCTGATATAGATGCTTGGTAATCCAATACTGTGTTTGACTAACTCCATCATGGAGCCATCTGGTAATTCTTTGGAAAGTTTAATACTTTTTATGTTCTAAATCCAGTTCCTCTGTCCAGGAGGAAATTGAAGGAATCTTCACTTCGCCGTAACAGCCATACATGCCTGCTGTTGATTTAAAACACATAACTGTGATAAACATTATTTAACTATGCATTTGAACCTAGAAACCTCATGTTCTATAGCAACTAATTTATTTTCATATGATATATATCTTTACTATTCTATCAGGCCCAGTTATGAAAGAGCCATACCTTGAACTTTTCATGCTTAACTTTCTAATTATCATAGGTGATGTGTGTCAAAAAGTCTGGTGCTAAGAGGTTTGCTTGCATAGTTATACTGTTGCTACTGGAATAGGGAAACAGCTAAATACCTGTTGAGATAGTTTTCCCAGTGTCCTGAGCCAGGAATGCCTATTCAAGTAGAAAAAGCACTTGATGGCTAACCTTATAGGTCATTATGAAAGATACTTCTGTTGAAGTTAATATGTAATAAAATCAAACATTTTAAGAAAAGGTTTATTTCCTATTATCCATAATTATTTGTTCACTAACTTTTAGAGTTTGATTTTTATGTAATCATTAATTATCTGTTAATGATCTAATCAGTCTTCTTTGCTAGTTTATGGCCAGTTGAATCATTCTTGGATACACAGCTAATATTCACTTGCTCATTTTTATAGCAAGCGTGTATTTAATCACCACTGTGTGACAAATTCTACAATGGAAAATGAACTGTGAGTGTGCTTGCATGAGGAGTTCCATGGTCTGGGTTATCCTTGTAAGCAGTCTAGATAGGTATCTGAGGTTACCACTAACGATGAACATCATGCCTTTGCAGTCCCTGAGTAGTGCCTGTTGCTCACATTTCACCATGTAATCTGAGAATTTGCAGAATAGTATGGTGACATGTATTTATCTAAAACTCCTATGTGAGACTTGCAGTTGCTGAGTCCCATTAGAGCACTGGACACCAGTCTGCATTTCAGAACTGTCCTAACAGACCCTCCACAAGTTGCAAGGTACTAAGCCTCACTAATTTGTGACTACAGGAGGCTTCCTGAATCCCCCAATGGTTCTTGGGTGTTTGTTACCTTATGTTATGAGTCGTGTGAGCTGCATGGACTAGTAGGTACTTTTCCAGATACCTTGCCCAGATGACAGGAAATACTGTGAATTTTCCTCTCCTCATATCTGTTTGTCCTGTCTTCTTCCCTCAACGTATGTTCATTTTGCACTTAAAGCTTTATTTGAGCTGTTGGTGATTGCTCACTTGGGCTGATGGTAGCTTACTACATCTTCTTAGAGTTTCTTCCCCTGATTGAATTTCTCACTGGTTCCATCAGAGTGAGCTCCTGAAGCACTCTGTATCCTCTGACTTGCTTAGCATTCCTCAGTAGCTCTCCTAATCTAGCATACCGAGTTACATAGCTTGGCAAATGCCCGTAGGCACCAGCCTTGCCTGTTCTCCCAGCAGTGTTCTCTCCACATTCTCATGGCATCTAAATGGCAGAACATCATGTTCTTTGTTAGCCATGGTCGTGTCTCAGCTCACATCTTAGAGTTCCCTCCTTCCTGTCTACCTGGCAACTCCTGCTCACAATTTAAAACTTTAGTCCAAATTGTCTGTATAATTTATGTTTGTGCTCCAGTCAGGGTTTTGTTTACTTTTTGGTTCCATGTTGTTGGACGTGGTTTTGTTATTTATTTACAAGCTCCATAAAGCACAGGGACTGCTTTGCTCACTTCCACGTCTTCTCACTGCTGGTCCTGTGATTTGATGGACAGAAGTGCTTTGTAGCAGTTACTGGGTAGTTTGTCTGCTAGCGGCAATCTAGACCGTAGACGGATGCCTCTCCTGTTGTCCTCCACTGCTGTTGCCTTAGACCTCACAGTCTAGCAATTTCTTAGTCTCCTTAAAAGAGACTTTTTCTCTTCATAACAGTCGAGTTTTCCAAATCACAGTTTTCAAACATAGGGAATTCATTTTAGAATAGGAAAATTATATTACTAAAAGTAACTTTGCATGAACTATAAAATTTATGTTATTTATCTTATAGAAATAACATTATTTTTCAATTAGATGATGTCTTTGTTAGGTTTTTTATTGCTGTGAAGAGACATCATGGCTATAGCAACTCTTATAAATGAAAACCTTTCATTGAGGGGGCCCACTTATAGTTTCAGAGGTTCAGTCCGTTATCATCCTGACAGGGAGCATGGCATCATGCAGGCAGATGTGGTGCTGAAGCTGAGAGTCCTGCATCTTGACTCAGAGGCAACAGGAAGCTGACCAACTCACTGGGTGGTATCCTGAGCATAAGAAACCTCAGAACCCACTCCCACAGTGACATACTTTAATTAAACAACATTTAATTGGGGTGGCTCATTTGAAGTTTAGAGGTTCAGTCTATTATCATGACAGGGAGCATGATGGCATGTAGGCAGTATTGTGCTGGAGCTGAGATTGCTACATTCTGCTGGCAACTGGAAGTCAACTGAAAGTCACACTGAGGGAAGCTTGAGCAAAAGAAACCTCAACCTCTCCCCACCCCACAGTGACATACTTCCTCCAGCAAGGCCTTACCCTCTGCAACAAAGCCATACCTCCTAATAGATCCTAATTCCCTATGAGATTATGAGACCAATTACATTCAAATTACCACAGATGATAGTTTAGACTTTTGTATGTATAACTATTTAATCTTGATTTCTCAGCTAGAAGACTGAACATTGTATATTCTTAGAAGCTTTGCCATTTTCCGATTGACAGTCTTGTAAATGGAGTTTGTTATGTTGAATACATGCAGCAGGTCTTTCTAATTCTATGTTTCTCCATGAGAAGTAGGGAATGTGAATAATTAGCATGGCAAATGGCTGTGTTACTTTCAGGTCACAGTGAGCCTTTTCTGGAAAGTTGCCTTAATAAGAAAAAAATGTTTTTATTTCTAGGGCCATAGACATACTGCAGAAAAGTCATCTTTAGCCCAGCAATGGTGGCACATACCTTTAATCCCAACACTCGGGAGACAGCCAACACTCAGGAGACAGAAGCAGATAGATCTCCGTGAGTTGGAGGCCAGCCTGGTCTACAAGAGCTAGTTCCAGGACAGCTAGGACTATTAAACAGAGAAACCTTGTCTCAAAATACCAAAAATAATTAATTAATTAATTAATTAAATTGTCTTTTAAATTGTCACTGATATTTTCAGTTCTTAGATTGCTTTAAGATCTTTTAAACTGATGTAGGAAAACTACTCTGTTTGGAGGTGAAAGGAGAGAACAAGTACAGTGCCCTTGGCTGTTAGTGCTGCTCTTCTCTACGCTGCCGCCTTAATAAGGCCCTGCTTGATCTTTCATTCAGTATTTTTGATGTTTGTGATTGCTTTTACATGCTCACTAGGAAACTTCAGTAGAATCTACTGAATTAGTTACTAATGATATTTTAGTGCCTTTCAATTTTAAGGACAGTTCATCCTTCTCCATGGTAATGTATTAAAAAATGCCCACTGTCTTTGAAGTCTGGATAGTTAGCGTTAGGCAGCAATTAGGCTAGCTTTATTTTAAACATTCTAGAGCTAGAGTTAATGTTAACATTCATTTTTTGTACAGTTTAGTTTTGATTATTGTTCTGCCTCTTAAATATAGTATTTTTATTCTTAAAGAATTTTTTATTTGCGTACAATTTGGTTGGATCATTCTCACCTCCTCATTTATTTCACTAAGCACTCCGAGATCTACTTTCACCTCTTCACTCCCTCCCAACATTGTATTCTTTTTAAAGACTAAAAATAAAATAACCTCATCCAGTTTCTGTCGCCCATGTTCTCCCTGGTGTAGGGTTTTCCACTGGAGCTTAGCTAACTGTCAGAGGCAATACCTCTTAAAGAATACAAACAGTGCTCTCCCAAAGACATCAGCTGTGCATAGCTAGCTCCTCAGGAGTTGGGACTTGCTAGCTCCTCCTTCCTCCATGCTGGAATGTTGACTGGCAAGATATCTTATAAATCCTCCTGCCCACTTTAAAGCCCTGGTCAGCCCTCAGTCATCCCTGCTGAGTGGTCATCCTGTTTCCAGTGACTCCCAGCTATGCCACTTCAGTCTCTCACTGCTGACCCTGGGCAGCCACTTCTACTGCTAGTCAAGGGGTAGAAGAACACAAAGATGCAGTCGATTAGATCTGTCCCTTCAGCAGAAATGTGAGAGATACTGTGTAGGTTAGCATAATTAAAAAGTATTTTTATTAGTAAAAATGATTTGCTAAAAGTCCACATTTCACACCCAAAGTTTTTGACATTTTAGCCCAAAATATTAAATAGAAAGTACTGTGCGGGAGAGGAAATGATCGTTATTAATTTGTTTTAACTGACTCCTATGTCACTTTGTACTTTTTTTTTTTTTACTGGATAACCCAAAGAAAGGAGTCACATGTTTTCTCTAGTTTGTATAGATAGTATCATATTAAGCCGCTGAGGGCACGCAAAGCTGCTGTAGTTTGGTTCCAGTTCCAGGTGGTTGCATGTTTAAGCTCTCTCAGCTGTCCCTGAGAAGATTGTTGAGTGACTGGGGCCTCTAAGGGTTGAATTTAGTGCTATGCATGTACTGAATTAAGGGTATTGGACACTTTTGTGTAAATCTTTAGAATTTCTCGTAAACTAATATAGTCTGTCCTAAACCTTGTGTATCTTTTGGTAAAAGAGATAGAGTGTTTGGCAACATGCAAAAAAATGAACTTTAAAATGCATAATAGCTGGAGAAATGATTGAGCGGTTAAAAGCTCTGACTGTTCTTGCACAGGACCAGGGTTCAGTTCCCAGCAATTACCTTACAACCATGTGTAACTTTAGTTCCGGGGAAGTGATATCCCATTCTAGCCTCCAAGGATACCAGGGACACTTGGTGCACACATACACATGCATGCAAAACAGTGATGTGCATAAAATAAAGCAGACAATATCTTGAAGTTTACCATTAAATGTGAGCGCCACTTAAGGACAGTACATCAAACCACGAATGAAATTTTCCTCTGTAGCCCTTGTAGATAATGTTGAAGATGATAAATCTAATGATGCAGGGATTTTTTTTCTTCATTAAATACTTTCTTTTGTCCCATTTAATTTTGGATTTTGTTCGGTGTTTGCTGCCTGTATCATTTTTGTTTGCATTTTCATTTAATATGTATCATGAGTTTGCTTGGATCTTGCAATTCATTCTTTAAAAAAAAAATCATGTTTTCCATATTAAAATATAATAGGTGGCAATTTGCGTAAGTGCAGTTGTACTTGCATTCATTCTGGGTAAATTTCTAATTTAAATTATTGATTTTTTTTTAAATTTTAATAGCCTCAAGTACTACAGCCTTCCAGCAGCCATCCCAGATCTACAGACCACGCCCAGGGAAAACTAATAAAGCCACAACATACCGAGGTCCACAGTGAACACAGAGTCCAAGGCATGTGCCAGGATGGTGCACATCCAGATGGAAGCTTTACACATGGCTTGCAACAAGAAAACAGCTATGATTTGGAAGAGTGTCCTTTGTCGCCAAGCCCACAGTTCACAGTGGATGTGGTGAAGGACATACCTTCTGAAACGAACCTGAGCATGACTATGAATGCTCAAGAGCCGGATCATTTGGTGAAGAATCAAATTAGTGACATGCAGTTTGTACCTACTCCTCCTCAGACACCTTCCCAGTCAAGTACAGTGGACCAGACTAAGAGGGTTGGAAGAAACCAGTCTCCTCAGCCCAAGTCCAAGCATTTAAAGCCATCCATCTTGAGTTCTTTGGCACCTCCAGATTCTGATTCATCACCACGTAGGACTTCCACTTATAAGAAGTCACCAGTAATCGCACCATGTAATTTAAAGCATCAGCCAACGTCTAATCAAAACAATCTCGCAAACAATTTGAATCTGAAAACATCTAAACTCCGTCCCCCTTCTGGCACTTTGAAACAAAAACAAATCAGCAATTCCCAACTAGAGCCTCAAAACTTCCAGGCCAAGACAAGCATCCCAAGGCCATTAGCACGATCAAAAGAACTGCAGAATCCACACAGCAGTTTGCATTCTGGGGACTGTGTGGCCTCTAATCGATATTCTCGTCTTCCTAAACCAAAGATACATTAAGTGCATAGCCATCACCTGCCAATTTGTCTTTTGAAATCAGTCTGCTCTGTGATAGCTTTATGTGCAGTTTATTACTATGTTGGAGGTTCTATTACAGCAAATCTTAAAATTAAAACTCAGAAGCTTCTACTAGTTTGGCTCTTCCATTTTCTATTCTAGTTGAACTTTATACCATTTGCACATTCTTGTCTCAGGTAAACACAAGTTTACTTCTCCATCTCAGAGGCTAAGTCATACTATCCAGCCCCCTCTCTGCACACCAGAAAAGTCAAGTATTCCATTTACCAGGCAACACATGTACTTTGATAATTTAGTCCTGTTGTGGCCCATAACTGTGCTTATTAAAACCTCACCCTTTGCTTACTCTTACTGTGAATATGGTTACTGTTTGAACTAAAGATCCATAGTGATGATGGAAGATGATTGTCCACATAAGCAGGGTTCTGGCCAGTGTTTTGTATATTTATGTGGTCTATGCAAAATCTCCACAATGAATAAAGACCAGGCTTTTAGTGGGGGAATCCTTATAGGTTTTATCTCTCCTTTCTAGGATCAATAATATAGTCCTACTGTTTCTCCTTTTTTTCAGACAAATTTCCCAGGCTGACAGTTTTCATTATTTTATGTAAACCAGATAGATGTTGTTATAACACCTTGTTTCATACACACATATACTATATGCTTCCATTGCTACTGGGTAAATTTGGAGAACTTGAGATGCCTAAGGGTATATTAGTTGTAATCTCTGTTGGTGTTAGAGTTTTGCTGGTAATTGAGTTTTAAACCCTATTAACTTATAGATCCATCAGATTACTTTGTTTCCACAACATACATGGAAAATTTTAAGTTAAGTTTTTATTGTAATAATTGTATTGATTTTGACTATTTGATAATATCTGAAGACTGGAATAATGGACTTGAAATATTTGCACAAAATTTTGATGCGATATAAGAGGAATTTAAAGCTTATTTTCTATAAAAATGAGTTAAAACACTTTGAGAAAAAAATATATATAAATGTAAGAATATCATGATAAGTTGCTTTTCTGGGTTTCCTGAGTTTCCCTTTTCTACTTTGAATGAAGGTTTCTTGAAAAGTAGGTTGGGGGGGGGGATGAAACTGTAGCTAGGAAGCTGTTCTTCCTGAAGGATTGCTGCAGAAGGTAGCTGTGGGGGCTACAGAAACCCACCCATGCTGCTGACTATTTCTCAAGCAGTTGAGTAAATTTACCTTACGTTTGTCCAACTCATGCCATCTTTAGGCTGGTCATTTAATTCAAATTAAGATTCTTTCAGACAAATAACCTTACAGGATCAGTATCTGATTAGATGACCAAAAAAATCTATCAAAAGTAATTGTAGCCAAAACAGTGAAGCTGCTAGGCTTCTTTTTTAAATGTCACTAGGTTACAAAGAGAGCCATGGTATCGAGTTGGTTAGTGGAAAGCGTCAGTCACACTTGCTGCCGTCTAGGGCAGTCTTCACCTCGTGTGCTGTGATCCCTCAGTCTAGTCAGTTTGCCATTCGCAGATGCCCACCTTTCTTGGGTTTGGGAGTGGATGAGTGTAGTCTCACACCACAGCACTTTAGTCAGAGAAGAACCGAAGCTCAGGACACCCTGACGTAGGCCAGATGCTATGGAGTCATCACTGCTGTGGGCAGAAGCACCTCTTTGTTCATGAAAGAGAGCCAGGCTCCTTGCAGCTGTGAGCACATGTGCTTTCCCCTTGTGGGGAAGAGAAGCTCATCTCATAATTGCGTATCCGCTACAATCATGCTCTAGCTCCTGCAGTAGAACATACTAGTGTCTGTTTTTTAAATTAGAGGTTTGTATAGACTTTTGTGAAGTGCTTTTGCAAGTTGGCCTTATCCTTAGGGAAAAGTTTCAGTTTTTAAATTTATTTATAACCCTCTGGTCTGAGGGAGATGTCTTCATTGTCTATTAGATGAAAATGTTGACTCCAGTAATTTGTTTAATCTTTGGCCCCTTTAATTTTTTTCTCCCTGATGAATTTGCAGAAATATGCATCCACCAGTTTATTCTCTATACCATTGTTGGGCCTCAGTCTTGATAGAACTTAGGCAGTCTCATTATTATATATATTTTTCTTCTTCTTTGTTTTTGGTTGAGACAAGAGCCTCACGTATTCCATGCTGCGCTCTAACTCACTGTATAGCCAAAGATAACCTTGGATGTTTCATCGCCTGCCTCCATCTCCAGAGTGCTGGGATTACAAGAGTGCACCACCACAACTGATTTTATGTGGCACTGGAGGTCAAATCCAGAACCTTGTGTGGTAGGCAAGCACTCTGCCAAGTGAGCTCCATCCCCATCCCTCATCAGTATACTTTTAAAACACAATGTATGCTTCAAATACATTACCTAGAGAAGACATCTAGGATGCATTTGCAAACAACATAGAATATTTGCCTGCAGTTTTCTGTAAAAGCTGCAAGAATATCTTGTCTGCTTTTAGTAATACTGAGAAGTGGAGATGAGGGCACGGCACTGCTGTGTAAACAGAGGTCACACTCTCACATCTGCCTTGACCTCGAGTGCCTCTGTAAACCAGCACTCTGCCAACTGTCTTTCACAGAAACGTAGCTCACTTTGTTCTTTCGGTGAGGATAGTAGGAGTGGGCGAGTTCCAAGTGCCAAGGGGAAGTTGGACAGTTTTTACATGTGTGGGAAGAAAATATACAGAATTGTTCATTTGGCTTTTAACAGGATGTGGTTCAGATGATTGATTTTTGAGCTAGAGTTTTGCTATGTGACCCTGAGTTTGTTCAAAGAAAGTTTGGGCTAAGATGTTTATTGGTATAGGTACAGGTGATTCCAAGGCTTGCAACAAAGGATTATAGATGGTTTCTAATCTTAGACCATCTACCTGTTATTTTTCTTTTGGAGTCTCATTTTTCATATGTACTGTATTTTCAGGCATATCAACTACTGTTCGCTGTATTTATGTAGATGTTAGGGAACTTACTAAGCATTTTAGTAAGTAAAAATCTGAGTATGAAAGAAAATATCAGATATGCACTTTAAATGAGCTTAATTGCTTATAGTTGTGCCTGAAATATCAAATTGCCTCCTGTGGGTGTGGCTTTGTTTAGTGAAATGAATTTCTCTGTAAATGTTGGTGTGGGAAGGAAGCTGTAGAGCCTTTCACTGAACTGTATCCCAGCATGCCACTTTGCCCATGATAGCACTAAGTTTTCTTTGAATGTCTGTTGTCCCTTTTAGTATTTTACTCAGTGTATCAAAGGCAACTTCATCCCCATAACTGTCATTTCGGAAAGGTTCTGTGCCACCTATGATGTTCCAGACACAGGTGTTCTTGTTTGCCATCAGAGTAGTCTGACCAGCTTCCTGAGGATGCACTTTGGGGTCAACTGTGCTTGTGCTGACGGCCAGGAAGACAGCAGCTCCATTCCCACACCCTCCATCCTACACTGTAGCTTCCGTGTTGCTGAGTTAACTTGGGTAGTTACTTCTGCATGCTTATGCACACATTTGAAAATGAAGTATAACCGTAATATAAATATGTAAGGTTTCCCTTGGAGATGATGGCCTTGCTGTTTTCTTGATTCTGATGCTTGAGTTCTATTTTCTGTTGGTCTTTCCACAGGTTTCTTTAAGCTTTTGCTGCAGCAGTTTGAGAGGATACATTTGGACAAATGATAATGAGGTTTCTATAATTATGTAACTGATTAAAGATTGTGTCTTCACCTTGTGGAGTAAAAGGCGCCCCCTTTCTTCTTGGTAGTGCATTGCCATGATGAGTAATGCTGGCCTTGAGAACTTAGTCACGACTAAAACCAGAAACAGTGTCTGCAATGTCGTTTTCCCCACTGATTTTACAATCCATTTCAGAGTACATACTGTATATTACAATTTGCCTGTAAAGGAATTATGGAAACCAGATGTAAAGTCTCTTTCCTGAACGTGTTGGCTTAGTAAATAAAAAATAAAGTTCACAATTATAAGAATGTGTTTGTCTTTCCAGTTTGTTTCCTCTAATGTCTTTCCCCTACTAAGATATAGAGTACTGTTATTTTCAAATTCTGATATTCTATTTACAAACTCTTATCCATATACACTCTATATCTCAAGCCATGAATCCTGAGAATCTCGGGACTGAGAATTCACATCTTCACTGATCGCAGCAGTCTAGTGCGTTGGTTTCCCTTTGACCTAATATCTGCTTTAAGAAAATACTTCGGTGAGTATCTGAAGAAACTACCTTGTTTACGGAGATGTGCAAGGGAGAAAATGACATTTTAATTTCCGTCTTTAAACAGTCCATATATAAAATACCTTGAATCAGAAGCTTGTCAATATAATTTTGCATACAAAAATGAAATTTTTATTTTCTAATCAGATATACAAAAATTGTCTAGGATAATACCATTGTATTGATGCAAAGTGGATATATGTGTGTGTGTGTGTGTGTGTCCCAGAAAGAGTTGAGGAAAACTTCGTTAATAAGTTTGGCAATAGCATTGGCTACCTCTAAAGATCTCTTTCTCTCACCCTCAAGGCTTTCTGGTCTGTTAGTCACAGGCTTACAGTGACTCATCTTCCAGTCAGGTGAGCAGCATCGCTGCTGTGCCTCACGTATGCCTTTGGGTCTATATTTTCATTCTAAAACAGTCTTTCCCCACAGAAAGGACAGAAGCCAGTGATGCTCATGTCAGTCTGAGGTGAGACGTAGTGATTCTGCTGGCTGCTGATCGGGACTGAGTGGGTCCCCTGTCTGGAGCTGAAGACCACCACTTCAGGACCAACTGCCCTTGTATTCACTGTTCCTTTGAACACAGCAGTAAGGTGACATTACATTGACTCCAGCATTGTTCATTCTGTGCTTTAGTTCCCACACAGTTCTGTTTGGTGTTTGTTCTTGGTACTTGTTATGCCCTCATTATCCACTGAAAACAAGGTATACATACAAATATATGTATATATTTCAAGAATATAAATAAACACGCATAGCTATATCCAAGAACTCTTTAGCTACATAACAATGGTATGCTATTCTGCTTCCTACTATAGGTTTGCAGAGTTCAGCAGGTTTCTCAAGCTCCCCAAACCACCTTCCCTTTTGCCACCTCACACCACAGATCCCATTTCTGAAGTCTTGCTGTGGCTGGCGTTCAGATCTGTGGCCATGCCTTTCTCCTTCATCCCCTTATTCAGACAAAATCTAACATCTTGAAGATCTTCCCATACTCCCCAGGCGAATCTCTGAGGAGAGGCTTGGATTATCCAGAGAGCCTTTGCTCCATTTTTGGGTCATCTCCCCACCATAACTCTGCCCTTAATGTCTATGCTGTGTAAAAATGATACAAGGAACTTCCTCACAGTCTCCCCTCAACTATAAACACGGAATTGCTGTTTCCTAGGGTCTAAAGCTTGACTTGTTAAATCATCCACAGCTACTTGGGGTCTGACAGTTGCTTCTTTGGTAATATTTCAAGTGACTATAGAAGATGTTTTCTAGAGCATAACCACGTCTCCGATGTCAGCCACTACTGTGAAGGAACACTGGATCTGCTTGCTGTGCGTCTGACTCCTGAGCTTTGGTGGGAGGTCCCGCAGCACAGACGCCACAGCCCAGACAGAACCACCAGAACCACCGTATAACTCACTGCGAAAACTACTTCCATAAATAAGACTTGCTTTTGGGATTTTTTTAAATGACATAAACAAAAGTAAGATTTAATAGCACATATCAGCACGCTCACCAGTGTGAACTTTCGTAAGCACATTGTCTCCCAGTTGTTTCCAGTTGCAGCAAACTACATTTCCATGGCGATTTGAAGCTGACGTTTTATACATTTATGACGGACTAAAGTAGGTGAAGGGCAAACGTGAGTTGCACAGACAAGAGGAACACAGTGTGTAACAGATTAATGTGCATATGAGACGGTCAGAGTCCTGGTAATGGCGATTATCTTGGCTAGATCCAGGCATGAACAGAGCCCAGGGAGGTGCCCCCGAAAGGACTCGCTGAAGCACCGGTGAAACTTGGACCTTGTTCTGTCTGCTGTTATTTTGAGAGTGTGTGACTTGGGTAGTAGGGAAGCCTTGCAGAGCTACCAGGAAATAAGGGAAGTCCAGGGAACCATGACTCCAACACTTAAGAAAGATGCAGAAAATCATAGCACAAAATAGCTGTAGAAGTCCAAGGGTCAACAAAATATGGTAAGGTATTGACCCTAGCGGTGTCTGAGACACCACAGTGCTGTGACAGGCTGCTGATGGTACATCTTCGTATCCAAAGGACATTGGTGTGGAAAGCCAAAACACATATTTCAAGAGAAAGCTAAATTCCATACACAAAATAATTTCACAGCCAAGCAATGGTTTTAATAGTTACCAGAATATTCACCTTGCTTTCACAGTATTCTGTACTACAACAATTCATAAGCAAGATAAGAGAGAGGCATTGCAGTCATGCATATGCTTATAGATACCTGTATAAATAACAATAATGGTGGTGCAATTCTAGATACTTTTGTGTCTTTATAATACACATTTTTTTAGTTGCAAGAGTACCTCTACAGAGAAAAACCTGTATGTATTTTTTTTTAATATGGTCATTTCTCTAGAAATTCAGTAGCTGATCTCCCCGGCCACAGAGTTAATGAGCCAGCTGTTTATAACTTTCTGTAATAAGATTACCTTTGAAGTCATTTATGCAGTGACACAGCCAAGGGCCTGTCTCCTTGACTTCAGAACTAGCACTCTAGTTTCATGCTGTGTGCAAGAGATAGCACGATTAGTGATAGACATTATTCACCTCATACTTGGGTCGCTTTTTCCCTTGGAGCATACAAGCTGGGCGTGATTCATCCTACCTTACACCAATCCTTCTCCGGGTTCTCCTCCTTAAAAGTCCTTACTGATTCATCCTTGGTTCTGTTCACACCCTCCCAAATAGATGTTAATGTACTCTGAGTGGTGATTTCCTGGGTCCTGTTCTCATGCTATTAACTCTGCCTTCATGCCTGGAAGGACAGGACGCCTACAAATGTGGACAGGTCTTTAACAGTGGTTGAAGGGTGGGTGTTAGATACTGGGGTGGGGGTTGGGACTGCTTGGCTCACAACTCCCTTTGCTGAAGACTTGAGGTTTTTGTGGCTTTGTTCACTGTTACCTGCTGTCATCCGGGCTTGGGTGAACTGAAGGGCAGCCCACCCAGTTCTGCTGTCTGGTTCTGAGCCAAGGAGGGAGAACCCAATCTTTATGCCCTTTATTCATGCCAACCAGAGTTGGTCTGCCCAGCTTTCAGCAGCATCATGCCCGCTTAGCGCTTCCGTCTTCAGAAACAGGTTTGCTGACTTCATGCTGTGACTCAATCAGTAGAGGAGCAAAGAAGCTACCCTGCTAAAATTGAAGCCATGATTGCCTTGTTTCATACAGAGAAACAAAGCCCTTGCTATGGCAGCTGTTCTCCTGTTAGCATTTCTGTTCTCCCTGGCCGGTGGCCAGCCTCTCCCGCGTCTCTCTAATATCTGCTAAGTGCAAATGAAGTCCTGCGATTATTTTTCTCTGCCCGAGAAAATGGACGTTTTCATTTCTTTTGAAACAAGTTCTTGCTCTGTCACTCAACACTTGCAGATTAAGGGTGACAAATTCAAATGTCAAAGCTAAATGCTTCACCATGTGCATTCACTGTTTGTCCTTTGCTTGGCCTCATGGGAACAAGCAGTTTCTGCAGGGCCACATGTGTTCATGTGAATGACTGCACCTGGGTCTGGGGCTGAGGCAAGTGACCAAGAGAAGGGCTCTCTTTCCTCCTCTGCCTGAAGGCGAAGGAGACACAGTCATCTGGATGTCTTCTAAGCTGTGTGGTCTGAGCTTTCTCTGGCCTTTGAGTAGTCTCATCAGGTCAGAGGGGTTTTCTCAGGTTCCCTCGGTACTTTCTACTATACATTATATATTATTTGAAAATTAAGCATCTTCCAGACAAGGTATTTTTCCCTTGGCCCACCCTTCTCCCCAGACTCACTGGAGAGAAGATTAATGTAGGTCGGTTCTCAAAGCTGTCTATTCTCATTTTATACTTTTTCTTTTCCCCTGCGCTAATAAGCCAGTCCTGCCTATATATGCAGGTTTCTTATCAATGTTTCAAAAAGATCCAGGGGTAAAATCGTGGTCTTACTGAACTTGTCCTGATTTTGTGCATATAACATATTTGCATATGGTTTACACCATATTGGACATTGCAAGTTATCTTTGGGTCACAAAGTACTTGAGGGGATGTGTGTAGGTTATATGTAAGTAGTATGCAATTTTATTCAAGGCATTTGAGCATGCATGTGTTTAGGTTATCTTCAAGAGCTTTAGAATCAATCTCCGTCAGATACCAAAAGACAACTGTACTTCTCTGAGTCATATTTTACATATGTAGTTTACCTAGTCCAAGTACAAAATTCAAAACAAAGACAGTTAGTAGTTTATTAGGTATAAAGCCCTCATTATAAAACCATTTTAGAATATTTCTATCACTTAGTAAAGACCTATATACTCATTTATTAAAGCCTGGTCTTTCCTGTCAGATACCACAAACCTCGTTTTTGTGCCTATACATTTTCTGTATTTTCATATAAAAATAGCATCATATACGATGCCATATCTTATGTCAGACTTCTATTTAGCAAATCCTAGCAACTCTCAGCTCATTTCCTTCCTTACTAAATAGTCCATTCACCAGCTGAGAGTCATTTACGTATTTTCTATATTATAAATAGAGATCCCAAAAGCATCCAGGATTCAACCTTCATGTAGACATGTTTTTATTTCTCTTGGGTTTATACATATGAGTGGAATTGCTGGGCTGTGTGATACATTTACCTTTAACCTCTCGAAGTTGTCAAACTATTTTCCAATGTGACAGCACAATTTAATGCTCTTTCAAGCAGTATTTGGTAGTCTCTATTCCTCCATTTCCTTGCGAACATTTGCCACTGTTTTTCTGGTGCATCCATTCTGCTGGGTGTGAAGTGGTGCCAAACTGTGGCTTTGTCTTTGCATTTTCCTAATAATATGATGTCCTGCATATTTCTGTGTTGTCATTAGTTATTCATGTATGGCCTTCGGTGGCAGGTCTGTCTGCCTCATTGTGTTTTCTTATGGATGTCCTTTACTGCTGAAGTGCAAAGATCCACTGTGAGTTCTAGATACAAGCCACTGATCAGATATGTACTTGGCAAGATATTTCCTCACAGATGATTACTTGTCTTCATATCTTAGGGAGCACAAATGTTTAAATCTTGATAAGACCAAATGTAATGATCTTTAAATTTACCTTATTGCTCTTTTGATGTCATACCTGAGTCATTGCCAAGGCTGAGATCTTGAAGATTGTCTTCTGTGATTTCTTGTGGCAGTATTATTGGATTTCTGTCCTGACGCCTGTGGAGCATCTGAGTTGGTTTTTGTACCCCAGTATGAAGTAACATAATCCGCATATGACCACCAATTTCCCTTGGTTGAAGGCCCTCACTTTGGCACCTGCGCTGAAAATCACTTGAGTCTAAAGAGAAGAATTCGTTTCTGCAAAGTGAGGTCTGCCCTAGGGTTCTCTGTGTTCTTGTGCCCATTCCTACTGCTCATAACAGTGGCATGAGAGCCCTAGGTGTCAGGAAGGAAGTCCCCCCTTGTTGGTCAAGGTTGTTTGTCCATTCACGGTCTTTTACAGTTCTGTGTAAATTTGGGGATCCTTTTGTCAAGTTCCTCAAAAGCACACAGGTTTCCAGTAAGGACAGCAAGGGTTCTACTGTGTTTGGGTTGAATCATTCATTACCTTAGCATGACTGAGTCTTCCAATCTACAACATGAACTGTTGCTTCTGTTTCTTACTAGTCAGGGTACAGCTCTTTCTTCATTTTTTCCCAACTATGTGACTCTTTTTGATGCTACTGTGGGTGGAACCATATCGCTGTTTTCTTTGCTCGGCATTTGTGTAGAGAGATGCAATTGATTGTTGTATATGGATCCCTACTGAGACTGTACTGAGTTCTTAGTATTAACAATGTTGTTATGGGCCTCCTGGGGCTATCTGCTTACAGGATTGTACTCTGCAGACAACGTGGCACTGTCTCTTTCCAGTCTGGATGCCCCTTTGTCACCTTACTTAAGTGTATGATTGCATAATCCCTTTTTATCTTTGGGCTGAGTCTGCTAAAGGACACCTTGGGAGACCCACTGACTTCCTGTGGCCATAAAGCCTTGCCTAAGAAAATAGCTCATATGTTCCAAAGCAGCCTTCCACCTCCGGGGTGGGACAGGCAAAGCTCTCGCTTGCTTTTAGAGTCTGTTATAGGGATCCAAGGGTACAGTGTGAGGTGTCTGGACCCCCTTGTATTTGGAACCCTAGTTCTGGCAACCTTACTAAACATGGAATGTCGTGTGCCTACCTTCTTTTTTTACAGTACACATTTACAGCAGGAGTTAACACTGGGCCCCAAGAAGCTCCCCTGAAATTCTCTAATAACATTTATCTTATCTTTTATCCAGGAGCGCAACAGTGACACTCTTAAGGATGCAGCCAGAGCATTTGGAAGGCTCAACTTTCATACTTCCAGACTACCTATGGCTTTAGATAAATGCTCCCACAAAAGCATTCAGGATCTGGTGTCTAGCGTAAGTACACACACACACACACACACCCCACCAACCCCCCCCCCCACCACACACACACACACAGGAAATGATTAAGAGTCAGAGAATGAATGGGAGGTTATTTGTTATGGGTGCTTCAGGGGAGAGTTAAAGTCCTTTTAATGGGAAGACTTAGCCTGAGGGAGGTGAGATTTAAAGAAAGAATATTCTATATAATTTTAATATTGTTCTCCAGCTATGAACTTCTTTTGTTGCAACATAAAGAATGAAATTCAACAGAACCAAGTGTGTTGTTGGGTGAGTTTCAAAGGCAGCCTGGCCTTTGGGGGTTCTACCTGTCGCAGGCTCCAAAGGAAGAAACCACTATTGTGGCCCTAGCTAGACGCAAGTGAGTGGAGAGCCTGGTGATGCAGGACGGTTTGCGGAGTTAAGCCTCTGCCAGTGTGGAGTCTAAGCGAAGGCTGGAATTCCAGATTTGTTAGGATTAATGCTGTGGGAGCTGGAGAAAGTAACTAAGGTACCCAAAGCAGGCTAGTGGCAGTGTAGACATTTCTCTTGCTTTATAAGAAACTCATGAGATCCAGACACACGTTCCACACAGTGAAACTTAACTCTGAAAGATAACAGCTTGCCTCTCCAGCATGCTTCATTGTGTCGTATGACTCCGTGTAAAGTTCAGTATTATTTTGGCAAGTTTTGCGAGACAGCGTGTGGGAACTCTGATGAGGATTCTGAGTAATCTCTGCAGTTTGGGGAGAAGCCGAAGTGCAGCCTGGTCCCAAGCACCTTTCTTCATTCTCCGCTTACCTGGCTCCTTTCTACCCAGCCTCTCATTCCAGGGAACCTCAGGACTCACACCAACCCTGAAACCTTGGTACATAGACCAGTCTGTGGGGCACCTAGAAGCCACAGAAGCGTCTCAGGCGCACTGGTAAAGTCCTCGAAGAGCTTGGTGAGGTCTGTGGTGCCGGGGACTTGGGCGCGAAGGATAGCCACTGATGGTCCTGATGTGGCTGATGGTGTGAGCGTCATACACTGCTATCTCGTTCTTCCCGGAGTCCTACAGTGCAGGCTCCAGCACCTCTGCTTTGCAGGGAGGACGTTGAGCTCAGAGAAATTAAGTAACCTGCCTGAGCTCAGACCCTTAAATGGTACGTCAGAATTCTAAGTCATCTGCTGCAGAATCCTTGTCCTTGATCACAAAACTTCTGTGATTTCTCAACGTGCATTTAATCCCGGTTCAGTTTTGCCATAGTATTCCCTTTCTAGCATAGAGCTAAGGTTCTGGGGGTATAAAGTCACCTGCCTGAAGTCACTCAGTAGCCAAATAGACCCTAGTGGAGTTGTAGCCTGCTGTCTTCTATTATAGAATGCTTCCACCTAGCGGTCAAATTGACGAACAACGTCCTTATGCTTGCGTACTGTGTCCCTTCTAAATGATTTGCAGTTTCTTAACTTTTCAGAATCAGAACCATTCCAAGAGATGTAAAATTAGAGCCTTTGATCCAGGGAACTTTTTTTTTCAGTAAGAGTACATATATACCCGTGTTTCCTGGCCTCCAAAGCAAATAAGAAAGCAAGCATCCCGTTGCCCTTCCTGCCCAGGGAAAAGGAGAGCCGTTTACAACAGGTATCTGGTCTCAGAATTAAGTAGTAAACCAGCAACAGCTCTGAAGGCACTGCATATGGCCTTGGTGTGGATACTGATTTACCAAGAGAGCCAGCGTAAGCTCCTCATTTAACTGCTAGAAGAACCCTGGTCCAACCTGCTCCCACTTTCTTGGGACAGTCAGTCTTGAGATGGGAATGCCCTGTGATTTGGGCTCAGTTATGTTTCAAAGGCAGCATTGAGGGTCCAGCGCCTTGTGGCTTGGCTGATAGTGGTGCCATGGATCAAAGACGAACACCAGACCTTTGCTCTTGTGACTACATGTGACTACAGAGAACTTGAATCGAAGCTGCTCTGATCTGTGATGTTTTAGGATGGTAAAATACACATTATGTCTCCAGTCAAAATCAAATTAACATGTCTCACTTGTAATTTTGAATTATTACATTTTGGAGTATGTTATTTTATATTGGATTATTAGAGTGAATTTCAATTCTTCTCATATTTTAAATATGACTTCATAAAGAACTTACCGTTGTATACGTGGCTTGACGTTACAATAATTCTGGCTTTTGAAAGGGTGAAGTAAGAGCATCACAAGTTTGAGACCAGACTGCATTATATAGCAAGATACTGTCTCAGAAACAAAATACAGCAAAATACAAAATGCATGACACAGACAACACAAAACAAAATAATAAAACAACACAAAGCACATCACACATAGCAAAACACAAGTCTGACCAACATTGTATTTCTTTCCCTTTAAAAATGTTGCATTTATTCTTTCTGTCTCTGTCTCTCTACCCCCCCCCCCTCCGTGTGTGTGTTTGTGTGTGCACGTGAATGTGTATTTTTGCATGCAAGTGTATGTTCAGTTCAAGCAAGTGCAGAAGAGGAGAATTTGGGGTCAGTCAGTTCTCTCCTTCTTCCATGTGGTCCCAGGGATGGAACTCAGGGTGTCAGGTATGCCTGAAGAACTTTCCCCTGCCAGCCAGACCACTGGTCCATGGCTCTACAGAGCTAGCTATCTGTTAGAGCTAGCCCCCTCCTGAGATCAGGGAGACAGTGGAGTAGACTAGGCAATGTCTGTACACAAAGCCTAAGAACTTCCACAAAGTTTTACTGTGTACGTGAGGGCAGGGCAACACGTTGCCTTTGATCTTCAGATTCTGGCTAGCTTGTGAGATTCTGAGATGTCTTAAGTGAGCTTGTAGCTGGGTGAGAGAACTTGGCTGCAATATTCACTGTCCCAGATACTGCTCTCTGTGTGGGGACATTTGATTCTTTGTGTATTTGTAGTCCAGGGGTAGAGATGTTAGAAGGAAAGGGTGTCCTCAATTGGCTGTAAGAAAAGGGACAGCAAGTGTGGTTTTCTGTGGCCCAGAATGAACAGATGGGTCCCTTTGGAAGAGGATGCTGCCCTCTTCAGCTGAGTACCACTTACTCTGGCAGCAGGCCTGGGCACCAGAGTCTGGGCTTAATTTGCTGGATTTGCTTTGCTTGTTGACAGCCTTCAGAGGCCAACCTTTGCAAGCTTCCTTTGGCTCCTAGAAAAGGCTGCAAACAAAGAGAGTCAAGTCAGATGCACTTTATGCTACCCAGATCTCAATAACACATATGTGGCCTATGTTTTCGAGCACATGGGAATAGCCCCCATCACCCCGTCAAGTTCATCATTCTTGGAATCATGTTACCCTTGCACTGCGTGTTATTGTATTAGGAGTCTGTTCCCCAGACGTTTGAGCTGCTCATTCCTAACTGCACCATTTATGCCACCAAACTCTCAGCAGGTTTTTTTTTTCCCTGCTCTGAATTATGACTGATTGAGTGGAGCAAAATTCCAGGAGAAAGTCCTTGTTGTTTGTCTTTCTATTTTTCTGTTGCTCTGACAAGACACTGTGACTGAGACGACCACAGCAGAAGGAGTTCCTTTGGATTTTATAATCCGTGGACATTCTGGAGGGGAGCATGGCAGCAGGCAGGCCGCCATGGCGATGGAGCAGTAGCTGAGCGCTCCCATCTTGATCCACGTGTGGGAGGCAGAGAGGATGTTGGGAATGGCACGAGTCTTTTGAAACCCCCAAGTCAACCCCAGTGGCATACCTCTTTCAAGAAGACCAGCCCTTCTAATTCTTCCCAAACAATTCTACCAACTGGAGACAAAGCGTTCAAATGAGCCCGTGGGATTCGTACTCATTCAAACCACTGTACCATCTAACTAACATCACAGGTCTGAGAGTCTTTTGCTCAATCAAAGTGCCATCAAACCCATGGACGTTGGACAAAATGATGAAGGCTGTTTGCTTGTGTGGGCTTCTTTACTTTCCAGGTTGTTTATTTTTGCAGTGCTGGGGATGGGCCCCATGGCCTTGTATATACCACGCCAGTGTTCTTGTACCTCAGTCTCTGAGGTACATTCCTGGCCTTCATTTATTCTTCATGTACCTTACAGTGTACACTATTTCTTAGGTAGTATTGGGTCTGGTAATGACCACCCAGGTGATCAGAGGTGTGCGGTCCTGCCACACTGAGACTCCCCATTCAGCGTGCCTTCATCAGAGTGCATGGAGATGGGATCAAGTGTGTGCAGTCTTTTCTTGGGACTTGTGTAAGGAAGGTATGATGGCTACTCTTGGATGTCAACTTGGTTACATATAGAATTAACTAGAACCCAAACGGCTGCATACACCTGTGAGGTTTTTCTTAATTAAATTGAAGTGGAAAGATCCACTTCTAATCTGGGTCTTTGGGGTAGGAATTTTAATCTGGGCCACACCTTCTGCTAGCATCTTATATACAGAACATGGAAGAAAGAAGCCTTTGCTCTTTGCCTGCTTGCCCCTGCTCTTGCTGGCAAGTCCATTCATTCATGGGCATTCGAGCCTACATCTTTGGGATTGTGGTATATACTGAAGACCAGGTGAGAGATCCAGCCTCATGGACTCACCAACTATTGGTTTCTTGGACCTTCTATTCACAGGTAGTCATTGTTGGATTAACTGAACCACAACCTGTAAACTATTCTAATAAATCACACACACGCGCGCGCACGCAAATGCGCACACACATACTCCTATCTGTCTGTCTGTCTACCTATCTACCACATCTATCTATCTATCTATCTATCTATCTATCTATCATCTATCTATCTATATCCTATGAGCGCTGTTACTCTTGAGAACCACAGTTAATACAGAAGGTAGGCAGTGCTCCACAGGACTCAATGAAGGATTTGTTTGGTCTTGTGGTAACTTTGGCAAATCTAAATGTCCATGATTGATTTTGAATGCCCCTGGTATTGTGCCGAGGACACAGCCTCAGAGCAATGTGACTGATGGTAGACATTCACTAAACCCTGGAATAAAAGCAGGGAGATTCCAAACTCTGCCGTGCTCTCTGTTCCGGGTTCCCTGGAGCTGCACACAGGGCAGCGCTGGCCTGACCTTGCATGTGACTCAGATCTCAGCTCTAGAGAGATCAATTGCGTCTTGAGCTTCCAAAAGAGAACTTTGGGGTACAGGAGTCTGGACTATGCCACTTGCAGCCTTCCCTTCAGGAAGAGGACACCGCAGAAATTCAGCTTTGCTAAGGGTCTCTCAATACTCCACACTTGAGGAAGAAGTGTCCAGCGGCTTCTGTCTCTTTTGTTCTTCTCCAGACAGAGATTCCTTCCCTCACCTGAGTCTGTGAGGCTCTATGTCAGACCCGCGTTCCCAGGCACAGCCACGCGAGGGCGCGCAGCTCATTCTCTGAAACAGTCTCCCGCGGCTCAGGTTTGAAGAGAGGCCTGCCAGCAGGTGACTCTCTAGAACCTGGAACCTGCCGGAGGGTCCTTCGGCAGTGCTCTTTCTGATCAGCAGAGCAGCAGCTTGGTCTGTAAAAATGGTAACGGCTCCCTACCTGCAGGTCTGTCAAGTCACACAACACTGGCCCCTCTTATGCTTTCTCAGATACAAGAACAGGAGATGCTGGCAGCCAGGTCCTTGGGTGACTGATGCTCCCCCCCTTCCCCCCTATTGTGTTCCCGTGGAGAGTGGTTGTGGCATGTGGCTTCCAGGCCAAAGCGATGTGCTGGCCACATCTGGTACATGTTATCCCTACACAGTTTCCTTTCCTTCTTCCTTGGGAGGGAAACAATCCATCTGAAGAAGGATCCCTAGGCCTGCGTTCTGCCCTGAGAGTCGGGGAGCCGGTCTTCCGATGTTCCGCTGCAGTCCCAGGCACGGCACCCAGCGACATCCTGGCCGACCTCGGGGCTCCAGTGGGCAGGTAGGAGCGTGAACAGTTAAGAACTGGCTGACTCCTTACTATCTGTGATTCGTGCGTGGCTTCTGTGACGGCACACAAACCAAGGCATAGGTTCTGGTGGTCCTCAGCTGGAAATTCAAGCAGTCTGCTTACACGGAGGGGCAGAGCCGCCCCGCCACCTGCTATTAGTCAGGAGTAGAGACTTCGGACATGGCACCCAGGTGCTGGCGGTGAACTCTGCCCTCCTCTCCTGTCTAGACTAATCCCTTTGGTCTGCCCTGTCTCCTAGGCCTAGCAGCACTGCTTGGACCTTGGACCGGAGCTCTTTGCAAGGTGCCTGGGGGCAATTCAGGCTGAGAGAAAGCACTTCTTCTCCTCCCCTTCATGGTCCAATGACCACAGGCTATTTACTGCACAGGGCCTGCTGACCAGGGCAACCCAAAGGGGATTTTTGTTTGTTTGTTTTATGAGTGAAATTCTAGAATGACCACTCTGCAGATACAGAGTACTTTCTCTGTGTGCACCCGTATTGAACTCATTTCTAATAGTAGGGATTCTGGGATGGCAGCTACAGTAATCCTAGCCTTTATGAAGCTTGCGTTCTGGCACAGAAATAAATGAGTGTATGAATACTTTACTAAAGGCACTTTGACCTATCTAGAAACATAGGAGATGAGGAGCAGGGTGTGTGTTGTGTGTCCGACTGTGTTATGCGCAGGCTGTGTGTTCGTGGGAGGTGTGTGGCTGGTTCTGGCTTTGTTCTGGGACTCAGGACAGGGATCATGGGATAGACGCTTTTTCACTGGCCACCTGGGGGTTGGGAACCAGGATACCCACGCTGTCGTCAATGACAACCAGAGCTGGAGTGATACACTGGCAAGTGATGTGCATTTGGGGAACATTCGCAGGGACTCGTCCTGCCCCACCTCGAGTCCTTTAGAACTGCATCTGAAGAAAAATGCTTAGCTGTGGTCTAGAAATATCCAGAGACTGATATGCCTGTATGAACAAGCCATCTGTGCATTGAGATTAGCAACCAAAAGGCAAATGTCCTCAGGACGGTGGGCAGCTGGCCACAGTTGCAATACCTTGACTGGATAACGCCCAGAATGCAGGATTTGGGAAGACAGGGAGAAGTGCTTCCGTTTGAACATTTAGTCAGGTTTTAGCGCCCAGGGTGTGTTCTGCCAGCAGGGGGAGATGCAGGGTCACCAGGTAGGCTCCCAGGATTCCTCCGGTAATTCCTGACACAGGCCCTTGTTAGGTATCTTCTATTGGTCGACAGGAGGCACTGGCACCCTTGGAAGTCAGGCCTCCTGCCCAGGTCAATTCTCCTGTGTGCCTAAATTCCTTTTCTCTCTCTTCCCAGAAATCCCACCTATTCTTCCTGACTAGCTCTTGGCTGTTTAATCTTAATTACACCGATCATAGCAATACATTTTCACACAGTGTATAAATATCCCACAACATTCTCCTCCTTACTTCCTTCAGTTCCTAAACCAGAACACAGACTTTGATGGTTAGGGAGAGAAGCCAGCTTCCCTGTGAAGTTCACACCCTCACTTTCTCCCTGGCTGTCTGTATCAAGCAGCTGGGGGTTCGGGGGTCCTACCGCATCTGGATGTGTTTGTTGTTAGAGAAGGGTGGACTGAACTCTTGGACTATGGAGATGAGCAGGTTGTGCCCTCCTGGCCTCTTTATCTTTCTGAGGACTCAAAGGGGTTTGTTGGTAGATGTCTGGCTTCAGTCTTGATGCTGCTGCTGGTTGCCTCGTCTCCAGAGAGTGGGGCTAGAGCCAGGGAAGAGTCCAGTGCTCAAGGCCGAGCTGACCCACTTCAGTGATCTTTTGTGGGACACTGATACCCACTTGCTGAATAGCTGCAGGCAAGTGAAGAGAAGCAATGAACAATAAACCCCACTAGGCTATGCCCCTCCCACCCTTCCCATGCTTGGCAGGACCTGTGTGAGAGAGGCTGACTTTGACTCCTCGAGTACCATCTGAATATAGTAATCCTAGGCTTCGATTTCTGATTTTCATCCCTGGCCCCGGAGCACAGGGACTGCTCCTGCTTCCAGACCTCAGCCCTGGCCAGAGAGCAGCCTGCATCATGTTCTTCACGGAATGAGGCAGAGGATTGGAGCTGAGGCTGTGGCAAAGCACTGCTCTGGGCAGCCAGAGCACTGGCTCTTTGCCCTGCCTCTCTGTTGTTCCTCAGCCTGGGGCAGAGCGCACCATCCTCAGCCAAAGGAGGTTGTGAGCTTGCCCAGTTCAGAATAGCTGGGCTGCCTGCAGGAGGAGTCATTCTAGCAAAGGAGGTGTCTATTGGCTCCCTGTGAACAGAACTGGAGCTGCCCTTGGGTGCGTGGGCTCCAGGGCTTGAAACTAGCTTGTCATTCCTGTCCTTGCCCTTTCTTTGTTGGCTTTGCTCTGCTCCTTTAGGTGGACCCTGGCTATGTAGCCTAACCCTCTCTGGGACTTTTTCTGGGTTCCCTTCTGTCAGGCAAAACATTCCATGGAAATAGGGGTTCAGTGGTCCAGTATGGAATCCCAGAGGAATCTGACTGAGCTAGCCTGAAATCCCTTACAATGACTAGCCATGAGACCATTCCTTTGGCCAGAGCTATATCTGGTATTTCTATCTCTATTTTACAGAGGCAGCTTGAGGGGGACCCAATACCTGATTCACATCACAGGGCTGCTGTGCTGTACAGAGCAGAAGGGTGCTGAGGGCAATTCCACATGATTCCAAAGTACTTCCCTTGTTCCCCCAGTCTGTCTAGAGAGCCTGTGGGCATCCATCTGGGTAGACAGTGAACATGATGGCTAGGTTGTCATCTCTAGTGACTTCTAGGTGTTACCCTTGTCTAATCTCAAGTCCTTAGCTGTGCAATGATCCCAACTTCCGCATGAGTCCCCTAATCCTGTGCCTGTCCTTGCTCAGGTAGAAAGGAGAGGCCGTCCTCTTCCAGGCTCCAGGTCTGCAGATGTGGCTTGTGATGGCCCAGGAGCTGCACGCTCAGTAGGAAGTAGAATGCCCATGCACTGTGAAGAACACGGGGATGTGGACACCATACGGCTATCTTCTGCCCCCTCTCCACAAGTTGGGTTCTGCTCCACCTTCTGCAGATATACTCACACAGCCCCCTGCAGACTGGCTTGGGTCCCTTCCAAGCCACTTGTCATGTGAGCTACTTGAGTTGTACCAATGGAACAGCCCTGTCAACCAGTGCACAAGGTGGTTCCAATTTCACGTTTTCTGGCATTGGGTTTCTTTGCCAGATTTCCTGCTCTTGTTTGCTGACTCTGAGATTTGGCTATTTGCCCCTCTCCAGTTGGTCTTCTCATTATCCCTGCTGTAAGCCTCAGCCTGAATAGCTTTCCCTCACCTAGCTGGATCCTCCCTGGAGTGTGTGCCTTTTATAGTCACATACTCAGATGACAAAAGTGGTGGGCATTCCCTCCCAGCAAAGCTCCACTGGACTCCGAGACTCTTTTTCTGCCTCAGGGCTTTACCCCAAACGGGTATGCATGGTGGTCACTTTTCATGTAAATGCAATCACTCTGGGTAGCATCTTTTGGGAAGGTTGGGAACTCCCCCCCCCCCTTTCCTAGAGGTAGAAAGGGCAGTATTGGGTCTCAAAGAAACCCAGGACGAGTCTCACTCAGTGTCTGTGGCTCCTCTCAGCACTGACCCCTACCCAAACCTCTCCTTCCCAGGGGTGGGACTTCCCTCTGCCAGCCTCTGATCTCTATATAACCTCTGCTGCTTTGACCACACAGTCTCTTGGTCTCCTGGATTTCTCTGGGTCCGCTTGTCCCCTCCCTCTCTTTTCTTCCTCTCCTCCCCCACTCCTTTACGGCTCAGTTCAGTCTGTTGGCCATGCTCAGTCTGGACTTTTCCAGCTGCTTCAGGCTATGTTCGCCCTCAGATCCACAACAAGCCATCTTTTTAACCCTTCCTAGGAGCCATCACATCCCGGCTTTTGTTTTCATCCAGGAAAGGGGCAGTGCCTTCTGTCCCATAGTTTTGGTGGAGATCGGTGGTCTAGCCAAGGTTGGTGGTGGCTCTCTCCCCAGTGTTCTCTCTGGTACCATGACCATCTTCACCTGTTCTCCATTCAGTGTGTGGTGCTGTGTCCAAGAGCAGGAAGCATCTTTGGAAGGGTGTGCCCGCACAGCATGATGTTGGTGTGCTGACAAGAGGTAGCTTTTCTCCCTTCTTGGTCAATTCTTCAGCCAGTCAGCCCTACGCTACTGACCCTCATTTCACTGACGGTCGTCAGCCAGCAATGCCAATGTGTGTGTCCCCAGACATGCACCATCTTGTCTGCTACTGCTGCTCAGCCGCTCACAGGGCCAGGATGTTGAATGAGATGTTGTAACAATCTGTTGACTTGGACAAAGACCTGCGCTGAGCTGAACAGAGCAAACCCATGAAAAACGTAGTCAGTGTAGCTTAACGTTACTAACTGTAGGAGGCTTTGTAACCAATTACCCAATTAACTACAGCCAGTTAAGTTATTGAGCCTTACTTCTATACCTGCCCTGTAAATTCTGTCAGATCAAGAGACTGGCTGATATTCTTCAAACCTGTTTTAGTCTGGGGCCTTCCTGGTGTGTGTGTGTGTGTGTGTGCATGTGTATGTGTTGATTTTTCTTGAAGGAAGGAACTAAGAGACATAGTTGAAGCAGAGGCTTGTTCAGCAAAGGAAACACATTAGAGAGAGATTAGAGTGGGCTTGTCTTGTGGATTTTAAATAAGTTTTTCTGAGGTGAGTGCCATATTTGTGGGGTGAGGTGACCCTTTTCTTGACCTGGATCTCCCCTTTAAAGCATTTCTTCCCATGATCCTCTTAGAACGCCGACAAGGCGTTGACTCCACAGTGTAAGCGTACGTGTAATACAATCAGCCTTGGAGGGTGCAGACCCTTCATCCATGCACATGCTGTGGGAATGCTCCGCTGTTGTATTTACTGATACAATGGGGATAATTTGACTGCTGATTCATGGGCGATTCACTACAGAGGGCATCTGATTCCCAGGAGCCAGGGCAATGGAGGCGTAGCTTCAGTTTGCCCCGTCACCTCATATCTGACTCCCTGCTTACAGTGCTATCTATCAGTTCCCAGGGCTGGCAGTGGTTCTGTTGACTCCTAAATTCTGATTTCAACCCGTGGAGTTGGTTGTTTTTGATTCTTTATTCTTTTCTCTTTGGGGGACCCACCACACAGCTCCCAAATAAATCATAAAACACAGAACCTTATTCTTTCTTTTAAATGTCCAGCCTTCGCTTGATTTATCTCTAGCTAGCTTTTTAAAAAATTATCCCTTCTACCTTTTTTCTGGGGCTTTTATCTTTATCCTATACACCTTTCTTTGCTTCTTACTCTGTGGCTGGTTATGTAGCTTGGCCCTGGAGCCCTCCTTCTTGTTTCGCTCCCAGACGTTTTCTTCCTATTTATTCTCTCTGCCCGCCAACCCCAACTATACTTTCTGCTGCTTTGCTGTTGGCCATTCACCTCTTTATTAGATCAATCAGGTATTTTAGACAAGCAAAATAATACAGCATCACAGAATTAAACAAATGCAACATAAAGGAATATGATCCATCTTTGTATCATTAAACAAATGTTCTACAGCATAAACAATTGTAACACATCTTAAAATACTATTCCATAACAGCCTTTTTTTTTTTTTTTTTTTTTTTAGCTCTTCCCACTTTCCACCTCCCATATCCCTTGGGATAAAGTTCCTTGGGTGTGAGTTTCTGGCTGAAGACTCCCAGCTACCATCCCCAACAAAAATGACTGACTTTTCTAATTTGTCCACGGTTTTAGACTCTTGTGAGTGCTGTGAGTTGCTAACTGACCAAGAAGAAATCTGAGGTCCCCACCTGTAAACCATAAATGCGCAGCTATTCCCTGGCCTGGACTCTGGACAGTGAGATCTCAGCAGACTCCAGGCCAACAGAGCTCTGTGATGTGCCTGCAGAACTGTCCCTGCTCCCTCGAACTCACGCCTGAGGCCAGTGAGAGGTGTCCTTTCACTGGTGGCTGCTGCTCTTTCATCCTGGTTTTCCAAATGGCCATGGGGAGTGGACCTAGCTCCACCCACTGTGAGGAAGCCTGCAGCTCTTTCCGGCTGTGCTGGCCCATCCTAAACCACCATTCCTAGTGAACCTTTGTTGTAAGCTTATCACTTTTGGCACCAGCTCGTACGTGATGGGCATCCAGCAAAGTTTAAAGCCAGATGACTTGGTTGTCATAGAGTTACAAATACTTTGAAGATTGGGTAAGCTAGAGATCTGTCTCCCTCCTAGGAGTATGTGTTATATGTAGACCATATCTACTCTCTCTCTCTCTCTCTCTCTCTCTCTCTCTCTCTTCTCTGTTTCTCTCTGTGTGTCTTTCCTCCCCCATTTGGTGTGCGTCATGTATGCTACCTGTAGCATGACAGCATGAGTTTAAATGTGCATGTGATATGTGTGTGTGTGTTAAATGGACATGACGTTTGCAGATTTGAATGCTTTTGGTGTGTGTGGTATGCATGTGTGTTGTGGGATATATGATATGTTGTCCAAGTGTTAGCATGTGCACATTGTGTTGTGTGGGTCTGTGGTACAATTTGTGTGGACCTGGGAAGATAGTGCCTCCTGTCAGTATTTAGACAAGTGGCCTGCAGCCTGAGACAGCGAGGGACCAGCTATTCCTGCTTCTCTTGGGATGGAATTGCTCAGACTCTCTGGTAAAGATTGACGTGATGCTGTGAGTACCTTTTCAGTCTTCTGAATGGTGCACCCATCTCATGAGGGATAATGACTGCCCGTGGGTAGATAGTGGTCTGTGCCCTCTCTGTGGGGTGGGGGTGTACAGCTGTGTCTTCCTTATGAGGCTGTGGAAGATGCCATGCTTCCTAGACCAATACCTTCCAGCCTTGGCGTGTCCTACATCCATGGTTCTCAACCTTCCCGATGCTGTGGCCCTTTAATACAGTTCCTCATGTTGCGGTGACCCCCAACCATACAATTATTTTTACTGCTACTTCATAATGGTAATTTTGCCACTGTTACGCATCATAGTGTAAATATCCGTGTTTTCTAATGGTCTTAGGTGATCCCGAGTTGGAAACCACTGTCCTACACTATGATTTAAGAGCAATGACTTGTCCCAATCATTCAGATTAGCCTCAGGTTAGAAGAGAAGACAAGCAGTTTCTCTTCTGAGAGTCACAGAACCCTGTCGCTGAGGCCATGGAGCTCAGCACAGAACTGTGAAGCAATTCGCCTTGGTAAAGCTGTCATGAATAACCAGGGTATTGTTCAGGTTGCTTTCTGTGTGGCTTCCTTTTGGATGGCTGACCTGTCATACTCTTCGTGTAGGGCTTACTATTGGACTTCAACCATCCCACTGCCGTTCCCTTCCTTTTCTCCTATGATCTCAACCCAGTGGACAATTAGGAAATTTCTGGCCAGGTCGGGGCCTTCCTTTGTCTCTGCATTCTCCCAATCCCTGTGTCTTTCCAAGATTTTGCTTTGTGCAATACCCAAACCTTTAAGGCAGTTGTTAGAACATGTATCCCTAACCTTTCTGAGCTTCTGGACTTCAGTACTCCTGAGGTCTGAGGGTTGTCCCCTCTGAGTGCTGCTTCTAAGGCCTGAAAACAGTAGCTTTTGAAGCAGCCGCCCCACTCTTTGAGTGTGATGAAATAATGAGGGAGAACTGCTCTGTGACATGTGATCCTCTGTTTCGAGTTTACCCAAAATAACAAGATCATTTTGTTCATAATGAGATAACCAGGGAGACGTGCTTGCTAGGCCTGGGTGTCATTACAGAGCCATTTCTATGTTAATGGCGATGAGAAGAGAATACAGATGTGGCTGTCACAGATTGAAAGGGGTGACATTAAACATGCCAGTTACAATGCAGCCAAGCAGGCCCCATTCAATGGACTGGGTGAACGAACACTTTTTCTATATACATGTATGCTTCTAGATTAAAGGGTGATCCTTTGAGCACCCACCCCAGTCAATCAACCTCATCTTCTCCTATCAGGCATTAGGACTTCTTGGCCAAGGAACAGTAGATCCGGGGCAGTCTTAAGAGGGTCCTGGTGCGATATATAACCCTCAGGCCATCAGCCTGGGTGGAGCTGGTCAGTGTGATAGGACCTACAGAAGGAGGAGTCTTAAAGTGGACGGCAGGGAAACTGACTCTAAGCTCATGAAAGATGAGGCTTGAGGACTTTGCCAACAGTTGGAAGAAAACATCTACACTGGCTCAGGTGGGAATGTGGCTTACAGGGAATCTAGGGACTCATAATCAGTTTTCTCCTTTGAATTCCTTTCCCATCCGGGCTGGGTCTACTCCCAGCTCTCTTCATGACCTGGTATTGACCCTGGAAATGCAGTGAGAGCTTGTCAGACCCCAAGGACAGCAGGAAGGACCTTTTCTAGGAAGCCCGGTGCAAGAACCATTTCCTGTTTGTACTCCAGCTGTGCCGTGCTAATCCCTGACCTAATCCAGGAACAGTTAAAATGCAAAGCTCGGATGGGCAGACCTGGGCTGTGGATGCACACACAGATAATAGTGGGGCTGTTTAGATGGTGGCTCTTAGCCACTGTTCACTTGCCTTTCCTTGTCAGCATCAGCGAATGGGCAAGTCCCCTGCTCTTGACATTGCAGACCTGCTGCCACAGGAGTGCTGGGCTGTACCTCCTGTTTCCACAAACTAGACCGTCAGAAGGCACAGCAAACACTTGGCCTGAAAGGTGGGGTGTAAGTGGAGATTTCCTACACCAGAAGCTGTTTCCAGCTTACTACACAGAGACTTAATATTATATACAAATGCTTGGTCAATAGCTCAGGCTTATTGTTAGCTGACTCTTACATTTAAATTCACCCATATTTCTACTTATGCTTTGCCACATGGCTCGTGGCTTGTTGCCTCATTTTCTTCACATCCTGCTTGCTTGGTGACTGGCTGGCATCTCCCTCTGACTCTGTCCTTCTTTCCATCATTCTCGGTCTCACTTTCCTGCCTAACTTCCTACTGGGCTACAGGCCTGTCAGCTTTTTATTAACCAATGAGAGCAATACATATTCACAGTGTACAGAAGGGTTGCTCTACAGCAGTGGGGTATATTCACTCTTACACACATTTCTGAGACCTCTCTATGTCCATTTGTGCCCGTTCTTGTGTTCAGTGTCAGACTTCAGTTCTTGGCTTCTATAAACCTCCCAGTCACTTACTGTTAGGAAATGTAAGAGAATTTGTTGATTTGTGTTGTGGAATATTCCTTTACACTGTATGAAGATATGTCATCATGATTGGTTTTAATAAAAAGCTAAACAGCCAATAGCTAGGTAGTATTTTCAGGGCAGGGGGAGCTCTGGGAAGATGAAGGCAGAGTCACCAGCCAGACAGGGTGGAAGTGAGATGGGCAATGCAGAAGTGAGGTAATAAAGCCATGAGGCAGAAAGTAAATTAGTAGAAGCAAGTTGGTTTAAGTTATAAGAGCTAGTTAGAAACAAGTCTATGCTATTGACTGAGCTTTCTTAATTAGCAATGTCTCTGGGTCACTTTTTGTGAACTGGTGGTCCAAAGAAACGTGCGTTTACAGATTTTATTGGAAGAAAATGATGCTTTGTTTTTTATCAGCAACTGTATCCCTGCATTCTCCCCACTTCCAGACACAGGCAGCTTGAGCAGCTCTTCCCTAGGAAAGCCTGCATTCATGCATAGCCTGTTGGGAAAGGGTTTGCCTGGTGTCCAGACTTTGGAAATTTGAAAGAATTGACGGGGTAGATGACCAAGCAGGGCAGAAAGAGGGAAGGAGAGCTACACTCTTGTCACCCAAGGTAACCTTTTGTCAAGTGTAGCCCAGGGAAGCCAAAATGTTAAGCATCTTTGCTGTAAAGGATGCTACTGGTGGCGGGTGAGCCAGGGAAGTGGGACCAGAGACAGTCAGTGCATAAGGATGTAGGAGACCAGGATGACCAGATTTGAAAAGAACAATCTGTCAACTTTCCTTGCTGCCACCAGCAGCTTTTCAGGAGGCCTCCAAGCCTCTCGAGATGGCAGTAAGAAATCCAGGAAAATTCCCTTCCCAAAATGCATTGGCCCATTAATCAGAGATCACTATTTAGGCTCAGGCTCTGCCATGATGCTTGATGTTGGATGAGGGCTAGGCAGCTCCTGGGATGCCAAGGGATAGTGAACAGAGGTGAAGTCTAACCATCTCCTTACTTAGAATCACCTACAGCACCTGTGGTCAGAGCTCAACTATCAAGTGCATGAATACAGTCCATTAAAATTCAAAATCAGCTTTAAGATGGCAGAAATAATAACTGACACTGCCAGAGTTCCTAGTACCCAGGAAACCTCTAAAACAGTGGTTTATAAAAGTGGATAAAATATCTAGAATATTCAAAACCACAGGCAGCAATTCTCCCCACATTTACTTATGAGTAGTATCCCAACTCAAGGAAAATATCCCCAGGGTCTTACTTTATTTTAAAAGATTGAACCAGGGTCTGGGGAGATGGCTTAGTGGTTCAGAGTACTTGCTGCTCTTCTAGAAAACCAGAGTTAGGTTCTCAGATCCCAAGTCAGATGGCTAACAACCACCTGGAACTCTAGCTCCAGGGAATTGGACACCTTTTTGACCTCTGAAAACATAAGCACACACACACACAGAGAGAGAGAGAGAGAGAGAGAGAGAGAGAGAGAGAGAGAGAGAGAGAGAGAGAGAAAGAGAGAGAGAGAGAGAGAGAGAGAGAGAGAGAGAGAGAGAGAGAGAGAGAAGAAATATTTAGGAAAAAAGGCATCAAGTTAAATGGGTACTAAAATTTAAATATTCACATAAAAAGAACAGTCATGAGAATCCTCATATGAGAAGTGTCCAGACATTAAATTTGATTTGGATATTAAAGTTGACCAAAAGGGACAATAATAGAAAGTGTCAACTCAGTGATACAGAAGTAGGTATATCATGAATAATATTAAAATACAGAATTTAGTTCATAATGAAAATGGCATTTCAAAGAAAGAGTGCAATGGCATTGCAACCTCTGGGAAAATATTTAGAAAGCAAGAGCGATTGGATGTGGGTCTCACACCATGCACTAGCATTAATCATTGGTCCAGGGGGATGGCTTTTCTAGCAGGCAGTTCCCAATTCCATGGCTGCACAGAGGCATCTTGCTCCCATTCCCTCTTTCCCGGAACTCTAGAGGTTCTGAGTCCCTGACAATGAGAGATGTCTCTGAGCCTACATAAGGTGTTATCCCATGGGGCTGGAGAGGTTGGGGAGCTTATTAATGAAGATGGCATGACCACAACAAGCAGCAGTCCCAACTCTTCATGCCATGCTAGAAGGTGTGGGTGTTAAGTTCCTTTTAGCTTCAGGGTATGTGCAAACCAATGGACCCATTGACCATTTCTGAGAGGGGAAGGAGGGCACTGGAGCCCTCAGGAAGGAGAGAGGTCTGAGGCAGGGGCTCCACATCTACATGTATTTTCTCCTTGGCATGGAGAGAAACCTCTGGGCCCAAAGCTCTGGGCTGAGGGTGGGGGGCGTTAGCAGCATCAAGTCTTGTGATTGTAGTTGGCAGCTGTTGAGTGAGGTGTAGGTAGGGGAAACAAAGAAGAAAGTCTCCCTAAATAGCTAAAAAAAACTCCTATTTGCACTATTTTTTTTAAAAAAAATAATTAGACATACAAAACTTTGAGATTGGTGCTAGAAGACTTTTTGATCTAATTCATCCCAGCTCAAATGAAGTGGAAAAAGAAGACTGGAAGCCAGCATATGCAGGGCATCTGTATTAGTTCATTTTTAGCTGCTGTAACAAAAAGACAGGAACTGCATACTTTATTTTTAAAAAGAGACTTATTTAGCTCACAGTTTTGAAAAAAATTCCATCTTGGTCTGGCCTCTGATGAGGGGCTCATGACAGATGGCATCCGAGTGTAGAGTGGGAGCTAAAGCAAAGTTGAAATCAGAAGCCAGAGATCGGGGGTTCAGACTTATTCTTTTTATAACCAACTACCCAGCAAGAACTACATTAATTCCTTTGTTGGCAGCTCCTCCCCCTTTCCAGAATGGGGACCGAATTTCCAACACAGGCATATTAGCTCTTTCTCTGAATCTGTAATCAAATGCCTGGAGTTTGGCTTATGGCCTCAGGATTGCAGTCACCCATAATAGGGAAGCATGGAGAATGGCTCTGTCCACGGTGCTGAAAACCTCAGTTAATGGTACTTGGCATGACATGAAAGATGAGCAAGGGCCTGTCCCCAGTGACCAACTTCCCCAGGCTGAAGCCACCTCCTAAAGGCTCCATAACCCTCAAAATAATACCACAAGCTGGGGGACTCACATTCAAAATACAAGCCTGTGGGAGGCATTTCAGATTCCAAACCTGACAACTTGTATCTTTGGAGAATCGTGTCTAAATTCCAGCACTGTATTTGTTCTACTTATGTAAAAGCCATCCTCAGGAGGGGCGGTGCCTGGAAGTGGGGGAGGGTCACAGGCACATCCTCTCTTGCCAGAGGAGCTGTGTGCACAAACTGTTCTGCTTCCCTGTGAGGGTACAGGGTGAGCCCCAGGACAGGCTGCCAGCGTTCAGAGTCTACTGTGGTTACTTAGACCTCCAGTTCCCGACTTTTGGGGAACACTAACAGCCTGGTTCAGCACAAACCAGGTTACAGGTGGAGGCCTTGCCCAGGAGAACATCTCTACCTAGAGTACAAGTCCCAAGCTTTGCTTCTAGTTGAACCAGGCTGTCCTCATACTTCTAGTTGGACCAGGCTGTCCTCATGCTTCTAGTTGGACCAGGCTGTCTTCATGCTTCTAGTTGGACCAGGCTATCCTCAGTGTGATGTCTGTAGAGCAGTAGCAGGAGATGCTCATCTCTAGACGACAAGTGCCATGAGTCTGAAGCCCTGGGAGGGACCCCATGATCTGTGGAAAGAAGCTCTCCAGGCCAGCCAGATACCTGCAGAAAATGGAGAACAATTAGAGGGAACAGATCCCACAGGCTCAAAGTTTAGATTCCACCAATGCTTCAGTCTGAATTGGGCCATGGTAGAGTGTCTGGAGGGGAGGACTTAGCAGTGGTGATAATTATGTACATTATTGAATTTACTAAAACCCACACCTGGGCCAGTGAAATGGTCAGCAAGAAAAAAGTGTTTGCAGCACAACCCTGGTAATCTGAGTTGGCTCTCTGGCACCAGAGTAGAAGGGGAGAACTGACGTCCACATAATCATGGCACATGTGCACACCCCACTCTCACATATATTCACCAATGAGAACAAAGACAATAATAATAAAGCACAATAAGTGAAAAACCAGATCTGTTCCCGAGCTCAGATGTACTTGCTTTTCAGGCCAGGCAGATAGAAGATTCTCTTCTCTAGGTGTGGGCGAAATGCATCCAAGGCTGAGAACCAGTGAGCAGGGTCCTGTGTAAGGAATGCTGCCTGCTGCATGAAAGGGAGGAGGGGGCTGCCTCAGCAGGGTAATGCCACTTCAGAGCAGGAATAGACGAAGCAGTTGCTGACTTTCTACACATGCAAGAATACAAGCATGCTGCTACTTAAATTGCCACGAACAGACTCAAACTAACCTTGTCAACAAGGTGTCCTCACTCCACACAGGCCCCTGCTCTCTTCTGCTCCTATCTTAGTTTCCCTCCAGTTTCGTCAGCATTTCCAAGGATTGATCTCCCACAACTGGGGACTCCTGAAGTGGTCTTGGCTACATAGCCTCCGTTCTTACCATCTGGCAGTTCCTTCCCAGGCATTTGAAGGTGCTTCAGATACAAAATAAGGAATCTGGGCAATGAAGAACCCCTGCCTGGGAGCTCTGTACTTGGAGAGAAATGCAACTGGGGGAGTCAGGAAGTGTGGAAAACTAACCTCAGCCTCAAATCCCTATAAAAAGGAGGAGCAATGGAGAGATTGGCCAAGAGTCATGTGCTGAGTTGTCCAGGCAACCTCTTATGGTCCAATGTGCCCTGTGCTCTTCTCACTGGCTTTTGGGCCAGCTGTACTGAACAACTTGCTACTACATCCAGCCATAGCTGCCCTGACTCCAGATCACAAGCACTGCTATGTGTTCATGAGAAGATGCTATTTACTTTTCTTAATATATATCACAGCCTACTCCTTTTAGTCAGTCTCTGGAGAAGATGATGATGACTGACAGGTTTATTGAGCATTTCTATGCCAGGCAAGCTGCAGCATGCTTGCATGTAACATTAATTATAAAAAGCCAATTGGTGAGATGAGGACTTGTATCAGCCCACTTTTACAGAAGACGAAATTGAGGCACAGAAAGGGAAAGAAACTTGCCCAAGGCCATATGGAGAACAAAGAGTTTGGTTCTTACCCACTGCAAGGTGGCCTTTAACACCTCTGCTTTCCTCTCGTTCTCCCCTCCCAGCCCTCACTTCTCATTTCTTCATCTCTTTGTGGTGTTTTATGGGGATTTTGGTAAGGCTTCAATTAGGTATGGTCCATCCTTCTTCATCAGTCAGAATCCCATCGGAGACAGATCTCATCAGTCATTTGAGCAGAGAGAATTTAATATATCATGCTGTATAAAGCTGTGAGCTGTGTAGATGAAAGGGCACACAGAGGACTCTAAAGCATCTCCAAGGTAAGGACTGTTCTTCCCTATGACTGGAGGAAGAAAAAGAAAGAAAAAAAAAAAACCAAGATTTTCAATTCCCAAAGCAAATCAAAGAGCTACACAGAGCAAGACCACAAAATGTTGACTGGGTTACTAATTGGTGCTGGGGTTGCTCCATTGGCTACAGGGAGGGGGCATGGGATGAAAATTGCTTCAGACTAGATACAGCTGAAGTTGCAGATAAAGAGGCATGTGTGTGGTACTTATCAGAGTGAGAAGCCAATAGGAGGAAGCAAAATCACTCCCTCCTCCAACCTTATCTCCTCCAACATTGCATTCTTTCTCCAGAAGCCTCTCCTGGGAGAGTCTGACAGAGCAGCTGGCAAGGTGAGCATGAGGTCAGAGCCTGTGATGGGGTAGGGTGAGCTTTAGAACTAGAAGACACTTACTAAGTATCCCATCTTCCCAAGGCCAAGGTTGAGTGTAGAATATTCCTTTACACTGTGTGACTATATGTCACTGTGACTGATTTAATAAAGCTAGCTGCTCTATAGCTGGACAGGATAAGGTTAGGGAGGAAATCAGACCAAGGACACTGGGAAGAAGGAGGATGGATTAGAGGAATTCCAGTGAGACAAAGAGGAAACAGGAAGTGTAAGATGAAAGAGAGGTAAGGCCATGTGTCAAAATGTGTTAATAGAAATGGGTTAATTTAAGATGTAAGAGTTAGCTAGTAACAAGCCTGAGTTACTGGCTGAACATTTATAATTAGTATTAAGTTTCCATATGCTTGTTTGGGAGTGGCTGCAGAGACACAGAGAAACTCTTCCCGCAACTGAGTCTTTGCCTCTCTTTCTCCAAGCTAAGCTCGCCATTTACTTCCTCTCTGTTATCCTTTAGCTTTTCTACAATGCTGTGCAGCCCCACATAGCCAGTATGCTTCTTTTATGGGATACAGTGGACAGGGATGCAGAGTACCTCTCCAAATTCAGTGAAAGGTATGCACTAGATTGCTTTTAAGACCGTACCCCTTATGGAGGAGATACTTACACTTGATAGATACTGGGAGAGAGAGAGAATTGTTCTTCTCTGAGGGTGTGTCCACAAGAGGGTAACCCATACTGCAATGGACACCATAACCAAGCACACAAGGGCAGAACCAATTGGACTTACTGAGTAAATATAAAAAGAAAGAAAAAAAGACACGAATTTTGGAAGGGGGCTTAAGAAGGAGCTAGAGAGGGGAAGAGAAAGGTAGATATCTAAAATTTCATTGTGTATGAATATAAAATTCTCACAGAATAAATACAGTAACTATATGTATACCTTATGTCTTTAACTCTTTCAGAAATTAATAATTAAGTTTCTCAGAAAGGTACTGAATATAAGGGAGGAGGATTCAATGTCAAAGTAACACATCAATTAAATATCTGCTTTTGAGTCCTCTCTGGCTTTCCATTTTCCAAAATAAAATAAACTCCAAAATCGCCGAACTGAGAAATTTACAATTACTGTCTTGGTGCAATAAAGTAGGAAGGACTGTTTAGGCATTTAATTGACACCCAACAACATCCAATGGTGTGTTAATTAGACATCAATTATGGCACAGTACTAATTGACATTTGATAAGCATTCTAATTGATAACCAACATTAGCTCTACCAAATTAAATGCTTCGGTGAGCTGGTGTGACAGCAGGGAGGGGGTGAGGGAATTGCTGCAAGTGCCTGGCAGCCTACAGATGAAAGGGCCTTTCTGTAGAATAGCCAGCCATACCCTGCTTGGAAGTCGCTTGTAACAGTTAAGTGGTTGGGGGTGTCATCAAATGTTGCTTTGGGGAAAAGAGGCCATATTTTTGATGGAGCCAGTCTTTGCAGAAGATCTCCTTCCTTGTCTTTCTCTCCTTCTGTTTGGCCCTGTGTAGGAGTCCCATTTCTATGTGCCTTGGAATCAGCCCAGCTTCACCCTCCCGACTCTGGGTTTCAATCTCCAGTCTCCTCCTCTGTAAATCAGGAGTCAGTCCTTTGCATAGTGTAAGAGCTCAGGACATTTTGGTATCTGTTCTATTTATTATATCCGTCCCCCTTCTGGCCTCCTATTCTTACAGCTAACTTTGTTCATCTCTTGGGATGTAACTCTGACACTGACTTTGTGACCCTCCAGCTGAGCTGAGATCAAATTCTGACCACTGCTAGAGAGTCCTTGGATGGAAGGTCCGTTTAGTCACACCAGGTTGGTCACTTCACTCCTCTGTTCTTGGTTTTCTCTTTTGTGTTGCCATCATCATAGTTCAGTCACCCCACCATATCTGAGGCTTTGGCACCAGATTCAACTAACCAAAAATTAAAAACAATCTGAAATTTTTTCCCGTACTTTTATCATTTCTTAATATTTTCCCCGAAATAAAATTGTGTGATAACTAACATAGCCTTTATGTTGTATTAGGCTTTAGCAATCATCTAGAGATAGGACAAAGTATCCAGAAGGTCATGTCTGGTTACATGCTGATACCATGCTGTTTCATAGGACCTGGAGCATCCTCAGGTTTGATATGGTGAGTGACTGTTCTTACTTTTTAGAGTTGATGCAGCGATTTAGGATAGTGCCTATGCTTGTTGTGGACTTAGTGCTGGTTGCTGTAATCATCAGGCCCAGTTCTCTGAAACCACTGAACTTGGTTCAGAATCAACTAAGTGATTCTGTTTTTCAGCAACCAACTCGAGTAGATTGAGGCTTCTGTAAGCTTCTGTTTCCGGGTGGCAAGGTGCCAAGTGGCACCATTCCATCTTCTTTACCTCCCTTTCCTGAAGACTGCTGGGTCATTATGAACGGATTCTGGCTGCTGTAGTGTGGCAGCTGCATGCTTTGGAAGAGAGAGAGAGAGAGAGAGAGAGAGAGAGAGAGAGAGAGAGAGAGAGAGAGAGAGAGAGAGCATAAGAGAGAGAGAGCATAAGAGAGAGAGAGCATAAGAGAGCGAGAGAGCATATTTGTTACACACTGATTAATAGCTAGTGAGTCTTAGCTTTTTTAGCATATGAGAAAATGGGATTCTTTGCTCAGTTCATATTTTAATTAAACTATTACTTGGGAATTTAGGTTGCACATGGATTTAGGTCAATTCAATGAAAACTAATTTATTGAATGGCTAATTTTCTGACTGTCAACTCACAACAAGTTAATTTGCTGGAAACCAGTTTGCTGAGTCATCAGATTGCTGAATGGCGATTCACGGGGAGCTGTCAAAAGCCCTGTTGGTTTAGGAAGGGCCTTTGCTTCTGCTGCTCTTCCCACAGGACAAGAGCACCTGCAAAAGGCAACTCATAAGCTGAAGAGAGAGCAAGATACATGTCCCTAAAAGTAAGGAAGACAGCTACTTGCATTTAAGAGCTAGCCAGACCATCCATACTGTTAAGAGACATCAGTTTTAGGGGCATGCTGGCTTTTAGCAGGAAACACATTAAGACTTCTTATCCGGCTGGGTTGGTCAGGCTGATCTGTGCTTAGATGAAAAGATAAGAAAATGTTCATAAAACAAAAACAAAATGTAATTCTTAATAATTTAGAGCCTCTATCATTTACAAATCAACCTTGGTGTACTGACTGTCAGTCAATGGGTCTATTTCCTTCCTTGGTATAACCTCCTCCTTGAGTATGCTATTGCTGGAAAGAAAAGTCTGTCAGCCTGTCCTCAGGGAAGATGGCCTTTGGTCAGGCAGCTCTGTCTCAGCCAGGGTAGAGAGTAGTGCTGTAGAGCGGTTTTCAAGGATTGGGGCAACTGGGCAGAGCATCTCAAAATCATTAGGCAAAATATCTTATTAGGTTGGAGGTGGTACAGTCAGACTGTGAGTCAGATTCCATAGGGTGTAGAACATGTCATATTCCAGGTCATGCGTAAGCAGGTTTTACAGAATATAAGAATAAACATATTTTGACCATGTATTAAGATGGCTTTTAATCTGAAGATGAAGTCAGGCTTGTCCATCAAGATGCCTGAGCATCCCCAGTTTCTTAGTTGCTGCAAGCCAGAGAACTCGAGAGTTGCAGCTTCTCTGATGTCATACTGGCTTGGGCTTTTCTGTGATACAGCCACATTTGAGTCATCCCTGCTCCTGTAAGTAACCCTGATGCTCATGTTAGTAACCCCAATAAAAACTATTTAGTTCACCAAGTTGGACTTCAATACAGTTGTTACTTTGGTCTGTGTGGGTTCCCTCGCTAGGGTAAGTAGATGTATATGCATGTGTGTGTGTGTCTGTGCATGTACACACATGGGTTTGTATAGTGTACATAGTAAGTCTAAAAAATCTGCATATAGCAAAGTCAAATACTATAAGATATCAAAGCATCCCTTATGCTTGCTCAACATTATTCTTTAAAAGAAGCTGCTACTTATATTATTCTATTATTAAAGTATATTGGTGTATGTAAATGTTATGCATTTGTACATTTTCCTGTCATAAAATATGTATGAGAAACATACCATTCATTCTTTTACTCCTTCCAGTGAAAGCATGAATGGGATCTCTTCCTACGTAAATGTATATAAATACTCAGTCTTTAAAAGAAGCCACGTGTTATCCCACTGTGTGAATCCATTGAACCATATTTTATTTAAACATGTATGAGTGTTCCAACTGTCATATTTAACAGAGCTCGGTGCTGCCAGCTTTTTTAAGTTTAAACATTCTGGTCGGTGTGGCACACAATGACAGTCCATTGTAGTTTAATATACAAATTCTTAATGACTTAATGGTGGGGTATAGTCCATCCTCACGTGCTTATTGGACACATGCTTATTGGACACATGGACCTTATGTGCGATGGACCTACACCGTTGCCTTTACTGGTAGTAGGCCTTTGTCGATTCTGAAGTCCATCGTCTCTCAAACTACATCTGTATGTTGCAAATATTTTCTATTTGTAAATTGATTTTTGTTCTCCTTTAGTGGATTGGCTTCCCCAGTTTTAACCAGGTCTCGTTCAGTAATTGTTTCTTCTATAGTTAGTGCTTTTGGAACCTTATTGATTTAAGCTTCCTTGATCCATAGTCCCTCTTCCCACACCATTTCCTGTAGTCCTATTGTTTTATGCTTCTCTTAAACCTTCAGTAACATATGCTTGATTCTTTTTAATGGGGGGTAGAAAGTATATTGAAAGTCTTTATCCATCTGACTCAGGGCCAGGTTTATGAAAAGACAGTCATTAAAAACTAATTAATGAATTAATTAGATTTTGGATATTGGATTTAAGGCTTTGCATATACTAAACTTGTGCTTCAACATTAAACATCACCTCAGCCTCTGGGTTCATTTTTAATCTGATACATTAAAAAATATTAGGACTGCAGAAAGGGTTTAATACTGAAGAGCAGTTTCTGTTCTTTCAGAGGACCCTAGTTTGGTTTCCAGCACCTCAACTGGATAGCTCACAAATGCCAGTCATTTTATTCTAGGGAACCTGATGCCCTTTTTGGCTGGCCTCCATGGGCACTGTACATATGCAGCACACATTCAGACATGCAAGCACACACACACACACATGCACATACAAAAAGGTTTTTTGTTTTAAATCATAAAAACCATGACTCCTAGCTTAAAGGAAGGGAAATTCAAGCTAAGTTACAGCTTGAATTTTCTGTGTCCTGTATTCAGAATGGATGTCTCCTAGAACCCTGAGCTCATTCATTTGGCTAGGCTGCCTGGCTAACAAGTTTTGGGTACCCATCTATCTTTTTGTCCCTGTGCCTATCAGTGTTGAGGTTACAAACATACTCGTTAGTCCATTTGAGCTTGCCATCCTCCCGCCTCTGCCTCTTCACCGTTTCTCACCAGTACATGCTGCCACAACCAGGTCTTGAAATTCTTAAACCTCATTTGTGTGGAACATCATCTGCCTTTTGAAGTACTAGGCATTCGTTCCAGTCTCCGTGATTGGCTTTCTTTTCTCTTCTCCTTCCAGAATTTCTAAGCAAGACTATTACTTTCTCTGAGTTTGAAACCATGTGTACGATTTTGTCACTGGTTGGCCCCAGGGTCCAAGTTGGTTAGGAGTCTGCTGTTGTTGAAGTATTACTGATTTAACTGAAGAGAACAAGCAACACTTGTTTCTCCTCAAAATCTGTGGCTGATGGACCATTCTGTATGTACAAGAAAGTACCTATGAAGAGTTTCTCTGGGAAGGAATGTCACTCCCATTCTGTCGTCAAACACAGTGGAGTTCTTCCTGACTAGGCAGAATCACATCACCGTGTTGTGACTAGGCACAGTCTCGTATGTATTGCCTATGGCCATTGATTGTAGATCATGGTGTCATACTAGTCTACTGGCCCCCTTCCAGTAGTAGAGTACAACAAAGGCTCACACTACTATGGGCTTCCTACTCTTGAGTTGGATTCGTAGCCCAAGGATGCTGCTATCATTTAATAATGCTGCTTGACAGCATATTAGTATTGCACCCTGGACCACCTGACTTGAGGGCTCAGGCTCCCTCCATAGACACTGGCTTAGGGAAAGGGATCATCAGGATCTGTCCCATTGTGGGACATTACCAGTACAGCACTGAGTTCCAAGACAAAGTCTTGTTTTTACTCCCTTGTTCTACGTTAGTGAAGAGAATTGCTTCAAGTCGTTGCATAAAATTGCAGTAGTGCTGGCGAGCTGTGCCTTGGTTATGAAGGCTGCTACTAAATTAGGTTGGTTGTACAGCCTGTATGGCTTTAGAGAAGCACTTGGGACCCCACCACAGTGGCTGCTAATGCAGGCCAAACATGTCTCCACTTCAGAATACACTGCTGTGTCTGGTACCTGAGTTGTTGTGAGGGTTCTGACTATGAGCAGTGTTGTAGAGATAAATGTTGCATATGGTGTTGGAATAGAGGTGCCAAAGACAGGAAACCAGGGCTGACACTAGGCTATGTTCTGTTGTGGGATGTTTTAGCTCTTTTTATTGTGGCTTCTGGGAAACCCACCACCCAGCTCCCAAGTAAACACACATGAAGGCTTATTTTTTGTTATGAATGCCTGGCCTTAGCTTGGCTTGTTTCTTGCCAGCTATTCTTAAATTATCCCCAACCACTTTTTGCTTCTGGGCTTTTATCTTTCTCTATTTCTGTATACCTTTCTTTGCTTCTTTCTCTGTTGCTAGCTGTGAAGCTGGGTGACTGACCCCTGATGTCCTTTTCCTTCTCAGTTCTCCTTCTATTTATACTCTGTGCTTTCCAGCCCTACCTATCCTTACTCCGGCCTCGCTATTGGCCGTTCTTCTCTTTATTAGGACCATCAGGTGTTTCAGACAGGCACAGTAACACAGCTTCACAGAGTTAAACAAAAGCAGCATCAATAAAAGTTATACACCTGAAAATAATATCCTTCAATAATGTTCTGCTTGAATTTCTTACCACAGGGACCTGAGAAGTATCGAGGATGGGGGAGTCCAAGGCTCATACTGTGACTGACCATGATGCAGGTCAGAACTTGAGTTTGTCTCAATGGCAAGGTTGTCCCCACCTGATGCTGTGTAAGTCCTGAGGCTCTGCTTGCAAGCTCTGATTCATGTATCCCTTTGGTTTCTCCATGATACTGGATGGAACTCACTGTAATATACTTCCTATTATCATTTTCCCTTTTGATAAAGACTATCATCTGTGTTAAAAACTAGATGGCCATAATAAGAATCTGTTTCTTAACAATTTGATATTCTACCTTACTTGTTTAATTAGCACTTTAATTACTTTGGCTTTCTAAATATTTTGTTGAATAACTTTTTCATACAATATATTTTGATCATATATTTTCCCTCCCTCAATTCCTCCCAACTCCTTCCCATTTCTGTACCCAATTTTATGTCCTCCCCCTGCTCTCTCCCAAAAACAAACAGGAAAAAAAAGAAACAAAACCAGGAGGCAGAGGTGAAGCAGAGGCAGGCAGATCTTTGTGAGTTCAAGACTAGCTTAAGCTAAATAGCAAGTTATAGGAGAGCCAGGACTAGAAAGAGAGACCTTGTCTCAAAAATCAAATAATAGCAAAAAACTAAACAAACAAACAAACAAAAAAACCAAAAACAACCAACCAAACAAAACAACTGAAACCTCAAATCCAAAACCAAATCAAAATAAAAGAACCGAAGAAGCAACCCCTCCACCAACACACACAAAATGCCCAAACTAAGCAAGTCTACAAAAATATCAAGTCCATTTTGTGTTGACAATTACTCCTCAGTAAGGGGTGTGCCCTGAGGTACGGTTGATATACTTACTACCCAGGGAGACTCCAGTGGGGAAAACCGATTTTTCCTTTGCTAGTAGGAGCCAATTGCAGGTAGCTTCTCGGTTAGGAGTGGGGCTCCATATCCACTTCTCCCTCTCATACTGGGGCCCTGTTAGGCTTGAACCTGTGCCAACCTGTGTGTGCTACCACAGCCTTTGTGAGCTCATATGTGCATCAGTCCTGTTTCCATACTACACCCAAAATGGCCCCTGATTTTAGCTGTCTCTCCCTGTATCCCTCACTTGTCCCCTCTTCTCTCACGTCTCCAGTTGATCATGCCATTCCAATCCCCACCAATCCACCCATAACTATCTATTTCTATTTCCCTTTCCTAGGAAAGTCTATGTACCCATCCCATCCCTTACTCTATACCAAACCTCTGCCATTTTATGGATTGTAGATTATCACTGACTTAACAGATCGCATATATGCATATATGCGAATATACACATACATGCACATGCAGATTATTTATTTATATATGCACATATAAATATACATGTGCATATATGCAAATATATGCATATATACATGTATGCATATATGTGAATCTGTAACATATTTGCATTTCTGGATCTGGGTTACCTCACTCAGGATGTTTTATTTTCTAGTTGCTTTCATTTATCTGTGAATTTCATGTTTTCATTTTTAAACAGTTGAGTAATAGTGCATTATGTAAATGTGTAATATTTTTATCATTTCTTCTGTTGGGGGACATCTCAGTTGTTTCCAGTTTCTGGCTATTATGAACAAATCCACAATGAACATGATTGAGGAAGTATCTCTGTGGAAGGAGGAAGCTTCCTTTGGGTATAAGCCAAAGAGTCGTATATTGGATTTTGATGTAGATTGAGTCTCAACTTCCCAAGGAACTGACACCCTGATTCCCACAGTGGCTATACAAGTTTGCACTCCCACCAGCAATGGATGAGTGTTCTCTTTATACCACAGTCTCACCAGTATGAGCTGTCACTTATGCTATTGATTGTAGTCATTCCGACAATTGAAAGATGAAATTGCAAAGTACTTTTGATTTGTATTTCCTTGATGGCTAAGAATGTCGAACATTTCTTTAGGGTTTCTCTTTAAGTGTTTGCCACTTTCTCTACTGAGAATTCTCTGGTAATATAAGTGCCTCATTTTTATTTGTTTATTTGTTTCTTTGTTTTCTGGATATCTAGCATTTTGAGTTATTTATATATTTTAGATATTAGCCCTCTATTGGATATGATAAAGATTTTTTCCCATTCTGTAGGCTGCTGATTTGTCTTTTTGACAGGATCCTTTGTCATGCAGAAGCTTTTTAGTTTCGTGAGGTATCATTTATTAATTTTTGATCTTAGTGCCTGTGCTAACAGTGTTCTGTTCAGAAAATCTTCTCCTATGCCAATGACACACTTTCTATTTAAATATGTCGACAAAAATTCCTCATTATTTTCACTTATGCTTTTTAATGCTTGGCAGGTGCACACTTGATTCTTTCTTTTCAGTTTCTAACAAAAGTTTCTTAGGCATTTCCTGTATCACCAGGCATTATTTCCCTGATGACTTATTAACTTATTGCTGGTGTGTTCTGGGAAAAAGATATGATTCTGAACTTTGACTTTCTCAGCTCTCCTCTACCTTTATTTTCATCTTTGTTTGAACTTAACTCGTTTATCTTTTCCTAACTTCATGAGATGGCATTTCATCCCTTCTCTTCTGTTCACTTAATGCTAAATATCATCCTGTATTCATAGCTTTAAGTGAATATTCAAATTTTTGATATGTCACTGATAATATCAAATATTCTTAAATATCTATTCACATATCTTATTTCTCTTTTGTACCACATGGAAATATCTGGTTAGTTGTAACATGAGGGCTTGCTTGTGGGGGTTTCTGTTCTGCCCAGTCCCCACAGCCAGCAAGTCCCAAAGAAAATCACAGAGGTCACCATAAGTTACAAACTGATTGGCCCATTAGCTCAGGCTTTGTATTAGCTCTTATAACTTATATTAACCCATTATTCTTATCTATATTAGCCACATGGCTCAATACCTTTCAGGTCACATCCTGCTTCTTCCGTGGTCTGGGCAGGACTGCTGAGGAATGGGCTTCCTTCTTCCCAGAATACTCCTGTTGTCATTGCCCTGCCTCTACTTCCTGTCTGGTTGTCCTGCCTATATTCCCTGCATGGCTCCTGACCAATCAGCATTTATTTAAAACATGATTGACAGAGTACAGACAATTCTCCCATACCAGTAAGTATATGGATGCTTGAGATTTTTCTTTTCTTTTGGTTACTGATTTCTGATTTATCTAATTGCAGTTGGGGAACATATTTCAGTCAATTTCTATAGCGATGAGGCAAGCAGGCCTGCTTTTCGTCCTGCCCGGCTCCCGCATGGCTAGCTTTACATCCAAAATAACAACACACAAATTGTATTCATTTAAACACTGCCTGGCCCATTATCTCCAGTCCCTTACTGGCTAACTATCACATCTTGATTAACCCATTTCTATTAATGTGTGTAGCACCACGAGGTGGTGGCTTACGGAGAAGATTCTAGCCTACGTCCATCTTGGGTTGGAGCTTTATCGCATCTGCCTCACTGCCTTCTTCCTCCCAGCATTCTGTTCTGTTTACTCTGCCTACCTAATTTTCTGTCCTATCAAAGGGCCAAGGTGGTTTCTTTATTAACCAATGAAAGTAAGACATAGACAGATGACCCACCTACATCAAATTTCAATATCTTAATTATTGTTGAAATAAGCTGTATAGGTCAGTGTGTGGCTTCCTTTCATAAACTTTTATATTAGTTTTAAAATAACAATCCATATTATAGTTTGAGCTATGTGTTATAATGTGTGTTAAACATTTTATTTAAATATTTTCATTTCTAACCTTTTTCTACTTATTCTTTTGGTTATGAGAAAGTATATCAAACTCACACTGTAATTACATACTTGTGTATCTTTTTCCTTGTAGGTTAGTTAATTACTGAGTTCTATATTTGGCTTTATTATGATTAGGGACATAAATTTTGATTGTTTTTTGCTTTATTGATTATTGGCTCTGTCATCATTATGAAATATACTATATTATCATATAAAATATATTGGCCCTTAAGTTTCTCCTTTTTGATAACATGGAAGTGATAACAAATTTCTCTAAATAGTTGTATAGTACAATTTAATTTTACTTAACATCTTTTCTATGTGTTTATAGTTTGGAAATGTATTTTGTAGAAACCATAAAATAGTTGATTTTTAATTTGTTAACAATTACCTTTAATTTAGGGTATTTAGTTTATTTATTTAATATTTCTCATATGTTTGAATTTATAGCTATTATATTAACTGCTTTTTATTTCTGTTGGTCACTCCTGAATCTATGTTCACAATTTTTTTCCTTGTAAGAAAACAAAGTAGGTTTTATTTATGTTTGATATTTATATTATTCATAGTTTAAAATTTTACTTTAAATATTCGAAAGATTTTTAAAATTTATTTAAAGCTAGCATAAAAGATTATTCATATGTCAAACATATTAACAGTTTTTGAGTAGTTTACAAAACTCTGTATGTTTTAATTTTTCTCATGTTTCTTAAATGCAACTTTATTTTTAACTCTCATAATATGTCCTCATTATTGCTGTTTGATGTGTAATTCCCCTCTGCATGCTGTCAATACCATTGGTTAATAAAGGACTGCTTTGAGTCCATAGCAGAGCAGGGAAGAAAGAGCTAGGCAGGAAAAACTAAAGTGAATGCTGGGAGAAAGAAGGGTGGAGTCAGAGAGAAGCCATGGAGCCCTGCCAGAGATAGGTGCTGGAACTTTAGATGGTAAGCCACAGCCACGTGGCCATACACAGATTAATAGAAATGGGTTAAATTAATATCTAAGAGATAGCCAAGAAGAAGCTAGAGCTAACTGGCCAAGCAGTGATCTAATTAATACAGTTTCTGTGTGATTATTTCAGGGCTAAGTGGCTGGGAACTAACAAGTGGCTCTTTCCTCCAAAAACTGTTTATTACAGTCAATACTCACTCTGATCTCTCTGTGTTTATTTGTATATATGATGTCATCATTGCTGTTTTTATAGTTAGTACTCACTCAGATCTCTCTGTGTTTGTTCATATATATACTCTCTTTTCGTAGGCCTTTCATTTCTTCCTAAAAACCTGTGTTTTTTATGTAGAATTATTTTATTCTTCCTGAGGTATTTCAGTTTTCCACCTAGTACAGATCCCTTAGGATTTTGACTAAATGAAATGTGTCATTTTAGATTTATATAAGGGGTACTGGTGCGCTCTCTCTCTCTCTCTCTCTCTCTCTCTCTCTCTCTCTCTCTCTCTCTCTGTGTGTGTGTGTGTGTGTGTGTGTGTGTGTATGTGTGTGAGAGCTCTAGTTAAAGTTACTTGTGAGCTGCCCAGTGCTAGGAATTGAACTTAAGTCTCCTGGAAGATCATCAAGTGCTCTTAACCACCGAGCCATCTTTTTGGCCCCATAAAATGTGTCTTAATTTTTCCTTTATTTTAAATAATTTAAAATACTTTTTTTGCTGCACATAAAATTCTTTATTGGTTATTTTCATATATATATTTATTTATAACTATATCCTTTAGCATCATACACACACACAAACACACACACACACACACATTCAGATTCCCTTCCTTGACCCTATCAGATAACAACAACACTGTTTCCTATAGATAAGATTCTGTAACCTAGGCTAAATAGATTAGTCCTCTTTGTGCTTGCTGATTCATTTTCATGTGCCAACAGAGAGTTTCAGCTTCTAGTGTATCTGACAGAAAAACTTTCTCCTTTAGTAACTATGAGCTTTAATCCATCAGTGTTTCACATGGTGAGAAGTGAAGCGAAGTATTTTGTGTTCAGCAGCTGGGTACATTTCTACAGAACTGCTTTATGGATGCTGGCCAGCAGTGACACTGACTGAGATAGGAACTCTATGCATTACCTGCCTTTCGTGAGCCTCACTCTGACTCTTGAGATGCTGTGCCCGTTTGAGACTTCAGGGACGATTCTCAATTGAGCTTCCGTGTCCAGCAAATCTCTGAAGCCTGAGCACCATCCGTTTCTATGCAGATCCTAGCAGGAGATAGAAAGAGTAGTTTACAGTGTGAAATTGTGCTGGGCTCTTTCCATCAAGTGCTCCACGTTTGTGAAGTGGAAACACCCAGGGAATTAGGAAAAAGGAATCGCCACCGTACTGCCACAGGACCTAATCTCCAACCTTTGTGTTTTGCTTACTGTTACTGGTTAACTGAGAAGATCAGTTCAGGTTTTAGGAGTCTGTTAAGCTATTTCAGATCTAAGGACACCAGGACAGTTCAATGACAAATGCCCCCACGCGTGAAAATATCTTGATGAAATAACTTCAGCTTGCTGCTCACTGTAGTGACCATATCAGTCCTATGTCTGTAGCTGAATTAGCTACCTCGTTCACTCTTTTTGGTATGCTGAGACACCCCATGATCATCACCTAGGAAACGCAAAACTTCAGATTCCACCGAGACCTACTGAATCAGAAACTCCGAGAATAAGGCTCAGCACTTTCTGACTTAACAAACTGTCCATGTGATTTGGATATATGCTGAAATCTGAGGAACACCAAAATATCCCAGTATTTCATCTATATCCAAAACCTCATTCTGGTCATGGTATCCACTAATATAGTCACAATTGGTGAGGACAGACATTACAGTGCTTTGCTAGTGATGTATTGGTATTCCTGACCAACATATCTTTAAATAGCTTAGCAAGCATCAGTCCTGCATGTCTCTTGGGAGATGCATTTAGGTTGTGTTGACTAGCTGACACAGGATAAATACACTCCAACGTTTAAATCCCATACTTGTTTTTTAAATTTTCTCTAGAAGGCATATCCAAGAGGTCTTAGCACTCACTTAAGTTGGTCCATCACTTTGTGTGGGTTCAGGTAACCAACCTTGCAATTTGCCAGAATCATTCCCAGATACTTTGTCTAATACATTTAATCAGGAAGTCTGGTTTTAGTATCCATATGCACAAATTGTCTGGGACCACAAGCATCTTTCTCTGTCATTCTTCTACTTTGTCTTGTTTATCTTTCCATGAATTATCTGTAAGTGCTTCCTGATGCAAGCTAGCAAAATTTTTTAATTGTTTGTGTGTGAAGACGTATGCATGTGCATGTATGACGTTTACAATCCTATCACTAGGTCATGTTGGGATCTGACTCTAGCCATACATCTTAAAAAAGGGTACGTGTAGGAGTGCAGGTGTTAAGGAAAATGGGACTTATTTGACAGTTAAAATTATGATCTTTGTAAAAGAGCAAGCTGTTTTCTTAGTGTGTATTTGTTGTATATAAAGATTAATCTCACAAAGATATTTTCATTCATGTCTATCATGCACTTTGACCATTTTCACCGTACTATGCCATCTCCCTGTTTCCTGTTCCCAGTAGTTCACATTTCCCATAATAGTTCCTCTTCCGCTTTCCTGTCATTCATTGTGTGGGTGTGTTTATGGGTGTGACATAAAGAGAGTCTTATTTATTTCACTTAATGTGATGATCTCCACTTCTATCTATTTCCTATGAATGACCTTATCTCATTCATTTTTATGGAGGAATACAATTTTATTTATATACATGCTACATTTTCCTTTGTCTATTCCTCTATTGATAAATTCCTAGGCTGATTCTATACATGAGATTTTTTTTTTGAGACAGGGTTTCTCTGTGTAGTTTTGGAGCCTGTCCTGGAACTAGCTCTGTAGACCAGGCTGGTCTCAAAATCATAGATATCTGCACACCACATGAGCTATTCTTAATAGTACCATGATGACCATGGATATGCAGGTATCTTTGTAGTAAATAGCTGTGAATTATGCAAGTATCCCTGTAGTCTGCTGACATAAGATTATTTGGGGCATGCTCTCCAGCATTGTATAATTGGATCATACGATAAGGCTACTTTTAGATTTTGGAGGAACCTCCATAACGATTTCCCTAGTTACTGGATTCATTTATATTCCCCACCAGTAATGTATAGGGCTTTATTACCAGAATTTGCTACTTTATTTTAATGGTAGTTATTCTGACTGGGGTAGGGTGGAAGCAGTCTTTATTGGATTCCTCTGATGGCTAGGGATGTGGGACAATTTTCATGTATTTATAGCCCATTTGTTTTTCATAATTTTAGAACATTTTACTTGATAAGTTCATTTCTTGATTGTATCTTATTTTTTGTGTACCTTTTTAAGTTCTTTTAGATACTAGACATTAACCCCCCATCAGATATATGGGTAGCAAAGAATTTTCCACCATTTTGCTGATTGTGTATATAACTGGTATTTAATTTCATTGCTGCGTGTAAGCTTTCTAATTCTATGCAATTCAATTTGTCTATTCTTGGAATTATTTTTGGAGTGATTTGGGTTCTTTTCAGAAAGCCTTTGCCTATGTATAGACCTTGAAGTGTTTTAGCTATGTTTTCCTCTTCATTTAAGGTTTTATAATTAAGTATTTGACATGTATTGAATTGATTTTTGCATTGAGTGAGAGATAGGGATCAAGTTTCATTCTTCTATATGCAAATATACATTTTCCAAGTGTCATTTATGAATAAGGGAGTCTTTTCCACATGTATGTATTTGGTTTCACTGTAGAAGAAAAGGTTGACATAGATATCTATTTTTTTTAAATCAGTACCATGATTTTGTTTGTTTGTGCTTTTGTTTATTATTTATCCGAAGAACAGCTTAAAATCATGTGTTGTGATACCACCACCATTTCTCTGTGCTCAAAACTGCTTTGACAGACTGTTAAGGACAGAAAGCCCAGCATCATCTTAACAGATTCAGAAGGCCTTTGATGCAGTTCCCAAATCCCTCCATAATAAAATTCAAATTAGAAGTTGAGAAAATTACTTGGATATAATAAAGGTCATATGTGACAAAGGTATATTCAATAGTATGCTTGATGGGGAAAAATAAAAGCAGAAATGCTGTAACTACCACAACCACCTTTCTAAACACCTCGGAACAAACCTAATCAGGAGGCAAGGGAGCACTTTTAGGAAAACTATAAAACACTGAAGAAAGAAATTGGAGAAGATACTAGAAGATTGACAGAGTTCCTGTGCTTATAGATTGAGAAAATTAATACCGGAGACATAACTATCTCACCAAAAGATTCAATGCAATCTCTATCAGATTTCAATGGCATCCTACACAATAAAGAAAAACCCACATATAATATTCACACGGAAGCACAAAAGAGGTTCAACAGTAAAAGTGATGCAGCTTTTCTTTCTGTGGTTGGTTGTGGGGGGAGCATAACTGTTGGAAATGTTCAGTTTGCTGTGTTGATCTTTGTGCTGTTTGCCCTCCAGTTTGATTTTCTGAGTGTAGTGATGGGGGTTATCATTACTTTGAGGAGTTACAGACAGTGAGAGCTGCTATCTGAGTGCTTGGAACCAAACCTGGGTTAGGTACTTTTAAGCACTGAGCCCTCTCCAGCTACCTCATTATCTTTTTTTTTCACTTTCAGAATGACAATCAAATTTATACCCCTCAGATAACCAATTTTTCGAAATTCATTGTGATAGTAATTAGAAAAGCAGTGCAGCAAAAAGAAAGGTTAGGCAAAACAGAACAACAGGGAAAACAATTCAGAGATTTAGTCCACTAACATCTAGAGTCGTGTGCAAGTGTACTAATGAAGCAGGAAGTGCAACCGGGGATAATGAGATACCAGACTTGGCTCTCTAACTGGCAGTTGTCCAAGTAACTGGTATCAATTCATTCTGAGAGTGGGAAGTAAGCACTCAAATGTTGCTGATGAGAATGCAAACTTCTATAACTTTTGAGAAAGTAAGAGATGATACATACTATTATAAATAACACAGAAATCCTTCGATTAAGTAAAGCAGGTTTGAGTCATCATTTAATCTCTGAATTTCAGGCCAGCCTGGTTGACAGAGTTCCAGGACAGGCAGTTATACAAAGACCATATCTTTATTTCTTTATTTTTTTAAGATTTTTAAATTTATATTTTTACTTTTTAACTGTTTTTATTGAAATGTATTTTTCTCTGCTCCCCCTCTTCCCCTACTTCTTCCCTCTCCCTCTTCTATGATCCCCATACTCAGGAGATCTTGTCTTTTTCTACTTCCCATGTAGCTTAGATCCATGTTTTTCTCTCTTAGGGTCCTCATTGTTGTCTAGGTTCTCTGGGGGTTGTGAATTGTAGGCTGGTTTTTCTTTGCTTTATGTCTAAAAGCCACTTACAAGTGAGTACGTATTATATTTGTCTTTCTGTATCTGGGTTACTTCACTCAATATGATTCTTTCTAGATTCATCTATTTGCCCGCAAATTTCAAGATGTCTATTTTTTTTCTGCTGTATAGTACTCCATTGTGCAAATGTACCACATCTTCTGTATCCATTCTTTGGTCGAGGGGCTTTTAGATTGTTTCCAGGTTTTGGCTATGACAAATAATGCTGCTATGAACATAATTGAGCACACGTCCTTGTGGTATGGTTGAGTATCCTTTGCATATATACCCCAAAACTGGTATTGTTGGGTTTTCAGGTAAGTTGTTTCCTAATTTTCTGAGAAACTGCCATACTGATATCCAAAGCAGCTGTACAAATTTTCACTCCCACTAGCAATGGAGGAGTGTTCCCTTTACCCCACATTCTCTTTTAGCATAAGCTGTCATCAGTGTTTTTGATCTTGGCCATTCTTACAGTTGTAAGATGGAACCTCAGGGTTGTTTTGATTTGTATTTCCCTAATGGGTAAGGATGTTGAGCAATTCCTTAAGTGTCTTTCAGCCATTTTAGATTCTTCTGTTGAGAGTTCTCTGCTTAGGTCTATACACCATATTTTTGGATTGTTTTGGATTGTTGTTTTGATGGCCAGTTTCTTGAGTTCTTTGTATAATTTTCAGATCAACCCTCTGTCTGATGTGGTGTTGGTAAAGATTTTTTTCCCATTCTGTAGTCTGCTGTTTTGTCTTGTTGATTGTGCCCTTTGCTTTACAGAAGCTTCTCAGTTCCAGAAGGTCACATTTATTAATTATTTCTCTCAGTGTCTGTGCTACAAGAACTTAGAATTCTTGTCACACAGGTTTTTCACTTGTTTAGTTAGAGTTACTCCAAGATACTTTATGTTATTTGTGGCTATTGTAAAGGGTGATGTTTCTCTGATTTCTTTCTCAGTCCATTTATCATCTGTATAAAGAAGGGCTACTGATTTTTTTCCTTAGTTAAGCTTGTATCCTGCTACTGGGGTTATATTTAGAAAGTGGTCTCCTGTGCCAATGTGTTCAAGTGTACTTCCCACTTTCTCTCCTATGAAGTTTATTGTGGATGGTTTTATGTTGAGGCCTTTGATTGATTTGGACTTGAGTTTTGTGCATGGCAATAGATATGGATCTATTTTAATTCTTCTACAGGTTGACATCCAGTTATGCCAGCACAATTTGTTGAAGATGTTTTCTTTTTTCCAATGTATAGTTTTAGCTTCTTTGTCAAAAATCAGGTGTTTATAGGTGTGTGGATTAATATCCAGGTCTTCAATTTGATTCCACTTGTCAGCGTCTCTGTTTTTATGCCAATACCATGCTGTTTTCATTACTGTAGCTCTGTAATAGAGCTTGATGTCAGGGATGGTAATGCCTCTAGCAGATCCTTTATTGTACAGGATTGTTTTGGCTATCCTGTTTTTTTTTTTTTTTTGTTTTTCCATATGAAGTTGATTATTGTCTTTTCAAGGTCTGCGAAGAATTGTGTTGGGATTTTGATGGGGGTTGCATTGAATCTATAGATTGCTTTTGGTAGGATTGCCATTTTTACTATGTTGATCCCCCTATCCAATAACATGGGAGGTCTTTTGAGTTGGACTTCATATTTTCCTTCTTTCCCTATTATTTTAGGTTTGGCCCTTTCCTGGTGTCTCATATTTCCTGAATATTTTGTGTTAAGCTTCTGTTAGATTCAGTGTTTTCTTTGATTGATGAGTCTAATTCCTCCATCATTTCTTCACTGCTTGAGAGTCTCTCTTCCATCTCTTGTATTCTGCTGTTTATGCTTTCACTTGTAGTTCCTGATCATTTTTTTTTCATATTTTTCATTTCCAAAATTCCCTCGGTTTTTAATTTTCTTCATTGTTTCTATTTTGGTTTTTAAGTCTTTAATCATTTCTTTCACCTGTTTGATTGCGTCTTCTTGATTTCTTTTAAGGAATTTGTGGATTTCTTCCAATTTTTGTTTGCATTTTTCTTCATTTCTTTGAGAGAATTTTTTATTTCCTTTTAAGGGCCTCAAACATTCTCCTAAAGTTATTTTTTATGGCACTTTCTTCTGCTTCATCAGTATTGGGGTTTTCAAGTCTTGCTGTTTTAGAGCCACTAGTTTTTGTTGGTGTCATGTTGCTCTTTGTGGTGTTGAGTGTGTTCTTACCTTGTCTACCCATCATTTCCTCTGATTAGTGTAGTTGGGGTCATGTCTCTGGTGATCACTCTTTAGGTTCCAGTGGATCCAAGACTCAGATGGTTGTTCCTCATGGCAGAGCCGGGGCTACAGTTCTAGTCAAGTTGGAGGTCACTCAGCATTCCTGAAAGTCACTCAGTGCTCCCAGAGGTTGCTCTGCAATCCTAGAGGATGATTGGACATGATCCCAAGGAGATTGCTTGCATGGGCCTGCTCACCTGGAGGTTGCTGTTTTGGGCCTGCTTGTATGGAGGTTGCTGGCTCTTGCCTGATTTCATGGAGATAGTTGGCTCAGCCTGTTCCTGTGGAGGTCACTGGCTCTGGCATGCTTCAGTGGAGGTCACTGGCTCAGGTCTATTCCTACAGATGTCCCTGCCTTGGGCATGCTTCCACAGAGGTTCCTGGCTTGGGCCTGGTCCCACACAGGTTGCTGGCTCTGCCTGAATCATCATTCTTATAGCAATAGTAGGATCATTATTTTTCCTATAAATGTATAAGAAAATTTATCATGGTGTCAAAATACAGAACCATTCTAAAGGTCCATCATGAGGAATAGATGAACAACTGATGGTGTATCCATGGTTTGAAGTATGAGATGGAATTAACTAGATTTCCATATAGAAGCCTCTAGTAGCCTGTCAGTTGTATGCTATTGACTAAAAAAGCAAATACCCCCACCAAAACCCAACAACTGTAAGACCCCATCAAAATGAAAAACAGTACAACAAAAAGACCAATATTTACATAAATGTATGTTCTCATGTTTGTGTAAGCAAGATGTGCAAACATTCTTAGCAATTACAGCATTGCTGTGGGGAAGCGTGGGAAAGAGGAAAAAGCCACAGTGTCTTCATATACCTCTGTTGACCAAGCTTTATAACAGAAACATCTACAAGGTTAGGCACACACTACAACCTTATGAAGTGAGAGAAATCTTACAACATTAAGCATGCCCCATCTAAGAGCCGACTGATGATTTCTGGATGTCTCTGGGCTCCTTCCACTGCTCAGGAATCCAGTGAAGACTGCAACACACTGTCCTTGTTCACAGTCGGCACACATTTATGAACCTGCCTAAGTGCTCTATGGCACTCCATTCTTCTTTCCTAAAGATGAGAGCAATCAAAGTGCAGATAAAAAGTCCAGGTCCCATCAATCTCATGTAACAGAGTCAAAGATGGAAACTGCAAGGCATGTTGAGAGTATCACATCCTATCTGAAGCAGGTGCATAGTGAACTTGAGCTGTTTACAAAGAACAAAAATCAAGAAACAGAGGCAAATCCAATTTCTCTTTTAAGAGTAGTAAATGCACACGCATTCTTTTCCTTCTAAGATGGAGCTCTCTCTTAATACCCTGATAGCATGAAGGTGTCTTGCAGAATTTTCTTATTTGACTTTGCTTTCAGGTATACATTTTGTATGTGCCATGATAACCTCAAATGCTACACACAATGCTTCCTCCCACTTTTCCTTCTGCGTGTTTCCAGTTCTGATCTCTAATCAACCAAGCTATTCATGTGCTCTTCATGAGAAGTTAGATAAACAGAAAGGAAAACAGCAAGAAATAGCCACATTATATTTGATTCCCCAAATAGCCTTTTGTGCTAGCTGGGTTTTGCCAACTTGACACAAACTTGGTATCTGGGGAGAGGGAATCTTAATTGAGAAAATGCCACCATAGAATTGGCCTGTAGGCAAGTCTGTGGGGTATTGTATTGACTAATAGTTTATAAGAGAGGACTCAGCTCACTGTGGGAGGTGCTACCCCTATGCAGGTGGCCCTGGGCTGCATAAGAAAGCAGGTTGAGCAAGCCAAGGGAAGCAAGCCAATAAGCAGTACTCACCCATGGCTTCTGCTTCAGTTACTGCCTTCAGGTTCCTGCCTTGAGTTTCTGTAATGAGATATGACCTAGGATATGTAAACTAAATAAATTTTTCCTTCCTAAACTGCTTTTGGTCAGCGGTCTTTACCACAGCAAACAGAAACTTAACTAGGGCACCCTTTAAGATCCAAAAGGCAGTGTTGTGATACCTCTCAGTTGGTAGAGTACTTGCCTAGCATGAACAAAGCGCTGTATTTGCTCCCTAGCACTGAGTAAAATGAGGCGTGGTGGTTGGCCATGCAGGTAGAAGCCTGTAATTCCAGACCTTCTGAAGTGGAAGCAGGAGAGCTATAAATTCAAGCATCCTTGGCTATGCAGTGAGTTTGAGGGTCAAACCAGGATACACAAAATTTTCTCTCAGGATTAAAAGCTTCAAAAGGGCAAATCTGAATAAAGCACAGTAATTTGTATTCATTTATTTACTGAAATGTATTGTCCAGGCCATGAACTCATGCGATCCCTCTGTGTTAGCTTCCTGAGTAGCCCAGAAAACAAGTACACACCACCATGCCCTAATTATGATGCAGAATTTCTATAACAATGGTAGGACTGTATAGGAAAGAGAGTAAAGGTAGACTATGCTAATCATGCTGGCTAACTACACCACCCAGGGTTGATAAGAAGTGACTGGCAGGGAGACTTCCATGGGAGCCTCTTTGTGACCAAGGCAGAAAGATATGGTAGCTATTGGTTTTGTATTGACCAGTGACGAAATTTATACTATGGTATCAAAAATATATTTTTAACGCTATTACTTTGTTTAGTGGGAGCAACAGTGAAGTGTTAAATAAAGCATTACCATGTAATATTTTTATTTTTCATATCTCTGCAAGTATTCCCTGACCTGGGTATTCATGCTGTGTCATGAACATCTCTGGCCATAACTTGTGGTGTCAGCTGTGGTCACGGTTGTAGTTTTATTTATGCCATAATGTACAGTAAGCATTGGAGTCCCTACTTGTTGAATGATGAGTGTTATTTTGGAGTCCATGGAGACTTGAATGATCAGGTGAGGCTGAGAGGTGAGGGCTGAGACTAAATGAATCCAGACACTTGAATATAATGCTGGGGTAATGACAATAGGCAAAACACATTGAATCAAGAAAATAACTGGGAAAGAAAAGAATGAGGAGTCCCCAATGACCAGTAAAATCTAAGTGTAGCTGATAAAATTATCAACAAGCTAGAACAAGAAGACAAGAGCAACAGGGGAAATATCTGTTTAGCCTGGAGATCTGTAATGTAAGGTCTTGGAAAAACTAAGGAAACATATTCATGTCTTATTAACAACTGTTAAGATCTTTTGGGACAGAATATCTATCACATGTGGTCAATGAAAGGGGTATGAAGGGAAGGTTAATTCAATAGGTTTGAATTAACCCTTTCTCTCCCAATTGCATCCTTTCCTTGTTTGCTCTCTTACAATGATTTCTTCCTTTTAATTTTCCCAGGTATCAGAAGACATTTTGAACTGAGCCTTTATCGATGAACTTGTTCTGTACTGAGAATGACCAAAGGACAGTTCTGCTTCAATTAAGAAAAGATTAGTGGCAAACCAATGTCAGTATTACAATATTGTAGTGTAAGGAGAACTGGCTAGTGGTCTCTGCAGAGCTGAACTTCTGTGTATTTCCATGAACTTTCAGGTGGTATGGATTATAGAGAAAATAACCATGACGGAAGTCTGAATCGCAAGTAGTCCAAGGTCTAGGGACCCTATACAGGATCAGTGTAGGCTGACAATCTTGGTTGTAGCCAATCAATGTTACATATAGGGTTTCCTAACCTGGGTCTCCCTAGAGTCAGTGGGACTGTGTCCTTTTGACACCATAGACGTAGAGCTCAGAAAAAGCAGAAGACATTTGTCTTAGGATTTCTATTGCTGCAATGAAATACCATGACCAAAGAACAACTTGGGGGAAGAGGGTTTATTTGGCTTATATTTCAATATCATTATTCATCATCCAAGAAAGTTAGGACAGGAACTCAAACAAGGCAGGAACCTGGAGGCAGGAGCTGATGTAGAGGCCATGGGTACTGCTTACTGGTTTGCTCTCCAAGGCTTGCTCAGCCTGCTTTCTTATAGAAGCCAGGACCATAAACCCGGGGATGACACCACATACAGTGGGCTGGGCCCTCCCCATCAATCAATAATAAAAATGCCTTACAGCTGTATTTTATGGAGGCACTTTTTCAATTGAGGTTCCGTCCTTCAGATAACTCTAGCTTGTTTCAAGTTGATGTGAGACTAGCCAGCACAACATTATTGGGGGAAATCAGGGTGTTCTCTCTTTGTGTTCACAGTCACTAATGAACAAATTGAAAAGGAAAACTCAACACTAAACTTGGAATACTTTTATTAGAGTTTAAGAGGAAGCCACCCATCTTGTCAATCACTGGGAGGAGGGACATGGAGAAGAAGAAGAGGAAAGGCCGCATATCTTAGGCCAGGCTGGCCTGTCTAGCAATGGAGGTTATCAAGCAGTCACATGGCAGCAAACCCCTGCATGGTGAAAAGAGGGTGAAAGCTTCACAGGAAGAATGGAAAGCTCAGAGAGCCAGAGGAGAAACATGCGTGGGCTTTGGCTAGTATCAAAAAAAAAGTAAAAAAGAAAAGTTATAGTTATGCTCTTTTGAGTTAGGACTCAGACAAGGGGGATGATGTAGCAGAACTCTCTGGCAGTGGTTCCATACTGACTGCATGAGGGTTTCTGGGAAGCAAAGTATGCCATCTCATTAGGAGGATAATTCCTCTTCCCATTTCTTTAGCTTCAGGTGAACAGGCCCTCCCTAGGGGTGGTTTCTCGGGCAGGTGGTTGACAGTCCAGCTGGATTAACTTTTAGGGGAGAAGTCAGTGGTCTATAAAGTTCTCATCTCTCTGAGCAGATCAGAAAGTCATGTCTCAACCTCAGTCCAGAGGTATTCCATTAGGGAGGCGTCCATTCTCAATGGCCTCTAAGACTCCTATAATACTGAGTTAGTACTAGAACTTGGCAGCATCATCCACATTCATGTTGCTGGGTTTTTTTTTCCTTAGGCATGAAAGATGCATGCAAAAATGAGGGGGGAATGGAAGTTTGTGCCAAGGTTCCACAAAGCCAGTGCTGAAAGGCAATGTGTGGCAGTGACGAAGCCTGTGGAAGGAAGGTCCTAGAGGCCATTGCGTTAAGCTGAGAAAGTGAAGCCTAAGATGATGGGTAATGCCAGGAAAATTTGACATCTGCCAAGAAAAGCTACAGTGGAGATGGTCCAATGTATAGGCAACGTGGGATATGGGTAATGGGAGTAGGGCTCGCCACGATTGTTGAGGACTAGATGATTCTATCATTAGCCCCAGGTAATGAGTACAGACCTGCAGAGTGTGGCATTTTTCCACCCTGGGTTGGGTTTTGTTTCACTCTGACCTTTCTTTGCTATCCTCCCATTCTTCCCTTTTGGAATGCAATAGGGATGCTTATTATCTGATATTGTATATTGAACATATGTAATTTAAAACTTTACAGGGGGTCATAGTTATGGACCTTGATAATCAAAATCATCTTTGCCTTTTGACCCTTTGAATGGTATTAGGAGTGGTAAAGACTAACATTGGCTACTAGAGACAGACTAAATATATTTTACATGAGACAAAAATGAAACATCAAGAGTCAGGGTGGAATATTATGTTTTCAAGTGATGTGTTTCAATGTCAAGTTTACAGGGGTGGAGTTGTGCTCTCTAATCTTTATTGCTAATTTGACTAGATTTAAAATTGCTATAAAATACACCTCTGGGTCTCTAAGAGAATGTTTTCAGAAAGGATTCACTGAAGAAAAAAAGACCCTTCCAAATCATTAAACTGTCCAGGGCTCCAGACTAAATAGAAGTGAGAAAATTTGGTCAATGCTAGGATATATTTCTCTGTTTCCTTATTGCAGGCACAGTGTGACCAGCCACCTTGTGTTTCTGTCATATGCCTGTCCTTCCAGGATTGACTGTAATCCCAAATCCTGAGCGAACAGAAACTCTTTCTTCTGTTAGGTGCTTCTTTCAGATAACTTGTATGGTGGAAAGTAATGTAATTAATTCAATGGCCAGCCTGCTCTGTGGGAGACAGATGTGAGCATGGGGTTGGAGGGTATTCAGCATGGTTTACAAATAACTAGGAAAGTATATATACACACACATACACATCAACAATTACAGTTACATTATACATATAATATACATATATGTACACATATATTAACTTTTAATTTAGTCATAAATTAAATACAATTGAATATATATGTGTGTACAACCTAATCAGTCTGTATAATGTTATGTATATTTGTTTCTGGGTCTGACCATTTGGTATTGGATAACCAATTTGTATACTTGCCCCTGGGGAAGACTATTTCTCTTATTCTTGGCATTTCTTAGTTGCCTGTATTTCTTTGGGGTTGGAGCCTCAGGAGCTTTCCCCCATCCACTTTAGCATATTGTTGTTCTTGTTCTTCTTGTCCAGCTTGTGTTTAGATAGTCATGTTGGTAAGACTTTATGACTGTTGCTTCTGGCAGTCCTAGAAAACAGCAAACTCTTTTTCTCTGGCTCTTGCAATATTTCTGCTCTCTCTTCCAAAACGATCCCTGAGCCTTAGGTGAAAGAGGTGTATTATTGATGTGTTAGGACTACGCTCCACAAATCTGCAGTTTGATTGATTGTAGTTTTCTGCAATGGCCTCTCTGTTGCAAAAGAAAAAGTTTCCTTGATTTGGGAACGCTTTCAATTTTTTAAAAATATTCATTTATTTTATTTTATGCATATGAGTGTTTTTGCCTGCATAAATGTCTGTGTACCACATGCACGCCTGGTGTCCATTGAAGAGGGTGTCGGATCCCCCAGAACTGGAGTTCCAGAGGTTGTGAGTCACCATATGGGCCTCTGCAAGAGTAACAAGGGCGCTGACCTGCTGAGCCATCTCTCCTACCTTTTTCTTTTAACTGTACTGTCACTGTTCGTAGCAGGTATTTTTAAAAACACTGTATTTTTGTTCTACTGAACTGAATATCAGTAGCTTTTTTTTCTTTGAAGGAACCCACCTACAAATCCCTTTCATAATTTAGTTTCGTCTGGTTTAAAATATGCTTGACTTGGTTGATTGTTCTCTTGAGCTTGGACCTGACCTCTTTTCCTCTTCTTCTCCTTACCCCTGGGGTGAGGTTGGTGTCTGCATGCATTTCTGTGTGACGGCACATTGGAGGTAGCTTTCAGCACGGGGCTCAGTAGGCGCACATCCCGAGAAGGCAGGGCTTTGCAGGGCACTGATGTTTCTCTCTGGCCTCTGGGTGCGGACAGGTGAGTCCTCCTTACTTACCTCAGCCATGGGCACTGATGTGTTCAGAGTGGTGACTTATGCCACCATGAAAGCATTGGCCACCTCCACCTGACTCCCTGTGTCAGTCCCTCAAGAGCTGAGCCCTGTTGATAACCCCAGATAAGCCACATGCCTGCTCTGCGGGGAAATGGGCGGGGAAAGGGTTATTTCCCTATTCTGTACTACCTCACTGATTCAGAGGTATAGCATGGATCTCTTAAAACATGAAATCGTCTTGAAGTCTGAGTAGCCCAAAACGGGAAATGTCCTCTGGAGCCAGAACACCCACTGCAGCCCCCCTCAGCTCCTGGAGAGCCTTGAAAACCCTACAACTCTCTGTAAACCACTCAGGAGAAGATGATAACAATGGCAGGGAATTCAGAGGCCATCTGTCTGCTAGAAGTCACTGCAGGGGCCGGGCGGTGGTGGCGCACGCCTTTAATCCCAGCACTCGGGAGGCAGAGGCAGGCGGATCTCTGTGAGTTCGAGGCCAGCCTGGTCTACAAGAGCTAGGTCCAGGACAGGCTAAAAAAAAGCTGCAGAGAAACCCTGTCTCGAAAAACAAAACAAAACAAAAAAAAAAAAAAAAAAAAAAAGAAGTCACTGCAGGGCGGATTGTAGTCTTGCCAGCCTCCGGTAAGCTGGGGAACAGAAAGGGTTGGCCTACGTTGCAGAAAGCAAGTGTACTTAGGTAGGATCAGACATGAGGTACCCCAGCCATAGACACCCACTAGTGACAAATATAAGGGCAGAGGCTGAAGGCCAGAGGCCTTGAGGCTGGTACTGCTACTGAGGACTGTTCACCATGGGCTCCTTCTGCTCTTCCTGTCTCTGACACTAGTCAGAACCTAATAGCTACAACTGGTATCTCTGTGTTTTGAGGGTGCTCCAAAAGTGGTGATAGCCTAAGGTGAGTCCTCACAGATAGAAATATCTCTCTGCTATTTCTGGCCTTCCCGTCTCCCACCTCATTCTCTTTGGAGACAAAATACAGAAACTAGAATTCCTCTTCCTTAGGAAAGGTCATAGAAAACAACCCATTTGTTTCAGTGCCAATCACAAAACCTGGAAACTATTACTCTTTTTCCTGCATTTCTGGGTAAGGGTTGTCTGTGCTGAAATCCTTTGGTCTACGCTGTTTGGTAATAGATTATGATGCCTTCATTCTAGAATTGGTTCTGTTTCCTACCCAGAAGGAAGAAATGCTGTACAGAGGCCAAGAGAAGACAGGACATTGTGGGCTCCCCATTTTATCTACTTCAATCAGCTCACAGCTCTTGTTCAATCCCAGTCTTCAATGGTCTTCACACATCATCAAACCTAGGCACAAGTTCATTCGTGGTGAACTTGCGTCTTTGCATTTTATAACTGAAGGCTCTTAGGTCATGCAAAACCAGAACTAAACAAATCTGTTAAGGCTTTCTCCTGTGTTAAGACTTTCTGCTGTTAATCTGTCTATTGTAAATTTACTTCAGCAGGCTCAAATAAGTAACCTTCTAGTGGGAAAGTTTGGAGCTCCCTGCGGTTTGAATTCCTTATAAACATGTTGCCTAAGCGTGCTGTGCCATCAGATCCACACTCTCAGAGCTCCTAGGTTTCTGGAGGCCACAAGACGTTCATCTCCTCCCAGAATTCCTGGTTAGAAAAATAGTCTGTTGACTGCTTGCCCTAGCTCTCTCAGTCCCTTATTAAGAATTTAGGTGATGCCCGTCCTCAGTGCTCCGGCCTCGGGTCCTGCTGATGACTTTATGCAGGGGATGTTTCTTCATCTTGTCCTGTATTCTTCTTCCTTCTTGCCTCCTCTACCCTAGGAACTGAACACTACCCTGTATCCTCAGAGATCAGGTTCCCCACCATCCAAGTCAAATAAGTCTTTTGAAATCCAGAGGATACCCAATTTGCCTTTACGTACAAGGCTCAGATGTAGAAATGGAACTCTGTTCTGATCTGAGGTTTCCCCCTCCTCCTTGCAGGCCGTGCTGGGAGAATACAAGTCTCTCTGAAAGATGGAGCAAGGGCCACGGCTAGGGAAGCCGGGAGCTGCCTTCTTGTAATAGCTAGAGATACCATCTTAGCATATTTTACTTTCACGATTCTCTTACATTTTTATTAATTTTCTCTGGAGGGCTTATTAAAATTTGAAGATTATGGTCTGAAATTATTAAGGATGACTTTAAAGATGCTAACACATTTTTAGAATCCAGAGATTAAGCTCAATCAAAGGAAGCTTGGTCCCCAATGAGACACATTTGCAGACAATCAGCCATGACCCCACGCAGCCGGCATGAAGGAGCCCACACGTCTATTTCCTTTCCTGCACCCCAGCCTGTGACTCTTTGGCTGCCGCTGTCCTTCTGACTGAGAGTCCCTTATCTCCCCTCTCCCAGCATAAGCCTCTGGAGTAAGGGAAAAAAGACAGATGTGCAAGGCAGGGCCATGGGTGGAGTTGTGAGAGGGAAAGCTGGTGGCTGGCAGGAGAACTGTGGCAGAAGTTTTTGTATCTGATTTCTGTGGCCTGCAGCCACATTATGGTGGACCTGGGACGAGACTCACCCCTGGGTCGGAAAACAACCTTAGGAATAATACTGATAATAATAATAAGACCTGAAAAAGGAGGGTAGGGCTGATCCTGGAGGCAAAAGGCTTGGGCTTGGCTGTGATATCAGTCCAGCCTGGTTGGAGCCTGCTCTTCTCTCTGCAGGAGTGCCTGGGCTGTGTTTGCAGTCCATGTTGTGAGAGTAGACTGTGCAGGAGACCTTGGCAGGTGTCTTGATTTGTGAAGAATAAACTCAGCCCTAGACAGAGAGAACTGGGCAACAAGGCTGAGTGTCAGCAACATCGGTCGGTGTTCTGTGTATCCAGAGCTTCTACGCAGAGCCAGACTGACATTATAATGCTTGACAAACATCAGAGCCCAGTATTTGCAATTCAGTGACCCTCAAGAGAGGCTGGGTTTAACTCAGTGCTGACCCTTCTATCTCCACTCGAGGAAGGAAATAGATGTTAGGCAAGTTTAGAATCCCTCCCATGTCCTAGCTGCTGGGAAGAGTAGAGATGTGGGCATCAGGGTTCTGGTCTTCAGCAGTGACCCCAGAGTTTCCCAATGCATTGCCTGGGAGTAGCTGTAGTTCCTTGACCTTCGATGTCTTAATCTGTGCAAAAGATTCAATGATAATCTCCTCAAACCAGAGGGTAATGGTTGAATGAGTTGCCAATTAACCAGTTGTAGTAGCATCAGTCTGTCCGTAGTTGCTGGGTTTTTTTTGTCTTTATATGCTTAGTTTATTTTCAGTTAGCACAATGTTATCCAGTTCTACGAACTTTTATGTAAGTAGACATGATTTCATTGTATTGCAATAGCTGATAGTACCTGTTGCATATATGTGCTTTATTTTATTTTTTTATTTAAAAAATTTCCATCTCCTCCCCTCTTCCTCTCCCTTCCCTCCCCTACCCTCCCCCCTTACCCTCCCTCCCTCCCTTTTCAGGCCAAGGAGCCATCGGGGTTCCCTACTCTATGTTAAGACCAAGGTCCTCCCAACTCCCCCCAGGTCCAGGAATGTGATCAGCTGTTTTAAATTATCATTTGTGTTCCCTCTTCCTGATTCCCTGGTGAAATGTTTCTGTATTGGGTACAGAAATCGCAGGAGGACCTGTTGTCTATTTTGAATAAGAAATAGAAGCCTATTCTCCCATGCCCATGTGCTTGTATTTAAAGGGGGGAGTGTGTTTTTAACCAGAACGACCCCTGGTTCTGACTTATGGAAATAGGGTTGTTTATAGTATTCGAGATTTGTGATTGCAGAAGAAGGCCTTGAGTCCTAACCCTGGCCTGGTCTCTAGGTTGCATGAACATGAGCAGGACTCTTGGGTCACCCTGGTGCTAGCCCCTCAGGCTGACTGGAAGATGAGCAAAGACTCCTCTGACCCTGAAACTCTGAGCTCAGAATGAGAAGGCAGAAGTGCCAGGTCTTTCTAGAATCCAAATTTCTGTAAGGGAGCCCCGAGAATCAGAAGAAGGAGCCCATTTCATCCTTCCAGAGCTGTTTCCCATGGAACAGGCTTTCAGTTCAGCAATAGCAGCTGCCTGAAGATCAGACTCCATGGAAAGAGCTTTTACGGCTTCAGAAAATGATTTATTCTGCAAAGTTAATGATCTGGAACGATAGATTGGCTTTGGTCAAAAATCAATTTTTATTATTTGGTGAAGGGCTGGGATAAAGTTTTCCTTTCCTTACTGGGCCCAGAGATGGCAATCGCAAATTATGCCCTTCCAAGGACAAAGCTGAGTTTGGATTGGGGTTTGGATGCATTTGCGTGTTTTTTTTTTTTTTCCTTTCATTGGTTCCTAAAAAGTGTCAATCCAAGCCTGGTGATGGCTTGTGTAACTCTGACTTGAAATAAGTCAGCTGGATTAGCTCCCACCTCTGGCGGGTGCTCCTGGATGGGAGTCAGAGAGAATGGTTAAGTGGTTGATTGTTTGCTCTGTGCTGCCCAGGACGTAGCAGGTGGCTATGACTGTCCACAGTGACTCTGCCCTGGGGCTTGTAACAGGGCTGGAACTTGTCCCAGAACTTTTCACAATCCGCGGTTCACTGGGCTTTGACAACATGGGAGAGGAGGCAGAGTTGTGTGGCTCCTATTTAACAGAGTAAGATGGATATCCAGAGGGAGGAGAGGCCCGCTGGATGCTGATGTGGTGGCAACACACAGCCGTCCTGTTTCTCAAGCTCCTGTCTAGCACTTTTCCCTCACTGAACAATCCCGTCCCCTCTTCTTACCACTGGCATAAGTCCTCTTGTCATTCCTTGGCACTTTTGGCTTTATCATGCTCAGGGATCTTTGGGATCTGCCACCCAACTTTTCTCCTACCACAACTTCTCAATTCTCATGCCTAGCCTCCCAGGCCCCAATCTTCTCATAATGTGGTATTTTATCCCCTTTGCCCTCTGCCTGAGCTAGCCCTGCACATTTGCTTTAAGCATGCATCACCTGGTGAAGGCCAGCATCAGCCTTCTCCTCCCAAGCTGGTCCCATGCTGCCTGTGTAGATGTGTATTTGGGTCCCACAGTCATGTCTGCCTCCCTCCAAGGTTCTGAGCTTCTTGGGGATGGCTCTGACTTTTCTGTGTCTCCAGGGCTCACAGCAATGCCTGGCACACTCCTGGGAGGTGCTCTATACATATTTAGAGGAAGAACAACAGTATCTTTTTTGAGATACTTTCCTGGGGTTCTCATCACTGCTAACTTTGACCTTTTCTGGATTTCAATTTTTTTGTTGCCTCTGCTATTCCTTCAGCCTTAGATTATGGCCAGGTCTGTGTAGCTGGAGCTGGTCTCCTGGATCAGATATGAACTCTGTCCTTCCTGCAAAGGCTCTGTCCTAAGAATAACTCAATACTCATGATGGTGTGTGCTCTTTTCTCTGCATTTCTCTAGGGAGAAGTGCTTACCCTTTATTTGTGTGTGATCTAAATGATGTCCAGGCACATCCGGATATACTTGCAGTAAGATTATTTCACTCTTAATAATCTACACGCTGGCTGCTGATTACTAGCCTCAGTAAAGGCAGGGTCTTGGCCTCTTGCTTGCGCTTAGAGGGAAGTCAGGTGTACACTCCACCAGGCCATTCCTTGAGTCCTTTCTGGATGTTGCTTGGAGGAGTTACCTCCATTCTCTTTCCCCTGCCATTCTTTAGTGCCCTAGTTTTCACTCTAGACATTGCACCCCAGAGCTCTGCAAACCCCATGGCTTCCCAAGGATCTGAGTCTGTGGAATATGCTTCAGCCTTGCCAGTCAAAGAGGGTTTTGTGCCAGGAATAAACAGCTTACACTGTACCATCTTTTCACCTTGTCCCTGGCACCCAGTCTCTGTGTGAACTCTCCTGTGGCGCCAATGGGAACAGCTTTTATTTGCAGTCACGTTGTCCTTGAATGCAAAGGCAGAAGATGACATCTATCAAGCCAGCCTTAATGTCTTCATCTTTCTTTCTTTTTCTTAGAAACTCATGGGAAAATCGATTCAGCAAGGTTCTAAGTTGGGGAAGGAGATTCTGTTCATGGAGAAGGAAGTAGAACAGATATAAAATCTCAATTTGGGCATGACAGTGACCTTTTGATTTTTAGAAGCTGATTCCATAGAGCCTTTTAATTTGTTCACTTAAGTATTTTTCTTCATACCTGAGATTCATGCATGAGATTGTTAGATAACTGTGGTTTCGTTTTTCTTTTCAGAGAAAAATGTTGGCTCCTACAAGCAACACAAGAAGAAAGGCCACAGAGGAATTGCTGAGCCTGATCAACTAGGAGCAGAAATGTGTGCAAAGTTAATGCTAGGTGCTGGATTTGTAGCAAGAGCAGAATATAGAGAGAAAGAGCAGGTCGAAAGTGACTAAGTGGCCTTATATTCCTGAATCAGCTTCATTACCATGATGTCTGCCCACTTTCTGGGAACAAGCCTTGTGGCTCAGAAAGGTCTGTGGTCCTTAACCATAGCTTGTCATGTTGGCTGTTGTGCTTGTATCCTTGGGAGCACGTACAGAATCTCTTTCAGTGTAAATCTCCTTTTCTTTTTTACAACTGAGTCTCATTCCCATTTCTTCTGCCAACCTCCGTTTACAATGGGGTGACCTGGTCTCTGAGAGCACTTCCTCTGTGTCTGTATTCTTCTTCTTCTTCATTATGTCTTGCATTGTCTAATTGTCCCCCCAAATCTCATGTTGTGGGTAACCCAAGGAACAAAGCTGACTAGAGATGGAGTTAAGATGTTGATTGACCTAATAGCTCAGAACATATGTCTCTAACCCACTCCTATTTCTGCTCAGTCATTTTCTATATTGTTTTTATTTAGTGAGGCAGAAGGGGATATACTTCCTGCTTCTAGATTGGGGAATGTTGATCAGAAAAGCTGGGGAGGGCATTTCATACTTATTTCCTTTTTTGGAAGATTAGACTTTAGGGAAAACATCTGTGACAGATGTTGTGAGTAGGAGTGCTAGAAAATGCTACTCAAAACAGAAATTTAAACATGAGGGAAAATTTCAAGTTATGTAAATATATATATATATATATATATATATATATATATATATATATACAATTACTTGTGTATATCTTAATATTTTGGGGGAAGAAAATTAAACTACATTAATTTTAGATGACTCTGATAAATATAACTAGGTAAACTATATACTTAAAGAGAAATATGAAAAGGTATATGAGACTATCTTTGAAATTTTTATTAACATGTTAATTTACTCCTTTAGGAGACTTGAACTATTCTGTTGCTTCTCTTTCATGATTAACAGTCACTGATGATCATGGCTTAAACATATTATTTCATGGGAATTACAGCTTGGCGCCATTCTAAGTTTACCTCACATTTCATATGTAAGTTAAAAATATTTACCATGAAAAACATCACCTCACTGGCTATTGCATTAGTCAATTTATCAACATAGCTATATAGATGCTTAATCACTGTAGAAAATATACTTGAGTCTTCCACTTCACTTAGAGGTTTTCAAAATAGTGGAGCTGATTGTTTAACTTCCTCCAAAGGTAGTCAATGTTGTTTTCTTTTATGGAACCAAGGGTTGAATCACAGTCAGCAGTTTTTAAGCAATTGTAATATTTGAAATGTTTGGATCCATTCTAACCATTGTTTTCAATGATGCTCAAACTGCCCCATCGAATTGCCTTGGGACATCTATTTAAATAAGCTACTGGTCAGTGACTTCACCTTTTCCTTATCCCTAGCCTGGCAGGGTGCAGCAGACTCATTTTCTACCTCCATGTCTGGCACCTGCCACTTTTCTGGGGAATCCCTCTCTCTTCATGGAGACAGTCCTCTGAGTGCTACGGTTCTTTGTTGATATTGGGATGCTGTTGTTTTTAGGTTGAAGGCGTAAGTCACAAACAATCCCACACAAATTTGGAATTATGATTAATAGAATGGCTATTTATTTGAAGGGGAAAAACTTACAGATCACCGTCCCAAACAACAGCCCTCTGCGCAATCAGGAAGGGAGCCTAGTTGCCGGAAGTGGAGTGGGAAACCAGAGAGTGAGTGGAGGGAAGTGGCCAGGTTTTTTAAAGAGAGAGACCACGCCCCAATGGGCTTGTATCTCAGCGGCTATTGGCTGAAGGAGCTTAAGGAACTTCTGCAACATTAGATCTCTGTAGTGAAGATGGCTAGGAGAGGTTGGTTTGTTTATAATTAAAACATATGATCTCAATGTCACCTCCAACTTAGATTCTGGATTGCTGAGTTCTTAGTTCATGTGGTCAACTTGATTCTCACTTCTCTCGTAGTGAAGCACCAAGGTCTTATCCACCAGAATAGTTGCTATTATACTGCCTTTAATACTTGCAGGTGAGGTTTAAGTTTTTCTTTTCTGTGGTCACAAGAGAGAACTAAAGTGTACTGCGGTTGGGAGGAGTCTGTGGAGACCACGGTGATTGTATGCAGGCTGACAAGCTCAATTTGAGGATATAGGAGAGAGAATGAATACACTGGTCTTGAAATAGTCAAAACTCTTGACCGTTTCCTGCCTAAGGTTTATTCTGCTAACTGGACCATGCTCTCACTGCCTCTGAATCTGTCTCTGTAGTTAGTTGTTGACTGCATTAGGATGTTCTTCTCTGGCAGCTCTGGTGACTGTAGCGTAAGGGACTGTCAAACTGATGGTTTCGGTTCATCTTGCTGCCCTACAATGCTACCAAAGAGAGGTGAACTTATCAGTTTCTCAAGGGTAGCATAAATGGCATAATTATAGAAATAGGCTACTTGATTTACATTGCCCACATATTCCTACCCAAACTTTCCACTGTTAGCTCTCTGAATTCATCCCCATATGCACATATACTATGTACTATGTATCTTTGAACTCATTTTTCTTTTTAGTTTTTCAAGACAGAGTTTCTCTGTGAATCCCTGGCTATTCTAGAATTCACTCTGTAGACCAGGCTTACCTTGAACTCAGAGATCTGGCTACCAGCCTCCCAAGTGCTGGGATTAAAGGCATGTGCCACCACCACCTGGCTTTGGTGTGACTCAATTTTTATTCCATTAAAAAGACTAACTATTACAGTTGGGTGGAAAAACACCCATACTTCTCCACTGGCAAAGTTTTCTCATCTCCCGTAGTTTTAGTAGGCTTTGAGAAAGGAGTGGAGACATTGATTTGCCTTGTTTATTAGAGAGTGGGGTTACCATTCACTAAGGGTCTCAGTCTTTGTCACTTTATGGCTCTACTCTGTAGAGTTGCTTTGTATAACCCAAGGATCATGATCATGACATGGTAAAATGACAGTGAGGCACACAGTGACCTGGAACTCACTCAGATCCTGTGCCAAAAGTCCTGCCACAAGATCACCCTGACTCTGGGCAACCTCAGGATATACTAGATGAGCCTGTGATAGTCCTGTATCTATGGTGCTTCAGAAACCAAAACCAGAAACCCTGAGGCAGACAAATGACTTATTAGAATACATTTGTATGCATGTGATGAAGAGATGACAAAGATGGTGGACCAGAGTGGCAAAGGGCAGAAAGAGGCAGAACTAGAGACCCAGCAGTGGTGTTGACAGGTATGGGAGTGCAGCTGTGATGGACAAAGGAACATGTCATTGCCAAATAGGGCCAGCAGGGGGTATGCAGCAGCCTGGAGCTAACAAAGGCTCTGTCCACCCCGTCCCCCCACCCTACCACTCACTTCTCGACCCAGGTTCTGAGCAACAGCTGTATGTAGGAGAGAACAATTCACTTTCTGTATTAGTCTTGCTAGAAAGGCCTCTAAATGCTGCCACCTAAAACCATGTTGTCTGTGGTCCATGCTGCTGCAGAGGCCATGTCGATGTCCACGATTCATGCTGTGGCTGGAAGCCATGTTTAGGTCTGTGATCCATGCTGCCACTGGGGACCATGTTGAGGTCCATGATCTCTGCTGCTGTAGAAAACCATGTGGAAGTCTATGTTGCAGCTAACTGTTATGGGCAAGGAAGGTTCTCTTTCAGTGGTATCAATGACTGTAGACTCATAATTGAGGATGAGAGACACTGAAGGTTTCTGTGACATATCCCCCCACCAAGAAAAGAAACAGTCCAGACAGGAAGTTGTTGAAGAGAGTCCCTAAAAATTGTGATAAAGATGCTGAAGTGTAACTCATCACAGTTGAAGGCTTCTGAAAGGGGTAGGGATAGGGAATGACTCAGTTATCTTTAAGGGACTGGCCACTGGGAGTTTGGCTATGCTCCAATGGGTATATGGGCAACACAAATTGGATTTGGTGTATTTCTTCTTTTGGAGGGTAGGGAACAGGGGTAGGAGGGTGGACCTGGGAGGAATGGAATTGAAGGTGATAGGGTGCGTTGTATAAAATTCCCAAATAATCAATACAAATATGCTGACAAAAGATATCTGACATAACCCAGTAATAAACCTCCTCCCATGGTTTCAGCTCCAGGTTCTTGCCTTGAATTCCTGTCCTGAATTCCCTCCCCTTCTCTAAGTTGTTGTTGGTCATAGTATTTATCATAGCAAAAGAAAGCAAGCCAGACAACACATTATGTCTATTTCTCTTTCCTAATTAGTAGCCATTGATGCTCAGAGGGGAGGAATATTAATTAATGGGTGATTGCTACATGCTGCCATTCTGAGTTTATCATTTTCTTCATTAAAATCTGGACAATAACCACACAGGAAAATATTACTTCATTGGCCTTGGATTTGCTTTGTGACATAGATTTTCCTTGTAATATACAAAATAATTGAAGAACAGCTTGAGCTAAAATTTAAGCCAAGTATGGGAGTCAGATTCATTAGACACGCTGTGGGTTCTTGACACTCTCTTTTCAGTAATAAAGAGATATTTTAATTCTTGTTTTTACTGTAATTTTCTGGGTTTTCAGGATCCATGGAATTGGGCAAGATGTCTACATCTCTTATTCCCTTAATGTAGTGTTGTTAAATAGCTTCAAAACACAAGTCTGTTTTTCTGATAATTGAGAAATATTATTTAGAGATTTGTGTCCAAATTTAAATATAAACAAAAGTTCCTAACATGGTCCATAAGGCCCTGTATGATCTCTTCTGAACCTCTCACAGAACCAGTTGCTAGACCCTCAGGCAGACTCCAGGTGGGCTCATCTCTTGGCCTTGTAGGTCTTATCTTCCTACACATCTTCATACTCATATTGTTTATCACCTGAAAGGCTTATTCCAATATTTTAAAAATTTCACACATGTATGTAACGTGTTTTGGTCATATATACCCTGTTACCTTCTCTTATCCCCACCCACTCCTGATGAAATCTCTCCTCTTCCTAATAATGTCCTCTACTGTTTTACTGTTTTCGTGTGTGTGTGTCATATGTGCATATACTCATGTGTACACACATGCATGAGCATGGGCAACTAACTAACCAGTGGTTATGCCATAGAAGAAAATAACGCCTTTCTTCAGAGTGCTCTTAACTGTCAATGGATTCTCAGGATAGTGGTGGAGGGGCCTCCCAAGCCACCTCCCCACTGATGATGGGATGTTGATGGGCCTAGTATTGTGCAAATATTGTGCCACAATTAACCACAGCTGTGGCAGTTTCATGAGAACAGAAGACAGGGTTTCACATCTGTCCTCCCCAACCTCTGGCTCTTATTTTCTGCTGCTTCTTCCAGGATGTACCATGAGCCTTGGATAGGCTGATGGAGATGTCCTAGTTGTGGCTGGGCAGGTATTTATTCTCAGCATTTTGACCTGTTATATATCTTTCTATTACCCACTTTCTTCTAGAAGTTTCTCTGACAAAGGCTGCAAGTAATACTAACCTATGTGCCTAAGCACAAATATTTACTTGGAACCTTGACAGTACATCTTTTCAGCAGGTGACAGTAGTAGGTTCACCCCTAGGTTCTACAGTCTTCCTAGACATGGACATTCTTCAGGTCTACAATATCAAGCATGGGCTCCCTTCTGTGGAGTAGGCCGCAGAACAGTCAGTACAGTTTGTTACCCGTAACTTTCATTGTACTCGTTTACCTTTGCCTAACAGGTCAGGATTGGAATATGTAGTATTCAGCACTGAGTAAGACCATTGATGGCTTTCGCAGTGGCTTGCATAGAAACTTCCAGAAGAGTGAAAGCTAGCCAGCAGGGAGAAAGTTTCACCTTAGCTCCACCTTGGTTCCTCTGTGTCCTATCATGTGCTGTCTTCAGAATGTGGATCTTACCACATTCTTACCAAACAGTCTGCTGGGCAACAGGAGCAATGACAATAGCTTATATCACTTTGAGGGCCTCTGAGACTCTTTGACCAACAACTCATAGGGAGGTATTCCATTCCTGGCACAGGAATTTCTATTTAACCTGTGGCTACTGGGAGAAGCATTGTTTTAATATGAAAGTAATCACAAGGTTTGAACTGTAAAGGAATCATTTAATATACAGTGATTTTTTTCACCTTATAAGTCAACCTATAATAAACTGTGAAGGTGGTACTAGTGTGTTAGTATAACATCTTGCAGTGGGATGGGATGGAAATGGATTCTGACATTTCTACTCACTTAACTTTGGGACCTAGGATATATTAGCTGCTCCCATAAACTCCACATCCCTAATCTATAACCAGAACTTTACTATCTATTTCATAGGTCCTTAAAGTTCAAGGACTCCATGGAGCAGCCAGGGCACACACAGCAGTGTGAATTTTCTTTACAATTTAGATTCTTAAATAAGAATAGTTTCTGCCTAAGAGTTCTCCTAAGAACACTAACCTTTCTCACAAAGAATTATTGAAGGCATGATCAATTGACCCCTTTGGCCCCTAAAAGTGCCTAGCAGGTATGAGAGGAAATCTTTCTATTTCTTGCTTAGAAGTAATTTCTCATTGTCTTGTGTATCCGCCCTCTTCCAAATCTTACCTTCCTTTCTGGTACCTCTCTTACCCTCCTTTCATTTCTCCTCCCCCCCACTGAAGTTGAGCATGGTCACATGACACGTAGCGATGTGACTCTTGATATGTTTTTCATTAAGGCACTAAAGCTACCTGCCTCGCGATGCGCTGCTCTGGGAGATTTGCAGGGTTTCTAAGATGAGATCTGATGATTTCTGTTTCTTTTCTTTATTAGAAACTCGATGAATTTGGCTGTATCACAGTACAGGGTACTCAGAGAAGCCACATTCCATGACAAATCCACTTACTTAGTGGCTTCTGCTCTGTGTTTAGGGACAGTGGTTGGAGGCTTGGCAGGATTGCTTGGCAAGAATCCATGAGCCTTATTTGTCTCTCTTATAAAAAGACAGTTCTTTCCTCACTCAGCCCTCTCAGATGAAATTGAGAGGTCATTTCTGTATGAGACTTGGGTATAGAAATTCAGTTAAATTGGTATTTCCCCAGATCGAAGGAGAAGAAACATTTACGTCCCCATTTCCTCATTTGACTGGTATTGTTTCAAGCCCGGGACTCATATTTGCTGGGGAAAGTTTCAAAGGCTAAGTTAGGTCACACGAAGCTCCATTTTAATCTACTCCACAGAACTGTTAGACTCATCTGTTCATATCTATCTAGCCAGCCAGCTACCAGTCCTTAATTAACATATCTGTGCTTGTGTTGAACCATTCATTCACACTTTAGAAAATATTTAGTAAATAAACTCTTTCCTGTGTTTTAAATTTTTTTAAATTTATGTAACAAATGTATAGCCTGGAATTTATTGTGTAAACCAGACAGGCCTCAAACTTACAGAGACCTGCCTGCATTTGTTTCCTTAATACTGAGATAAAAGGCATGAGACATTATGCTAGTGTGTGTGTGTGTGTGTGTGTGTGTGTGTGTATGCGTGTGTGTTTTAAAAACAATCTTGTGTATGCTGCGCCGCAAGTATGATATGTATGGTGTGTGCACTTGTCAGTATAGATATGTGCAGTGCATCTACACGTGTATTGGATTCTGTACACCATTTTTTGAGATAGGATCTCTCACTGAACCGGAAGCCCATCGATTTGCTTGAATGGCTGAACAGCCTATCTGTGTACCTCTGCCTGTGCCTCTCCCCAAGCCCTGAGATTACAAATGTGTGCCATCCCACATGGCTTTTTTATGTTGGAGCTTGGAACCCAAAGTCAGGTCTTCACGATTTCGCAGCAGCACTTTATTGACTGGACCACCTCCCCCTATCCCTGCCCTGCTGGATATTCATCCTAGGCACTTGCAGGAAATAGTGAATAAATTCCATTCGGATTATTCCACCAAGGTGTTCGCCATCAGGCAAAGAAGTGGGGTGGGGATCCAGACGGACTGAAGACTCTCTCAGAAGCCCCAATGAAAGGACAAAAGGTGATTTCATTCTGTGTCCTTGTCCAGGGGTGGACTTTACAAGGCTGGTCTGGGGGCTTAGAGCCGGTGCCTGAAGAAGTTAAGGTTGTGGCTTCTGGGGACCCAATACTTTCCCCTTGGTTGTGTTTTCAGTCTTTAAGCAATTCTGTCTGAGGTATCCTGTGTTCTTTTTGCCAGCATTGTATAACAGCCCTCTGCTGACCTTGGCAGAACTTTTCCCTTACAAATAGTATACGTGATGCTGTACTTCTTAACAAACTTGGCATCTGGTCCCAGCTATTGTTTTTGTCTTCTTTATTTCTCGTTTTCTTCATTTCTTTTGCTTTGACTTCCAATCAACCCTTTACCTTATGGGACCCTTACTCCTGCTGGGTTGAGACAAGTGGGTACAGGCATGCTCAATCAGGAGTCTGTTTTCTTTGAATCCTGATAGGCAGGGAGCTTCAGGGATAGGCTAGTTGGAACAGCAGCATTCACAGCTCATCCTGAAAAGAACTGAGAGCTATGGGATTTACAGAATTTGTGGGAGATGACAGTTTCCAGAAAGACATGTTTTATCATCAGAGTTCCAGATCAGAGTTCTGAGCTCAGAAATGGCAAAGACGGAGTTTTACTGGAGATTTGGTTTCAACATAGGTTTTAAGCCATAACACTTGAAATTACTAAAACAGAGGCGATCCCATTGGGAGCTGAAAAACATAGCATCTGAGGGGAACATGCTTTGTGACAGGGTGTTGCTCAGACACTCTTTTACTGTCTTTCTGGTTGAGATGAGGGCCCTGTAGGGATCCTCAGTGCTGAGCAGATGGGTACCAGGCCAAGCCTCCCTTGCCTTTTTCACAGGCACAGTTTCACTGCTGCATTGTCTTACTTAATCTGGCCACGACATCAGCTGAGCAGATACTTTAAAAGTACAACGAACACCCATATATCTGTCACTTAACTCCAAAAATTGTAACATCTTGTCAAATTTGCTTCTTGCTGTATTTTTTTTCCTGAACTGTGCAGAAGGAAATTGCAGGCATCATAAAACTTCACCTTTAAATACCTCACATGTACCTCTTAGAAGTAAAGACCTTCTATCACAAACTGATGATACTGTTTTCACACCTGAGAGAATTAATAATTCTCCATGTGATTCAAAACAGTTCAAGTTATTCCTAAAATGTCTTTTCTGGCTTATTCCTTTGCTTTCTCAAGATTGGGCTCCAATTAAAGTTCATACCTTAAAATGCCTATTTTTTTAAGGGACACAGAAGCCAGTTGCTCCGCTGGAATGGAGATGGATAGAGGTCAATAAAGCCATAGACTGTGAACCTGGAGTTCTGGAAGGCAGTGAAGTAATCCATGGCTACGAATTCTGCCTTGTGAGAAGTTCTCAGATAGAGTTTCCATGGAACAATCGTGGTTCTAAAAAGTATCTTAGATACTGTCCCATGGTTGCTGACATTTTATTTTGTCAAATGTAAGGAATCAGAAAAGAGTCTATCATCTGATAGTACCATGGTTTAACTAACAAGTGACATTTTAACGCTAAAGTCAAGGTCATGGTTTGAGACTATAGGGCATTTTTGCAGACATCAGGCGCCACTTGTCTTGCTTAAGGCTCTACATCTGTCAAATGACTGAGCTTGTGCATGAGGGATGGGGGACTTGATGCCAAGAGAGACCTATCAGTGAGGAATGCACGGAGAAGGTTGGAGCAGATTAAGGGAACCTTAGAGGTTTCCATGTGGACTATGAATCCTGTCTCTCTTCTTTGGGCATCTGCAGGTGAAAATGTATCCCTCTGAGATGGATGTTCTTGGCTGTCAATTTGACTATATCTGGAATAAACTATAATCCAAAAATGGAGGGCACACTTGTGATCCAGACCTTGAGGCAAAAAGACAACAGGCATCAAGATCCAGATCTTAAGGCTGGGTGACACACACCTTTAATTCAGACCTTGAGTCTAGAAGGCACACCTTTAGTCTGGGTCACACGGTCTGCTGGAAGGATAAGGGTGGAAGGAGGGTGTGTTCCTTCTTTTCCTGCTTCCATTCCTTCACTGGCACTGGAGCCTACTTCTTAGGGATTCTAGCATATACAAAAGACCAGCTGAGACATCCAGCCTTGTGGTACTGAGCAAATCTAGATTTTTGTCTTTTCTATTTGCAGCTAGCCATTGTTGGCTTGCAGCCTATAAGTCACTCCAATATATTCCCATGTATATGGGAATATATACAGGAATACACATGCACACACACATATATGTATTACACATATGTATTCATTGTATAAGTTCTGTGACTCTAGAGAACCCTAATACACCCTCAGCCAACATTTTATCAAAAAATTTCAAATACCCAGCAAGGACGCACTCACATTCCTACCATCTATACACTGCCGTTTGGTTGGCTCTCCCTCCCAGTTTCATCACCTACCCCTCAGAAGTAGGAAGTATTTGCATATCGGTCTTCCACCCTGTGTAGGACCCTACTATAAGCTCTTGTTTTCACCTATTGCCTGACTGTGACCTCCCACTTCATTCCCACAGTCCCAGTATATTGTCAGAAGGCTTGTTTTGTACGCTGGTCCACAGGGTGAAGGCTGTTCAGGTTCAACCGCTAGATAAGGGAATTCCTCAGGTTTTTCTGTTTGCTTCTTCCCTTGGTTTTTGTTTTTCTTGAGACAGGGTCTCTCTACTTAGCCTTGTCTGTGTTGACACTCAATGTGTAGATCAGGCTAGCCTTGAACTCACAGAGATACCCCTGCCTCTACCTCCTGAGTGCTGGGATTAAAGGCGTATGCCACCACACCCAGCTTCCCTCAGGTATTCTTGATGGTTCAGCCACAAGGTTGTGATATACATATGCACACAACACACATACAACATGGTACCCTGTGCCCAGCTCCATTTCTGCACAAGCCTGGCTTGTGTGAGACACATGCATTTCCTGCTTTAAATGGTTAATATGAGAGAGGAGTGTTGAAGTCTCCAACTATTAGTGTGTGTGGTTTGATGGCTGCCTTGAGTTCTAGAAGTGTTTCTTTTTACATAAGTGGGAGCTTTTATATTAGGGGCATAGATATTCAGGATTGAGATTTCATTCTGATGGATTTTTCCTGTTATGAGTATAAAGTGTCCCTTTCCATCTCTTCTGATTGATTTTAGTTTGAAGTCAACTTTGTTGGAAATTAGTATGGCCACACCCGCTTGTTTCTTAGGGCCATTTGCTTGATAAACCTTTTCCCAACCCTTTACTCTGAGTAGGTGTTTCCCAGCCACCCGAACAATCCCACAGAAACTATATTAATTACTACACTGTTTGACCAATGGCTTAGGTGTATTTCTAGCTAGCTCTTACGTCTTAAATTAACCAATTTCTATTAATCTATCTATCACTATAAGGTTGTGGCCTATAGTAAGGTTAAGGTGCCTGCCTTTTTTGGCAGCTACATGGCATCTGCCTCCTTCAGCTACACGGTGTCTCCCTGACTCTGTCTACCATTGTCTGAGGTTTTTGTCCCACGAGGTCCTTGTGCTGCCTGGTTCCCGCAATCATTAAGTGCCAAAGAAATCACACAGAGGTCTACATTAACTATAAACTGATTGGCCCATTAGCTCAGGCTTCTTTTTAACTCTTATAAGGTATATTAGCTCATTATTCTTGTCTATGTTAGCCACATGGCTTGGTACCCTTTTCAGTGGGGCAGTCACATTTTGCTTCTTCTGCGGTGGGCTCACAACTGCAGAAAGAGCTTCCTTCTTCTCAGAATACTCCTGTTCTCATTGACCTACCTCTACTTCCTGTCTGGTTGTCCTTCCTATACTTCCTGCCTGGCTACTGACCAATCAGCATTTATTTAAAATGTGATTGACAGAATACAATTGTCCCTCACCAGCTTACTCTCTTTATATATCTCTTCCAGACTGGCTATATTCTGCCCTCCCATAGGCCAAAGTAGCTTTTTTATTAACCAATGGTAATAAAACATATTCACAGCATACAGTGGGTAATCCACATCAATCCCATGTATTTCACACATTATTTATGCATGCCACATACTCCATACACTCTATATTTACCATGTACAAATACTACATACACCATGGCACACATACCTCATATGGACATGTACATAAAATGGCCCCCATGGGCCCATAAGGAATGACACTCTTAGGACACATAGCTTTGATGGAGTAGGTATGGCTTTGTTGAAGAAGGAGTGGCCTTGTTGGAGGAAGTGCATCACTGGGTGTGGGCTTTGAAGTCTCAGATGCTCAAGCCATGCCTAGTGTGGCGTTCTCTTTCTTCTGCCTGAAGATCCAGATGTAGAATTCCCAGCTCCTTTTTCAGTACTATGTTTGCCTGCATACCACCATGATTCCTACCATGATGATATTGGACCAAACCTCTGAACTGTAGCCAGCCCCAATTACATGTTTCCCTTAATAAGAGTTGCCATTGTCATGATGTCCCTTCACACCAGCAGAAGCCCTAAATAAAATGCATACATAACAAACACACATGTATCAAATACACCATACACAACAGTATCACATATATATCATACTCATATTAGTATCACTTCATACATGTACCACACTACACACACATACACACACACACATAATTTCTCCTCTCCTTCCACCTTTATCTTTCCCAGAGCTGACTTGTCTCTGTTCTGAATTTTGTTACACACACACACACACACACACACACACACACACACACACACACGGCAAATAGAACAAAAACTGTAGCCTGCAATTCTCAGCTCCAGATGACAAACAGCTGCCTGAGTGACATCTGAGATTGTGCGTCCTATGAATGCATGGTTGCCAGGAAGAGAGGACTATTTTTTTTTCTTTAATTTTTACATTTAGAAAAGTGTCTATTTCAGAGAATTGCATACCCACACAAACAAACAGGCAAGAACTGCAGCCAACTAAGGAATAACTGACAGAGATAAAGCCCCAGCAAAACAACTTCTGAAATGTCTATTCAACCAGAGTTTGTGGGTGAATTCTTGTGAATTTGTCTTATTTTCAGTGGCGGCAACTAATGTCTTTCAGAAAGGCACAGGGCTGTGAATTAGGGGTCAAACTTGGAATCTGCTGAGAAGCCCGCGAGGCTCTCTCCACAGTGACAGACCCTAATGTGAAGCCTGAATCTGCTGAGATGCCCATGAGGCTCTGTCCACAGTGACAGACCCTTATGCGAAGCCTGGAATTTGCTGAGATGCCTGAGAGGCTCTGTCCACAGTGACAAACCCTCATTTGAAGCAGAAACAGGTGTGCAACGTTTTCTCAGAGCATCCAGTTTTCTTTCATCTGATATGCAAATTTAAAAAATACTAGCTTGTAGAGCTCTGTGAAGTTAGTTCACCTAGGGATTGTGTCTGGTTTTGTTGCCCTGGTGTGTCTGATGACATGGTCACTTGCTTGGCTATTTCCTCACCCTGGTTCTCAGTGGCTGGCGATAATTCTATAACCCTTGTGTTGCTGAGGTAGGTAATACTCTTGGTCCAGTGTTTCCTTGTTCCAGCTTTTAGCAAGACCCCCCGATCCCTCTCTGGCGTCCACTGTAGAAAGAAGGGGACAATGACAGTCCCCAAAGAGGCATCCAGTATCCTCAGCACCTTGGCCTCCACCTTTAAAGCTATGGAAGAAGGAACGGCTTGACATCTAGGACACTTTAGAAGCTAGAGGAAGTCTCCTTGGGTCTCTTGAGTTTAGAGGCAGAGGATACCAGTGGGGACAGATCTGGGGCTGTAGAGGAAGCTGGGCTCTCAGGAGGGAGCTCTGAGCTGGTCTCTGGCCTTCCCTTCACGTGCTGTCTTGTGGCATCCATCCAGATGGTTGTGGACAAGGATGCATGTGCATTATACTGTTTTCCTGATGTGGCATTAGTCTCTAGAGATGTTTGAAGGGTGGAAAAATTTCTGAATCCTGAAACTCTTTGGAGTGGGAGAAGAAATGATCCCATCAACGTTGGAATGATGGTGGAGTCTGGAACATACTGAGTACTTAATAAACCTTCAGTAAGGGTGGAAAGGAACAGTTTCACCAGAGATGAAAAAGTCATTTGTAGCTTATGACCATTCAGAGAGATGTTATGTGTCCTGGGGACTAGCATGGACAGTTTTGTAGGGAAAAGAGACACCTTCATGGAGTCAGCAGCACCTCAGCCCTTCAGCTCTCTTGGGAGCCGTGGAATCCCCCTATTTAGTGCCCTTACTTCTGCTCTGAATGTGGAGAGGACTTTGTAAAAGACTTCAGGTCATCACTGAGAAAATCATTTAGGTTCCCAACCTTCCTAATGCTGCAGTCCTTTAATACAGCTCCTCATGTTGTGGCAACCTCAAACCATAAAATTACTTTCATTGCTACTTCACAACTGTAATTTTGCTGTGACTATGAATCATATTATAAATATATGATTGCAGGGTATGTGCTATATGAACCCCCAAGCAGTCTCAACCCACAGGTTGAGAACTGTTGCTTTACGGGCAAAGATAGGGATGAAACTTTTTTAACTGATTTTTATTGGGCTCTACATTTTTCTCTGCTCCCCTCCCTGCCTCTCCCCTTTCCTTTAATCCTCCTCCAAGATCCCCATGCTCCCAATTTACTCAGCAGATCTTGTCTTTTTCTACTTCCCATGTAGATTAGATCCATTTAAGTCTCTCTTAGTGTCCTCATTGTTGTCTAAATTCTCTGGGATTGTGATTTGTAGGCTGGTTTTCTTTGTTTTTGTGCAAACCAGAATTGTCCTTAAAACTAAACCCATACAGGACCAAAGAAGACAGCAAGCATGAATTGAGCAGGAACCAGGGAAGAGGAGAAAGTGTGCCAGCTGGGGAACATTTGAATTTACCCTGAATCTTTGGGTTGTGTTAAAACAAACAAACAAAAACACCCCCCCAAACCTGTGGAGACCATGCTGTCTGAAGAGGTGGGCATCATAACTTGGATATTTTGGAGATTGTCTCGGTTCACAAATCCCGAGGATGCAGGGACTTAGGGCAGCCACACGGTTTTTCGGGGGGGGGGGGGGGGGAGTGACTTTCCGATGTCCAGGCTGCTCTGTGCTTCTGCTCATCCAATAGAGGTGGGATCATAGTTTGCAGAGGCAGTGGCAGGCTCCGTCTACTTGGAACAGTGCATATGCAGCCTTGTCAGCAAACGGCTACACCTTTTCTTAGTCGGGAGTCTCTTTCCAGAAGGTGGCCCTAGAAAGTTGTGCCAGGCTGAGTTTGGCTGAGCCCACTTCCTGTTCTGTGATTCGGGCAACCAATGCGCAGCTGCTCTGAAACCTGAAAGTCTGAGACAAATTTGAAACCTGAACAGGTTTTTCTCTTCCTTTTCTCTTAATGGCAAATGTTCCAAGCTGCAAATGAAAGTGCTTCCGCAGTTGGCAGAAAAGATGTGGACAAGGAGGTTATCAGGAGAGAGAAGAAAGGGCTTGCAAGAGCCACTGACAAATATGGGAGACACATGTCTCTGAATCAGTCTGTGCTTATCTTCTGAGGGCCTGAGATGGCATGGAACTCTCTGTGAGTAGGTGGTTGTGTAAAGCCAATCCAATCCCCCTTTGAAGTTCACAGGTGCCTTGAGAATATTTGTAAGGGAGCACTCTGTGAAAGACTGGTCTTGACTAGTTGACGAAACAGTCATTCTCAGTCTGTTGACATCATTTAAATAATTCTGAAGGGACAGGTAGATGACTTTTGGTTAAGACCTACTGCTCTTGGGTGAGACCTGGTTTTGGTTCTCAAAACCTGTAGCTGGCATCTCATACGTGCTAGTAGTTCCAGTCTAATGCCTTCTGCTGGCCTCTGTGAGTACCTGCATACATGTGGGGCACATACATCCTCCCAGAACTTGGATTACACAGACACTCAGGAAGTTAAAAATAAAACTAATCTCCAGATAGTTCAGAAACAATACATTTCTTCAGTTTCTTCATTCTGATTTAATTCCAGCTAGAACTCTTTTGATACGTTCTTATCTTAGGCCTTTCTGATGGTAAGGAACAAAAATCCAACTGCAGTTATAACCAAAAAAAAAAAAAAAAACCTGGAAGTTGCCTGATAATGTCTTTCCAGTAAAACAAAGGCTAAATAAGGGCCAAGGGAGGGAGGAAATGGTTCTGACCCTCATTTTGGGAACAGCCTTTGAGAAGGTTGCTCTCATGTCAGGATGGGGTAGATGAATCTGCTGATATCCTCAGAGTTTAAGCCAGTCAACGGGCAACTTGTTTTAGGACTGGCTGTTCCTGTCGAGACTGTAGATCCCAAAGATGAAGAATGGCTTGGAAGGGAGGGTAAGATTCAGGCTGCAGCTTGTGCCTGCTCCAGGGATCGTCAAATGAGGGGTGCATAGAGAACAGGGGTGTATCTCAAACCTGGGCAGTGTAGGACTGTGTTTCTGTACTGCTCTTCCTTCCCTGGCTAAGTTCCATCCAGGAGGGCACCGTCTGAAATGCATGGAAAAGGAGGTGCCATACCTAGGTTTTAAATGGCAATTGAGTTTCAAACAACTTTGCCTCCCCTTTTAAAAAGTAGACATTACCTCTTTTGAAAAATCATGAAATTCAAAGCCCCCAACAAACACCCAGAAGTTCACTCTATAGAAACAAATACTGCTAGTGTATATTGGCTTCCCTTTATGTTTTTTTCCTATTAATTTTCACACTGCTGATATCAAGCTGCGATTATAAAATTGTATCCTTTATTATCATCATTAGCTTTTGGCTAATGATGAGTTTTAAGGCATCTACAACATCGCATGTCCCCAGTTCCTAAGAGCTACAGTTTTCTGAGTGTTTTGGACTGGGTTCTTAAGTACATCCACAGTCAGCACAACCCCGGCCTCTAGGTTGTGATGAAGGGGTTGTGGCATCCAGGGCTAACTAGCTGCCTTAGTTACAGGCAGAATGCCTAGGGGCAGGTGGCTGCAGACTCTGGTCACAGTGTAGAAGCACAGCACGAAAGGACGAGTCTGACTTCAGGAAAATGTGGATTTCTATGTTTGCCTTGCTCCCTACCTACAGCTTTCAGTAAGTTTTCTCATCTGAAATGCAAGGTGATAAATGACTGGAGATTTTCTAAAAATATAAAGTATGTAATGGGAAACTTGAATATATAGCATATAATATCTAAATAGATATCAAATATGAAATATACAATATGAGTTATATGATACTATTTTATTGTAAGTGACAGCCTAGCTTATAGGAAAAGGGCATAGCTTTTTGTGAGGGAACAGCTCATGGTGAGCAAGGAAGCTGCCCTCTACCCGTTAGGGACAGTAGTACTTTTTGATTTGGCTGAAAGGGAAGAAGGAAGAAACATATATAGAGTCTGCTCAGGAGACAGGAGAGTCCAAGTCAGCAAGCTTGGCAGTGTTTTATGATATTTTGTTTGTGTTCTGACAAACAAAGCTTTCTGGTGATCAGAGGGTAGAGCTAGCCACTAGTTAATCATAGAGACCAGGCAGTGGTGGCACACACCTTTAATCCCAGCACATGGGAAAATCACCCCTTTAATCCCAGCATTGGGAGGTGGAGACAGAATCCCCTATTCAGTCTGAGGATTCGTAGAGACAGGATCTCCCCAGCTGGTCTGAGGATTCGTAGAGACAGGATTCCCCCCGATGCAGTCTGATGATTCATAGAGACAGGATCCCCCATTTGGTCCGAGGATTCGTCGAGAAGTGACTGTAGTTGATCTGTTTTCTGGTCTTCAGCTTTCCCTTTCGATACTGACTCTGGGTTTTGATTGTTCAGACTAATTAGAATCGTGCTTCATGGTAGTGTCTGACCCTCTGCAGTTAACCAAGCCCTCGGTGTTTCTCATGGCACAGGGAGAAGTTGGGAGTCTTTTCAGTTTTCTCTGTGCCCTGGCTTTCTGTTTCATTTCCTGACAGGCCTTTCTAGAAGACTGACATTTAAGGTCTGTGTTTTACTGTTAATTTTCAGAATTGCAAGAAAAGCTCTTAGAGAATAACATCAGCTTCTACTTAGTGTGGATTTGTGGACTTGCCCTGGCACATGGTGAGACCTGTCTGGGTAGTGAACACCATCCTTTGAAATCCTGTGAGCAGAGCATGGGCAACCTGGGATGAGCTGGGCTTCCAGATATTTTATTCCCACTCTCAGGAGGATTGCTTGGTCGTGAGTATAACATTATCATCAATGGCCATAGTGTCCTCGGACAATTCACATATTTTCTTCAGAATAAGTACACCACCTTCCGCATGACAAGGTTTTGAGGACTATGTAGTCATGTCTAACACATCTAAGACGGCTCCTTTTCCTTTCTGCTTGAGAGACATTTCCTTGACCCATCACTATTGAGCTGTCACACATGCATGCATGAACATGTGTCACACAGAGAAGCACATACACACATGTTAATGTGTACATTAGTTGCATGTATGTATAGATACGCACAAGCATATAGCCACACATACACATGGGCACTTAAGCACATAGACAAATATACGTATGAGATGACATGTGTGTATGCATGTTCAGAAGTCCACTCCTGCCCTCATACATGTGCGTGTTCATATATACACATGCATGCATGCGGACTATAGTCCACCCATACTGTTCTCTCCAGTTCCTTCAACATGCCATGCATTTTCTCAGTTGTATGATTTCATAAGCATTTTTCCCTCACTAGAAAAGTATCTTTGCTCATCATCCAGTCGACTCCTCCTCATTTTGCATGATCCATGTCAAATGTCAACATTTTCCGTGAAGCATTTCCCTAGACAAGATTATTAGCTCCGTCTTCGTCTCTCCTGGAAACTGTGAGTGGGTAGAGGGAGATAGAGCTCATTTATCTCTGGTCCCCAGCAACCTGACACAGAGTTGGGGATCCTGACTAATTGCCTAATGCTGGACAAACAGGTGCCGAGTTTTCTTCTGCCAGGTTCCTCAGTTTGTGATCCCTTTAAAAAAGGACTAGGGGGAGGGCATTTTCTGGGGGAGAAATGCCGCTCAGGAAACTCTGGAAAGATGAGAGGCAGGGGCCTTGCAGAGGCAGAGTCAGGGCCGTCCCAGGTGGAAACAAAAGGAAGGAAGAAACATTCTGTTCCCACAGCCGTGTCAGCTCAGCTGTCTTGGGCCAAGGACACCGCCTGTGAAATACAGATTCGGAGATAGGGGAGCCTGGTAAGTAGGAAAGGTAGCTATCCTGGATGAGTAGAGGGGTGAAGAGCAGCTGTCTTCTTAAGGTGGGGATCCCATGAGTGGCCATGGGGAGTAGTGGGGATTAAGGGGATAAGGCTAGCAAGTCAAGTGAGCTGGGCAAATGTTTCATCTCAGGACCTTATTATTCCCTGAAAACATTGTCGAAGACCTTGGGGAGTTTGTGTTTAATTTGGTTTATATAAAATAAATATTTACCCATTATTAATTACAGTGTAACAATTTTAAGATATAAATGAACTAATTAAAATAATAGAATAAATTAATTGCTTGAAATTATAGTAATTCATACTTAAAATTATGTGTATTATAATAAAAATTGGTGAGAAGGTATGCTCACAGCTTTTACTGCTGCCTGGTTTGATAGATGATACCTGGTACTAACTTCTGCCTTTGCATGCAGTTGAGTAGATTCAGTAAAGAGAATCTTCGCATTTTCATCATCCAACCAATCCCTTCAGGGGCCTCATGTGATTTTGTGATATCCCATGTCAGGCCTGTCCTCTGAAAAATCCCATGTAATGCAAGGAAAACTCACGTGTTAGGAAAATAGCTGGATGTCCCAGACTCTCTGAAAGGGTCATTAGGACTTTGGAAACATGTTGGATGAAGCCATATTGAAGTGCTGGTGCTCATGGTTTCTTTCTGCAGGGAGAGCTTTGTGTCTTGGCTGTCACTGTAGACCAAACACCATCGCCAAAAGCAACTTGAGGAGGGAAGGGTTTAACTCATCTTATATGTCCATATCAGAGTCCTTCATTGCAGAAGTGGGGATAGGAACTGGCAGTAACTGAAGCCACGGAGGAGTGCTGCTTGCTGCCTTGCTCCCTCCTGATTTGCCTCACTTTCTTTTCTTTTTTTTATCCTATATTTATTTATGGTTTTTCATGTTTTGGTTTATATTTAAAAATGTCCATCTCCTCCCCCCTACTCCCCCTTCCCTTCCCTCCTCCCCCCCTTCCCTCCCCTCCCCTCCAACCATACCTCCCCTTCCTCCCTCTCCAGGCCAAGGAGCCATCAGGGTTCCCTACTCTATGTTAAGACCAAGGTCCTCCCAACTCCCCCCAGGTCCAGGAAGGTGATCGACCAAGCTGAGAAGGCTCCCACAGAGCCCGTCCATGCAGAAGAATCAGAGCCCAGCACCATTGTCCTTTGCTTCTCAGTCAGCCCCACTGTTGGCCACATTCAGAGAGATGGGTTTGGTCTCATGATCCATCAGTCCCATTCCAACTGGAGTTGGTGATCTCCCATTAGTTCTGTCCCACTGTCTCCATGAGTGAACGCACCCCTCATGTTCCTGACTTTCTTTCACATGTTCTCTCTCCTTCTGCTCCTCATCAGGACTTGGGAGCTCAGTCCAGTGCTCCAATGTGGGGCTCAGTCATTTTCTCATCTATCGCCAGGTGGAGGTTCCCTCACGGTCCTGACTTTCTTTCTCATGTTCTCTCTCCTTCTGCTCCTCATCAGGACCTTGGGAGCTCAGTCCGGTGCTCCAATTGTGGGGCTCAGTCACTTTCATCTATCGCCAGGTGGAGGTTCTATGGTGATATGCAAGAAAATTCATCAGTATGGCTATAGGAACTGGCCTTTTCAGGCTTCCTCTCCTCAGCTGCCCAAGGAACTAACTGGCGGCGTCTCCTAGAAACCTGGGAACCCCTCTAGGCTCAAGTCTCTTGACAACCCTCAGATGGCTCCCTAAATTAAGATATATGCTTCCCTGCTCCCATATCCACCCTTCCTGTATCCCAAGCATCCCATTCCTCCGAGCTCCCCCCATTCTCCCCTTCACAGCTTTTCTCTCCGCATCTTCCTTGGCCACGTCTCGCCCCACCCTCAGTTCCCCAATTTTTTGCCTGGCGATCGTGTCTACTTCCAATATCCAGGAGGATTACTATATCTTTTTAGAGGGGTTCACCTTCTTATTATCTTCTCAAGGATCCCCAATTATAGGCTTGATGTCCTTTAATTATGGCTAGAAACTGATTATGAGTGAGTACATCCCATGTTCATCTTTTTGGGTCTGGGTTACCTCACTCAGAATAGTGTTTTCTATTTCCATCCATTTGCCTGCAAAATTCAAGATGTCATTGTTTTTTACCGCTGAGTAGTATTCTAGCATGTATATATTCCATAGTTTCTTCATCCATTCTTCCACTGAAGGGCATCTAGGTTGTTTCCAGGATCTGGCTATTACAAATAATGCTGCTATGAACATAGTTGAGGCAAATGCTTTGTAGTATGATTGGGCATCTCTTGGGTAGATTCCCAATAGTGGAATTGCTGGGTCCCTGGGGTAGGTGATCCCAAATTTCCTGAGAAACCGCCACACTGCTTTTCCAAAGTGGTTGCCCAAGTGTTGTATTCACACCAGCAATGGATGAGTGTGACCCCTTACCCCACACCTCTCCAGCAAGGTTATTATTGGTTGTTTTGGATTTTAGCCAATCTGACCAGGTGTAAGATGATATCTCAAAGTTGTTTTGATTTGCATTTCCCTAATAGCTAGGGAGGGTTGAGCATGACCTTAAGTGTCTTTTGGCCATTCGAACTTCTTCTGTTGAGAATTCTCTGTTCAGTTCAGCGCCCCATTTTTTAATTGGGTTATTAGGCATTTTACAGTCTAGTCTCTTGAGTTCCTTATATATTTTAGAGATCAGACCTTTGGTCAGTTGCAGGGTTGGTGAAGATCTTTTCCCAGTCAGTAGGCTGCCTTTGTGTCTTAGTGACAATGTCCTTTGCTTTACAGAAGCTGCTTGCTCAAGCTTCAGGAGGTCCCATTTATTCAATGTTGCCCTTAATAGTCTGTGCAGCTGGGGTTATTGTAAAGGAAACAGGTCCCTGTGCCCATTTGTTGTAGAAGTACTTCTCACTTCTCCTCTATCAAGCTCAATGTGTTCAGATTAATATTGAGGTCTTTAATCCATCTGGACTTGAGTTTTGTGCATGGTGATATATATGGATCTACTTTCATTCTTCTACAGGTTGACATCCAGTTATGCCAGCACCATTTGTTGAAGATGCCCTCTTTCTTCCATTGTGTACTTTTGGCTCCTTTATCAAAAATCAGGTGTTCAGTAGGTTTGTGGTTTAAGATCCGGGTCTTCTATACGATTCCATTGGTCAACTTCTCTGTTTTTATGCCAATACCAATCCGTTTTCAATACGGTAGCTTTGTAATAGAGTTTGAAGTCAGGGATGGTAATGCCTCCAGAAGAACCTTTATTGTATAAGATGTTTTTGGCTATCCTGGGGTTTCTTGTTTTTCCATATAAAGTTGATTATTGTCCTCTCAATCTCTGTGAAGAATTTTAATGGGACCTTGATTGGGATTGCAGTGAATCTATAGATTGCTTTTGGTAGAATTGCCATTTTTACTATGTTGATCCTCCAATCCACGAGCAGGGGAGATCCTTCCATTTTCTGGTATCCTCTTCAATTTCTTTCTTCAAAGACTTAAGTCTTGTCAAATAAATCCTTCCTTCCTTGGTTAGAGATACTCCCAGAATATCTTATGCTATTTGTGGCTATTGTGAAAGGTGATACTTCTCTGATTTCCCTCTCTCTCTGCTTCCTTATCCTTTGTGTATGGAGGGCGACTGAATTTTTTGGAGTTGATCTTGTAACCTGCCACGTTTACTGAAGGAGTTTTATCAGCTGTAGGAGTTCTTTGGTGGAGTTTTTTGGGGTCGCTTATGTATACTATCATATCATCTGCAAATAATGAAAGTTTAACTTCTTTCTTTCCAATTGAATCCCCTTGATTCCCTTATTGTTGTCTTATTGCTATTGCTAGAACTTCAAGCACTATATTGAAGAGATAAGGAGAGAGTGGACAGCCTTGTCGTGTTCCTGATTTAGTGGGATAGCCTTGAGTTTCTCATCCGTTTAATTTGATGTTAGCTGTCCGGCTTGCTGTAAATAGCTTTTATTATATTTAGGAATGACCCTTGTATCCCTAATCTCTCCAAGACCTTTATCATGAAAAGGGTGCTGAATTTTGTCAAATGCTTTTTCCAGCATCTAATGAGATGAACATATGGTTTTTTTCCTTCAGTTTTTTATCTGATGGATTACATTGATAGATTTTCAGTATGCTTGAACCAGCCCTGCATCTCTGGCATGAAGCCTACTTGATCGTAGTGGATAATTTTTCTAATGTGTCTTGGATTCGGTGTTGCCAGTATTTTATTGAGAATTTTTGTGTCAATGTTCATGAGTGAGATTGGCCTGTAATTCTCTTTCTTGGTTGAGTCTTTGTGTGGTTTAGGTATCAGGGTAACTGTAGCTTCATAGAAGGAATTTGGCAGTGACTCTTGTGTTTCTATATTATGAAATACCTTAAGGAGTATAGGTATTAGGTCTTCTTGGAAGTTCTGGTAGAATTCCGCATTGAAACCATCTGGTCCTGGGCTCTTTTTGGTAGGGAGGTTTCTGATAACAGTTTCTAATTCTTTCGCGACTAACAGGACGATTTAGAGCATTTACCTGGTCCTGGTTTAAACTTTGGTATATGGTATTTATCTAAAAAAAATGTCCATTTCTTTTACATTTTCCAATTTTGTGGCATACAGGCTTTTGTAGTAAGATCTAATGATTTCTCTGAATTTCCTCTGTGTCTGTGGTTATGTCCCCCTTTTCATTTCTGATCTTAGTTAATTTGCGTGTTCTCCCTCTTGCTGTTTGAATTAGTTTAGCTAAGGGTTTGTCAATCTTGTTGATTTTCTCCAAGAACCAGCTTTTTGTTTCATTGATTCTTTGGATTGTTTCCTGTGTTTCTATTTTGTTGATTTCTGCCCTTAGTTTGATTATTTCCAGTCTTCTACTTCTCCTAGGTGAGTCTGCTTCTTTTTTTTCCAGAGCTTTCAGGTGTGCTGTTAAGTCACCGATGAGTGCTTTCTCCGTTTTCTTTAAGTGGGCACTTAGTGCTATGAACTTTCCTCTTAGCACTGCTTTCATTGTGTCCCATAGGTTTGAGTATATTGTGTCTTGGTTTTCATTAAATTCAAGAAAGACTTTAATTTCTTTCTTTATTTCTTCCTTGACCCAGCTGTAGGTTCAGTAGTTGACTGTTCAGTTTCCATGAGTTTGTGGGCTTTCTGGGGGTAGCATTGTTGTTGATTTCTAATTTTAATCCATGGTGATCCGATAAGACACAGGTGGTTACTAATTTTTTTTGTAACTGTGGAAGTTTGCTTTGTTACCAAGTATATGGTCAATTTTCGAAAAGGTTCCATGAGCCACAGAGAAGAAGGTATATTCTTTCCTATTTGGGTGGAGTGTTCTATAGATGTCTGTTAAGTCTATTTGGTTCATTACCTCCATTAAGTCTTTCAATTCTCTGTTAGGTTTCTGTCTGATTGACCTGTCCATTGGTGAGAGAGGAGTGTTGAAGTCTCCAACTATTAGTGTGTGTGGTTTGATGGCTGCCTTGAGTTCTAGAAGTGTTTCTTTTACATAAGTGGGAGCTTTTATATTAGGGGCATAGATATTCAGGATTGAGACTTCATTCTTATGGATTTTTCCTGTTATGAGTATAAAGTGTCCCTTTCCATCTCTTCTGATTGATTTTAGTTTGAAGTCAACTTTGTTGGAAATTAAGTATGGCCACACCCGCTTGTTTCTTAGGGCCATTTGCTTGATAAACCTTTTCCCAACCCTTTACTCTGAGTAGGTGGCCTGTCTTTGTGGTTGAGGTGTGTTTCTTGTAAACAGCAAAATGTTGGATCCTGTTTTCGTATCCAGTCTCTTAGCCTGTGCCTTTTTATAGGTGAATTGAGTCCATTTATATTAAGTGATATTAATGACCAGTGGTTGTTAACTCAGTCATTTTTAGTAGTAGAGTTTGTGTGTTTCCCTTCTTCTAGTTGTGCTGGTGAAGGGTTGTTAGATGCCTGAGTTATTGTAGGCGTTGTTGGACTCCTTGGTTTGTGATTTTCCTTCTATTACTTTCTGCAAGGCTGGATTTGTGGCTACGTATTGTTTAAATCTGTTTTTGTACTGGAATATCTTGTTTTCTCCATCAATGGTGAATGCAAGCTTTGTTGGGTATATTAGTCTAGGCTTGCATCCATGTTCCCTTAGTGGCTGTAGCACATCTATCCAAGCTCTTCTGGCTTTCATGGTTTCCATTGAGAAATCAGGTGTAATTCTGATAGGTTTCCCTTTATATGTTACTTGACCTTTTTCCTTTGCAGCTCTTAATATCTGTTCTTTATTCTGTATGTTTTGTGTTTTGATTATTATATGGCGTGGGGATGCTTTCTTTTGATCCGGTCTATTTGGTGTTCTGTAGGCTTCTTTTACCTTCATAGGAACATCCTTCTTTAGGTTGGGGAAGTTTTCTTCTATGATTTTGTTGAATACGTTTTCTGGGCCTTTGAGTTGTAATTCTTCTTCTTCTACCCCAATTATTCTTAGGTTTGGTCTTTTCATGGTGTCCCAGATTTCCTAGATGTTTTGTGTTAAGAATTTGTTAGATTTGTTTAGTTCTTTAATCTGTGAATTTATTTCCTCTCTAGTATCTTCAGAGTCCGAGATTCTTTCTTCCATCTCTTGTATTCGGTTGGAAATACTTGTCTCTGAAGTTTCTGTTCATTTACTTAGAGTTTCCATTTCCAGTCTTCCCTCAGATTGTGTTTTCTTCATTACCTCCATTTCATTTATCAGGTCTTGTACTGTTTCCCTTACTTGTTTGATTGCTTTTTCTTGTTTTTCTTGTGTATCTTTGAGAGATTTATTTATTTCGTCTACTTTTTTGTTTGTCATCTCCATTTCTTTTTTCTTCTGAATTTTTTTCCAGTTTATTAATTTTTTATTAAAAATTTCCATCTCCTCCCCTCCTCCTCCCCCTTCCCTCCCCTCCCCTTCACCCACACCCCCACTCCCTCCCTCTTGAGGCCAAACAGCCATCAGGGTTCTCTACACTATGTTGAGTCCAAGGTCTTCCCAACTCGCCGCAGGTCCAGGAAGGTGAGCAACCAAACTGACAAGGCTCACACAGAGCCCGTCCATGTCGTAGAGACCAAATCATCTCCATTTCTTTATGGCAGTTTTTTACCTCCTGTTTAAGGTCCTCTATTATTTTCATAAAGTACTGTTTAAGGTCGGTTTCTTCTATATCTTCTGGGGTAGGGTGTTCAATTCTTGTTGTTTCGGGATGTCTGGATTCTGATGATGTCATGTTGCCTTTCATGTTGTTGGAGGAGCTCCTGCATTGGCGCCTGCCCATCCCTTCCTTCAAATAGAGCTGGGAGGTGCTTGGTGTCCTAGACCAATCTTTGCTGTGACTGAATCTGGTTGGATCTCCCCAGTGCCAGAGGAGGACCTATTCCTTGTGTCACAATCTGAAGAAGCCCGCACTCCCTTGCAGGAATCCTCGGACCTGCCTGGAGGCCAGAGTCTGACCCCTTTGGGTGGATGGCCTTAGTACAGGAGCAGGACACCTGAAAACACTAGGGAAGGCTTGGGAGAGGCAGGGTCATGAGAAACAAAGACAAGCCTGCAGAGGGAGCTGGGGGGGAGGCCAGTTTCTTTTCTTATACACCCAAAATGACCTACCCGTGGGTAGCACCACCCTCAATGTTCCAGACCACGTGGATTATCACTCAAGAAAATGCGCCTCATAGGCTTGCCTACAGACTGCTCCCATGGAAGCATTTTCTCATTTGATGTTCTCTCCTCTCAGATGGTTTAGCTTGTATCAAGTTGACAAAAGCCAGCTAGGACAACTTTCTGGCTGCTTGTTCCCTAGATACCAGTGACATTGAGGTTCCTTGCTATGCTGTGGAGAGTTTCTGGCCACACCCTTCATGGGAAGTGGTAAAGTCAGGGGAGAGGAAGGATCCCAGTGGGAAGTAGGAGATGAAACCAAATTCTAAAGTCCAGGGTGTTTCATGTGTTCTTGGTTGAGCCATTTCTCTTCAAGAGACTGCGTTCTGCTCTCCCTGCCCTTGTCTGGAGTAAGGATAGGGTCAGGTTCTTTGGGATTCTTGTGGCTTGTCGGGGGCTGAAGTCCTGACCATATTTTATGTGAGCCCTTTGTCCTTCTGGTTGTTAAAAGGGGTTTCTATGTAGAGGAAACTGACAATCTGCTTTATATAACAATAACTTGCATTGTTGAGGTAATGAAAAAAGTCATTAAGTTGTTAAGAATGGAAAAAGAAAATAAAAAAAAAAACCCAAGACAAATAACACAGCTGTCTTCCCACTAGCCTTGGGATGATGGTTTTTCTATTTTCGTTATGAGAGTACATAGTTCATTCTTTATGCTTGATAGACTGTTTTTCTTAAATACAATCTTACCCTGTGACTTTCAGAAACTGGATGACATTTGATTTATCTATTTTCGCGTTCAAGGCTCCACTTTCCAGATGGTTTTTAGTTCTTACCTTGTCTTTGCTTCCTCATCCCATCGCTCCCCCAAATAAATCGTGTTCATATGTCCCCTCCACACCATTGGAGCTAGCCTGCTTCATGACTGAGCATTCTTGTAAATTGAATGTATCCTGTGAGGTCCAGAAATTTAGATTTGCACGTTGCCCCCTTGCTTCCTGGACAATGCCTATGTCACTTCGGAAGCCTTTCCCTAGCTCAGGAAGAGACCCTCTCCTCTTAAGTGGCACATTGCTTAATGTCAACAACGGCAACTGCTCACATATGGCTCGGTGAGTAATGCTCACTCAGGTGAGCCTGTGTAGGGCAGGGCAGATGCTGTGTGCTCTCTCCATCACCCAGTGTGCATACCTATTCGGATACTCAGTTCTCCAGCTGGATTATGAGCCTTCTAAAGGTTGTGTCCTTTAGGACACATCCCACCTGTGTGGTTGGCAAAGCCTCAGGGTTAAGCCTGCTCTGGCTTGTGACTCTTGTGGCAAACAATATTCTAGACCACAAGATGTCACTATTGTCTCAGTTACAGAGGAAGCAGTGAAGGTCACACTCTCACGTCTTGACTTGCCCCAAGCTGGCAGTGCTGAATGCTTTCAGGAACAGAGGGTCAGGAGGAAAGTGTAGGGTGGCAGCAGGACTCCAACAAGAGGAAGGTACTAGACAGGGTGAGCCAGTGACTGCTCTCATTCTGCCTTCCATGTGGGAGATGGGCTAGCAGAGTTGAAGCACTAGCCGGCAAACCACTTATTATCCTGCCACATGTCCAGCTGAAAGCCCTGGAGGGTCAGAAAAGGCTGCATGGTGGGCCAGGCTGTAACAGATTTAACCCAAAATGTATGTATCTTTCGTTCTAACCTTCCGTCCCAACAGCCAGCTGACTTCACTATTAGTCATGGCTTCTCTACAGAAGACAAAGAAACCGTTTGTTTTCTTGGAGGAGTTCACGAGACCACTGTCCTCAGCCCTGATCTTCATTTTTAACAAACAAAGGTGGCTTCCAGGCTTGGGCTGGCAGAGCCTCTGGGATTTTGCTTCTAGTATGGAATGTTTGAAGGGTGCTGGGCTAAGATCCTATCTAGCTCAGCCCTGTGAACCACAAATACCTCCAAGCCTCAGACCCCCACTTCCCACCCTGCTCTTCTGCCCAGTCAGCAAAGAGCTGCCTGCTCCCAGGGTGCAGTTTCTTCTTCTCCGCTACTCCACTGCTGGGTGATTGAAATGCTTCTTTAATTTGGATCTGCTCTCATGACCTAGCTATAAGTATTCTTGTGTCAAAAACAACATAAGCATTCTCTTTGGATGTTCTACTTATTTGCAAACTAGGAGGTAAAATTGAGATTATTCAAAAACTTCAAAACCTTTTAAATTTTGAACCCAAAATATAATTTCCGTAAATCTATTAATTTTCCCTGAATTGGGTCTAGCAATTTATTTCTCTGGTCTGTTTATGTTCCCGACCCCTTCTAATCCCCTTTTAAGTCCTAGAAAGCCTAGCACCTTAAGGCCCCACAAATCCTGTGACTTTTGTGCAAATGCTCTTAAAGATATAATCTTCATAATAAAATTTGGGTTGGTTGTGTTATTTAATATTGTCTGAAGGCATCCTGGAAGACTTATTGAGTTTTCAAAATTAAGACTAAGAACAAAAGGAAACCCACCCGATTGTCTGCAGTCCATCGGCTGGTAGGAAAATGTAGAAAGCTATTTTAGTGTGAAATTGATGAAATCTGACAACAATGAAAAGATGAGTGCCATCTGAAACAGCCTTTTACTTCAGAATTAGCAAAGCTCCCTGGAACAATGAAAGACGCCATACAAGGTTAAGATTGGCACTGGGAGCAGGTGGGGCAAGAATGGCAGGAAAGAAACAACATGTACTGGGTACGTTCTACGATGCCTATACATCTAAGATACCCAAGATTCCCAGTTATTTATGTTTCACGTGTGAATGGATGTACTCCTAGGCTGCTGTGGTAACCCCTATGCATTTAGTTGATTAGATTCCCAGTGCTCTGTGCAACCACAACTGACTCGGTAAAGGGGTAAAGCAGAGCTTGAGACTTGCATGAGATCAGAATGCAAACCCTGGAGAGCTTAGCTCTCACAGGCCGCTTCCTTCATTCCACGTCACTTACTCTTCTAAGGAAAGTATTTCCTGTATTGGCCCATGAGTGTAGAAGGAGCGGCGGGCTGTGTCCCGCCACCCGGCTAAGCTTTAACCCAAAATAATTCACACGGAAACTGTATTCATTTTAAACACTACTGCCTGGCCCATTATCTGTAGCTTCTTAGTGGTTGATTCTCATATCTTGCTTTAAAACCCATATTTAGTAATTTATATAGCACCACGAGGTGTGGCTTACCAGGAGAGATCTTAACCTGCATCCATCTTGGAGAGGAGCATGGCGACTCAACTATGGCGACTGCCTGAAGCCGTCTCCCCAACTCTCCCAGAATTCTGTTCTGTCTATTCCGCCTACCTAATTTCTGTTCTCTTAATGGCCAAGGCAGTATCTTTATTAATAATGAAAGTAACACATAGACATTCCTCCATCACATGAGGACAGGCTTATATGAGTGCTCTTATTTTAGAGGGGGCACATAGTGGTTCGGAGATATTAAGTGACTTATTGGAGGTTTCAGGGCTAGGGATGAATAGTAAGCACAGAACTCTGTTCTGAACTTGGCTGTAAGGTTCGAGAGGCTGTGTCTGTGCCACTCTGCTTGATCATCTCTGTAAGAAAAAGAACCAGCTGGCTCGTCCTTTGGAGTCTAAGCAGTTGGATTTGGAGGACTGGGTGTTTTTCAGAGAAGAAACAAGGATTTTTGCTTCTACTGTCTGTGTAATGGCTAGAAGGGTGGGTTTCTTCCTCTCACAGGCAAGGGCAACCTTAGTAGGCCTGGTGGGCCTGTCTTTTCCTATTCTCGTAAAGTTCTTTTCTAGCTGAGACTACAGGCATTTAAAATGGAAGTTATATATAAACTTTTGTGTATATCTTTGTTCACACATGGACACTTGCGTAGGGGGTGTGTATCTAGAAATATCTTCTTGTGAGCTAACATTAGTTCAGCCTACAGGGTAGGACAGGAGACAGCTTTGGAGAGAACACATCTCTATGCTTGTGTTGGGGATAAAGGTGGCCTTGAGAAGAAATATCCACCTTGAATGGAGCAAATATCACAGAGTATTGAGAAGTGAAGTAGTTGCGTGTTAGCAATTCAGCGTCAAAGCATAATACCCAGAAATGTGCAGTGAGCACATGGCAAAGATTGATTTACCACCTTGAAGGAGGAACAAACAGGATGGGAAACCTGGCTCCCAAGAGCATATGAAAGCCCAAAGTGTGTTGTCAATGAAAGAAGGCTGAAACAGAATTGTGTTAGACACCCAACCACTATCTTACACTGAAATTTAACATCTGCTTATCTTCTATGCTCTACAAAATTCTACCAAATACAAATCTCTTGCAACTTATCAGCATGGTCAGGTTGGCATTTACCTTGACAAACTCCTAGCATCAAACAATAGGAAATAGTAAGTTAGGAATTCTACCAGACTATCAGGAGTTTCCCCCCTCTGTCTGTCTGTCTGTCTGTCTGTCTGTCTCTCTCTCTCTCTCTCTCTCTCTCTCTCTCTGTGTGTGTGTGTGTGTGTGTGTGTGTGTGTGTGTGTGTGTGTGTAGGCTTCCTAGACAATGTGCCAGTTTGACACTGAAGGGTATTAGAAGCCCTTTTGACTTATTTCCAAGCCTGACTTAAGTTTTTATCAATGATCAAAGGTTAGAAGTAGGAGGGAATGAGACTTCTAAGGGAGGGAGATGGGTATGGGTGGCTTTGCCAGCTGTTGTGAGGACTGCAGAAGTCATTCTGGCAAAAGTGGTTTCATTTAAAGAAGCTAAATGATTCACGTATGAATCTATTCAACCATCCCTCTATTCATCCATGCCCCAGCATATGCATTCACTCAACCAATCATGTGTCTTCCCTTCCACTGATTTACCCGTTGGCTCACTCAGTCATCCTTCACCTACTGGTTCCTACCTCTATCCTGCCAAGACATTTTTATTCAAATCTCCATGTCCTAGCCTCAGATTTGGCAATAGAGGGGTGACTAAGACAATATAGCCAAAGTTCTACTCTTGAGCAGCATGTTGATTATTCTTGACTGTCAACTTGACTACATCTAGAACTAAATAAAACCCACATGTCTGGGTATATCCATGAGAAATGTTTCTTGATTAAATAATTTCTAAGCGGGAAGATTTACCTTTAATCTGGATCTTTTGAGGTGGGAAGATCCATCTTTAATCTTGGCCACAGTTTCAGCTGGCAGTCTATATAAAGGACGTGGAAGAAGGAAGCTGTTGGCGTGTGGTTGATAGAATTAACCAGACTAGCGTTAATATAAAATATTCAGCTTTAATAAGGGGAAGAAAGGGAGCTTACAAAGCCAGGGTTCCAGCGGAGCGCAGGAAAACACAGCAAAATACAAATGCACACAGACGTTTTATATGTTTCTTTTGGCCCAAGGAAAACACACCCAAAACTAAATGTGATTGGCTAAGGTTTCCCCTTCAGGAAGCTTTTGTTTTTTGCCTGCTTGCCCTGAGTTTTGCTGACAAGTCCATTCCTTCACTGGTATTAGAGCCTACTTATTTAAGACTCTCATGTACTAAAGACCAACTGAGACATCCAGCCTCATGAACTGAATAACTACTGGATGCTTGAACTTTCCATTGGTCAATAGTCAATGTTGGACTAGCTAGCCCATAGCTTATAACTGACTCTAATAAATTAATAAATGAGAATATATATCATAAATAGGAATATATATATATATATATTCTATCAGTTATATTCCTCTAGAGCAGTGGTTCTCATCCTTCCTAGTGCTGTGGCCCTTTAATACAGTGCTTCATGTTATGGTGACCCCCAACCATAAAATTAGCGTGTTGCTGCTTCATAACTATAATTTGCTACTGTTATGAATTGTAATGTAAATATCTGATATGCAGGAGATCTGATATTCAAATCCCAAAGGGTTCATGACCCGCAGGTTGAGAACTGCAGCTCCAGAGACCCCTGACTAATACAGGCAGTTTACATTTAACGGAGACATATATATTACCAGTACTTGTGGATCGGCCAACCCAAAGTGACACTGGAAATTAGGAGAACTGGTTACACAGTATGTGAGGAAGTAGATTCAGTAGTAACTGGGTGGGTCCCACAGATAGACAAATGGCACATGTATCTGAATAGAAGGACGATAGGCTGAACATGGTGAGCATCCACAGAGCAGTAGGAAGGAAGGGACCTTTGTTTCAGATTCATCTCTAGGAATAATGGTGCTTAAGTTGCGGAAAATGTGGGCTAATTTTGTTTTGCAATGGATCATTCTGGCAATTGTGTTGGACACGGATTCTGAGGCACAAACAAGGAGGAGAGCAGGCTCAGATGGGCTTTGGCAGGACTGTCATGTCCATCCCATGAGCAATGATGGGTTTTATACCATGGTGCTAGGCAGACTAGGGTTCTCTTTTTAAAGTATCATGCTGGTAGCTGAGCAGAGGCCTTCTGAGAGACATGGCTAGAAATGAAGGACCAAGGACATAGGGGGGAATTGATAGAATGCAATAAAAGAATAAATAGAAGCAAAGCTTCAGTTCTACATAATTCAGAAGTTGCTTCTAATGTGGACTTTCATTATCAGACAAAGGTTTTACATGTATTTGCAGTTTGACCAGCAGTGGAACCCAGGCGTTGCCCAGTCATTGACATCTGTGGAGGGGGAAGTCTTTTTGTAATGGTATTTCGGGTGTTTCCTAGGGAGGTGGTGACTAAATGGGTTGCTCATCAATGATTTCAAAAGGAGACAGGAAGGCGGCTGTTTTCTATTCCACTCCTGTCCACAGCTGAGATCCCACAATCAAATGGCAGGACAAAATTTTTACCCAAGTCCTGGTCTCCCAAGCTCATATTCTACTCTACAGCCACGCTGGGACTCGGGACTGCTGCCTTCAGCGAGTTTGGGAACAGTGTGGTTGGCTGTCCAAGGTCTAGGTTGCAGAGCAAACCCAGGCTCAATTTAAGTGGAGTCTGGAGTGCTCCAATCTCCTGGCTTTCTTTCTGGTTGGAGTTTTCAAACACTGGCCTCCCATGGAGAAATGGTATTTCCCCATTGTGGAAAAGAATGGTGTGTGTGTGGTCTTAAGCTAAGTGGCTTTGTATTTATGCAGGAATCGAAATGCCAGGACTTGAGGAACACAGCAGAGCCAGGTGAGGTCTCATTTGCTCTAATATGTAACAAGGAAAATGTGATTCTATTTCCAAGTTCTTTTCTCTCTGGGTAATTACATACAGTGTTATATTTTCCAAGATCAAAGGGTGACTCTTTGGATCTGCGTTGCAAATGAGTTACGGCACTGTGCAAGCTAACTCAGGCTTTCTAGGCTGTTGTGGCATGGGGCATGCTTGCTGAGAGCAAGGAGCCTCTGAAAGGGGATATAACAAACCCATTGAAGCAGATAGCATGGAGTTCAAGCAAATTAGTGGGGAGAATAAAGGTTCAAAAATGGGATATACGACATGAGCATGGAGTTAGAAATCCCGAAGAAGAGAGACTGTCAAGAGCATTCAGCTTGGAAGATGTTGTCTTATTCAAAGGGAGGATCATCAGTAGTATTACCCCCTCACCCTGATGGAGCAGCCAAGAGGAGAAGGTGTTCTGTGGTAGATATTTACAGAGTTGTTTGGAAGGCAGTGTTCCTGAAATCCCAGCAATTGAATGCATCTGTCACTAACAAATGGAAAATGGAAATAGCTTGAGAAATGTCTTATACCCGCTGAAGTCAGTGCTTACAAAGCCAAACCTGAAGCAATTTCAGACACAGACTATGAAATCTCTCCAATGAGTATATTGACCCGGATAGAGCAGAGCGATTAATACAGCCTGAATCAGTGAGAACTATGTGTTATTGCATGTCTAGGGATATATATTCTTTGGACCCAAACCTGCAGGCTACATTACAGATGAGGCATTTTCTCACTAATTTGATCAGCAAAGAATCTGAAATGGAGAGAACTAACCAACCAGAGTGGTGACAGTGGATCAAATCCCTGCCATGACTTATTGCTGGAGGTTGAAGGTGTCCCTAAGATAGACCAGCAGGGAGCACACCAGACAACTTGAGAAGATATTAGCAAGCCCAGAATAGGCATGTCCCTCACTCTTTCTGGTGAATACCATCAAGGAGATCAGGAAATATCATCTTTCCTTGAGGTGCATCCTTTAATTTATTGCTGAATTTCTAGCAATTCATGAAACATAAAGAAAAGCCCTGCAAAAAAGGCTTGATGATCAAAAAATTTTGGTTAAGCTGATCAATTAACTGTAAGACATTTATATCCTTTTAATAGACTTGTGTGCAAGATGCAGAGAAGGTTGAGTATGCAGCTAAATGCAATCAATTGTGCTGCTCTCCTTCCCTCTCCTGCTTTTAGTCTGTGTCTATAGATCTATCATTCAGTGACTTATATATGTGGTTCACTCTACAGAGTGCTTTTTCATCTTTTTCATTTTCGTTTTCCTTTTCTTGAATATGTTCCACATTGTAAAGACCTCTACATGTTCACCAACTTTGTTGGTGGTGCCTGTAGAGCTACAAGGAAAGGTCAGGGAGAAGTGCTTGACTCTGGGGGTTGACAGTTTGGGCTACACAGGAAGAGGCTTTGCAACTTACAAAACTGATATGCATTACTTCCTTTGGTGATTAGTACTCTAGTTAAGGGGGATGTAGAAAAGCAAGCTGGGAGACACAAGGTGCTTGCAGTGAAGCACTGGAAAAATAGGTAGAACAAGGAAGAGGAAGGCTAGCCTCATAGACCATGCTCCTGCACTCCCTCTCAGAGAGACCCTGTGTGAACTGCTTGGCTCCTTTGCACCCCACTGTTCTGCAGGAGTGCAGAAACATTAGCTTGGTTTTAGAGTCAAGCAGATTTACATTAAAAAACCTCTTACTCATATTCAATTCTTGGTTTGTGACTTGGGATAGAGTTCCAGGCCTCTCATCTCCACTGATCAGAACTTGTGCAAGGGATCAGAAAGACATGAGGTAAAGACCAGTGCCTGCCTGCCTTCCCCAGTTGAGAAGCCCAGTGTGGCAGTTTGAATGAAAATGGTCCCATAGGGTTATAGGAACTGACACTACTGAGAGGTGTGACCTTGTTGGAGTAGGTGTGGCCTTGTTGTAGTAGGTGTGGCATTTTTGGAGGAAGCCTGTCACTGGGGGCAGACTTTGAGGTCTCAGATGCTTAACCCAGGCCAGTGGCTCAATGTCTGTTCCTGCTGCCTGCAGATCCAGATGTAGAACTCTCAGCTCTTCCTTCAGGATCATGTCTGCCTGCATGCCACCATGCTTCCCACCAGGATGATAATGCACTAAACCTCTGAACCTTAAGCCAGCCCCAAATAAGTGTTTTCTTTTATAAGAGCTGTCATTGTCATGGTGTCTCTCTACTGCAATAGAAATTCTAAGACACCCAGGCTACACCTCAGCTCTCTGTACTCTCTCTTGCTTGGGCCTCAGTTCCTTCCTATCTGCCATAGACTTTGCCTCACTTCCTCTTTGCTGTCTGTTCTTGCCTCCTGCTCCACCACGTCTCTGCCTGCCTCTTTCTTGGACTCAGAGCTGTTCAGATCTTATAGGTTCTGGTCAGCTCCTTTCCTGGGAATCTGCTGCTTAGGTAGCGGCTGCTTCCTGGACTTAGAATCCAAAGTTGGAATCAATCTGAGTGCAAGGAGCAGCTCCCCATGGAGTAGGGTGCGTGTCCTCAGAGCTTTCTCCTGGACACAGGAGAGCAGCTGGAAGTCCCTCTGTAGAACAGCGCCTGCGGTGCAGGTAGATCTATTTCGTCTATACCACTGTATTCTGCCAAATCAATTGAAGGAGGAATTTTAACTCCACCTGAGAATCACTGGTAGTGACACTGGGTAAGATTTTAATGGCATTTTTTTTTTTTATTTTTTTGTCACTTGAAGCTATTTGCTGCATGCTCTCTTCTAGAATGTGAATTAAAGCTTCCATGGTATGCTTCTTTTTGGTCATCATCCTTCTTAATGTCTGTTACATCTGAGTGGAGGGCAAGCTGAAGGCCTGAAGTGGCTGTCACCATCTAGACTTCTGGACAGATGAATTTAATCTATCTGAGCGAACAATAATTATTTAGGAGCATTGCTGAGAGGCTAACCTTGGAGAACACTGAGCTTTAAAAATATTGAATTGAGTAAATTTTGAAGATTTATTATTTTCCCTCTGATTTATAAGTGTAATATATGCTCGGAGTAAAAACTAGAAATACAGAAAAGAGAGCTACCATCAAAGTTAAATTTGAGTACATTTTCTAAGCCAATCTGTATTTCTTCCTTGTACCCCCCCCCCATAAATCAATACCCAACCCTCCAAATAAACCAGTGATTAGAGTGCATACATGAATTAGTTTCTTCCTAATTTTAAACATTCAGTTGTTTGCTTACTAAGTGTGTGCCCATGTGTCCATTTGCATTTGAATATGTTTGGAGGCATGTGGGAGTCAGTTTTCTCCTTCCACTGTGTGGGTACCACTCAGTGCATCAGGTTTAGGAGCAAGTGTCCCATGAGCCATAGGGATGGGGTTGTGTTGTATGTAGATGTATCAACTGGGGATGGGCATCCCACAATCAATTGTTCTCTGCATTTTTGATCAATTTTGGCTTTCTTATCCAATACCAACTAATTAGTCCTGAAATCATATACCTAGGCGCAATGTGAAGCAGACTCGGCAGGTTGTGTTTATGTATTTATGCATTTGTGTGCGTGCATAAAACAATAATAATTAAGGAAAAAAGGCCCTGGGTGAGAGGGAGTGAGAGGACTTAGACGAAAGGGAGGAGAGAAATCAAGTAATTGATTTAAACAGTAAAACAACTAAAATTTTAAAGACACTCCTCTTAACCTCATGTGATGAAATATATTCATTTTGATAAGCTTCTCAAAAGCTTTACTATGGTTTGGATTAAATAATAATACTATTCTATTAAAATACAAATAATCTAGCACTTATTTTTTGTGACCATTTATCATGTGTCTTTCCATTTTTTACCTTTCTTTTATTTTTACAGAAAATGTTGGTAATTTTGTTCACAGTTCCTCTATGTTTCTTAATTAATTAAATGTTAGGTACATTATCTAACAATCTATATCTACCAATGACATTCCTCCCCAGAATGAATTATCAATTTTACCAGATATAGTTTTTTTAATCCTGTAATTATTCAATTTTCTGAAATTTTATTATTGGTTGTATGTTGTTTTTTTTTGTTGTTGTTGATCTTGGAAAATAATTAAATATATAATATATGTTTATATCTAATACATAGCTTGCATAGGTTTATTTATACTTTCTTTTCTTATGTTTTGATTTTTTTTCTTGTTGTGTCGATCAACAATTTCCAAACAATGGCAAACTAATGATAATCTTGGCAGGCATTTTTTCTTGTTCCTGAATGTAATGAAAATGTCCCTGAGATGACTCGTGGAGAATAATGCCTAATGTGGGCTTGTGGAGTGTGATTTTTGTCACTAAGAAGATGTATGCTTTAAATCTTGGCTTTTCTAAGAAGGTCTACTCCTTACCATGAATAGGGTGCTGATTTCATCAAATAGTTTTTGCGCTTCTGATCAGGTAATAAAATTATTTTTTCTTTCTCTAAGTTATTGAAGTCCTATAGAATTTTAACAGATTTGCAAATATTAAATGTCCTTCATATTCATGGATCATTTTTAATATAGTCATTTATATATTTATTTGAATATATTCAGTTTTACAAATATTCACATTCACACTTGCAATTGATTTATGGTGTTTTTTGTTTTATATTTTTTTCCTCAGCTATTTAGATGCAAAACATTTTCTTCCTCCCTCCCTCCCTCCCTCCCTCATTCTCTCCCTCCCTCCCTTCCTTTTTCCTTCCTTCTTTCCTTCTTTTTTCTTCCTCTTTCTTTTCTTCCCTTCCCTTTCTTTCCCTTCTGCATGCCTGAGGCAGAGGGCAGCTTGAAGGAGCTGGTTGTCTCCTACCATGTGGGTTTCAGGGACTAAACTCAGGTCATGATGATTCATGGCAGGCACCTTCACCCACTGAGCCATCCTGCCAACCCAGTACTTTTTTTTCTTGAGAGAATTGAAGAAACTCTGTTAAAAATATTTGTGTAAGGGCTGACTTCCCATTCCTTTAAGATTTCTAAATCCACAAAAACATGTTTTTAAAAGCTATAATCCTCTGTTAAAGGGTCTCTGTCTCTTTCTCTCTTTTTCTCTCTGTTTCTAATACTATACATGTGTGATTTTTATTACTCTTTTTTCATATTTCTGTTACACTGTTACTGTTTTTAGACCGAAGAGTTAGCAGAACCCTTATCTTGCTTTTATGAACTTTTAGTACGTTCTAATGCATACAATTTACCTGCTCCCAGCTAGGTAGCCTTAAAGAGAACTTTCTGGCTTGAACAAAGATAATTCTTAACAATTGAAAAGTAGATAAGCAAGACTTTCACAAAATAAGCTTAAATGAAAGATGATCCTAACAACTAGAGCACAAGTAAATAGTGGCCAAAAGTAGCCAAAATCTGACCTAAATGTTGGTATTTCTTACCATATTTAAATCTACCTTCTTAAATCAAATGTGTTAAAATAGCTTATTTTGAGATTTTTAAATATAAAAACAGAAACCCATACATCATAGGGGATATATTTGTGCTTGCTTTAGTGGTAAAAGCCATTGAAATTGCATTCACAAAATGTATCATGTTGAACTAGAATGACATTTTTTCATTAGCAACAGAATTTCCATACAGGGGAATCTTTTTCTAATTTACTCATTTACTTGTGTTTTTGAGATAAGATCTTCCTTTGTAGCTCAGGCTGGCCTGGAACTTGCTGTGTAGTCGAGGTTGAGCTTAAACTCAATAGCTTCCTGCCTCAGCCTCCTGAGTGTGGAAATTAGAGGCATATACCACCATGGCCAACAAGAACAAATTCTTAGAAAATGAATGCGGTGTATGCAGCTGGCTAGCAGTATAAGAGTCAGTCAGTTGCTTCTATGTAAATTGCTTACCAGATGATCTCTCAGCAGCTCATGTTCAAAGCACATTGGTTATATGCACTGAGCTATGCTGGTACATTTTCTAAAGGTGTAAAGAAGACAGCCCCTCAATAACCATTAAAATGTTTTATATGAGTAGAGGTGGAAGACTGTGTCTTTAAGTAACAGATGGAACAGCTGTGTCTGTTCCACCAAAATGGGTCTCCCTGTTGCATGAGTTCTAATTGGTCTAAAAAAAACCCAAAAAACTCAGAGCCAGATATTACAGTTAATGCTGAAGGATCAGAGAGACAAGCCACAACCAACCCTCACCTTGCTACCTCCTCAGCTGAAAAAGGGCTGAGCTCCTGCCTCCTCCCACTTTATATTACTCTCTCTGCCCAGCCATATCACTTCCTGTCTTTCTATGCAGACCTCCAGACCTCTATGATTAATTAGTAGCTAGCTCTGATCTCTGATCTTTAGGAAAGCTTTATTTGTTAGAGTACAAACAAAAGATTACCACAGCTCCCCACCATGTGAAACGTCATTTCTCCAGCTAGGTAAGGAAATGGACCAACTAAAGTAAGTTCAGGCCAGGAGGGTCATTGACATAGTTAAAAGAGAGCATTAGAATTTTTTTTATTTTTTTGGTTTTTCGAGACAGGGTTTCTTCTGTAGCTTCTTTTTGGAGACTGTTCTGGAACTAGCTCTTGTAGCCCAGGTTGGCCTCGAACTCACAGAGATCCGCCTGCCTCTGCCTCCCGAGTGCTGGGATTAAAGGCGTACGCCACCACTGCCTGGCTTAGAATTTTCATAATACGTCAAAGAGGATGTTAATGAAATATACTTGCAAACACATATTTATACATATGTTTATTATACATTCATATTGTAGAATGCTTATAAATCTCATAGCAAAATGTTTCATAGATTCTTTAAACTTTAAGATAAGAAAAATGCATTTGTTTTCTTTTTTCTACACAGAAAAATAAATAATCCAAGTTTGATGATTTTTTTCTTCCAAGCAGACATTTTTGAAGAAACAAACACAGTCAATCTGTCCCTTCAAGGTAAAGATGATATTTTAACAAGTGAGAATCTGTTTTTATTATTATTATTATCGTTGTGTTAAGGACAGGCAGAACATTTTCAAAACAGATGTCTGGGCTGTCTCATTCTCACATGATTTTGTAAACAATGCATGCCATAGTATTTCTCCCCAAAATCATAGAAGAAAAAAAAAGTCTCACTTTAAAAACCATTCAAAGAATCTTGTTAGTTTTAGCTTATCTGATTAAAAACAAAACAAAACAAAACACATTACCTTCCAGTTATTTGGTGTGAAAAACTGATTGACAGCTGGGATGATGGAAAGTTACAAACATAATTTTAGCACAAAACCTTCCCATAATGGATTCAGGAAGTGCAGCCAACAACATGATTCTTGCATGTGGCTCTAGGCATTTATCAGTAGTTTTTTTCATTACCATGAAATTGAAATATCGACAAACTTGAATCTTGGAATAGTGTCATGGGGGAATTTTTTATCTTGTCTCTGTTCCTTCTCAGGATTAGTTTCTTCAAATGTAAGGTCATTCAGAACACTGGTGTATGTATGATGGGTAGTCCAACCTTCGCTTCTTTGGCGTCTTTTCTCACACCCAACAGAGCCACTCTTGAGACACAGTTGAGAACACCCCCTCACAGCCTTGTCTGTAGTAGGTATCTTCAGGCTGTAGTGGGATAGGAGTTATTTCAGCACATGGTAGCTATTCTAAGTCTATGGATTTTGCTTGATTATAATTACTTGTTATGTTACATGCTACATATGCCTTTTTTCTTTGAATATTGGAAATACCATTATAGAAGGCACCTTTCTCAAGGGTAAAATAACCCTAAGTGTGCAGCTTTCACATTTCGGGGCGGGCTTGGAGTTTACATCGGAATGAAAGCAGAGGTGGAATGATGGACTGAATATCCACTTTTACTGTTGGGTTTATTTTAATTGATATTGCATTTTTAACCTTCCTATGTCATATTCCATGTTAGATTTTTGGATATAGTTTGTCATTACAGTTCTGCCTGCAGCCTACTGTAGTCTTCTGCGTTTGAACGACAACTGAACTGATGTGTGCACTTATTGCCAGTAGTATTTTCAATGTCAATTTTTTCGTCTAAATTTTTGCCTTTCTCTAACCTACCCACGTTTCAACTCTTCAATTTCGATACCATTTTTATTTGATTTTCTTTCTACCTTATAGTAGCAGGCTCTACAACTAGTTTTTAACTCTACAAATAAATATATTTAATTAACACCTCATTACAGTTTTCTGTAATTGTCTGCACTAAATGTTAAAATAAAGAGGGATTGGGGATTTAGCTCCAGGATAGAGAGCATGCTAAGCAAGCACAAGGGCCTGGGTGTGGTCTCCAGACCAAGAGAAACAAATGAACAGAAAGGAAAACTAACAAGCTTATTGTGCCTAAAGTTTTTAAAGTTTTGTTTCTGGGAGGAGGAAGTCTCCTCTGTCCACTGTGTTCCTGGAATGGCACTTGGGTTGCCAGGCTTCCCCTGCAAGTACGTGAACCCACTCAGACATGTTCTTCACTCAATCGTCAATCCTAAAGAGATTTCAATGATAGTTGTTAGTTTTGTTAATTATCTTCAGTTTTAGAATAAAATTTGGCATTTCTTTGAAATCTTCGTACAACAAACACCCAGCCAAGTCTTTACTTGTGGAATTTTGTTTGGTATCCACCAATTTTTCATATTTTTGTCTCTGAATATCTTAGTTTCTACTCTCATTAGCTCAAGTGCATTTAAAAAAACCACATCCTGCCAAGGATGCTATAGTCAAGTACTTGTGCTTAAAGGGAAAATTCTGGGTCCAGCTTGAGATTTCATTTTTTTCTATGCTGTCAAACTCTCCCTCCCACCACGTACGGAGTTCTTTCCTTATCCTGTCATTTCGAAAATCACGTGTCATTTCTTTTCATTAATTACGTTTGGCTCACAGAGAACATTTACTCCAAGATGTCAGGGGGCACTGTTTCTGTATAGAAACATCCTTCTTTATTATAGCTTTAAAGAATGTTTGTGCTCAACACATCTCAGTCTCTTCTAGGAGCATTGCTTATATCTGCATGGCTTTTCATTATCTGGAATATAAATACATGTCTTTTAATTTATCTATTCTGCTATTCCTGAGATGAAAGGCATTTTATGCCTAGAAATTCTTGACTGTCTTTCTCTTTTGTGATGTACAAAGTAACAGTAAATTTAAATACAATTTGCTAATAGCTTTAGATGTATTCTTCCTTGACCAGGCCCCTATCCATCTCACTTCTTGGTTTACAGACTTCAGTTCATATTTTCTTTAAATGGAAAACTGAGACATATGGTTATAAAAATTTTATTCCCCTGTCTCTCTCTCTCTCTCTCTCTCTTTCTCTCATTCTCTCTCTCTCTCTCTCTCACACACACACACACACACACACACACACATACACACACACACACACACACATACAGACTGGCAGCCACGATGTGGTTTGTGGTTTGTGGTCTCTTTCTTGGGATACGAAGAGCAGGAGACATATGGGCTATCCTTAGAAGTAGTACCAGCAGTACCGGTGCAGGGCTGATATTGATGTTCAGTAAGAGTGCCCAAGATTTCCTGTTCAGAATACTCATCTTAGACTGTTGGGGCCATGATCCTCTCTCATTTCCTTATATGCTTAGTAGATGCCCATGTTGAAGAAATTAAGTTAACTTTCTATGAAGGAAACCATGAACCTGAGTAACCAATATAAAGTTTCAGACAGGTCCTGCAGGAAGCCTGGGCTTTTTTTTAATAGTAAAGTTAAAGATTCCAAGATGGGGTCCAGAAGAGAAGTCACAGGCTGTGTACAGTGGTGTTGCCCATGGATGATTTCCAGAGGCATAAGCAATGGTGCTAGAGGCACCTCTGGGTCGTTGTCACGTGGGGCCGGTGTCATGCTTGGCACCCAGTGTTCAGCCTCCGAGGCAGGTATACTGCTCCCAGGTTCATCCTGTGGAGGGTTACATGTGTTTCTTACAGCATAATTTCTTGATACCGACAATTTCTCCAGTTTCTGTCAGCTTTAACACTCTGACATATACTGTCAGTAAACTTATTTTTACTTAAATCAGCCAGAAGCAATTTGTTAGTATTTAAGGAAGAGTCTGCCTGATGCATTCTGCACTCTGCTCTCTGGGTCTGTAAATCTGGGTTTCTGCTCCTTTCATTCCTTATCTGCCAGCCACATGTGAATGCTAAGTGCCAAGTTTTGCTCCTAGTAATCACTGATGCTTTCTAGTTAATGCGACCAAGATCCTTGACCATGAGCATATGTTTTTGTATTAACCCTGATGGTTTTCTGGTCGATTCTTAAAGCGGTCTGGTGCTTTCTCCTTTGCTGATACATGAATTTGCTTTTATTTTGTCACGTTTTCTTTGCTATTAGAATCACCATCTTGGATTTTAAGCTATGGAATGACTGACATACATAACTGGGTTACTTTTGCTGAGATCAGTGAAAATCTGTTGAATCAAGAGCAATCCTTTAGATTTCTCCTTCCTGGATAGTATGTATATGGATGAGATGGTAGATTTGTGTTTAGAAAATCAGAAGGAGGAACTCATTCTTACACTTCCTATATTGTGTGCAGTGCACTTCTAGTGCTATGGCCTTCTGAGCCCTGTCCAGTGACGTCTTTAATGCCTGGCTTCTGACTCCCCTGATCTCTTCACTCTGAGTAGAGAACCTAACGACAGTAACCTTCTCATCCTTGTGCAATTCTGGGTTGCTGATCTTCCTGATAGGACTCCCTGGGAGAGAAAACAAACCAAGAAACAAATGTAGAGATGAAACCTTGCTGATTCACCTTGCAGCATTAGAGAGTACTTTCTTTGTCTGTCGAAGGATTCCCCTTTGGTCGGCAGAACATTCTATCTGAGGACTGAGTTGCAGTGGGTGGGGGCCTGAGGCTGTTCTCTTCCCCTGGGCAGTCAACAATCTTTTATAAATCTGGCAGATGTTTACCTAATCCACAATTTTGAATCCTGTGGAAATCCCACAGATCCTTTTATATGATGTATTTTTAGTTAATAGAAAGGGTGGAAAGGAGAATTCCGTGTCTTCAGCATGCTGCTGGCGTAATCTGTTCCACACTGCTGAGAGAGATTTTAAGCTTTCTGAGAGCCCAATGCTGCTAGCTCACAGCAGTGCCCTGTGGCAAAGTGTGAAGGCTTTTATTATCCAGGCACTGAGTTAGGTGGGAAATAAAATTGTGTATCCACTTCACACTTTATGCCAAAATAAACATTCTGGATACACTGAATGCTAATGTTTAAGAAATGGGGAAAAGAGAACAAAAAGAAATTACGAAAGGGGACAGTCATAAGGTGAAAGTGAGAGGACTTCACAACATTCAGAAAGCTGAAGAGGAAAGATGAATAATTATGAGCCTATAAAATAGAATGATTTTCCATGGTGAAGAACATTGAATCCAGGGGTTAGAGATATTGCTCAGCTGTTCAGCGCACTTGCTGCTCTTGCAGAGGACCTGTTTGGTCCCCAACACTCAGGGTATGCAGCTTATAATTGCCCTTTACTTCAGCTCTTATGGTTCAATGCCCTCTTCTGGCTTCTGCAGGTACTGGCACATAATATGCACATATACACAGACATATGTGCACACATAAAGAAAAAAATAAATCTTAAAAAGAATGTTGAAAGCAGGATCAGGAGACAACTGGAAAGCTAGAAAACTATTTGAGACACATACAACAAAGAGTGCACCATAAATATGAAAATTATTTATAATCAAATAAGTTTATAAATAAACAAACCACTTCCTAATAAGACCTAAATGATAGCACACAAAAATGATTAAAAAAATCCTCTTCAAGAAAGTGAGAAGTACACTTGAACGCATTGGCACAGAGAACTACTTCCTAGCTATAACCCCAGCAGCATAGACACTGAGAGAAACAATTAATAAATGGGACCTCCTGAAACTGAAAAGCTTCGGTAAAGCAAAAGACATGGTCAACAAGGTAAAACAACAGCCTACAGAATGGGAAAAGTTCTTCACTAACCCCATATCATACAGAGGTCTGATCTCCAAAATATACAAAGAACTCAAGAAATTGGACACCAAAAGATCACATAATCTAATTTAAAAAAAATGGAGTACAGACCTAAACAGAGAACTCTCAACAGAGGAATCTAAAATGGCTGAAAGACACTTAAGGAAATATTCAACATCCTTAGTCATCAGAGAAATCAAATCAAAACAACTCTGAGATTCCATCTTACACCTGTAAGAATGGCCAAGATCAAAAACACTGATGACAACTTATGCTGGAGAGATTGTGGGGGAAAAGGGAACACTTCTGCATTGCTGGTGGAAATGCAAACTGGTATAGTCCCTTTGGATGTCAGTGTGGCAATTTCTCAGAAAATTAGGAAACAACCCTCCTCAAGACCTAGTAATACCACTTTGGGGTATATATCCAAAAAGGATGCTCAATCGTGCCACAAGGACATGTGCTCAACTATGTTCATAGCAGCTTTTTTTGTCATAGCCAGAACCTGGAAACAACCTAAATGCTCCTCGACTGAAGAATGGATAAGGAAAATGTGGTACATTTACACAATGGAGTACTACACAGCAGAAAAAAATAATGACATTTTGAATTTTGCAGGAAAATGGATGGAGCTAGAAAACATTATATTGAGTGAGGTAACCCAGACACAGAAAGAAAATTATTACATATACTCACTTATAGGTGGTTTTTAAATATAAAGAAAACCAGCCTACAAACCACAATCCCAGAGAATTTAGACAACAATGAGGACACTAAGAGAGACTTACATAGATCTAAGCTACGTGGGAAGTAGAAAGTAGAAAAAGACAAGATCTCCTGAGTAAATTGAGAGCATAGGGACCCTGGGGGAGGATTGAAAGGGGGAAGGGAGAGGCAGGGAGGGGAGTAGAGAAAAATGTAGAGTTCAATAAATACCAAAAAAAAAAAAATCCTCTTCATATTTATAGGCAAAGTGTTCAGGTTCATTTTTAGAAAATAAATACCCTTTCAATCAATGAACTGTACACCCATATGCTCTGACAGGGTAAATAGGCTTTAGACTAATACAGATGTTGCTTAGGTTTTTTGAAGGATATTGGAACCAACAAAGACACAGTGGCTACATTTCCTTAGAAGACAAGGCTGCTTCCTATGTCTGTAGTTTTTCTGACCCCTTCTCTAGCATGGGGAATGCATACGTGTTGGGGTCAAGCAGCAAGGCGTTCAGGGGCTTTGCATTTATGGTGTCCTAAGACCTATGTTCCAACTGTTAGTTCTGTCTGGGCACAAGAATTCTCCCATCACAGTAGAAGTAGACATAATATAGCATGTTTACTTAAATCTAAACTTCCTGAGCAATCAGTGCTCTGAGGTCCTGGGTTAATGCAATTGGAGGTTAATTCTTTTCTCCCGGTGTGTAACTCTGATTGACGAAGAGCTGGGTAGGCTGTAGTCACAGGAACTTGGGAGGGCAGTTTGATTGCACTTATCTGAATTTCCAAAGCACATTCTCTTGAACTTAGTAGTTTCAGTTGTAGGAACTGATCCTACAGATAAACACATTCTATTATACAGTGATAGGAACAACCTAAAAGTTTATCCATAGAGACTCTGATTATATAAAATAAGGTAAGTCACTTGAGAGGAGAAAACATACTGTCACTTCCAAGTGAGAGAAGTATATGCTGAGACTGAGCAATTTCCGAGCTCTGTGCAATATGCAAGGAACAGAGCAGCATACACATATCAACGCCTATAGGGAAAAGGGAGTGCATGCTGGGTCATGGTGCATTCATATAGCCTGCCTCTGGAAATCTTAGCGAGACACTGCTAATTGGAGAATGGGAAAGAGACAGTTACTTCCCACTTTCTGTGGCTTAGGAATGCTTCAAATGTGATATATATATTAGTAACTATATATATATAATTTATTATATATTATATAATATTAATTCACTAAAATATTCACACAAATGAATCTATACAGAAATTTCCCATGTATATGCTTATATACCTTTACAATATATTGAAAGGTATATATATATATATATATGTATATATAAAAGTGTGTGTGTATATATGTGTATAATACTGAAAAAGCTATTGTTTCAGGGTTATTGTGGATGATAAAAAGAAAACCTCATTTTTTGAATGAAAATATTTAATTTATCTAAAGAATAAAAGTAGAAGTAGGAAGCATAAAGCTATTATTGAAAACAATAACTACCCCCATCAAGCTGAACTTTCTTGAGTTCACGAGCTCCTAAGTGTGATATGATGGCGGTACTACTGGTTGACATTTTGGACAAACTTAAGCATAGAGTCAGTATTCATTTCTTTAGTTTTCCACTTTACTTTCCCCAAAGAGCTCTCCGCCAGTTCCTCAGGAGGTTTTGACCTGCTGAACAATGATCATTTCCCAGGGTAGTCTGGTTTCACCTTTGGCTCCAATTTTGTGGGTCCCAGTGCCGCAGTCCCAGCCACTGACCCCAGAAATCGTTCCAACACCCACACAATAGGAGAGACAGTGAAGGAGCTTTACTGACAGCTTGGCCATGGCAAGATCAGAAATCCTATGACCTAAAATGCTGTCTTGTCATCGCAAGGCAAGGACTGAGGGCTTCCATAGCGGTGGTCCAGGTCATCGTGGTGCGGTCAGCCATTAGCTGGCGCTGTCATAAAAGGCTGTGTTAATGCCTCCACTGCTCATGAGGTGGTCTTGGTCTTTGATCTTCACAAGCTCATCAATCAGATCTCTTGTTCCTCGGATCTAAGATGACATCAGGTAAGAAAGACTGAAAGAAGAAATGAAATAGGAAAAGTCAGAAACAAAATGGGGTTAGACAGGTAAGTGACAGGCTCCTCCCTCGAATTATAGCGGTCATTTTGCTGCTGGGAATGCCTGTGTTGCCTTGATCCGTGTCTGAACCCCAGGGTTGAGATGACTCTGCATCCCCATGCACTTTTAACCTGCTGTTTTCTGACTGCATGCTTCTCTGACCTCTGGATGCCATGCACGAATGTATGGGAATAGTGTTGATATATCCGAGCCTGTGTGAGTCCAAACAAATAGGTACTGGTCCTGTTTCTATGCATTACATGCCTTAGATTTGTGTTTACTGAGAAATGTTTGCCTGTGAATTTATGTGTGTGTTGGTGGCCATGTGAGAACCCGTATCTTTTCTGTCTTTTGTTGTTTCTTTGAGTCTGTCTCCCTGCGAGAGTGAGCGATTGTTGTCGACGGGGAATGTTCCTATAAGGAACGGTGTGAAGAAAATCATTTCACACTCTCCATAAAGCAGACCACGGGCCCCTGCTTAGCAGGTGAGTAGTTGCTGAGTTCCTGGGAGTCAGTTTCCTCTCTCCCCTGGGATGATGCACTGCCCAATGGCTGGTTGTTGTTAACACATCCCAGCTTCCCTCCTTTTCTGAGCTCCTTTGGGGATGGGAGCACAGAGCTGGGCAAATTCTTATTTTTCTTTGTGATTTAACCATGTCTGGGAGAGCTTGGGCAACCCATGGAGGGCCGCAGGGGCTTGGGGGGAGGGAGTGGGTGTGCCTCAGTGGAGAGATGAGGTGCTATGTAGGATTTGGGGTAGAGAGCCACTGTTTTTACTGCCGTGGCTCTTCTGCCTTTAGAACCATTTGTAACAGCCTTACAGAGAAAGAGCTGGCGGAGAGGAAGTAAGGAGGGGAAATAAAGAGCAGTCAAGTTCAAGCCAGATAAATCTGCACTCTCAGGAGCCTGAATCTCAGGAAAGAATTTTCCTTCAGGGACTCCTGAATTCAGCCCTGCATGTGAGGAATAGAGCCTATTCTATCTCCCTTCCCTACTCTGACTTCCTTTGTGACTGCTTTGAACACCAAGCCCTCTCATGGTCACACACATAAAAGATGCTAGGTGAACCTCAATGAGGAAAATGCTTGACAACAGGTCAGACAACAGAGCCCCAATGTCAGCTCTCCTCACCTGGGCATTGCGGAAATGAGGAGGAGGAAGAGGAAGACTTAGCCTGACAATATGCCCCCTTTTCAGAGAGAATATCACCTGCACAGCAGTGAGTGCAATTGTAGTCGCCAGACTCCCCAGTGAGTGTCCTTTCCATCACACAAAGGTCACTCAGGATGACTTTTGGGTACCCGGTGACTTTTATTTAAAACCAGAAAATAACTTCCAGTTATGGGACCATCCAACTGAAGTGGAAGCTCGGGTAACGAGAGTTAGGAAAAGAGCCTGTCGCAGTGGAATGGGGGGCTTTCATCTGGAAGGAATGTTCCTGCCTTTGAAGAGACAGTTGTAGGAGGGTTTGATGTAGGCCAGATATGGAGAGTTCTGAGAACGAGCGGCATAGTGGCCAACTTGACAGTCAGTTCAGTGCAGTTCAGCCATCGTGTACGCAAGACCCTTCATAGCTAGGGTCTGGGAAGGCACCAGGCACATGCAAAAGGTGAAGGCATAGCCATATATTCAAGGATCTTAATGGCTGTTGGTGTTAGAAAGCAAAAAACGACACCCAGTGAAATGTGCAGGGAAAACTCAGACATCTGGGCTGGGATGTAGCGCAGTAGCAGAGGATTTGCCTGCTGTGCTAGGTCCTGAGAGTGATGCTGAGAATGGCCAAACAAACAAACAGAAGAAAAAACCTTAAAACAACAACAACAACACCACCACCAACAACAAAATCCCCAGATGTCTGGTAAGGTTGCTAGGTAATAAGACAGTAGGTGTGTTTGATAGCTATTCTTGATTGTCAGTTTGACTACGTCTGCGATTAACTGAAGCATAAAACATAAAAACGGAAGGTATACCTGTGAGGAATTCATGCTTAATTTGAAATGGGAAGGTCTCCGTCTATTCCAGATCTTTGAGGTAGGAAGACACACCTTTACTCCAAATCCTGAGGTAGGAAGACATACCTAGAATTCAGGTCTGATCTGGGCCACATCTGTTGGAAGCCTATATAAGGGCATGGAAAAAGGAAGCTGTGCTCTTTGCCTGCTTGCTCTCTCCTTGCTGGCAAGTCCATTCCTTCACTGGCATTAGAGCCTATTTCCTTGGGATTCCAGCCTATACTGAAGATCAGCTGAGACATCCAGCCTCGTGGACTGAGCAACTACTGGATTCTTGGACTTTCTGTTCTTAGAAAGCCATGGTTGGATTTGCTGGAACACAGCCTGTAAATTATTCTAACTAATCCCCTTTCTCTTTCTCTATGTATAGAGAAATTCATTCTATAATTTCTATCCCCTTAGAAAACCCCAACTAAAACAATGTGCTTTATCTGTAATGTCCACAAAAATCACGAATAGAAACATCATGTATGGTACGTAGGGGATTACAGAGCTTTTGTCTAGGAGAAAGTAGAAGGTTTGTTTTTGCGTTTGTTGTTCTTTGATCCTATTATCAAGAGCTCAAGAACGGGGATGTGTCTAAAGGTCTTAAGCAGGGCGATAGATGGGTCAGATGTGTGCTTCTTTTCTCCCTCTGAGATCATGTACGGGATCAAACAGTAGAAGTCCATGAGGAGATTGTGGCAAGCCTCAGGTAAGAGGTAGAGAGGTAGAGCCAGGCTGGCAGAGGAGGGCAGAAGACATGGGCAGGGCCACATTCACACAGTCAAAGTTAGAGACCATGGTGTGTCAATGACTGGAGATGAGAGTGAAGTAGGGGCTGCCTCGTGTCTTAGGGGCAGTGTGTGAAGTCATATAACCAGTATAGCAAGGGATGTTGAGTCTGAGAATTGGTGGGGAAGGCGTGATGGGGAGGCTGAACACACGTGTAGCACATTCAGTTGAATGCTCCAAGCTTCAAGAGGAAAGCCCAGGTTAAAGTTGGGAATTTTGAGAATTTATGTCTATAGCAAAAGATAAAGTCCCCAGGAGTGCATGCAGCCCAGGGGAAGAAGTAAATCAGAAAAACAAACTTAGCTGCTTTCAACCTTTAAGCGGCAGTTAGAGGAAGAAGGCTGGGTAAGCGCAACAGAACAGAGACAGTCAGAGTGGGGCCAAGAAAACCTTGAAGCACTGTTGTCAGAGCAGGTAAAGCAAGCACCAGAGTTAAGGGGTGGAAGTTCTGCAGTTACAGAGAAAGGCCATTTATATTACACCCAGGGGTTGAAGTGTAGAAGGCCTGATTAAGACAGAATGGCAGGAATAGAAGTGGATTGCAGTTGAGTCTAGGCTGAATGGGACTCACAGTGTGCAGAGCGCAGTAGACTAGAATTTAAGAAGTTTTGATGGGAAGAAGAAAGAAACATTCCCGGAGTGAGCACAGCCAAATGAGAAAACTTTATGAGACTGAAACAGAAAGAGAATACAGCTAATTATAAGATGAATATACAGCCAGATATTTAGTCCAACCCTCTGCTAGGCAGAGAGACCTGGTCAGAATCTAAGAGGTTCAGATGGTGGAGGGAAATTGCTGAGGATGGATGGACACAGGGACTCTTGGCCTTGAAGAAAAAGATGCTGGGCAGAAGAAACCAGTTCTGTGTGGCTAAAAATCAGTTTTCTGAATGAAATTCTTAATGATTCTAGGGTATTGGAATTACTACCAGATTTATTTAAAAGAAGAGGAATCTATGTCTCAGGAAAGTAAAATTTGCCTAGAGTTGAATGAGGCAAACACAGAATTCAAAACCAGATAATTTCATTAATTCTTGGAGAGTTAATTGCATGATTCTGGCCGCATTTGGAAGACGATGGGGCTAGCAGCAGGCTGGTAGATTGGAGAACAATTAAGGCTGTCACAGACATGTGCCTATCTGAGGCCAAGTCATCTATGGGTACAGAAGTAAATTTGGAAGAATAATTGGTTGTGAGGGTAAGACATTGACTTCTGGAGGTGAGAGGTCATAGAATATAATGATGGTGTGTTGAACAGTGACGATGTTGAGATGTCTTAGAATGTTGTAGCTAAAAGGCAGTAAATTAGCAACTGGAATCTAAGGTCTGAGGTTAACTGTGCTGGATATTAACTATGCTTGGAATTACAAATTGGAGGTTGTTTTTCAAGCATCTTCACCCTGTCCGTCATCTCTTGGTTGGCAACCACAGATGCCACCTCCTTCTAAGAAAACAGTGACTTTCCAAGGGAGGTCAGTGTCTCTTTTCCCAGACTAAAGAACCAGAGAAGTCACAGAGCCATGGGAGACAATGGTAGCTCTCAAGTCATCACTACTTCCTCTTGAATGCTCTTTGTTGGTTGATTGACAGATCTGTATCTGGGAAAGAGTGTGTGGGCGATCATGTACATGTTCTTGTGTGTCCACAAGTGTGCAGTTGTGTACCTGTCTCATTTGTTGATTATAATTTTCCCAGAGGTGAAAAAATTATCCAGGCCTATATAAACAATTGCTTAAGTCAAGAAAGACTCCGGGTGGGTGTTAAGTGGGAAGCAGCAAGTGAGGCCTGGGAATCTGTCTCTGCCTCAGGCTTAGAAAAGAAACCCCGAGGGACAGAGAGCCACTCAGAAGGGCTGTTGCGTGAGAGAGAGAGGTGAACCTTTGAGAGTGACAGTAGAAAGCCTATTGAGCCCAGAACTAGGCTGGCCAATGGATGTTCAAAGAGGCATAAGGGATTCTGGAGTTCTCTGTTTGTCCCTATGCTTCCAAGGGAGACTTTGTGATTACTTTTATAACTTTTTTTTCAGAGTTGCCAAGCCCATGGTTTATTTCCAAAGGAGTGCTGTGGTTAAAAGAACAGAGTATATACAGCCCAAAGTAATTTCAAACACATTGATGTGCTTCGTTTGTGCCTCCCTAGGCCCATGACATAATGCCCTGAAACTCTAGCTTTCTTTTCCCTTGCATTGTGTCCTCTCTGCCACTGCCTCCCAGGGATTGGCCTTCAAAGTCCCTGAAGGAGGCCACAAGCTCTCACTGGGTAGGACATATATCCAGTCTCTATTCCCTCCCTCTCCTTCCTCTGACACAAAGGCCCTTGCAATAGCAAGGATGGTGATTTTAGGGTTAGCCAGATATAGAAATGGCATCAGGGAAGCTTGAAAACTGTACCTGGGACCACACTGGGGGCACATCTTTCTTCCTTCATCTTCTGCTTAAATGATATGAGATCCAGAGACATTCTGTTGTTCTGCAAGGCCTTGAAGATTCCAGCTGCTCACATTCCAGTCATGACTGTCTTTGACTCTATGTGTCTATTATCACAGTGAGAGCTTCCAGAAACTTGCCTGAGTTTACTCCAACATTTATCACATTTTTCAGGATCAGGAGACATAAAAATTTCAAAACAGGCCTTTAATACACTTCCTGTTAAAGGTCAATGAGAGTCTTTAACGAGGGTAGGAAAGAGATTACAAGAACAAGGAACTATGTATTGTTATGACTGTCACAAGCATAGACAGTGTGGACCAACCCCCTTCTGTCTCTTGAGTCAGTTCCTGCTCACTCTGTGACTGCCAGGTGGCAGGCACCCATGCCTTAGGATTTTAGTCGGGGGCCCATCTTCTTCCTCGGAAGGAGAGTACCAGCTGAGTCTCCAGCCAGCATTGGCAGAGGCCCAGCTTGTCTCCATCTGGTATAATCTCGCCTGTCTAAGCTCTGTTCCTGAGGTGTGAAACTGAAGTTGCTTTATTTTTTAAAAAGATTATTTGCTTATTTTTAATTGAGGGATAATTATATGTCTTTTGGGGGGAATAATGTGATATTTTGGTATATGTGTAATGAGAAACTCAGGATATTTAGGTTATCTGTCATCACAAACATTTATTCCTTGATGAGAGCACTCGGAATCCTGTATCCTAGCCATTTTAATTGCTGCAGTGCAAACTAGTTAGCTACACTCAGTCTTCTGTTTGGTATCACTGGAAACATTCCTTCTATCTGGCTACTGGACCTGTTGAGCAACCTTTCCTCCTTCCTGCTTCTTTGCTACTCTCTGGTAAAGGACAGTTGTGCTTTTTGATGAGCTCATGTGTTTTAGACATCACATAGGAGGGAAATTATACAGCATTTGTCTCTCTAATCCTGCCTTATTTCACTTAATGTTATGATATACAGGTCCCTGCATATTACTGCAAATTTCCTTTTTCTTATTTCTGAATAATATTTTATTGTGCATATTTGACATCTTTCTGTCCATTTATCTTTTTATTTTTGTTTTGTGCATTTGAGTATTTTGTCTGCATGTACACCATGTGGTGCCTGGTGCTCCCAGAGGTCAGAAGGGGGCATCAGATTCCATGAAACTGAAGTTATAGATGACTGTTAGCCATTACACAAGTGCTGGGAATCAAACCCAGGGCCTGTGGAAGAGCAATCAGTGCTGTTTAGCAACTGAGCCATTTCTCCATCTCCCCTCAAGCCCCACACTGCCCCCATCCATCCTTTGATGCTTTCTTCAGCAGGCATGGCTTTGTTCTGGACACCAGCATCCATCTCATCGACTTCCTGACCAGCAGCCTCTCTCTCTTTCTGCCGCAGCTTGAGCCTCTCTTGCATCCATGTCTGCACCAGGACTGATCGTATCTTTAAGCTGTCAGCCAAAAGAAGCCTTTTCTTCGGTTTCTCTTGCTACACATTGTATTGCAGCAAGAGGACAAGGAACTAATATCGGAGACAGATGCTATTTGTGGGTAAATCCTGCAGGGTTGTGGTTCCTTAGATGAGTTATTTGTCTTTCATCTTCAACTCCACACTTCTGTCCCTGTTCTGCAGTTTTGGTCCTGAGTCTTTGTTCTAGTTTGATCTCTGTTATGACAAACATTGTGGCCAGAAAGGACTTGGAGACAAAGTGTTTTATTTCATCTTACGGGTTATATTCTGTCATTGAAGGACAGTTAAGACAGGAACTCAAAGCAAGACTTTGAAGCAGAAGCCAAAGAGGAATGCTGCTTGCTGGTTTGCTGTCATTGTCAGATGGACCTATTTGTCTTATGTTGTTTAGGCCCACTGGCCTGAGTGGATGGTACTGCCTACAGTTGGCTGGGCCCTCCTACATCCATCAGCAGTCAAGCAAATGTCTACCAGGTCAGTCTGATGGAGGCAATCCTTCAGTTCAGGTTCTCTTTCCACGTGTGTCCAGTTAATAGGCAAGATTGGTCATCACAGACTGGATAGGTTTCATTCTTGCTCTGCCTTCTGTTATTTTATGCTAAGATTTGCTGTGAGCAGGAGCTGAAAGGAAGCCTTAGTTGTTTGAATAAGAACAGTTCTCATACAATCATATATTTTAGTTATAAGGGCATGGCTCTACATGAGAAGGATTGGGAGATATGGCCTTGTTGGACTAGATGTGGTCTTGTTAAAGGAACTATATCACTGGTGGGTTGGCTTTGAGGTTCTCAAAAGCCCAAACCCCGCCCAGTGTCTCTCTCTTCTCCTGCTGCCTATTGATCCAGATGTTGGACTCCCCATCACCATGTCTGCCTGTGTGCTGCCATGATTCCCACCATAATAATAGACTAAACCTCTGAAACTATAAGCAAGCCCCAATGAAATGCATTCTTTTATAAGCTTGCCTTTGTCCTGGTGTCTTTTCATAGCAATAGAACAGTGGCTAAGCCACATCCTGAGGGAGCTCTGGAAAAATTTTCCTTCTCCTGCAATGTTTCACCTGGACCAGTGGTTCTCAACCTGCGGATCATGGTTCCTTTGGCGATAGGTGTCAAACAACCCTTTTACCATGGTTTCCTAAAACCATTGGAAAACACGGATGTTTGCATTATGATTCCTAGTAGTAGTAAAATTATATTTGTGAAGTATTAACAAAAGTACTTTTACGGTTGGGCTTCATCACGACATGGGAAATTGTAGTAAAGGATCACGGTATTAGGATGATTGAGAACCACGGACATGGACAGAAGTGGCTCCTCTTTCCAGTGACAGTATCATCACTCCATGGCCAAGGCACTGACTGGTGGAGCCTACTCTGAATCCCAAGTTGAACCTTAAGGGACTCCTTGACTTGTTGACTGACTAATTCTTCCTTTGTTCCTCCTGCCCCAACAGCAGCTACTGTTTCAGCCATTGCTATCTCAGCAATGCAGTGGCATTCTCTTTCTGCCTTCGGTTACCCAGTTAATGACTTTTATCAAGCGACCAATTCTTCGCCTTAAATCATATCTCTTCATGTAGCTGGCTTGGGCTTTTGTCTTCCAAAGGATGTCTGTGCACATATTGATTGACTTAGAAGCCCCAGGCTCTGTATACACCAGAACTTGCAATCCTTACAGTCTCATGTCCATGAATATCTTTTAGTTCCAGGTCAGGCGCATCAGGCCTCCTGAGGGGTTGAAGATTATCTTAGTGTCACTTTGTGCTTGTAGCATTCCTGTAGCCCATTCCAAATATGATTCTAAATCTTATTCAAAACCTTGCATCTTCCCATTTATTTCTTAAATTTGTCTTAAATCTCTGCAGTGAGTTTCTCAGGCATAGCTAAACCTCCAGGGAGTGCAAACCTACCTGTATTCACAGGTTCTGGATTTGCAAGGTAGGAATTTTTCCTGCGTGACCAACAGCTAGCATACAAATCTGGGTTTTAGGAAGCTGGGAGTTACTAATATTTAAATATTTTAGATATTTTCTACTTAGCTTTTATTAGGTGATGCCTACTTGTCAGGATGCACATAACAAAATCTGAGAAGGAATGGGTTAAAGAAGGAGGGGGTTTTATTTTTTTCATGGAATTAGATATCAGAGATGAGGGTATGTGGGGTAGCCTGTGAGTATTGGCATCTGTATGTTTACAACTCTTCCTGCCTTGGCAGTTTTGGCTTCTGACTTTCATCTTCATTTTCTACATTGGATGGAAAAGCCAGATCGTTCTATGACAGAGGGGTCGTGACCAGGGCAGGAAGCAACTACAGGATGAAACAATACTGTGAATGGGAAGTAGAACTTTCCAAAATATCCCCAGAAGATTTTCTGTTGTGTCTCAGTGACCAGAACTTTGGCGTATGGGTACTCCACTCCTAGCTGCAAGGAAGGTGGGAATATATAACTACCTAGCTGGTGCATTTTGCCAGGCAATCTCTCTGAAATGGTCCTGTTAATGAGCAAGAAGAGGCTAAGAAGCACTGGGTAGACAGATCTCAGTAATGCCCACAACATGTGACTCTGTGCCCTAAGTTCAGTAGATTTTCCTGACCATTTCAGTCATTCCAGTTTTGCCCCCATCTTCAGTGAGGCCCACTTCACAGAGTTATCATGACTTTAAACTGTGTTCCAGGAGTTCTCATCGCCAACACTAGGACATCTTTGTCTCAGATCCTTACTCTTTTGAAGCAGAACTTATACACTCATGGGGAAAAACGAACTTTTGGGTCATTAATATCTTAATATTCATAATCTATGCCACTAGTGTTGTGCTAGTTACTTTTCTGCTGCCCTGATGAAATACCATGATCAAAACTCCTTGGAAGGAAGAGCCTATTTAGGCTTACAGTTTCAGGTTGATAGTGTCCATACTGCCAAAGAAGGCTTAGCAGCCCGGGGCAGGAAACAGAGAGATCACATTTTGTCTGCACATAGCAAGCAGACTAGGAAAACAGGATCTGATCTGAGGCTCTAAGCTCAAAGCCTGCCCACGTGACCAATATCCTCCAATAAGCTTCTAACTCTTAAAGGTTCCATATCTTCCCCAAAAGTACCACTAACCGGGTACCAAATACTTAAGCATATGAACTTCTGGGGGACTTTTCTCATTCAGACCACCACATGTGTGCACAGCATCTTCCCAGCTTGACTTCTCTGCAATGGTCCGTCTCTTTCCGTTTCTTGCCTGGCAGCTCCCTTGGCTCTCATGACAATCTTGCAGCTCTTCCTAGGACTCGCCTATTGTGCATCTTGTTGATTTCCTGTATTTCATTCCAATAGTCTTGCACAGTTCAGAAAGCAGGACATGGGTTGGAGGTGACTGGGCATGGAGGCAAAGAAACGGAATCTTTAGCAACCTTAGGGAGGAAGAGATCCACAGACGATGATAAGTTTCATTGTGATGTTTTTTCCTGGGGAACCTCAGGAAAATGGCAAGGAAAGGAACTGAGGTCTATCAGAGAATGATTAGTTGAACTGGAGAGACACTGAAGAGGTCAGAAGAGACGCTTTTCCACTACAACGCTTTTATGGGAAAACTGTTGTGTCAAGGAAGACAAGTGATGGCTTGCTGACAGACTCAATCAGGATCTCTGTAAGTGGCCGTGTCAGTCCTCAGACAAGCCAGCTCATGATAGTCTGTGGCCTCTCCGTGATGCGGTAGCAGAGATGCACTAGAAAGCCTTAACGTGACTTTCGTTCCTTCTTTTCTGCTCTGTGGTGTTGCTCCTCAATCCCTGTCCTGCCCTCGCACCCTTCTCCCCGCACCTTGCACAATGCTTGGGGATTTTGCCAAGATTCCGGGTAGATACTTAAAGGTGCCTGTAAGACCTCAAGGTCTGCAAAGATGAACCTCCATCAGCGCTGCTATTGGAGACTTCTTGCCTAAGTGAAATCAAAAGAGCTTTTAACTATAAATGACCTCTCAAGGACCATTTACGATTCAAGCCAGTGTTTACGAGCGAATTTGAAGTTTTGTCAGTACAGGGAGTTAATTTTGTTACCACTCAGTTCCTAGAAAAAAACAAACAAAAGAAAAGGAAGCCTAATTATTTGTTCAGTAATATGGGAAGGAGGGCCTCTGGCCCAAATTCTGCAATGTTTGGATTTCATCTGATTGAAACACAATTTTGCTGGGTGTGGTGGCACGTGCTTCGGTCTGAGCACCTGCGAGGAAGAGGCAGGTAAACATCCATGAGTGGCCAGCCTGGTCTACAGAGAGAGTTCCAGGGCAGCTAAGGCTACACAGAGAAGCCCTGTATTGAAAACTAAAAACAACAACAACAACAAAAAAAAAAAACCAAAAATGCCCAACAAACTTTAAAAATATTGAATTAGAGAGAAACAGGGTTGCTTCAGAGAAAGTTACAGTTCCTCTGGAGTGGGGTGTATGCTGCGAAGGAGTAGGGATGTAGACAGCACGCTTCACACCTTCTTTCCCTAGCCAGGTGCCCAGCACTGCAGACCCTAGGAAGCATAAGCAGCATAATCCCAAGTCAGAGAAGAGACTATTCTATCCAGGGAGCAGATGGGTCTAACTTAGAAAGCTGGGGCAAATGACCTGCCTGTGGTAACTACGGTGACCTTGTACTTCAACATGTGAACTGCACATAAGCAATTTGCTAGTTTTTAATTTTCCACATTAGGTCATTTAATTTATTAAAATTGAAACAGTCCTGAAATTTTTAGCTATTTTTTTCATCAGAACTTTGGATGCCATTCCCACCTTTGATAACTGGTTCCTTTATTTCTAGTGGAAGCCAAATATGACCCTCATCATTGGTTTGAAACTCCTGATTAGCCACATTAAAAACATCAAAAGGAGAAAGATAAAATGCATCTTAATGATGCATTTTATTTAAGCCAATACTGTAAAATATTATTATGTTATTAATGTGAACATTCTAAATATTGATTTTTATCAGGGTATTCTAGAGGAGTGATGAGAGACAGAGATTGAAATTGAACTGGCTCACTTGGTTATGGCATCTAAGAAGACGCATTATGGGGCATTCACAAATAGGAGGACCTGGAAGCAAAGTTGAAAAGTTAGGGAAGTTGGTAGCATGACTTACTTCAAGACTGAATGCTGCAGGATCAAGGCAGCCATTGTGTATCTCAAAGTACAAAAGCCTTAGGACTTAAGACTTCTATACAGAAGGGATAGTATGGCTCAGGCCAATTGAAAGCCCTTGGAGCAGGTGTTGTGGTTTCAGACTAAAATCAAAGTGGGAGAGCCTGGAGGCAGGGCTGAGGGCTCGCTGGGGTGACTTCCAGGACCTAACACAGAACCTGGCATCCAAGGGTAGGAGAAATTGGACACTCTGACTCCAAAAGACAAAGAGCGTGACTTCATTTTCTCTACCCTTTCATTCCACCTGGGCCTCCAGCTGACTGGACAGTGTGCACTCATGCTGAAGACAGATCCCCTGCATGTGGTCAACTCCCAAACTCACTTCTTCTGGAGACATCTTAGGTAGACTTGGGGTTGCCACACCACTGGGCTGTCTCTTCACAACAGGGGAATCAGTTCATTGCCTAGTGAATTACTGAGAAAACAGTGTGTTACCAGCTGTCTAATTATTTATTTCCATGACAATGACACCCAAATTGACCTTAACAATGAGATAGTTTATCTTTTCAGTTCTAAGTCTTAACATGATGATTTTCTGTTACAATTCTCAGTTTGGGAGGGCTGCATTTAAAGCATGTAGCCATCCCATTAAACATCACAATTGCAGAGGGCAGTGTCTCCATGACCTCTAAATCAGACTGAGGTCATCACAGTGTCTGTGGTAGTTAATTTGATGTATCAGTTTGATTGGCTCCGGTACCCAGATATCCTATCATCTGTCTATGAAGGTATTTCTGAGTGAGATGAACATATGTTAATTTATATAATTTTTAATTATAAGGACCACCTTCCTTAAGGTGGTTGAGTGTCGCCTAATTCTCTAAAGACCCGAAGGGAATAAAGGATAATTAAGCAAGAGATCTGTATCTTCCTGAGTGTGTTTGAGCTGGGACACAGGTCTCTCCCACTTCTGCTTTAGTCTTAGGCTGGAACCAATACCATCATCTCTCTTGGCTCTCAGCTTTTGAGCTCAGGCTGAAGCTGTACAATGGGTTCTCCTGGACCCCCATTTTTCAAACTGTAGGTTTTGCTACTTTACAGTCGTTGTCTACTAATTTGGGCTACCTTCATCCCCTCTGCATGTGTGCGTATGAAAATTGCATTGGCTTTCATTGGTTTCTATGGAGAACCCAGACTAATACCATTCTTAGAACTATCAACCCTGTGATTATTCTATGATGAAGACACCAGTTGGTGGATCCCATCTCTCTAAAAAAAGATGTGACAGGGCCACATTCTGAGCTACTCTGGGTCCCAATCCGAGGAGAAGTTAGCAGATACTTTTGGAATGCTATTCAAATAACATCAAGGAGCCATCTGCAAAAGATGAAACTCTGAGAAGGAAGCCAGAAATCCAGAAAACCAGAGATAGGAGGGCTTACGGTAGAAGTGAACATGGTAAGTAAGAGGCAGATTCTGTCTTGTGGGAATTGACAGAAGTTCTGTAGCTGTGGATGAACTTTGTGGTTCTAACCCAGGTACGCCTAGAATGCCATCCTGGGGGAGGATTAGGTAGTCTCTCCTTGGTGTTGTTGTTCCCAAAGCCTTGGAAATCCCAGTTTTCACTCATTTATTCAGGTCTCTCCCCTTCCCTTTCCTTCCCTTCCCTTCCCTTCCCTTCCCTTCCCTTCCCTTCCCTTCCCTTCCCTTCCTTTCCCTTCCCTTCCCTCCCCTCCCCTTCCCTCCCCTCCTCTTCCCACCCTCCCTTACCTTCCCCTTCCCACTTCTCCCTTCCCCTTTCTTCCCCCCCTCCCTTCACATCTCATCACTCAAGTCCCTACTTCCCTTCCAAGGCACTTCATAGACATCTCTTTCAAGAATCTCACCTGACATGTTTTTATTTTCATCCTAAGTTCTTTAGAGGCTGGTGCCTTCTGTATCAAACACATTCTCAGAACCTATGCCAAAGCACCCATCTTACTGCATGTAAATGACTTCACATATCGGCCATGCTGTTAGTCTACAAAGTACTTGGAGGTATTAATGTGTTCTCAGGACACAGCATAGGGTTTGGCTTGGGACGCATTTCAGGAAGTTTTATTTGATGATGACTTTATGGGTCTACCTAGCTTGTATGGAGGTCAGCAGTGGAAAGTGGAGCCTAAGCCAAACTCTGAGCTTTCTGCCTGGTTTGTACTGAACTCCCCAATTGCCCGAAGGCTAAGTCAACTTAAACTAGGAGCCGCTGCTTAGCAAAAGCAATGTCAGTGTATATGCAAGAAAAGGCAACATGCCTAACAATGTTCAGTGCAGTGTGGCCTCTGATAGAGAGGTGGAAGAAACAATTGCATTACAAAGAATAAGTAAATTATAGCATGTCAGTGGGCTGGAATGTTAGCAGTCGTAAAAACCATGATTATCAAGACAGTGGAACGGCCTTAAAGAAGAGCCAGCACTTTCTGTCCACCCCTCAGAGAAAATCCAACTCATTAGACATCCCCCTTTTGTTCATCCATTCATGAATTCAGCAAACGTTTATTTAAATACTTACAGTGCATAAGGCCTTGGTCATTACAAGCCATCCAGAGTTTAATGAAGATGTCGAGTGGAAATGGAAGCCGGGGCTGCTTCACTCATCACAGCATCGGAGGGAAAGATCTCACTCACGACTGCTCCTGGAAAGCAGCTACTCTTCAGTACTCCCTAACCCCTCTGCATTTGCACAAGACTCGCCTTAGGGAGCCAACTTTCTGCTACTGTGACCAAAGCCCTGAGCCAATCAACTTAGAAGGAGAAAAGGTTCGTTTATTGCCCTTGATTTTCGGAGTTTCAGTCTATGGAACTCTTACCTGGAACTATTGCCTTTGGCCTGAGACAGCCTGGAACACTGTGGCAGAGTGTGTGGCAGGGAGAACTCTTCATCCCATGATGGCTCAGAAATGCAGAGTGTTGGCGGAGAGGGAGGGAAAGAGAGAGGCAAGTGCTAGAGTCCCATTATCATCCTCCAGACATGCCCCAATGATCTGATTTCCCAACTTTCTACCAGCTCCCTGAAAGTTTCACCACCTCTCCGTAGCACCGTGGCCCGGGACCAAACCTTTAACACATGAACTTTTGGGGACGTTCATGTGGCAAACCATATATAGCGCTTACGTCACTCACCATCTCATGTCCCTTCTCACCTTCAGTGAGCAATTTCCTAGCCTTGTCTAGGTTTCCTCACTCTTGATATTTATCTGTTTACATCCATTTTCCTCTCAGCAAAGACAGTTTTGAAAATTTTGTTTTAATTAGAATCAATCGAGAGATCATAAATAAAAAATTGTATTTCCTGCTCATGTTCTCTTCTGCCACAGATCTTTAATGGGGTCAAGACCTCTAATTGGAGATGTCAGTCAGCTCGGATCTTGGTTCATTTAACTCAATACAGTACTGTGAACACAGCAATCTTTAGGAGTCTTTGCATCTGTGCCCTATGACAGGAGACACTTGTTCCTTGTGGGTTTTCAGGATGGTCTGGCGCTCAATCAGTAGTGCTGATTAGGGCTCTTAGGGAAGCATTTCACGGCCAAGAATTTTGGTTATGGCTGTTTCTCCCTGTCAGGGCTGGGAGGAAATCGCCTGAAGAGGAGAGAGTCAGCTGCCCTAGTTCTAACTACAGCCCAATGGCATTTAAATAATTCATATATTTAAAATAACAACATAAATATTTTATGGATCTTTAAATTTTAGTAACAGGCTATACCCTTGAAACTTCAGATTAAAAATTAGACTTTAGTCACAAATACAAATATAATTGTCTAGTAAAATGTTACTATTAGTAGAAGCTCATAATTCATGGCTCACATATTTTTTTTTTATACCCATGGGCTCAAAACTCAAACCGAATGGCCTGGCTACGCATGGGTTAAGGGTGTATGATAAGGAGGAAATCTTTTCTTGTTTGCGGATACTTCTGTGTCTTATGACCAGTTTTTTTTTCCTTAAGATGGGGTGGGGTTCTTCCTGCACACTGACATCTCCTAGAGAAAATCATAGCTCACTCTTGACCATATGGGAGCCACATGAGAATCCCTGTAATAAAGCTTGCTGGGAGAATAGGTAGTTGCAGAGAAAACTACCTATGGTGGGTGTTGCATAATTTTTCTGTTTGTCTGTACTTCCCAAGAGGGTTTGAAAGACTATGTAAAGTAGTTGCAGCTCTGTGACTGGAATATTGCCTCAGAAGGGCTGCTCATTTTCATTCTGTCTGTTCTAAAATATAATGCATATTGATTTTTTTCATAGAATTTATAGAAGTAATGCATAGCCATTATATAAAATTTGGAAAATATGGAGAAGTATAAAGAAGGAAAGAAAAAACATCTATGACTGATCACACAATAATAATGTGATCTTTATTTGTGTGTGTGTGTGTGTGTGTGTGTGTGTCCGGGGGTGAAATGCCTCATTTCTATGCTTGAGTTTTTTCCTTCTCTTCTATCTTTGTGTGTGTGTGTGTGTGAGAGAGATCATGTTGATGTGGGCACATGTGCATGCAAGTACCTGTGTGCACATGTATTCATATGTATGTGAGGAAGAAGTTAACGTCAGGTGTTATTTCTCAAGAGCTATCTACCTTGCTGGTCTCTCCCTGTCCCAGAGCTCATCAGATAGTCTAGTCTGAATGGCCAGTACATCCTGGGAGCTGTGTGTCTCAACCTCCCCTGTGCTCTAGTTACAACCCAGGCATTTGCCACTTGCTACCATGTTTGGCTTGTGTGTGTGTGTGTGTGTGTGTGTGCGTGTGTGTGTGCGTGTGCTCTCACATCACAGGGGATGCATGCGAAGGTCAGAGTAGAACACTGAGTGTCTGTTCTTGACGTCTGTTTTATTTGAGCAAGAGTCTTGTATTTGCTGTTCACCACCGGATAAAGGCAGCTGTCCCACAAGTGTCTGGGGATTCACCAGTGCAACTGACATACACCACAGCCTCTAGATTTTACATTTGCTGGGGATTTGAACTAAAGTCTTCATACTTGTATTACAAACCTTTAAATCAAGGAAACATCACCCCAGCTTTCAGCTTTAAAAATGTGGGTTCTTGGGGTCAAACTCAGTTCCTCGTGCTTATGCACAAACACATTACCTACCTAGTGTCGACTTTCATCCACCTGTGCGGATTTTGCCGGATGTGGGATCTAAGGACCTGAATGAATTTCTAACGCCATAGACAACTGTAATTCAGTACCACCGTATACACATTTTATAGACAAATGAAACTAAAAAAGCAGCGACCCAAGGAAGGTTGTTTGAGTTCAGAAAAACATGATCAGGAAAACATGTAACTACACTCCAGTAAGCACACACTAAATATTAACAGAGCAGCCCTTTCCCAGAACTCCCAGGCATGTACTTTCTTTGCCTGGCGTGTCCTATAGATTCTATCTGGGAAAGCATGAAAGCAACGCAGAAGGCCATATCCAGACTCAGGACACTGACCAGATTAGGTTCTGTAGCTATGATCTGACATCCAACAAGAATAAACTTGTCTTATAAATTGAATGTGAACGTTCGTCACAAGAGGCACAAACTCGTGCCCAAGAACAATCCAGGGAGCAAACTGCACCTGCGGTAAAAGGCCCTCTGCATTTTTCTCTGGGGCCTCTCTCAGCATTCCCTAAGACATTGTTCATCTTGCCTCATTCCTTTGATGGTGTTCTGACATTAACAGCCCTCAGGCCTCTTTCCTCTTTCCTAATTCTCTGATTAACTTTCCTCTTACTGTCCACGTAGCTTAAAAACATTTGGGAGAGGGCACTCTTGTCTCCATTTTCCAGCTATCCCTCATCTGTCTCACAGGTCTCAACTAGGACTGTTCTCAGAATTAATTACAAAGTTTCGTCTTTCCTTATCATGCGGTAACTTGAACTTTCCATCTAATGATCCTCGGGGATTGATGAATTATATTGAAGTAATATTTCTCAGCCTTAGTCACAAAGAACGTTCCAATGAGAGCTTTCCCGTGCACCTAGCATCAGCTCTACTCTTTATTCCGAGCGATCATAACAAATTCCCACGTAGATTGAAATCACTTTCAGGTGGTACAGTAGTATATAATTTGAGTTTTAATAAATAAAGCTTGCCTGAAGATCAGAAGGCAAAGCAGCCATACTAGTCAGCTATACAGGCCAGGAAGTGCTAGCACACACCTTTAATCTCAGCACTAGTGAGGGGAAACAGGAGCGATATGGCTGGGTGGAGAGAGGAATATAAAGGGGAAGAGACAGGGGCTCAATGCGGTGTGGAGTTTGATGATTCATGGAGGCAAGATCTTACCCCTTCAGTCAGAAGATTTGGTAGCGGTAAAAGGTCTCTCTAGTGGTTGGCTACTTTGCTTTTCTGATCTTCATGTTGAACCCCAATATCTGTCTCTGGGTTTTTATTATTCATGTTGCAAGGTGGTCAGTAACTACTGTGTTGAAAATGTATAATTTAGGAACCCCAGAGATTCTATATTCTTAATTGGTTATGTTTGAGATCATAGGCTGTGAAGAAGATGAACATTTAGATGGGATGTCTGAATTGACGAATGCTGACACTTGCTTTCCCTCTTCTCTTTTGGGATGGGCTATGCTATGAAGACACAGATGTGCACTGGGGACCCTACTGTACAGGAACCAGTCACTAGAATAACCTGTCCAGGTGTTTTAATCACAAAGGGAGATAAGACAGAGAAGTAGGAGCTTGTAAGACCCATGCAGAACTAGGTGAGAGTCAAGGTCAGAGAAATTTGGAAACTAGGACCATTTGAAAGCTTCCTAGGTAATCAGAAGCTACAAGAATCCCAGGCAGTTTGCTGCTGATGATCTCAACAGCACATAGCAGCAACATGAATCATTGTTAGATGAAGCTGGCAAGACTTAGGTGCATTCATGAATCTGCCATCTGTAGACACCTGAGAACCTGACCACAGCTGCACCTTCCTTCTGCCTTCCAGATCGCCAAAGATTGCCACTCAGTAGCCTGATCAACCAAAGAACTGCTGGCAAGAAGGTCTGGAAATGTTTTCAGGCTTTCATCCTGGCAGTGTTGGAGGTCGCTGAGGATGGGAGTGGGGCAGAAATTGTCAAGGAGATATTGGCATGTGGTAAGTAATCAGGAACAAACCCTTCAGAATGAGATTGAAAGGCATCCAATACATGCTGGTGGCACTATACAGATTCAGGGGAACCATTGTGTGGAAAAATCTAAAAGTTAGGAATAGCAGAGTTTCTAAACTCTTGTTTTGTTATATTTTAGATTGGGGAACACCAAGAAGATAAACATTTAAATGGCATTTCTGAAAACACAAATACCAACCACTGAACTAAGGATGAAGCCTAGTTAGAATGCTCACCTAACACACACAAAGTCCTGAGTTTGATTCCAGGACTGCATTAAATTGGGCTTATGGAACATGACTGCAAAACAAAAACAAGAAGTAGCAACTTGAGCTCCCACTTCTTCTAAAGCAATGAAAAACAGTTTGTTTGAAATTAAAATATAATTGCACCCTTTTACCACTTCCCTTTGCTCCTTCCAACCTTTCTTGTTTCCTCTCAAATGCATAGCCTCTTTTTCTTCTCTCTCCTCTCTCTCTCTCTCTCTCTCTCTCTCTCTCTCTCTCTCTCTCTCTCTCTCTCTCACACACACACACACACACACTGCTCAGTCTTGTGTTGCTTGTATTTCTATGATTTTATGGGGGTGATCCCTTCGTATTAGATAATCAATTAGGGAACTCTTCCTCTAGTTCTTCTGCTCTCAGCCTTCCTTAGTTACCTGCACTTCTTTGTCCAAGAGTGGCACCCTGTAAGATTTCTCTCTTCCATATTAACAGGTCTATAAATATTACACGGTTCCAGTCTTGTTTAGGCAGCCATATTAGTTAAGGTATTGTGCATGAGAATGACTTTTTCACAAGGGCTTTGCAAGAGTCTTTTGTTTAACGGACTGCCCCGTCTTACACATTGTCAAAAGCTGGTAGAAGCTCCAGGTGTGGGATGTACTGCAGGGTTGAAATTTCCTAGTTCAGATAAGGCAAATGAAGCTACCCTTACATGAACACATAAAAGTTTGGACAATAACCACATATGTAGTTTCATATGCTTTTGATTTGTTGTTATCTCATGAGATCTTTCTACAAGCTTTACTTTCACTGTTCAAATATTATTTTGTTGTTAGAGAGGGAGCGCCATCAGAGGTGTGGTCGCAGATAAGTTAGCAATGTTCCATTAAATAACCTCCTACCAACGTTCAGACAAATAATTCCTACTAAACTTGGTGGGTCATACATGAAAAGGAGATGTGAAAATAGGAGGGGTCTTGGTGAGACAGGTCCTCATGGGAGAGGGAGCAGGACGGGGGAGAAGAATGGGAATGAAAATGACTAGAACTAATTACATAGAGAGATGAAACTATCAAACAGTAAAAAATGGTTTTAAAAGCTAAACTTCAAAGTGCATTAGTGCTATTAAGAAAACCCAAAATCCTACTATTCATTTACATGGATATACACAAATACACAGATGCACAAAGACTCACACACAGATACACAGACAGACAGACACACACACACAGACATACACAGGCAATTCTTTTAAAATCCTTAAATTATGTAACATTTGTGCATTGATCTTTGTTCTGACTTTGTTTGATTTTTAGTTCCCTAAAATGGGTTTTGGAAGTGGGTTTGCTCATCCAAAGCTGTGTATTCACCGCCATACCAAGTGCCATAGCAAGTGTGTGCAATGACCAGCACCCACCAGTGGCATGAGATGCCCTTCTTTAGCCACTCCGTGAATGCTGAGGTCATGTTGTTCATGTTTAAGCCAAGCAAATCACATCAAAACAAACATGTTTGCTACTTTGATAAGTCTGTACATGGAGTTTTTGCCTTCTTTGATTTTACCAATGAGACTGAACTGTGTGGTTTTATCTTGAAATCATGCTCACCTTTAAAAATACTCATTATTGCATAGATGATGGAAGCTAGGGGTCTGAACTCTAACAAGATGGCATATTCTCACAAAGAGAATTGTTTCTGTCCTGCTCCAGCCAATCAGGTTTTTCTAAGCATGTGAAATGGTTGCCTGTTTTTTGTTGTTGTTGTTTTGTTTTTTGTTTTTGACACAGGGTTTCTCTGTAGCTTTGAAGCCTATCCTTCCAGCTCTTGTAGCCCAGGCTGGTCTCAAAGGTAGCCTGTTTTTAAGGTGTACTCCAGAGATGTTGTGCATGTAAGTGCGCACACACACACACACACACACACACATGCTAAAATACATGTAGATCACATGCATTTAATATTTTTGCCATAGGATACAGCATTATGATGTCATTTAAAAATATTTAATCATTGTAGTTTAAAGATGTTTCCATATATTAGCATAGAAAAGATATAATGATAAAAACATTCAGTTCTTGCAAATGCTGTTTTGGCTCACCAGCCCACTGTTGATTATTTTAGGTTGTGTTGGTCTTTTTAACAAAATTTATTTAGTTTTTATTTTATATGCATGAGTGCTTTGCTAGCTTGTATATACTTGCACCATGTAGTGACCTTGGGGGCCAGACAAGGGCATAAGATTCCCTAGAACCGCAGTTACAGATGGTTATAAATCCACCATATGAAAGCTGGGAACTGAATTCAAGTCCTCTGCAAGAGCAGTAAATGCTTTTAACCAATGATCAATCTCCCATCTCTTCATCTCTGGTTGTTTCTTTTATTTTTGCTTTGTGCCTGCTAATCTTACAAACATGCATGTATATTTCCAGGATAAAGAATAGATGCTGCAATTTGGACCTGGAGTCACCCCCACCCACAAAGCCCATTTGTTACTGGATAGGTACCCAGTTTGGCCTTGTGAACAGGTGATAAATAGAACCAGTAAGAGATGTGGCCCAATGGGAGACTTTCAGGTCATTACCTTCAAGGGAATGGTAAGATTCTGCTTTCTTCCTCATTTTCTACATCCTGGCAAGGAGTTGAACAGTTTTTGCTTCACAGTGATGTGGGACTAAAACACCCATAACCACAGGGCTGATATTCCATGGATTGCAACTTCCCGAGCTACTACTGAGTATTGTTGCACACGGTTATAATCTCAGTCTCCAGAAGATTGAGATGAGATGGTCACAAGTTCAAGACCAACCTAAGCCTAAGGTTCTTAGCAAGTTAGAGCGCAGCCTGTGTGATGAGACCATGGCTCAAAGCAAGACACAGAAAAAGAAAACACAAAAGATTTCTGTGAGTCAAGATAGACCTTTCCCTTTATAAGCTGGTTGATTTCAAATGCTTATTATAGTAATAGAAAGCTAACAAAATATGTTACATATGCTTGAATTTTTAATAAAGATATATGCAAGATATCCAGGTTGATGGTAGTGTCACTGGTGTTTATTACTGGAAGAAAACAGGCATTCTCCCTTGAATCATATAGAGATGCCGTCCTGAGAATTCATTCTCACAGCAATGCCTGTGGTGACTCACTTTGTGGATTAACTTGATCAGGCCCTGTGATGCCCCAGTTAAGCATCACTTCTGGGTGTCTGTGAGAGTCATCTAGGTGGACTGACTTCTAAGAGGCTTTCCTGCCAGTGTGGGTAGATGCTATCCAAACTACTACAGACTTACTTAGAACAGAACAGAGAAAGTAGGAACTCAATCTATTTTTTGTTGGGCTGGGACATCTAATATCATCCTTCCCTGCCCTACAGACCAGGAATTACACCGTAGTTGCACTGTTCTCAGGCCACTAGACTCAGATCAGTTCACACTCCTGGCCTCCCTGGATCTCTCTACCTTTTAGGCTGTGACTGACTAGCTTTCTTAACATGCACAAGCGTGTGAGCCATTTTCCAAGAATAAAATCTTTCCATATGCATCTCCTGTTGGTTCTGTTTCTCTGGGGAACACTGACCAGTACTAATGACTATTAATACTGTGAATTATCTGCAGGTCACTTCTCCGAGCACATTACAAATAGAGAGCTGCTTAGCTGTTATCACAGCCATATACATTATGCATGATTACTAACATGGGGGGGGAAGTGAAGCATAAACTTTAAATAACAAGCTATGAAGGACAGTAAATGGGGAACTGGGACTTGGGACTTGAATGCAGGGAGTGTAGTTCCAGAGCCCAGGCAGAATGGTACTTGGGTACATCACCAGGTAGCCTAAGCGAATCATTAAAAGCAGTAGATCCTGTCTCTATGTGGTTTATTTGGTGTTGAAAGCAATAGTCCTTAGGCTCAATGACTGTGACTAAGTGGCAGATCACATGCAAACTTTTGGTAGGGCCAAAAAGTACATGTTTGGGGGGTGCAAATTATAGCCTTAGCGCTGCTCCCATAATATTTTAATTAATCATTTTAGATAGATAACCACAGAGTCATATTTTCTATGCATACTATTAACCTGATCTTTACCATATTCTACACATTCCAATTTTTTATGTTTGTGTATTGGGATAAACTTCTAGAATCTATGATTTACCTTTCATAGTCTCCTATCTACCTACCCACCTCTCGGATCTTAGCGAGAATGAGCCCTACAATGGTCCATGATGTGATTTAGATGGTTGATATTTCTGGACAGAAATTCAGACCCTACTGAAAGGCTCTTATCTTCACTTACTATGATTTCTTTTTTTATTGCTTTATAAATAATACCATTCAAAATTTTCACTTCTTCTCCTCCTCCCATTTCCCTCCAGCTTCCCCACTTCCCCTCTCTGCTCCTTCTCCAGTCATACAAGAGGACAGGGTACCCTGCCCTGTGAAAAGTCCAAGGCCCTCCCCCTCCATCCAGGCCTAGGAAGGTGTGCATCCAAACAGACTAGGATCCCAAAAAGCCAGTACATGCAGTAGAGACAAATCCCAGTGCCATTATCATTGGCTTCTCAGTCAGGCCCCATAGTCAGCCACATTCAGAGGGTTCAGTTTGATCACATACTCTGATGGAGCTGAAGAAGAATAGATAGATAGTTATAGTTGTTTTCCTTTGTTATGATAAAAGATAAAGTAGATATAAATATTGTAACTGCAATTTTTGCATGATAACTGTTATATGTAATTTTACTATGTTAAAGTTAAAGCCTTTCTTTTTTTGTTTAAACAGAAAAAGGGGAAATGATGGAGGCTTCCCATTGGATAATAAAGAAACTGCCTGGCCCATTTGATTGGCCAGCCCTTAGGTGGGCGGAGTAGACAGAACAGGAAGAAGGAAGTGAGGTAGATGGCTCAGTCAGATGCTACGCCTCTCCTCTCTGAGGCAGATTGCCATACCTCTCCTAAGAGAGAGAGATGCGATGGAGCCAGCCACCAGGTCAGACATGCTGAATCTTTGCCGGTAAGACACCATTTGTGGTGTTACAAAGATTATTAGATATGAGTTAGTCAAGATGTGAGTAAGAGGCTGGAAATAATGGGCCAGGCAGTATTTAAAAGAATATAGTTTCTGTGTAATTATTTTGGGGCATAGGGCGGCAGGAAGCCGGCCCACAGCTCCACACTACAATACTCATTCAGTTTCAGTTCATTTCTTAATAAGGAATGAATATCTGATTTTGTTAAATGCCTTTTGTGGGTCATATATGGATATCATTTCATATTATTATGCTAATCAATTATATTTGAGGATTTCCTGTGTCGAGTTCTGGGTTTATCTATTTCAGCATAATGGAATTCTCCAATGCAATATCTAAAAAAATAGTAACCATTTATGTTGCTCTTGAATCTGTGAGTTGACCAGCTTAATTAGGCAGTCTTAGCTGTAAATCAGAATGGGAAGTATAGAATCGGGAGTGTGTGGGAGGGAAGCTTCTGTGTAGCTCTAAGGCAGTTAGGGTCAGACAAACCTGCCCAGGTGGGGTGGGGGTCTCCATATGGTCATGACTGTGTGGAAAAATCCTCTTATGGTATTGGGAATGAGACAGCTTGACTCTCTTGAGATGCAGCCAGAGCCCAAGGGAAATAGCACCACCCTCCGGAAGCAAAGGAAGGCCTAAGACTTGAAACACAGAACACTTGCTCAGTGAAAGAGGGGCTGCTGTGGAGGAATCTAAAGAAGGACCAAGTTGGGACCACCTAAAGCACTCAAGTTGTCTGTGACATCTTGTTTCTTGGTCAGGCAGACTCAGATTCAAAAGGATCCAGCTTCAACATTGAATTGAAGTCAACATTGAATTCTCTGCCGAAAGCCACTGTCATGCAGTGGTTTATTGTTTTTAAGAGTATTTGGGATGCAAAGAATAAATACATAAATGAATATATGAATAAATAAAAATTGTGGAGTTGGGACATTGCCAGAGGGAACTTCTGACAGCCCTGTCCCCGCTTCCTCTCCAACCTGCAAGGGCACATTTCTCTAGCACACCAGTGCACAGCTAAATGCCAGACCCTCGAGCTTCAATGCCACAGGTCCTTAGCTGTGACCCCAAACATTTTGTTTCATCCCTTCAGGCCTCAGTTTCCTCATTTATAAGGTGGGGCAGAACTATTAGCAACTGCTAGGAGTATTAGCAAGGCTTAAATGGGTAGCCATAAAATCCCTCATTCCCAGAGCAGATTGCCAACACCATCAGATATAGTGTAAGCATTTTCAATTAACACCAGTTATTATATTTTTCAGCTCTGTGAGCAGTCATCAAGTCGTTTTAAGTCTTTCCTCTAAATGGGTCTCCTTCTTACACATCTTTGTCCTATCAACACTATGGCTACTCTGGTACCCCGACAGTCCTCTGGCTCCCTGAATCCAGCCTCACCTTCCTGTCTTCTTTCTAATGACTTTCCGCAGCAGCCACCAGAAAGCACAGTTCTTCATCAGTGAGTTGCCTTATTTGTTTATTGCATAGTTATCCTTTGTTTCACAGCTAATATCCACTTATGATATTATATCATATTTGTTAGCCACACTGACAGGGGCAAGATGGAATATCAGAGTAGTTTTGATCTGCATTTCCATGACAGTTAAGGATGCTGAACATCCCCTTAAGAGTTTCTGGGCTATTTGAGATTCTTCTGTTTGGAATTCTCTGTTTTTATCTGTACCTCATTTTTTTTTCTTTTTTTTTTTTGTTTTTTCAAGACAGGGTTTCTCTGCAGCTTTTTAGAGCCTGTCCTGGACCTAGCTCTTGTAGACCAGGCTGGCCTCGAACTCACAGAGATCCGCCTGCCTCTGCCTCCCGAGTGCTGGGATTAAAGGCGTGCGCCACCACTGCCCGGCTGTACCTCATTTTTTAAATTAGATTACTTGTTTTGCTTATGTCTAGTTTCTTGAATTTTTTTTATATACTTTGGATATTAGCCCTCTGTAAGATGTGGGGTGATGAAAATCTTTTCCCATTTTGTAGGCTGCCATTTTGTCCTATTGATAGTATCCTTTGCCTTACAGAAAAAAATTCAATTTCATGAGGTCCCATGTAGCATGAATAATAAAACTCAGAGACAATATTGGGGTTTTACCTGAAAAACAGAAAAGCAAAACAGTCAAGCAACTAGAGAAGTCTCACCCCTGCAAAGGCTAGATGACTAAACAGACTAAGCAGAGAGACCCTCTCTCCCCCCATTTTATAACCCCTCTAGTGCTGGGATCAAAGGTGTGTGACTCCCTGGAATGGGATTAAAGATGTAAACCACCACCTCCTGGATTTTGTATCTGCATTGATCTTATATAGCCTGGAGTGGCTTTGAACTTACAGAGCTCCATCTGCCTCTGTCTCTCAAATCCTACATGAACCACCACTGCCTGACCTCTAGTGGCTTAGCTTTGCCCTTATGATCTTTAGGTAAATTTTATTTATTAAAACATAAATAAAATATCACTATAGTCTCATTTACTAATTGTTGATCTTAGTTCCTGTTCTATTAATGTTCTGTTCAGAAATCTGTCTCCTGTGTCAATGTGTTCAAGATTATTTCCCACTTTCTTGTCTATCAGGTTCAGTGTATCTGGTTTTATGTTGAGGTCTTTTATCCACTTGGACTTGAGTTTTGTGCAGGATGATAGATATGAATCTATTTGCATTCTTTTGCATGCTGCAGTTCAGTTAGACCAGCACCATTTGCTGAACATGCATTCTTTTTCCATTGTATAATTTTGGCTTCTTTCTTGAAAATTAGGCATGTATAGGTGTATGTATTTATGTCTGGGTCTTTGACTTGATTCCATTGACTCAACTCTTTTTTTGATGCCAATATTATGCTGTGTTTATTACTATTGCTCTATAGCAGACCTTGAAATCAGGGATGGTGATGCCTCTGGAAATTCTTTTATTGCGCAGGGTTGTTTTAGCTATCCTGGGTTTTTTTGTTTTTCCATATGAAGTTGAATATTGTTCTTTCAAGGTTTGTAAAGAATTGTATTGGAATTTTGGTAGGGATTGCACTGAATCTGTACATTGCTTTAGTAAGATGACTAAAGTAAAGATTGCTTTAGTAAGATGGGGATCTTTTCATCTTCTGATGCCTTCTCCAATTTCTTTCTTTAAAGACTTGAAGTTCTTGAGTTCTCTTATTATGCAATATTTTGTCAATGCTTTCACATTTAAGGCTTCATTTGTCTTTTTGCACACACACAGAGAGAGAGAAAGAGAGAGAGACTTGTACATATACAGTTTTGTGGGTTTTTTTTGACACAATCTGACTTTAATACTTAACACAAAGCTTCATCAAGAAAGGGTTGCATATTTGTGAAAAAATAAACTGAGAGAAAAAGCCAAGAACAAAAGCACAAAATATAGTCATTTTAAACAAAGAACCAACGGAAACTCAGCAAGGAAATATGTGATCTTGACAGATGTTATTCAGCTGCCTATGATTCTGTATGTATAGAAATTATGTTCACAAAGGAATTCTTTGGTTCATATTTGCTATCCACTTTCGTCCTTCACGCACTAAAAACAGTGTTTTTACTTTGCTTTTTCTAGTCAGTTCACAGGCATCAGGGAAGCAGAATACCATCCCTTTCAGACAAATCATTCTTTATGCCCTCAAACTCCCCTTTTCTCTTTACAGGAGACTTAAACTCCAGCAGGGGGACACTAGACCTGTGTCCTTGTGGTATCCCATTGCTGTCTATTTACCTTGTTTGAGATCAATTCAGTCTTGCAGCACTGGTCAAGCGGTCATATACTTTTTGAGGCTTGTATTGTCATATTCCACCCTGACTGTTCTTTGAACTCTTTCTTGTGGAAATCTGGGCCCAGAAACTTCTTGAAGCACCAAGTGTAAGTTTCTGATGCGTTATTCCTTCAGAGTCAGCAGTGCTATGGTAAAGAAAACCAGCCATTTACACCTTACCATTATTATTGACATGTATACAGGACTGAGTTGATGGCTCAACAACTAAGAACACTGCCTTTTCCTCCACAGGGCAGGAATTTGATTCCCAGCACCAACAAGACAGAGCATGACTGCCTATGGCCCCACTCACAGGGATACTGACACCATCCTTTGGCCACCATTGGTACCTGTCATACACCTGGTATACTACTGGCAAAACTTATACACCTAAATTAAATTAATTTGAATTGAAAAATAGCAATAGGGTTTTGAGTTTTACATAGATGCTAATTTGTCACATGTCTCTTGTCTTATGCACCGTTTTCCCTTTCATTTCTCATGTTGGTTCTGTTGTGCACCTTCCTTCCTTCCTTCCTTCCTTCCTTCCTTCCTTCCTTCCTTCCTTCCTTCCTTCATTTCTTTTACAGTGGCTTCCTGATAGACACATAGCTTCCTGGTTTGGTCCTGGTATCTGCCCTATTCTGTAAGAGGTCTCAATGTTAGGTAAGATGGACTAGTTCCACGCTCAGGGATGTTGGGTTTCTCTTTGTCCCTATGGATAGTTTTCTCCTACTCTCACAGAGGCAAATTGCACAGTCGTTACCTAACAAGGCACCAGCCAAACAGAGAAAATCATGGAAGGTTACAGGAGAAAGATTCCATCCCCAGATAGTAAGTTACCATGGCAATGACTAACATGACCAGGAGGCATAATTCTGATCAGGGATGTGGAGGAATGATTTCTCTGCTCTTTGAAAGTGGCACAAGAGTACACGTCTTCCCTCCTGTCTCAAAATGGTGTTGTATCTGGATCATGATGCTTACCGCTGCTGAAGGCACCTTGTGGCCATGAGGAGACTTTTGGGACCTAGCCAAGGCATGAAGGAAGCAAAGGCAGTGTGTTTGTGGGGTGGAAGAGGCACCATTTTCTGTGAGAATTTGCTTCCTCGGGCTTGAATTGATAATGGGACTTTCTTTACTTACTGCCGAACATCTAAGCAAAGCAGTTCTTAAAATACAGGCTTGGCTTATCTCCTCAAGAGTTTCTTCAGCCTGGTGGTGTCTTTTGCTGGTTCAAGGCTTTGTGTCACTATTCCAAATACAGAGTATTCTTTTCAGGCCCTGGGAGGTGCCACTCTGTAATGTCATGTCACATATTTTGTGACCATATGCTTCTAACTGTCCCAAGACATTAATGCCAGATCAAGTGAAGTTAAACCAGGGGGAACCCAAATGAGATTATAGGTTCAGTTTCCTATTGGATCCTCCATTAAACAAACCCATCGTTGTCCTTTATTCCCTAGGCCTCTAGGAGAACAAAGCCAGAGAGAAGCATTCCTTTGATATTCCTGAATAAAATTTAACCCCCCTTTGTTCTATATTTTTTTCTTTAAGAATACTTTGGGTTTTGGATGTATAGGCCTCACTTATTGGGAAAAACACTGTAATAAGCTCCCCCTGAAAAAACTATACACATCTCATTTAATCTCTATGACAACCAGTTCAGCTGATGTTATTATTGACATTTTACAGTTGGAGAAATTGAAGCATGGAAAGGTTAAGTGGATTGCCCAAAATTACACAGCTAGTGCATGTCAGCAGTGGTATTTGAGAAAAGAGCTTCTTCGCTCCAGAGTTCTGCTGTTATGGGGCACCCAGCAATGAAGCCCATGTAGATACGTACATGTCTGCCCTGAGCTTCTGGAAGGTGAGGATTAAGTCTTGCCCACTCTATGTGACCCGATCTTTCACAGGTACTGAGGTACATAGGATACATAGGGAGTAGGGTTGTTGAAACAGAAGAGCAGTAAAGAGGGCTTTGAGATTATTATGGGACATAAAGGAAGGATTTATAAACATATTTTCTTCGATTCCATATTTTACCTATTGGACACCCACCCATTCATTGTAGGTCCAATAATATTGACTAATTTTTTTTTCTTCTTGATATTCTTTTATTAGGGGGCCTACTGCAGCCAGCGCAGCCTGGATAGCCAAGACTGGCAGAGGGTGCCAGGATTGACACACGGAGGCTACTTTTCAGGTGGAAGAACAGCAACCTTTAGTTTGTCCAGCAACCTTTTATTCCTGTACTCCTTCTGTGGAGACCCACCGGCCAGAAAGAACACAAACATCCTTGTCAATTATAGACCACAAGGAAGTTCCGCTGTCAGTCATGGGGAGTGCGGGCAGCTGGATCACAACAGGGGCCTTACAGCCAAAAGACCAGACTGAGCATCCCAGGGACAGCTGACAAAACTACTGGAACCACAGCTTACCCATGAGACACCATGAAAATCACGTACATGGTCTTGAACACCTTCTTTTCTAACTCCTATACAAGCCAACATGCACCTTGTTCTGAATCATCCTAGGGACAGGTACAAGATAACAAAAGACTTTGTCAACCCCAAAGCCCATTGAAATCATAAAAAAAAAGCCAACCATAAGGACATACTCTGCCCTACCTTTCTTCCTCGTGGTGACATCATAAAGGCCTTTCCCTTCTCCTCACTCCTGCTTCTACCCCAATGAAGGCCCCAGTGCTTTCCCTTTTCCTTCTTCCTGGAGGGTGAGTGCTCCCTCTTCAGGATGAAGAGGTTGGTGAGCTTCTGCCTCTCTGGCTTTGTTCTCCTCTCCTCCTGTGGTTCCATGGACTGTACCACACCCATGCCCGTTGTGGCTAGTCTTACAGCAGAGGGAAGGCGATGATGGAGGAGGTGGGTGAGGTAGGGGAGGAGGAGGGAAACAAGTGGACTTGACCAGTAGGAGAGGTCAGCTAGTGATGAAGCCTCAGGAAGAAGCTCCAGCTTTCACTGGAAGTTCTGAATGTGGGGTAAGTCTTCAGAGATGTAGTCTCCTGGAGAGAGATAGAGGGAGAGAAAGGGGGAATGGAGGGAGAGAGGGAGGGAGGGAGAGATAGAGGGAGTATAGAGAGAAAAAGAGAGAGAGGGAGAGAGGAGAGAACAAAGGAGTAGAGTCATCAGAGAGGAAGGATGATGTAGGTGTGTCTTCTATCTATCTGATGATTTCACTGGTTAATTAATAAAAAAACTGCTTGGCCTGATAGGTTAGAACATAGGTGGGTGGAGTAGACAGAACAGGATGCTGGGAGTGAGGCAGGTGCCTCCGGCAATTGCCCTGCCTCTCCTCTCTGGGACAGACGCCATGCCTCTCCTCAGTGAGACAGATGCCATGAAGCCAGCCACCAGGTCAGACATGCTGAATCTTTCCCGGTAAGACACCACTTCGTGGTGCTACACAGATTATTAGAAATGGGTTAATCAAGATGTGAGAATTAGACAATAAGAGGCTGGAACTAATGGGCCAGGCAGTGTTTAAATGAATGCAGTTTGTGTGTTGTTATTTTGGGGCATAAGCTAGCCAGGCAGCCAGGAGCTGGGTGGCAGGAACACAGCCCGCTGCTCCTCACTACAGAAGGAGACCCAGGTGAGGGAATTGCCTCCATGAGATCCATCTGTAAGACATTTTCTCAATTAGTGACCAATGGTGAGGGCCCTGCCCATTGTGGGTCATATCATCCCTGGGTTGGTGGTCCTGGGTTCTATAAGGAAGCAGGCTGAACAAGCCTTGTATAAAAAACTAGTAAGCAGCACCTCTCCATGCCTACAGGTCCCTGTCCCAGGAGTTCCTGTCCTGACTTCCTGCAGTGATGAATAGTGCTGTGGAAGTGTCAGCTGAATAAACCCTTTCCTCCCCAACTTGCGTTGCAGTCATGGTGTTTCGCCCCAGCAATAGAAACCCCAATTAAGACACCTGCTGATTCATTTTACTAGTCTCCTTTTTTTATCATTACAAACACAATACTAGAGTATGTTTGTTGTTCTTCCTTGATACTGTCCCTCAAGCATATTTTACCTCATAGCACTTGATTCCTGAATAACTCAGCACAGCTCTAAGTGACAAAAAACACATTAAAATAATTGCAGTGTCCGTAATCCACAGTTCTGTAGGTTCATCAAGTACCTACCGAGTGTTCACGTTTTTCTTTATTATCTTTTATTATGTTTGTAAACAGTTTGGAGTTTGAAGCGGTATCCAAGCAAGATTAAATCGTTAATTTTGCAACTGGCTATGTCTCATTGCAGAAATGTGGACACGGAAATGAATGTCCCTTGAAGAGATGCCAGATGACAGCAAGAGGGACTCCCTGGCTTTCCACCTAGCCAGCTTCATGGTGGCTTTGAGCATGGGATTTGGGATCCCAGGTGGCTGAGTCTGAGGCAGCAAACCTCTCTAGACCGAGTTCATCGTCTGTTTACTCATGAGGTCACTGAGAATATTACCTGAGATAAGATATATTACTTAACACAGAGGTCAGCCTATATAGTAGGCACTCAGTACTTCTTTCTACAATGGCAATAGTAAGAAGACAACGTTTGCTTTAGGTCCTTAAACATATGGTCTTGTACAAGTTAAGAAGAAATGGTGTACATTTTCAGACTGAGACAATAAAACAGCTTTATTTAACTATCATACCACCCAGTAATTACACTCAGGGTATGCATCAAAGGAAAGGCAATATGTTAGTTGTAAAATAATATTTCTGGAAAAAGAGAAGAAGGCTTATGAGAGGGGTCACTGAGAAATGAGGCCAAATAAGTAGGTTGTGGATAGACCACGCATCAAGAATTTTGTGGGGCTGGGGATGTAGCTCAGTTTGTAGATGGATTGCGGATCATGCCTGAAACCCTGGGTTTGATCCTAAATATTTTATTTTATTTATTTATTTTTTTTTTTTTGGTTTTTCGAGACAGGGTTTCCCTGTAGTTTCTAGAGCCTGTCCTGGAACTAGCTCTTGTAGACCAGGCTGGCCTCGAACTCAGAGATCCGCCTGCCTCTGCCTCCCGAGTGCTGGGATTAAAGACGTGCGCCACCACCGCCCGGCCTAAATATTTTATAAAGCATGAATAATAGCATACACCTGTAATGTCAGCACTGGATGGGTGGATCCAGAAGGGCAGTATTATTCTCTGTAAGGTTGAGGCAAGCCTGGGGTATATGAGATCTTGTCTCAAAAGAAAAAGGAGTTTATGAATAGAAACCAAGTGTGAAAGTGCATCCTCATGAAGCTGAAGCAGGACAGTTTTTCCAAGTTTGAGGATAGCTTGAGCCACTAAACAAGCAAGCAAACAAACAGGTCTTGTGACTAGAACCAAAGCTTCAGGGCTTACACTTGTAGGCACAGAATAAGCAGAGGTCTTAAGAGGATCTATGGCATTGGCTTCCAAAAGTAGCAGCGCTATGGCAGCCTAGAGAAGGAACCCAGGACATAAATTACATCAATAGCCATAACCATCCTGAACCAACCAGTAGTTATGGGATAGAAGAGAGACATTGCTGAATCAATCTAACCAGGATTTATTGAATGATTAAATGTTGCCAGACTAGCAGAGATGGAGAACTTAGTAATAAGTATTCTAACTTTTTTTGGCCTGGCGTCTTTGTGGGAAAGGATGTTGTTGCCAATTGAAATTTCATCCACAAGAGTCTACACAGGTTTCAGTGGAGAGGATAATGAATTCTGCTTGTAATGTGTGCACTCAAAGCTGCTGTGGACACCCAGGGAAAATCATCCTTGCTTCTTTATCTTTAAATGCAAGCTCGAGGAGTCATTTAGAAAGAAAATTGATAAGGACCAAAGGTTGTATTTGGTGTGTTTCCCTGCCTGCCCCAGACCATGACAGAAAATCTGATATCTTCTTTCACTGAGAAGATTTTAGGAATAACCGATGACCTTCATGAGGGTGAGGTTATCAGTGATAATGGCAAAAGAAAATCTAGACTCATGTATTTATAAAGCGTTGCTTATCGGGGCAGGTGATTCTGAGAGAAAGGACCACTTCCACCAAGAAACATCTCCCTCTTTCTCTCCCCGCCCCATGACTGTGTGTATTTGTTTATAGTACATCTGTGTGTGTTTCTCTCTCTCTCTCTCTCTCTCTCTCTCTCTCTCTCTCTCTCTCTCTTTCTCTCTCTCTGTGTGTGTGTGTGTGTCTGTGTGTGCATGTGACATTAATTGTTTTCCTGACTTATGCTCCTCCTTATTGTTTGAGACAGTCTCTCGCTAAATGTGAATCTTGTCGATCTGGCCACTGTGCTTAGCGATCTTCCTCTAATCACGTCCTTAGTACTGGGGTTATAGATTTACACTGGCCAGTTTAGTTTTTACAAGGGTGCTGGCATTGTCAGGTCCTCATATTTGCCTTGGAGATGTTTTCTCACCTCAACCATTTTCCCAACCCCAAGCTACAGTTCTTAATCATTACACCCTTTGAACAAATGATGAGGCTGCTCAGTCAGCGTCATCAGATGGGCAACCTTTATCATTTGTTTTTACACTTCTTGGCTTCATCCAAGTGGCCTGATAGGAGGCCAAATATTTTGCATGGGATAAGGACTGATTTTGTAGAGCAAATAATCAATATAAAATGGTTATTTCAGACAGAAAGATCCATATCTTTGAAGGCCAGCTGGACATTTAAGCAGAGGTATCTGTAAGAAAATAACACCCTGAGTTCCTGACAGTGGGAAGATAGATTGGTTGACTCTGACATAAGATGTTTGCTGTGAACCCAATAGCCATTTTTTTTCTTCTTACTTGATGTAAGATCATTATTTTATACAGCTGTTAGTGCTGCAGGAGCTCCTTCCACTCCTTCAGCCAATAGCCTTTAAGATACCAGCCCACTTGGGTGTGGTCTATTTGGCTTGAAAAGGCAGCGGTAGCTGTGAGCTCCCTTTCTTACTTCGGACTCCGCTTCCAACTACCAGACTCTTTTCCTGATCGTGCAGAGGGCTGTTGTCTAGGACTGTGATCTGTAAGTTTTTCCCTTTAAATAAATAACCCTTTTATTAATCATAATTCCAAACTGGTGTGGGATTGTTTTGTGACTTACTCCTTTAGTTAGCCCTCTTATCAGAGTTCTCCCATCCTCTTTTGTCCGAGATTAGTTTAGGGGTGAATTTGAAAAGTGACTTCCAACTTCTTGCCATAATTCACATCATTTGCAAGCATTTGTATGCCCCCTAATTGGAGCTGGGAGACTGTGACCTTAGCTAGAAAACTGTGGGAACAGTACCACTAAGTGACTTCTGAGGTTAGAAAATGTAGATAATGAGGTGTACACCAATCCTATTGTAAAATCTCCCTCACGTGATCCTCCCTCAGTATCTTCCTCCTCCTAAGCTCTGGTCCATGCAGGTTGTATGCATCACAGCTTAGTTCTGGAAACCTGGCTGGGACAATGAGTGAATGAAGAAAGAACAGATACACAGACACATGTGCAGAAAATTGTGATCAGCTGTGTCTTGTTGGCTCCGAAGGAGGAGTACCAATTAATGACATACTGGAATCTTTTATTATGTATACCACAGGGGCAGGAGCTAACTAGTTATGACAGGATATTCATGTAGGAAGCAGTCTCAGGTTGCAGTTATCCTGGGGGAGGCAGCTGCCACTGCTAGGTTTTGCACACATTGCCAGCATTCACACTCAAACCAGAGGAAGGCTTTGCTACTCCCATGGGTCTGTGATTCTGGCTATTGACATGGCTGTGCCCATGGCAAACAATATACGTTCATTCAGGACTTCATTCACTCTTTGAACATTCACTCAAGGCTCCCTCAACTTTCTAAATACGGAGATCCTGGCCCAAGCATCCCTGATCCATAGAGTGTCTCTTTACCCTCTTCACTGTGCAGTGCTGAAGCTGTCTCAGCAGAGAAGTCCCATTTGCATGTTTTTGCCTTTGCCACCTGTGCTTTTGGGTTCATGTTCAGATAATCATAGAATAATATAAATTTCACTAATACTTTCCCTGAATAGTGAGATGGTTTGAAAGAGAATGGCTTCCATCCATTCATATGTTTGAATACTTGATACCAGTTGGTGGAACTGTTTGGGAAGGATTAGGTGGCATGGCCTTATTGAAGCTTTGTCATGGAATTTGAAGTTTCAAAACACTGGAAAGATTCTCAGTATCCATCTCTCTGTCTCTGCCTCCTACTTGCCAACCAAGATGGATGCTCTCAGCTGTTCCTGACTCCACGCTTTTCCTCTGTCATCATGAACTCTGACTTTTAAAATCCATAATCCCCAAATGAAATGCTTCCTTTTATAAGCAGCCTGGGCCACGACCTTTTGTCACAGTAATAGAACAGTAACTAACACAAGTAGTTTTTATAGTTTTGGGTCTTATATTTCAGTCTTTAATCCATTTGAAAATTTACTCTTACATCTGGAATAAGATAAGGGTCTATTGCGTTCTTCTGCATGTAAATACCCAAATCTCTCACTCATTTATTACTGAGACTGTCCTTTTCTCACTGTGTGTTCTGGGAACCTTTGTTGAAAATCAATTGAGCATAAATGCATGGATTTATTTCTGTGCTCTCTACTTTGTCTTCTGGCTCTTTGTCTATTTTTATGCCTCTCCCAGGCTGTTTGGATCACGATAGGTTTGCAATAAAATTTTAAAAGAAAGGCATGCGGTGGCTCCAGCTTTTCTTTTCACTCAAAACTTTGTCAGAAACTTGAGGTATTTTGTGATTTCAAATGAACCTTTATGATTACTTTTGTCTATGTGGATAATGTCATTAGAATTTTGGTAGGTATGGCACCAGCTCTGTAAATTGAGTACTGACATTTTAATAATGTCTGTTCTTCTAATACATTAACACAGAGTCTCTTCTCATTTATTAGTGTTTTCAGTAATTTCCTTAATCATTTATAATTTCCAGTGCACAAGTTTACTTGACTCTGGAGCACTTTTAGTCATTGAAATTGTGATTGGTTTCCATGTAGTTTATTTTTAATGTAGAGACAACCCATGCTTGAGAGTTGATTTTATGTCTTGCAATTTAATTGAATTCTAATTCTACCATTTAGCTAGGTAAACTCTTTTGATATATCATGTAACAAGGGAAACTAGATAGGTAGCAAGGATTCCAGCCTTACCTGTGAGCTATCATTCCACTTTGAATATAATTGCACAGATGTGTAACAATCAAATCTTGTGGTAGTGGTGATTTCTGAGAACCCTTAGATTTTGTTTCTTTATTATTTCCCATCCTTCTCTCTCTCTCATTCTACTCTCTCTACATGTATCTCTCTCTCTATCCCTCTCTGTTTCTGTTTTTTTCTTAAGATATTTTCCTATTTTGAAATTCATATGTGGTACATGCATGTAGTTTTAGTACTCAGGAGGCTGAGTTAAATGGGTCATCTTATGTTCAGAGATGGCCTCACAACTTCGAGGCCAACCTGAGCTAGTTAATGACAACTGTCCCCATTTTGTTTCTCATATTGAGTCATTTTTTGGAACTTACATGATAATATAAATGATGATACAATGGATGGATGATATATGAGCATCATCTAGCTTAAGCAGTCAGACATCAATTTAGTTGAAAAGACTGTTGGTGTTCTTTTCTCTGTGGTTTGTCCTCTAGAATGTTCATATTTAGTTTGCTCTAGATTGGCTGTGATTTGTTTGTTTTTTTATTTTTCAGAATTTCATGTGCTGTAAGCCAGGTCTCCAACATAATGGAATTGAAAATGCTGGGACCTCTAAGAGATGCAGCATCTTGGAGGTGATTGGGTCATGACTGTCCTCATGAAAAGATTAATGCTAGTCTTACAAAGCAGATTATCTATTGGGTTTTCTTTAAAGTGATCCTAGTCTTCTCTTACCACAAATGTGTCATTAGAGGCTGTCTGGAATGAAGAACTTAACAGAAGCTAATCTTTCCTTTTTCTTTAATCTCTAAAACCAGGACCCTGACAAACCTTGTTTTTTTTTTTTTCCATAAAGTACCTGGTTTAAACACTTTGTGACAGCAGCGCTAAATAGACTCAGGCCCTCTCTTCAGATTTTAGTTGACTGTCCCTTCAAGTGTTTGTTGGGTTTATGAGAAATATTCTTCTAATAAAAGAATGTATAAGATTTTAACTCAACCTCCAGCAAATTGAAGCCGGTTCAGGGTACCTTCTACTTATACCCACCTATTAGCTTTTATTGCTTGACTTTTCTCTTGGAGGTGGCTGGATGAAAAGTAAAGATATACAGTTTGCTGGCACAGCTTGGGTGACCCATGACCTCACTCAGGATTGTGAAGCATCATTCCAGAAATAGCTCGGCTTCCTTTTCCATGTTCAAATGACACGACTATAAAAGACTGGAGGATACCAAGTCTCTGCACATTTTATGGCTCCGTTCTTAGGGGTTGTCTGACAGTATTCTGTTTTTCCTGTGAGTAGTCCAGTGGAATGGATGCACACTCACATGGATGACACTCAGAGATCTGGATTTATAGGGTATAATCATTGAAAATGATGCTTGAGAGAGCAGTATGAAAACGTGGGTTGAGCACACACACTCAACATGTCTAGGGTTTGCTGGAAATCCTCACTGAGAAACCATTCAGAAAACCTAAGAAATTTGCTCTTCCCTGTTTTCGTGCATAGAGAATACAGGACCAGGGTAATAATGACTCTCCCTCATCTAGCATCCCCAGGGTGACGGTGATGCTTGCTTTGAGTACTTCCCCTTGCTGACAGGCTCTTCAGGAGCTCATAGCATTGTGTTTCAGGGATATTACTTCCTATTTCATGTGCGTGTGTCTTGCTTCTGTCTGTGTTTTTTACTTGTGTCATGCACTTTGGTAGTCTGACACCTCATTGGTGACTTATAAATTTCTCCCCAGCCTAGCTTGTTCTAGAGTTGATATGGGATATTCCCCACAGCCTTCTTTGTTCTAGGCTCAGGTATGACTCCAACTCTTTGGTAAGGGGAAGAAAGAGTGTCTCTATATAATGCGCTCAGTGTTTGAGGAAAAAACCATGCCATAGGGTAAAAGGAGTTTGGGATCACTTCCCTTCTGCTATCCCCAGGAATCCTCCCTGAACATATGAACCTTGTGTAAGGTACTTATATTAGGACAGGAGTGATGTGGAATTTCCCTCTGTATGCTTTGATTACCAAAGGAACTGCTTTGGCCCTATAGCAAAGCTATAGGATAACAGAGCTAGGTGGGGGAAACAGGTGAATCCTGGTAGAAAGAAGGCAGAGTCAAGAGAAGACATGTTACCCAACTGGAGCCAGATTAAACTTTATTGGGTAAGTCACTGCCATATGGCAATACACAGATTAATAGAAATGGGTTAAATTAATATGTAAGAGTTAGCCAATAAGAAGCTAGAGCTAATGGGCCAAGCAGTTATTTAATTAATACAGTTTATGTGTGACTATTTCAGTTCTGGACAGTCAGGATGAACAAGCAGCTCCTTCCAACAAATTGGTGCCCCCTACGTGGTGGACTAAAATCCACATAAAACCTGAGAAAGCTTTAAAAGGAATTTTAGACACAAAAGAACAGAGTTAAGCATGGCTTGGTAGCAGCATTTTCTTGGGTGGGCTCTGTTTTCTAGAGGCAAGCAGAGGTATGGCTCCTTTAAGAGAGGTTTTCCTGATTCAGAGGTGGCAGAAAAAAATCTAGGGTTTTAAAATGCCAGCTTTCTGGGCCATGCTGCTGGTGTGAACTCTGACTCTTTCTGGAGGTCCGGTTATGGAGCATTTGAAGGGGTTTGTGGGCCTGGGTACTTGTATGTCTGCTTGGGAAAGTAGCTGAGACCATGCCCACAGCTCAGCCCCTCCACCAGGCAAGTGGCAGAATCAGGACTGCTAGGAGTGCACAGACAGGAGAGCATGACAGTTTCCTGCCTCCATACATAGAGATATTTCAGACAGCACAATACTCTGCATGGCATATCTAGCTATTACTCAGATAAAAATGGTTTATGTGTTGCATGCTCATTCTCAGAGTTAAAGTGCTGAGCACAGCTCCTACCTGGTGGTCCCAGAGATGGCAGTAATGGTACCTCTACCATTTTAAAAGTGGAGAAAAGTGCAGCCAGCATCCAGAGCTGCTGCAACCAAACTGCTTACCATTTTAAAAGCTCTTCAAGACAGTAAAAATTTACAGATATACAATAGGACAGATTCAGACATAAAAGGCTTCTAAATGGGTCACAATGTTAGATAAATGTATGTAGGCTTGGAAGAGAGGAAAAAAGAGTATAGACAGTTAAAAAAGAAGTAAATGGTTTAAAAAAAGCAAAGTCTTTAAAGAGACAGAGTACAGTCAGTCATAGATAAATAAATAATAATAAGCCACATAAAGATGGAAAATATACAGAGTCTGAATTATGCATATTATTGTGTTGTCTTTAAATTTTTTGACTGTAAAGGAGATAAGTAACACACACACACAAACACACACACACACACATATATATGATATCTTGATTTCAGAATTTCAGTCTAAGGATATGTTGCTTTGGAAAAGAGGTTCTTCTTAGGTTTCCACAGAAGATAAGAACCTGTAAAATTCTCCCAGACTAATGTGGTTTGATGGACCAAGAGCCCCTGAAAGGTTGCCTTGAACAACCCTCAAAAAATTACTTCACCCAATAAACAGCAGTAAACAGTTTGGAGAATAACTATGGCCACATTACCAATATAAATGTTTACTTATATTTAAAGGGGGATAAACTTTAGAGATTCACATTGGTATGGATCTTGGTTTATTAATACAAACTTAAGGTTGATTTTGTTATATGTATATTTCTACTCTTGATTAAGGTATTGTGTTTGTGAAGCTCATTTAAAAATGTATGCATAATTACAAAATGTAGGCTAATAGATAATTATCTATAATAGTCAAGCTTGTAGTCATGTTAGTTAGATTTTTAGATGTACAGAGAAGTATTTCAGATAGATAAGTATTCTTCAAACCTTTCAAAGACTACAGAATATGGCATTTAAAACATTTTAAGAATTTAGGACTTTTCATGACAACAAAACACATATGCTCTGGGCAGCACCAATTACTTCAAGAGAAAGATGGGCATTGAAGTGGCCCCTTTTGTAGTTGGTTAGCCATTTGGGCAAGAAACTGCTCTTGCCTGGACTGCTTGATGACTGGACATGTAGGACTCACAGAGAAATGACTGCTGAACTTGCCTAAAGGTGAGACAGTCCTTTGGGGTTCCTGCTTCATAAAAGAATAGAAAGAGTCTGATAGACATTCTGCAAGACACAGAAGAAAGTGACTGACAAACTGCCAATATAGGCAAAACTGTCTGAAATTTCCTGCTTCATGAAAAAGTCTACTGGACACTATGGACCTGTAGGCTGAATATGGATGCCCCAATGGTACAGAAAATCCTTGGGTGACTGTCTAGGCAGTGAGATGTCTCTTGTCAACTCTAGAGTTTTGGAAGTTGCTTACAATGCACTTCCTGTTTACATAGGTAATATAATATTCTTCTGGAATCTTTGATGGAGTTGAAAAATTTATAGTTATAGTTTTCTTTAGTTATGATAAAAGATAAAATGGATATAAATATTGTAATAATTATTGCTTGATACCTGTTTTATTATATGTAATTTTACTATGTTAAAATTAAAGCCTTGTTTTTGTTTAAAAAGAAAAAGGTAGGTGATGTGGGATTTCCCTCTTTATGTTGTGATTACCATTGATAAATAAAGGAACTACTTTGGGCCTATAGCAGAGCTATAGGGGAACAAAGCTAGGTGGGGAAAAGTAAGCTGAATCCTGGGAGAAAGGAAAAAGAATCAGAAGAAGCCATGTAGCCCTGTTGGAGCTGAACAGAACTTTACCTGGTAAGCCACTGCCACATGGCGATACACAGACGAATAGAAATGTGTTAAATTAATATGTAAGAGTTAGTCAATAAGAAGGTAGAGCTAATGGGCCAAGCAGTGATTTGATTAATAGAGTTTCTGTGTGATTATTTCGGGGTTAAGTGGCCAGGAACAAACAAGCAACTTCCTTATTACACAGGAGAGCCTATTCCCTGGGAACCTGGGATTGTCCTGTAGACTACCTTGTCTGTCTTTGTTTCTTTTTCCTTTTCTGCTGTACAAAAATGGGACCCCGAGTCAGCAAGGAGCATCTTCCTGAAGTTCTTTAAACCAAGCCTGCATTTTCCTGTGGCACCACCAATTGTGTAGTGCTGAAGCCCTAAAAGCTTTTTAAGTACTAGTTCTAGGCATTTAGCTTTACTTTCTGTCCTTTGTAAACAGCGATGGAAGCAGAGTGTACTTTAAGGACAAAGCAGCAAGACTCTTTGAGATCTGAGGTCCTTTCAAGAGCTGAGACGGGTGCTGGGGAGCTATGTGTCTGAGTTAAGAGTCATTGTGTGTTCCTGTGGCTCTTACAGATGATGATGCCTGCTGCTCAGGTTCTTGCCTTTCTTTCTGGCTGCTGCCTGGGTGTCCAGATGTGTCCTTGCCTCCCCGAGTAGGCACTTTTATGGACACTTAGTAGACACTCTCTGCCAGCAACCTTTTTATCTCTAGGCTTGTCATGGGCAGCCCATCTCCTGGACTTTTTCAGACTGGAGGCTCACGAGAGTGGTCTTCTAGCCACCTGGTCACTGCCGTAGCCCCAACTCTATAGCAGGGTCTGGAACACATTGCTGGTTAATAATAGTAAATGATCGGTCACCTGCAGCAAGTGTCTTGCCATCTCATGCTCAGTTCTTACACAATGAGAATTTTGCACTGTTAGATTTGTTTGGTAGCTACTTAGATAATAGTGGACTTGGAGGTCATTAGAGATAAATCCATTCCTCTTTTTTTTTTTTCGGTTTTTACTTCAGAAAAAAATGAACTAGTTTATTATCCTCTTCTAAAAAAATTACTTTACTATTTTGTGTTTATGAATGTTTTGCCTGCATGTATGTCTGTGTACCACATGCATGCATGGGGCCCCAGAAGGTGGGGAGTCTCCATGTGGATGCTGGGAATTGAACTAGGTTCCTTTCCAAGAACAAGTGCTCCTAAACACTCTGGCTATCTTGTATTTTTTTCTTGTAGACCAGGCTTGCCTCAGACTCTGAGATCCATCTACCCCTGTCTCCCAAGTGCTGAGATTAATGACAGTCATGTGCCATCACCACCCAGCAAATCCATCCCTCATAATCAGCAGCACGTAAAACAAGGAGCTAAAACTTTAGAATCCTTATTACTGATCAAAAGAACAGGACCTGAGTTGTTCCTTGGCTTCTAAGCTGATATGTGGTGCTCTTAATTTCCCAGAAAGTCATGAGATCATCTAGCCAGAGACTTTCTGGTACATGGGCCTTTTAAATATAGATCATCCAAATGGGCCCATCAGTCACCCAGGGAGGAAACAATGCCCTTCAGGGAAAGGTAACCGTCCTAGAGGATTTGAGATAATATAAAATCTGTCTAACATGTAGATTTGTGCAACAGTGCCTTTAGTCATTGTCTACTTTCATGCCCCCAAAACCAGTCCACTTTACGGTGTAATAAATATCAGCTCTCTTTGCCTCTTGTAAGCCTCACCTGAATTTTTCCAATGAAAATTACAGGTCCCGGGGCCAGGGGGATGCTATAACAAGACCCTGGACAAAGAATTATCTGTTATTTTTGCTATTATTGATTGAGCTAGTTGAATTCTCAACTTTGTTTTTTTTTTGGGGGGGGGGGAATGGGTTCGATGGTAAATCTGGAAGACTGTGAATTTACTGCAAGCATCGGACCAGTGCATCTGCCTGGGACTGACAGCAGATCATGCAGTTCTACCGGAGTCCCTCTGAACCAGACATTTGAGGTTTACACTACTTTAGGCCCAGTATCTGCTGCCACCTCTGTATTGACAAGAAACCAAGCAGACGGCAGGCTTCATTAGAGCCTGTTGGAATCAGATTGAAGTCCTAAGAGGGTTGAACTCCAGAGAAAGCAATGTCTTCCTGGGTGCTGGCATTAGATTGGATTTTTCTGCAGCTATTGCTTTGGCTAAGACAGGTAAAAGCTTTAGATGTAGGGAGCAGGGATCAAAAGCCACCTTTTAAAGTCAGATGGTGTTGTGGAGTTTTTACAAAAGATGAAGAGAGACTATTTAGGGAGAGGGAGAGGACCAGGAAGAGGGAAGAAGCACAAGAAGGCAAACTAGGGGACGGATATGACCCAAACACATCCATGCTTTGTGAAGCATGCCCATGTGAAGATGACATAATACTTCATTCTGTACAATGATATATTTACATGAAGAAATGAACGGAGGACCTTGGAGATGCCTCTGTAGGTAAAGACACTAGGTGACCCGGACCTCTCATGGCGGAAGGAGAGAGCTGATTCCCACGAGCTGTCTTCTGATGTAAGCAAGCTCTCATTGCCTCAGTCACAGTGTTCTCTGCCTTGAACTTGGGGGCTGATCATCTTCCTCCCATATGCAATTGTGGGCATGAAGAACTACGCCTGATAAATTGAAAGATCCTCAGCCCCCCACACCCCATAGTTGGTGTATTCTCTAGGTCCTAACTGACCTTGAACTTTGCATTCAGGTCCTTTTCATGTTTTCACGTTGTATTGCCCAAACCCCTGATAATATGCAGTTCAAACAGAGAAATCATCTAGAAACTCTGAATTCACAGAGGGAAAATAATACAAATAACTTAAGTGCCATATGTGTAATATAAATTCATAAGGTACATTGCACAATTTAGAAATATATCACCACACTATATATTTAAAATGTCACATAATGGGCTCAGTTGGATGATATCTCAAATATATCTTTCAGGCTGTCAAATACATTTTTAAAATGAGTATCTTTTTTAATGGCCCGTACTGGGTAACCTGGGCAGAATAGGAAAAAAAAAATTCCTTATTTCTCCTGGTGCTAGGTGACTTGTATATCCAAGGGTGGTCAGGGAGATTGAAAAAAAGAGATAGTTCTTTTTAGTGTGTGGCTTAAGAGGACTTGGGGAGGAAATGTGCCATCACAGGGTGTAGATAAATGGCCAGGGTGGGAGATGAACACTATGCTAAATAATGGAAGGAAGGAGGGTGGATGGAGAATTGCCGTTGAGCCAGATGGATAGCTTGGGCAGTGAAATACTGGCTTGCATCAGCCTAGAGATGCTGCTTAAAATTCTAGCTCCACAGCACCCCCGAGGAGGAAAAGGAAAGGATTTCTTGCCACTGCTGTAGGGACGGGGAGGGGAACGGAGTGGGAATAGACTGTATCGAGCATCCTGTACAGGACAGGTACTTTATCATGGTTATCATGTGGAATTCTCCTCGGATCCTTGATGGCATTTTTATCTCTATTTTTCTGACATTGAAACAGGTCCAGAGCTAAGGAGTGGGTGAAAGGCCACATGTCAGGGGCCTTCCACCCACATCTGCATGACTCAAATCCAGCCTCACTCTTTCAGGGTGCAAGGTTAGACCCCTTGCCTTGTTAAATGACGACCTGGCTAAAGAGACTTTCCCTGAATTTTCTTTAGGAGACAAATTCCTACAGGTTATCATAGCATCTGCAGCATCTGCAGTAGAAGGTCAGGCCATGCGAGCTTTCCTTCAAGTTATCTTGAGAGAAATAGGAAAGACCAGCCCTTTTCTCTCCTCCCACAGACTCGGTTTCCTAACACAGAGAATTAGCAATGAGAAGACCAAGTCTAAGGGTATGTGTACAAGGACTGATGAGATTCTGCCTGAGCCAGAGACCCTACCAAACCTTATATCAATGGGCATAAAATGCCCATTGTAGCAAGGAACTGGTCAGCTCTCCAGGCCTGGGAAGGTGAAGCCCACTGAGGCACTGGGGTATCTCCATCTTCCTGATTTAACAGAGAGATTGACAGAGTTAGGGGCAGGATATCAGGCAAGGCTCTGCCCTCATAGACAAACTGATGAGTTGCAGAATAACCATTTGTTAGCGGGGTTAAGGAGAAGCACAGAGGCAGGAAGAAGGAAGGGTCAGGGTAGGCAAGGGTATGGATGCGATTCATTGCCAAGCTCCCTTGCTGACTCTTCAATGTTGATTCTGATTTCGCCTCTTACAGCAGGCTTTTGTTGAAGAATCAGGGTTTCTTCTCAGGAAAAGGAAGGAAAGGAGATTGTGGGCTCTGGCCTAGCCCAGGCAGCTCTCTATGGTCTTTACCTGCGTGGGGCCAGTAGTTCTGAGTGGCTTTGTAGAATAGAAACGCCACGTTTCATAGACCTGTTTCCTGGAGCTTTTCTGCTCTGAAGCCCATGGGCCTCTCCCGCTAACCCCTGACTGTGGCCAGGTAGACCTCTGAGATAATCCGGCCTAAAGCCAGACAATGCTCAGGATCCACAGACCCTTGGGACTCATCCCAAGACAACTTGTAGGTGCGGCTTTGTATCAGATCCAGTGAGTTTAGCAAAACTGAGTGCATTCCCTCTTTCTCTCAAACCCCCATCCTTAACTCTGCCAGCATCTGCTTATCAGGCCCAAAGCACTGGTTCCAACTCTTGCTCCCTTGTGGGCTTTGACGAGACTTGAGAGGATTTGTGGAATTCCCTGTCCATTTCTTCCAGTCAGTTCTGCTCTCCAGATCCTCTAACTCTCAGGTAAGGCCTGCAGCTTGAGGAATCTTGTCTAGTGGTCAATGGGGGTTCTGGAGTATGAGCTATTCCTTGAGTTTATTCAGAGCAGCCAATGCCCATGATCAGGCAGGAGCTATTTCCATTATTAGTTCATACACACTGTTGCTCTGCATCAGTTCTTTATGGCTGAAGGTACTGTGCACAGATGTTTCCTAGATAATACAATACCCACCAGCTAGGCAGTGGTGGCACACGCCTTTAAGGCCAGCACTCAGGAAACAGAGACAGATGGATCTCTGTGAGTTCAAGGCCAGCCTGGTCTACAGAGCAAGTTCTAGGACAGGCAGGGCTCTTACCCAGAAATACAACAACAGCAGCAACAACAAACCCCAATACCTGCCCTTCTAGAGGGAGCTAATGGACTTTTACTGATAATAATTATAACCACTAACATTTTAGATAACTTCAGTTTTTTTAGGCACATCTTAAAACTTAGTATCACTTTTTTATAGTTCAAGACTTTGATGATTCTCACTTTACAGATAATTTCTCACTGTCCAAGATAATGAGCTAACCTCTGAGAGATGTCGGATTAGGACTTGAATTCAAAGTCCAAATCCATCACACTATGTACTAGACACCTGGCTTGCGTTCCTGCAGGCTGTGTCAGAGGTGAAATACTGAGCATTCCAGGAGTTCCAACGGAATTTCCAATCCAGAACAGTCTTTAAAGGTAATTGTACCTCTAGAACACAGGCTTTCAAGTGAAAAGTAACACACTTTGGAACCATCAGTTTTGTGGCTCTGGGCAGGTAGATGTACTTTGAGTCTCAGTTTGCCCATCCATAAAATGGGCTTAGCCGTCATTTTTCTCTAGCAGTATTGCGAGAAATAGAAGTCACATAATAAGTAGCTTACCCGAGACATCTATCCTGAAAGATCAATGGCTGAAGGCTGTGGTTGCCAGGATATAGGGGAAATCCTTTGCAGATGCAGGCTGTGTAATAAGTCGCTGGCAAAGGCCGCTGCACTTGGGCTAGAGGCAGCTCTGAACAAAGGTCATGGGAGTGACTCGACCCCCAAAGCTATAGCAGATGACTCGGGAAAACCTTATTGCTGAAATCTTCTTCCGTTCCTCCTCCTGCACAATATCCAGGTTCCTTGCAGTTGCTTCCATGAGTTGTCAGCCAAATTGGGAATCAAGCCAAACTTGGTGGGGGGGATAGGAGCACAGACCTCCACCAAAGAGGGTTCCTAGACAAACGGAGTCAACATAGAACAGCATGTGGGACAGCATCTCATGTAGACAAGGCCACCAGACACAGCTGGCTCTTGCTGACATTTCATGACCAGTGATACACAGTGCTTACCTGCTAAAATTTAGAAATGAACTGGGGTTTCTCTCATACACCCCCAGGGGTCCTGCTGCTAGCCATGCTGTCTTATCCTCTCTCCAAAGTGGCAACCAAATCATTTTAATCTGTAGTGGTTTTTTTTGGGGGGGGGGGTAATCTCTGATCACATGCTGGAAGGTGACTTTCAGAGTGACCTTTCTGATGCAATAGTCTGCTATGTTGCATTTGCCAGAGCTTTAAGTGTGTCATCAGGATAATCCCCCGCAACCTCTGCTGCTCCTGAACTCCAGGCACCATTTCCTGCACAAGAAGCCACAGCAGCCCAGGGCTTTCTAATTTCTAATGCAGAGTAAATTTCATGGATTTGCATACGATTTTCTCCTCTACATAGACAACACTTTGTGACAGTTCATTTTCTGTGTGTTAAACACAGTACTTCTACTGGAAAAAGGTTCCCCCATTCATTCCCAGGACACTTGAGGCAGGCCTATTTAGAATGTGTAGCCAGCTTGACACTCCTCTTCGGAAGGGTATTAAATACCCACATACCATGGGCTCCACTGAAGAGCAAGGATAAATATGGCAGGTATGAAATGGGTCTAAATTGCTCTTGATGGCTCGATTCAATAATGTTGGTCTTTCCTTACAGTACTATGTAACAATAGTCATTTTCAAAATGGGGTGCTGCAGTTGTTTTTAAAGAAAGAATTGACAATTTTGACCTACAGAGTAGTGATTTGCAAAATGTTCTTTCTTTAAGCCATTCACTGGGAAATGCAGGAAGCCCACGAGGGCTGAACTGGAGGCGAAAACCACTGTAACTAATGATAACGTTAAGTGCAGGGAGAAAAAGCAGCCTTGGCGGTGATGTTCCCAAGTCAGAACTGAGGCCAGGGAAAGGCAGAAATGAGAGCTTCATTACAGACAATTGGGCTCAGAAGTCCCTGAATAAACCCTATTTTAGTTCACTTTGCAGGCACATTTAACATTGTCAGTTCTGCACTTTACGGCCCCAAAATGGGATTCGATCCAGAGAAGCAACTGCTTGAGACAAAGGGACAATGGCTGCTAGAGCCACTTGTCAGCTTTATCTGTTAAGTGCTCCGACTTCATCAGGACATCTTCTTGGCGTGGATTCTTTATGCAAATGCATAAGGAGTCTGAGAACCTTCTGCTTGGAGTTGATTGCACTTGACAAATCATAGATGCAAAACATCTGTACCCCATGCTTCTGTGCTTGCTTCTGTTGGTCCCTGACTTGTGGTTTTATGGGTATATAAAATTATAGACACCGATTGGAGGCACTTTTTTATTTTTCTCTGCTCCTGGGTAGAGCATTCATTTCAAATTTTTCTCATAATTCTCCACCCATGATGTGATGGCTAATATCTCTTTCATTTTTAATCATATGTATTTATGTGTCTCTGTATATGGGAACAGGTCTTCATGAGTACAGGTATCCCAGACAAACAGGAGAGGGTGCTGGGATTCCCCTATAGCTGAAGTTACAGGTGATTGTGAGCCACTCAACATAGGTACTAGGAAATGATCTCTCAGATCCTCTGCAAGAGCACTATGTGTTCTTAACCACTGAACCATTTTCCAAGCCCTAATGTTGGATCTTGACTGTTAATTTGATTGGACTGAGAGATGCCTAGGAAATTTCAAAGTACACTTGTGTGTCTGTGGCACATTTCCAGACCCAATTGACATATGTAAGTAGAGCCACCATGTTGGCTGAAGGCCTAGGGGAAATAAACATGGAAAAAGGAGAAAGCCAGACTGCACATGCAAGCTCCATTCTTTCTCAGTGAACGTGACTGCTGCTGTTGATGTGGCCAATGGACACCAGATTCTAAGTTGTAGATTTTTGATGTGGATCCACACCAATGGTCCTCCAATGGGCTCGCTAGACTTCTAACCTCAGATTGCATCTGTATCATTGTTTACCTTATTCTGAAGCTTCCACATTCTTGGACTGAACAGTCACTGGACTCTGATTCCCTAGCATGCTGACAGCCAGTGATAGACCATCTAGGCTATAGACATGAAAGCCAATGTAAACAACTTCCTTTAATAATTGTATATACGCTATTGATTTTCTTTCTCTAGAGACCCCCTGAATAGTTCACATTCACACTAGTCTATGAAGGCAACTGAACAATTATATCCATGATGGATAGATTTAAAGGCAGGGGAGATAATATGTTACAGGGCCCAGAACAGAGAAGCTGTAACTTTTCTTTCTTTGAACTACCAAAGTCTGAAGCATAGCAGAAATAAAGGCCCTTTAAAGCAGTAAAAGGAGAGAGAAATAGATTTTTGTTTTGTTTCAGTACAAGAAGTGAACTCAGGGGACAAATGCCAGGACTTGTATATGCCCACACTGCCTAATGACAGCCCTTGGAGGGATCAAGTCATCAGGGGAAAGAGCTGATTTTATACCATCTCCTTAATGTGCTTTGGAATTCTCAGTCTTCACAATTGGCCTCTGCCATTTTGTCTTACAAGAGGGTGATTCTGTGACTAAAAGACTAGCTTTGATGCTGGTGTCAGAAGTAGCCAAGACTGGAACTGTAGGCCTCTCTGCGTGCTTATGGATTCTACAGGCACATTGATTACTCACTTGAGAGAGAATGATGTTCCACTAATGAGTGAGATTAAATTAATTTTTCCTTGAGTATTTTATGATTGTATATAAAAAAGGCCAGTTAATAGAATATAGAGCAGAAGCTAGGCTTTTTCTTTAGCCAAAGTGATGTGTGGTTTCCCTCTGTATACTGTGATTACCATTGATAAATAAAGGAACTGCTTTGGGCCTAGATCAGAGCTATAGGGGAACAGAGATAAGTGGAAAAAACTAAGCTGAATGCTGGGAGAAAGAAGGAAGAGTCAGAGAAAAGCTGTGGATCAGCTGCCAGAGACATATGCTGGGAACTTTACCTGGTAAGTCACTGCCACATGGAGATATACAGATTAATAGAAATGGGTTAAATTAAGATGGAAGAGTTAGCAGTGATTTAAATAATATGGTTTCTGTGTGATTATTTTGGGGCTAAGCAGCCGAGAACTAACAAACAGCCTCCTTACAACACCAGAGTTCTTTAGGAGAACAACCAGAAAGGGACCTTTGGTTCATCAGTTGATTTCTGTGCCCTGAAGACTCATGAAAGGTGAGGACCCTGAGATGATAGGAACACCTGACAGGCTGGAGAATGAGACAGCAGAGTTGTAGAGTGGGCAAGATGCAGGACATTGGCCAGGTTCCTTGAATCCTTGATTTTGGCTCACTGTGTTTAATGCCTAGCTTTCAGGGTTAAAACAAAAATGAAATTTAAATGGAAAGCAATATTAAGAGTCTAAAATGAGATCTGAGCTCCATCATATTTTGGCCTTTTCAAGTAAAATACAAACATAAGTTTGAGTCAGGACTACCGGTTGGCAGTAGTTAAACATTCTTAGAAGTGAGAGCATCAGAAGCATGTTGTGTCTGACATCCACCACTTTGCAAACCAATCCTTCCACCTTCACCATCAGCTTAGCACTGATGCATGGCTATAACCTGTCCATCAATCAGGACAAATGGTTACCGTGGTAACAGTAATGCAGAATCTCAGCGGCTTAAGAGAGTAGCATGTCTTCTCTCCTACATCACATCCTTTCTTCAGGTTGATGTGGACTTCAGCTTTGTATTAATTTCCCTCATGCAAGGTATAGGATCCTTCACCATGCTTTTCCAGGGTGTGGGGATCTGTCCTGGTTAAATGCCTCAGGGTGCCTTGGGCTTTGGACTTCCCTCCTTAAAATTGTCTGTGTTCTTTTCTAGTGGCGATGACTAGCAAGCTCTGGTAGGAAATTCTGAATCTGTGTCTTTGTTCATGTGGACTGAAAATTTTGGGACTAGCTGGATCAGAGCTGGCAGAGTTTCCTTGGTATTGTATTGCTGCACAACTGGTTTATCTATAGGCTCAGGGGCTATTTCTCCTTTTAGGAATACTTAGCAATCTTAGAAAATATACAGATGTTCCAAGACTTCAACTTTTCACCTTAAGGGGTATCCTGGACCTACAGATCCAAGTTCCAGGGTTGTGATATTACATGGTGTTTGCTCTGTGGGACTGGCCAACAAGAACAGAACAGCAAGAAAAAGCTGATTTAGGGCTATTCTCATTCATGTTACATACATGATGAATTTGAGCTTCTGGACTGCTAACAGGTCACAGTCTCCTCTAACATCTGAACTCTGTGTGGATCTGGATATTATCTTTCATATTTCAACCATTTTTGGGATACACAAGGCAAAGGAAGCTGCAGGTGAGAGGATGACTTTATGTATGCCTTCTCATCCATAGCTACCAACTGATCACTCCTCTTCCTCTACAGAGTCTGTGATGAATGTCTGGTAGTTGGTTGGGTTATCCGTAGATGTACTTCTTGAATACTTTGCAGACTATTGCTCTTTTATGCAATAAGACCTCCAACAGATGTCTTTCTTGATGTTGATTCATGTGATGGCATCGTCCTCTCTCTGACTGATCTTAAGTCGTGCAGGCTAAGGACAGAAACTCCTTGAGTAGATGAGATGATTTTTTTTTTCCTGTCTAGACCCGCTGGCTTCTTTGGTTCTTACCTACTTGAGATACTGTTGGAAAAGAAGGTGTGCTATCAGCATTGATGGGGATTTTATTCTAGCAATTCAGGGATTTTGGCTCAAGGACTTTGTGAAGATATAGTTGGAAGATGTGTTATTTTACTTTTACATTGTAAAATGCCACAAACTAAATTTATGAATGCTAGAAAATGAACTTTTCCTCACATTTTATAACACAGTCTAGTTGAAAACTACACCTACATTGTGAGCTGCACAAGGCGGCATGAGTTTGCAATCTCAGAACTTTGGAGGCCGAGGCATTAGAACTCCTGTAACGTCAAGGCCAGACTAGGCCACATGGAAGATCCTGCCTCAAATCCAAACATTTGCATTGTGTGATCATTGTTAATAAAATAAATAATGCCTTATCAGAAAATTCCTGGAAGTCAGTGTTCATAGGTGATAAGACTCAGAGTGTAGCATAATGAATAATTATATTGTCAGGATTAAACCAACTAAATAGATGATATTTGTAAACTTGAAAAGAAAAAATATTAATGCTATTCAATATAATCAGGTTCCAGAGACTAGTGGCCACGGACGTATAAGCAATGATTGTTGCTACCCTTTTCTTGTGGGAGGAGATATAAAATCTGCTAGGAATGGTGTATTTTTTTTTAAAAAAATTATTTATTCTTCTGTTATACAATACATCCTGATCAGAGTCTCCCCTCCTTCGATTCCTCCCAGTAACCACTCCTCTCCACACTGAGGTCCACCACTCCTCTCTCTGTTTCCCTTCAAGAGAGATACCTGGACCTGCAAGAAACAGATGGTATGCATATTGGAATGGAACAATTAAATAAGCAACTATGTAGCCAAGCCTGTCCTGAAACTATCTCCTGCACTATGAATATAAATATCCTTGCACAGAAACTTGCCTGTGTCCTGGGTAATCTGCCATTCTAATGATCTCCGATACTCACTCTCCCTGCGTAGCTACTATTGTTTCTGACTCTCAAGGCACTTTCAATTTTCTAAACTTTTGTGTAAATAGAAAAATCCAGCACATAGAAACATACAAGTATTCACATGGACATAGAATTTTAATCTTTCCTTAGCTATTTATTGTATGTATACATGTGTATGTGTGTGGGGCACACATGTGTCAAACTGTATGTGTGTGTGTGTGTGTGTGTGTGTGTGTGTATGTGTAAGTTGGAGGACAGCAGTTGGAGGCGAGTATCTCCTTCAATCAGATGAGTACTGGGGACCAAGTTTGGTTTTAGTTACAGGCACTCGGCTGTAAGCTGTGTGATTTGGGCAACAGACTCAGGTACTCTGGGAGAGAAATGTGGGATCTTAATTGCAGAGACACTCTCTAGCCCAGATTTTTAATTTAACTTGTGTAGACACCTAGAAGTGGAATGGCTGCCTCATTTGGTCGCTTGAGTTGCATCCCCCAACTTTCGGTATGCTTTCCTTTCAATTTCTTTCAGTTCATAATACATCTGTTTTCCTTTTAAATCTTTGACCTGTGTGCCACCGGATATTTGAAAATTTTCCAGAACTCTTTCTGCTTTGGTGCCTAGTTTAATTCTATTCCAATCAGAGTATGTACCCTGCTTGAACTAATTCTTTTAAAATAATTTCAACTTGCTTTCTGGAAGGTGCCACAGTTTTGTTAAATTGACGCAAACCGAGGGATTTCTGTGATGAGATTTCACCTGAGGAATTGCTTCCACTAGCTGGTCTATGTCTATGGGGCATTTTTATTTTCTTGCTGATTGATATGAGTAGACCCAGTCCACTATGGGTGGGGATGGTGCTGGGCAGGTGGAACTGGGCTGTATAAGCAAGTCAGGGGAAGCAAACCAGTAAGTAGCCTTCCTCCAAAGTATGGATTTCAGTTCCAGCCTCCAAGTCCCTGCCTCGCCTTCCCTTATTATTTAGTGGACTAGTCTATAAATATCAGTGAGGTCAGTTTGGTTGACAGTTATGCTCAGTTTGTTACATTGTTTTGATTTCAGCCCATTTTTCCTATCAGTTATAAAGGTGATTAATGAACAAAAATGGTAGATTTTCCTTTTCCCTTTCTTACGGTTTTATTGTTGCTGCAGTTAGTATAAAGGCCATTATTATATGAATAAACCATTGGAAAAATTATGTCACCTTGATGAACTATCCCTTTATTCTTCTGGATTGCCTCTGGTTGTCTTGATAATATTCTCTGTTCTGAGCTTTATAGTGAGCTAGCAGGTGTGTCCTGTAATTTGGCCCTTTATTCTACTTTAGTTGCATTTTTTTCTGAAGGTCACATATGTTTAGTCAAACATTTTAAAACTCGATTTGGTGGCCTCTAGATTTTATTGGAATGTCTAGAGATCCTCTTCCTTTAATATAACTAGCATACGTTTGTGTTTAAAATTTCCAATTTGCTAATATGTTTGCTAACACAATTTGCTAGTGTATTCTCTGTTCCCTGTTTCTTGTTTTCTTTCATATGGAGTCTGTTTTATGATACCTCATTAATCCACCATGTCACTAGATTAGTTCAGCCTATGTGTTGATTGTTTTGTGGTTATTTTAAAATTCACAGTATCCATCAATTACTAATCACATCTTTACCACACTGAGCTTCTACGTGGCACCTCCTTCTCTTCCCAGACACTTTAGTTCTGTGTATACCTAAGCTAACATCTAACACACAACTTCTACTTTAAACAATCAGTATCTTTGAAGAGATTTTAAACCTATGATTTAATATTTTACCCCACACCATTTCCATTTTTGGTGCTTTGGGGTTGTTTGGGTAGTCCTACATTCTCTCTAAAACCATATTCCTTCCAACTGACAATATTCTGTACCATTTACTGGAGCGAGTGTCTGTTGATAATAGATTCCTTCAGCTTTTGTATGTCTGACTTGTTTTCATTTTGCCTTCATCTGAGGGATATTTTCAGTGGCTGAAGACATGTTTTCTGGTTCTTTTCTTTCTTTCTTTCTTTCTTTCTTTCTTTCTTTCTTTCTTTCTTTCTTTCTTTCTTTCTTTCTTTCTTTTCAGTATTGCAGAGATGTTCCCTGTTGCCTCGGTTGCCCGTCTCTGAGAAAAGTCTACTGTCTCTGTATTTCAGTTTCTCTTTATCTCTCTGGGTGCTGCTAAGATTTTCATCTTTATTGATTTTCTGTGGAAATGGGCTTTAGTGCTTTTTTCTTCATTTTTTTTGTACATGTGTTCTTTAAACTTCTTGAATGCATATATTTTGTAATGTTATCAGTTTGAAAAAAATCTTGGTTTATTACTTCAATTTTTTTTGTCAAATCTGCCTTGTTTCTCCAAAGATTATAATTACACTAGTCTTAGTTTATGTGAAATATTCACATACCTCATTAACATGATGGTCATTCTTTTAGCATTTTTCTCTTTAAATATAATTTTGGACATTTTCTATTGAAACATCTTCAAATCACTAATGTTCTTCCCCCTCCTTTCCCTAAGTGGCTCATCTTCTAAATCTACTTGAAGTGGACTTTCCACTCAGTCATTTTCTTTTAACTTGCTGAATGCTGGATATTTTTGTGTATCTTTAATTTTTCTTTGTTCTGGTAACTCAGTTAAATGAACTCAGTTTGGTATTTTTGGTTCTTTGCTTCTCTCTTTATCAGGCAGGACTTAGCAAGCAGATCAGTACTTAAAGCTTCAGAGGAGTCCCTCCCCCAGTTCATTTGTTCTTTGGCTGTTCTGTGAATTATTCGGTTAGTTGACATTTAGGTTCTGGATGTGAAGCTCTTCATGTACTACAAAGGTAAGTTTTATGAAAAGTTATAACTCATAAATCATTTTCTCTTGTTCCTTTATTGGATTGAAAGTATTCCTGAAGTAAAGGGAACACTCCTCCATTGCTGGTAGGAGTGCAAATGTGTATAGCCAGTTTGAAAACAGTATGGTAGCTTCTCAGAAAATTGGGAATCAACCTACCTCAAGACCGAGCAATACCACTCTTTGGCATATACCTAAAAGATGCACACCCATACCACAAGGACATTTGCTCAACCATATTCATAGCAACATTATTCATAATAGTCAGAACCTGGAAACAGTCTAGATGCCCCTCAACTGAAGAATGGTTAAAGAAATGTGGTACATTGTAACATGGGGGGGCAGGCTTGTTGGGGTTTTCTGTCCTGCCCAGTACCCCACAGCCAGCAAGCCCCAAAGAAAATCACACAGAGATCTCTATAAGTTATAAAGCTGATTGGCTCATTAGCTCAGGCTACTTATTAGCTCTTGTAGCTTATATTAACCCATTATTCTATTTTTGCTATATGGCTATGTACCTTTTTCAGCTGGCAGATCACATCCTGCTTCCACAGTGATCTACGCAGGAGTGGGAGGAATCAACTTCCTCTTTCCCAGAATTCTCCTGTTCTCATTGCATATTTCTAATTCCTGTCTGGTTTTCCCTCCTATACTTCCTACCTGGCTAATCAGAGTTTATTTAACATATGATTGACAGATTAAAGACAATTCTCCCACACCAGTACATTTACACTATGAAGTATCTAGATGTCCCTCTACTGAAGAATGGATAAAGAAATGTGGTACATTTACACAAAGGAGTACTACTCAGTGTTATAATAAAATGACATCTTAAAATTTGCAGGCAAATGGATGGAACTAGAAAAAAATCATCCTGAGTGAGGTAACCGAGACCCAGAAAGACAAGCCCCTAAGTACTCACTTAAGTGGATATTAGACATAAAACAAAAGCTATTCAGCCTATAGGCCACAACCCCAGAGAAGCTAGATAACAAGGAGAACCCTAATAAAAACATATGTAGATCCCCCGGGAAGAAGAAATAGACAAGATCTCCAGAGTAAATTGGGAGCATGGGGGTGGGAGAAAAGGGAGGAAGGGAAGGGAGAGGGGACAGAAAAAGGAGAGGTGACAGAAGAAGGAGAGGGGAAGGAGATCATCGAAGAGATGGAGGAGCAATGATATGAGCAAAGGGGTCAATACTATAATGGGGATACCCACAGAAACAGGTGACCTGAGCTCACTGACTCTGGACTGACAGCAAGGGGAACCTGCATAGGACCTAACTAGGTCCTCTGAATGTGGGGGACAGTTGTGAGGCTTGGGCAGTCTGTGGGCCCACTGGCAGTGGAACCAGAATTTATCCCTAGTATATGAATTGGCTTTTTCAAGCCCATTTTCTATGGAGGGATACATCTCTCAGCCTAGACCCAAGTGGGAGGGCCTTGGTTTTGCTTTAAGTGATGTGCCAGACTTTGTTGATTCACCATGGGAGGCGTCACCCTCTCTGAGGAGTGGACTGGTGGAAGGTTGGGGGAGCAAGAAGAGAGGAGGGAGTGAGAAATGGGATTGGTATGTAAAATGAGAAAAAGATTGTTTCCAAAACAAAACAAAAACCAAGAAAGTATTCCTGAGTATAAATTCCAATGTGAATTTCAAAAATATTTCTTTAAGATAGGAGCTTGCAATTTCATTGTTTGTGATGTCTGGTGCAGTTGTTTAAAGTCGCAGGGCCATCTGCTTCCTGCTGTGGTCTCTCTGACTGTAGTTTCTGCCCGAAAATGTTGCTTTTCTAAAACATGATTGAGCAGATTTAGGAATGCATCTGACTCAAACTTTGGAACTCTTGAAGATGCTTCTCATTCTGGAACTCACATCCTTTACTTCTTGCAAATTTGCTTGAATTGCTTTACTAATAATTATCTTCCATGTATCTTTCTGAAAAGTATATTATTTTGTCTTTTTAAAAGAATTTCCCATTTTTTTCTCTCTGCTGAGCGTTCTGTGATATTTTAAACTCATCTTTCAAACGTCATATGTCGTGGATCCTACTTTGATGTTTTCAATTTCTAAGAAATTACTGTTTGCATTTTTTCCCCTTTTTCTTCTTTTTGGCATTATTTTTTTCCTTTGGTAGTTGTATATTCTCCTGTCTTTCTGCTGACTGCTCCAGTCTTTTCGTTTGGAGTTTTGTCTTCTCTATCCATGTCAAAGGATGTCCTCCCTTGTTTAGTGGTTGTTTGGTCAGGTGGAAGGACAGTCATGTGGCTTGGGAGTTCATCACAAGCCCTGAATGTCTGAATGCTGTGGGTTTGTTATGAGAGGGGCAATTTACAAATGTAACCTGGGCCCTGTGCATCGGTGTCCTTTGCTTTCTTTTATGGATGGTTGGACTTTCCAGGAGAGGCTCCTCACAGCTTCTGCTGGGAAAGTTGGGTTAGCTACTAGTTTCCAGAATTCCAAAGAGAAAGAGATCATTGGTGTGGAACCTGGGAGGTTCCCAAACCCCTCTTTTCACATCCTGTTGTATCTCCATTGTGTTCAGTGCTCCCTGCTCATAATAGCTTCCATTCTTAAAGCAAAATTCTTCAGATTCCCTGGTGTCAGCAAGAGACTATTTCCCATAGAGTGTCACGGGAAGTGAAAAATCCATTTATTTACATCACTGTAGGAATTTACCATGTGCCGGACATGGGTGTAAAACCCATTTATAGGATATCGCTGTAGGAATTTACCGTGTGTTGGTCATGGGTGTAAAATCCATTTTTATTATATCGCTATAAGAATTTACCACATGCCAGACATGGGTGCAAGATCCATTTATAATTACATCGCATAGGAATTTACCACGTGTAGGACACAGGTGTACGTATTTCCCAAATCTTGGCTTTAAAGAGAAAGAGGGAAAAAGCATTAGCATCCTGGTTCTGAGATAGAAAAGACAAAGCAGAGTGGTGATGGAGTTGCCCCGGACCTCTCAGCAGTAAACAACCAGGTGGCACTTGTAGCCAGCCAGTTAGGCTCCGTAGTGTCCCATCTTGATGATGTCACACAGCTGGTGGCAGATGTGACAGTTTCAGCACTTTCAAGCAATTTACACTCCTTAGCTTAGCCTTCTCATCATTCTACCCCAGTTCCAGAGGTGACACCTGTACTGTCAACTCTTAAGCCTCTTCAGGACTCTGCATTCTCATTTAGATTGCTGCTGGCCTTCTGCACTGTTGGCTTGCCACTGCGAAGACAATTGCCATGCACCCATATGCTTCCCAGTCTGCCAAGTTAATGGTGGTGTCTTCTTTCTTCTTATCTGTAGGAGAAGCCTCCTCCTCTTCCTTCTGCCTGTTGCAGCCCAAGCTGGAACTTGCTAAGTAGCAGAGGGTGGCCTTGAATGTTGTCCCTCTTGCCTTTACCTCTTGAATGCTAAAACTGTAGGCATGAGCTACTGAATTGGTTTTTCAAGTTTACTCATTCAGACAGAATCCTTCACTGTAGTTCAGTAGATTTGTGGGGAACAGTACATTAGATGCATGTGATCAAACTGCCACCTCCCCTTTGAAGTCTTGGAAGTTTCACCACCCTGGTGAGCCTGCAGATTTACTTTGATTTCTCAGCCACAGGAAACAAATGTTTCTTGTGTCCCTAAAGGCACAGGCAGAAGTCATCCTATCCCATGTACTCTGGTGTGTACATATCCTTACGCCTTTGAGAAGGTCACATGAGTATCTCTGAAATACGGACATTTGGGGAATATATAAGAGTTCCTAAGTTCAAAGTGGCAACAGCTCTCTTGTCCCCATGCACTTGAATACAACATTTAATCTTATGAAAGATGTTAGCGTCCAAGGGTTTAGTCCTATCATTGGTAATACAGTAGGTGAAAGTCCCTGGCTACCACTGCCACAACATTCCTGGTGTGTTTGATATTAAGATTTTCAGTGGGGATGTAATGCCCCCATTTCTGTAAGTTTTTCCTCTTGTGGATCTTCCTCATGTTCATCCCCTTATTTGATAGTCACAGTTATAGGTCCCTTGCTGACTCCCAGGTTCTTTCTCACCCCACTTGTTGAAAAAGTCACAGCCTTGGCAAATCCTGTGCTCATTTCATCCTCGCTTACATTACTTATTGACTTCTTGCTCTGGCAGGCAATTTGTTTGCTTGTGGTGCACAAAGAAATGGACTAGTCAGTTTCCTGCTGACCCAGAGCTGGTGATCCAGCAGAGAAGACGAACTCGGAGCTCACAGAATGGGCATGTAGTTCAGTTCTACAGCACGTATTTAGCATGCATGAGGCCCTGGGTTTGCTCTTCAAACTGTGAAAATAACAGGAGCAAAGGAAAATAAGCCCCCAAAGCATGATATTACACCAAGTCATAGGAGCCTTGCTAGCAGTGAGAATGTAAGGGGCTGGGAGGGGTTGGAGGAGTGAAGAGAAGAGCAAAGACTTTTGCTGGGAGAGCTGAAGAAAAGTCAATATCCGCTGTAGTAATACATGAGTTTCTACAAGACAGCTCTTGTCTTCCAGGCCGCACAAACAGTGGCAGAAAAGAGATGGTGAGGGAGAGCTGAAGACGAGGAATGGAATGGCCATCAAGCAGCACAAGCTTCTGTTGCCATTATCCTATATAGCACGAGCATAGAAAGTATGTGGGAAAGTATAAGCTACCCAGGGGACAAGGTTGGTTGAGTGCAGTACAGTCAACTTATCAAAACTGTGTCTGGAATTCACTGCTCTGCTTCCAACCTTGGCCTTCTCAGTGACACACTATGTGATTCTACTATCTGTAATGGGTCAACCAGCAGATCATGCCCATCCCTTGGTATAGCATACGTGATACCTAGTACCTCATACTAGGATGCTATCTTAGGGTATCTGTCTTTCTGTCTCTCCATACAGTGATCCCCATCTCTCTGTGATCTCCTCTGTTTTGTATAGCATTGAATTAAGAAGATTAGACGGATCCACTCTGAGACAGAGTATGGAAGTTCAGGCTTAGAAATGATAAATTACTGGGTCTGAGGGATACCAAGTTGGAATGTGTCAACAGATTTCAAACTCTGCTTCCAGATGCTCAGTGGGCAGGTCAGATTCAGATTTAAAAGTCTGAGGTGAAGACAACAATGGTTAAAAAGAGATGCGGTAACAATTGTGGGAGACCAGAGCATTTGTGGCGGTTTGAAAAAGAATGAGCTCTTATAGGGATGCTCTTGTTGGAATATGTGTGGTCTTTTTTGAGGAAGTGCTCATGACAGGCTCAGTTTCTACCTTTCTGTGTGTCTGTGGATCCAGATGTAGTGATCAGCTGCTGCTCCAGTGCCACATGTGATGCCCTGCTCCCCACCATCGTGATCATGAACTGTACCTTTGAAACTGTAAACAAGCCCCCAATGAAATGCTTTCCATTTTAAGAATTGCCTTTGTCATGATGTCTGTTCATGACAATAGATCAATGACTAAGACAGCATCCTTATACTGAGGAAAGCTTTCCTTTCAAAGTAGGCAGAAGCTTAGGCTGCCTTGAGAAAATACCGACTTTTGGAAATTTGAAAATAAGTTGGCTTTAGACTTTTAAAACAGTCTCTTTTAAATGTGTGTGTGTGTGTGTGTGTTTGTTTGTGTGTGTGTGTGTGTGTGAGAGAGAGAGAGAGAGAGAGAGAGAGAGAGAGAGAGAGGAGAGAGAGAGATAAGTGTGAATACATGTGCCTGAGAGCGCCATGTAGGTTCCCTGGAGGCCAGAAGCATTGGATCCTTGTGGAGCTGGAGTTACAGGTAGATTCAGATTCCTGACATGGTTGCTGGGAGTTGAACTTAGGCCATTCGAAAAAGTAGCAAGTGCTCTTAACCACTGAACCATCTCTTCAGCCACAGGCTTGGTGATTTAAAGATCAGGATTTTTTTTTTTAATAGTTCTGGAAGCTAGAAGTCCTAAGACCAAGGTCTATAGGTTCAGTTTCGGGGGTGAGGGGAAGCTCTTTTTTTTTTTTTTTTTTTTTTTTTTTTTTTTTTTTTTTTTTTTTTTGGTTTTTCGAGACAGGGTTTCTCTGTGGCTTTAGAGCCTGTCCTGGAACTAGCTCTTGTAGACCAGGCTGGTCTCGAACTCACAGAGATCCGCCTGCCTCTGCCTCCCGAGTGCTAGGATTAAAGGCGTGTGCCACCATCGCCCGGCGAGGGGAAGCTCTTTATCTGGCTTATTTTTTTTATGTGTGATGACTAGACCTTTCCTCGGTATGAGAACAAAAAGAACTACAGATAAAGATGGGGAAAGGGTGGGGGGAAGGGAGAGGAAGGAGGGCATGGGAGAGGGAGACAGAGAATATCAGAAGGAAAGAAGTGAGAGAGGCAGAAGGAGAGAGAGGAGAGAGAACAAGCTCTCTGTTATTTTCAGTGTGCATGTGTGTGTGTGTGTGTGTGTGTGTGTGTGTGTGTGTGTGTTTGTGTGTGTGCATGTAGACACACCAGGAGGTCAGAGAACAATATTTTTTTTCCTCTCAGGAGCTGTTCATCTTGTATTTGTAAAAAGGTCCCTCACTGGTCTCGGATCCCTCAAACTTAGGCTGGCTGTTTACAAGCCCTAGGAAATGACTTGATTGGGTGTTCTCACTGCTGGGTTTCTGAGAATGCACGACCATACCTGACATTTTATGTGGGCTCTGGGAATTGAACTCAAGTCCTCATGATTGGGCGGCAAGCTCCTTGCTAACTATGCTATCTTCCCAGCCTCTTATGTCTTGTTTTTAGGGATACTGATTCAATCTAATAAGGCTTCTACCTTTATGGACTAAATTTACCTTTACCTTTCTAAAGGCCCTGTCTCCAAATGCAGGCACATGGAAATTGAGAACTTAATATATGAACTTTGCCAAAGTACAGAATTCGATCGATGGCATGAGAGGACTTGGATGGAAAGATAAAGGAAGTGAACAATGAAATGTGGGCAGTAAGGGACAGAGGGAAAAGAGGAATTCATGGGAACAGAAAGAAGTAGTGTCATTGCTGAGCAAGAGTGAACAAGAGTCACAGCATATTGTGGACCTGTGGTGGGCACCCTTGGCAGGAGTTGCTTTGTAATCCCCATGTCACCCCGTCCCGTCTGCTCCAATCTGGACATCAGGATACAAAAAGTTGCAGAGGTTTAATAACATGGGTCTCTGTTCTGGAGAGTTTGGTCATTTTCATTGTACTTGACTGCCTCTTGATGGGAGGAAGATGCAGAAAAGAAATCGCTGGCTGGTAGGGGGAACAAGATGGGGCAGTGGTGTATGGCTGTGATAGCGGCCATGGACTATTTACTTTTTCATTCCTGTAACAAAATACCTCACAAAAACAGCTTGAGGAAGACAGGGTTGACTTTGGCTCCCACTCTCAGGGTAAAGTCCATTCAGAAGGGATTCAAGAGTGTGAGGCCTCTGGTCACATTGTGTCTCTACACAGGAAGCAGAGGAAGATGAATGTTGACATGGACTCTACTTTCTTCTCTGTAGTCAGTCCAGGATGCTCACATTTAGGACGGGACTTCCTGCTTCAGGTAAGCCAAATCTGAAACCCCACAGAGACCTGCCCCGAGGTCCATCTCCTAGGTGATTCTAAATATTTGCAAGCTGACAAACAATATTAGCTGTTATACACAAGCGTAAGGTTGTGGGTTGCAGAGGCAGATGAGTAAGTGGCGTACGGAAAATCTAGACCCCTGTGAGGAACGTTGGTGTTTCTGACATAACCAGTTGGACATTGCAGAAAGAGAGGCCAGATGGCCCTGGGAAGCCCAGCACACTTCCTTCCCTGACTTTAGAATTCAAGGCAATGACTTCAGGGTCTTCCAACTCACTTCCCACTGCATCTTTGGCCAGCACCTCTGCAGGGTTCTGACCGCAGGCTGGTACACCTGTACTTTGTACTGCCTGGATTACCATGGGTCTCTCTCTGAGTTTGCACAATCTTTTTCTCTTTTCTCCTGTGCCAAAAGCAATCCTGAGGTAGTTTTCACAGGAGCTAATGCGAGCCATGTGTTGTAGGAGCCAGCTCGGTAATTTCAGCTTCTTTTTCTCCCTCAGTCCTTGTCCCTCTGGCCTACACCACTTTGCTTTCTGAAAAGGTAATAACACACAAGATTCCTGCTTTAGGTTTCTCTTAAAAAAATGAGACTAAGACACCCAGACCACAACTTTCCTTTCTCTGGTGATATACAGTGTTCAGAAGCCCAATGTGGTTTCTGAGTATTCTTCCAGAGACTTCCCTGCATAATCAGGACTCTGAGATTTTTTGTTGTGCAAAAATACGATTACATTAATTCGGTTCCAAGATTGCAGTGTTTTAATGAGCACAGTCTGGGTTTTACTTGTATAAACTGTTGTCAAGACAGGAGTTAGCAGAGGTTTTACTGTAACAGATCAGGTTACATTTTAGGCTTTGTAGGCACTCAGGTCCCTGTCACCTCTGCTCGTCTCTGACGTCATGGTACAGCCATAAACACAGATGATGCAGATATGGACAGATGTCTCTGTGTTCCTATAAAGTTTTATTGACAGTAACAGTGGTTGTTATGAACTTGTACTAGGGGCCAGAGCTTCATAATGCTTATCAACATAAACATATCTGTGAGGAGGAAGGGAAAAGAAGTTATTGGCTTGAGGAGACCCAGCAGAACTGAGAGGGACTGTTTCTCCTGCTGAATGTCTCATCTTCTTGTAGCTCCAGGATTCTCCAATACTGCGGCTCCAGCAAACATGTCATACAGCTTGTCGTTTTCTGTTTTGTGTGGCCATCTCTTGGATCTTCTGCCCTTGTACTTGCATTTTGGGGTCATCTTCTGCTTTGTGACGTAATGGTGGATAAAAGTCTTCGGGTTCTGTTCACTCATAGTCCTGTCACTATGCCCATGCTCTCATCTCTAGAATACATCCCACGGAGTTCTATGGTACCGGACCAGATGGGACAGGAGCGTAAGTCATTCTTTCCATCCCCAGCTGGGGTTGCAAATGCCTGCAAACAGCTTATCAGTGCAGAACAACAAAGGTACTCAGCATGGCTTAATTCCTAATGTTTTTCTTTCCATAGGCAAGAAACTAGGCAGCCATCAATGGGGCTGACTCCAACTAGATATTTGAGGATCAACAAGAGAAGGAAGGCAAGAGAAGATGCGAAGTCTCAGACAGCCAGCTCCCGCTGCTATCACGGCCCCTGATAAGCACTTTGTCTGCTGTTCTTGCAGTCCTAAGTACTGGAGGAAATGTTACCATTTTTATTTTCCCTGAGAACTAGAGAGGCTATGCATTCTGTCCAAAGTTATACAACTAACATAAAAGGCAGCCAGAAATAAAATTCTAAAAAGACAACACCAAAGGCCGTACAGTTCTTGCTGCCCTCCCTGAAATATACCTCCTACTTAGAAAGTCTACAAATGGAATCCCAGTGAAACTGTAGTTGGTCTCTTCCACGGGTGAGAAGACACATGACCCTCCTCCCAAGCATAGATGTTTCCTGAAATTTAGGTGTGATTCCAACTTTCCTTTTCGTAGTCCTATTAGAACACGAGAGAGACTGAGACTCAATTTAATGCCCACAGGAGGAAGCAATTATGTGGGGTTTGGGCATTCTTGTCTACATGCATTTACTTAAATAATGAAAGAATTAAAAAAAGGAGCTATTCACTCAAGTATCTGGTTGGAAACTGCTAATTCTTTACCATCTTTCATTGTACAGTGATGACAGAATTGAAATATGACATGTTGAACTGAGTGCACATTCTTGAGCTCTGGGAATGGGAAAAACTTGCTTGCTTTTTGCATCCTAACCTTAGATTCCTCAACTAATAATAGCATCAGAGAGGGTTATATAGAGAGATAGTAGGTAAGGCAATAAAAGCTAAAGAGATGGCTTTCACAAACATGGTTTCAAATGGAGCTATTTTATGTTCTATCATCTATCTATCTATCTATCTATCTATCTATCTATCTATCTATCATCTATCTATCTATCTATCTATCTATCTATCTATCTATCTATCTATCTATCTATCATATATCTATCTATCATATATGTATCTATCTATCTATCTATCTATCTATCTATCATCTATCTATCTATCATCTATCTATCTATCTATCTATCTATCTATCTATCTATCTATCTTCATCATCATCATCATCATCTATCTATCATCTATCTATCTATCTATCTATCTATCTATCTATCTATCTATCTATCATCTATCTATCTATTGTCTATCTATTCATCTATCTCTCCATTCACTTTTAATTTTGTGCATGTGAACACATGAATTTGTGTTTATGGTTGTATTATGTGGATACAGATATGTGTGGTGGGTGTATATATGTGTGTGTAAAGGCCAGAGGACAACATCAGGTATTATTCCTCAGGATCCAATCACCTTAAGGTTTTGAGACAGGGTTTCTCATTGACCTGGAGCTTACTTATTTGATCAGGGTTATTCTTAGTTTCTTCTGCGTTGCTGTGATAAAGCACCATTACCAAGGCAAGTTAAATTAAAAAAGAGTTTATTTGGGGCTTACAGGTCCAGAGAAAGAGTTAGGATCCATGATGGTAGAGTAGAGGTAGCAGGCAAGAGGCAGGCTACTGGAACAGTAGGTGATAGTTTATATTTCCAACCAAAAGTGTCAAGCAGAGAGAGTGTACTCAAAATGGCGTTGTTCTTTTGAAACTTCAAAGCCTTCCCTCAGGGACACATTTCCTTCAGCAAAGCCATACGTCTTTTACCTCCCCAAACAGCTACCAACTGGGGGCCAAATATTCACCTGTTCAAGACTTATAGGGGCATCTCATATGAAACTACCACACCAACAGGCCCCAGGGATCTGCCATCACTGGGATTACAAGCATGTTTTCCTGAGCCTGGATTTTTATTTTCGGTATATGTGAATTCTAGGGGTCAAACTTGAGTCCTCAAGCTTGTGCAGCAAGCACAGTACTGACTGAGCTGTCGCTCCTGCCCTGTGTGGTTTAGTATTGATAGCAAGTGTACTGTATTTCGTCAACTTGTCAAGCCAGGGACTGCCGTGCATAAAGCGGTACAAGGGAATTCATACATGGGATAAATAGAAGGCAAACCTGCTGCCTCTGAGATGATGGCTGAGCCATGCTTCTGACAGATTTGGTGTCGTACTAGGCAGCAGATCTAATCAATGTTACAGTCATAGGGGGAAAGACTGTTAGCTTTAAAAAAAGAACTTTGCTTACTCTCTTGTTTTTATCTTTAAGGGTATGAGATAGTTCTTGGCTTCCACTGAGGACAGCTGGACCGATTGCAGTGAAGGGCAAACTGTGAGAGTGGAAAGGTTATGCTGAGCAGGTGACTTCCTCTCTCCTTGTGGTAAATTTCTACCTGAAGATTACCATGGGATATCTGTTTGTTTCTTTCCCAGGACATATGATAGGACGGGGGTGCACTCAGCCTTTGATCAAAGTCATTAGAGTCAGTGCTGAGGCCTCTGGGTTAGGTCCCTGGCCACTTGGCATTAAAGGCGCACATTAAGGACTTGCTGCTGTTTCTGCTAGACTGGGGCTCACTAGCCTTGTGGGAGATGTCTGTTAATCAGTGTCTCTGACAGACAAGGATAAGAAACTGTGGCACATGTCTCTGCATAAGCATGTTTACCAGTGAGGGCTCTCAAGAGAAAGAGAGCCAATAACAAAGATATAGATCCATAAAAGGGGATTTGCTGTAGAAATTGTTTCTCCTGGTTAGGGAGGCCGAGGAATCCTATGAACTTCTGTTTGCTAGTTGGGGACTTAGTAAAGCAAGTGATGTTTTTCAGCCCTAATGGCTGGAGAACCAAGAGCAATGAAAGACAGAGAGGATGAGTGTTTCCATTCAGCTAGAGACAGCAAGTCCCTTCCTTCACCAATTCATTGTATTCAGGCCACAAAGGAGTGGGTGATGCCATCCACATAGATGGAAGCTAGTCTTTGTCCAGTCTTTTAGCACAAATGCCAGCTGCCCTGGAAATAGTTCCTTTCCCCACCAAACCCAGAAATAATGCTGTGCTGGATAACTGAGGAGCTCTTACCTTAGTCACACAGGTACATATAGCTACCCATTAGAGTACAGTGAGTGGGGTCTGTCTTACTGGGCAATCCTGAGCATCAGCTCCAAGTTATCATAGGATGAGGGAAAGGAAGTAATCAAATAAAGCCTGACCACAGTTCTTCAGCAGAGACAAGACCCAATACCTGCAGATCTATGACCTCATCTCACTTTAATGCACATGAATATGCAATCGTGACCGGCTTTATAATAATGATAAGCTGGAAACAGTCAAAATATCCACTAACAGATGAATAGATGAAGCAACTAGGATATATCCCTATCATGGAATACTACTCAGCAACAATAATGAATAAATAGCCTTTCTGTGGAACAAGCATGGGTGAATCTAAGATTCATTACATTCGTGACAGAAGCCAATTGCACTTACATCAAATACAAACTCTAAAACTGAGCTGCTGTGATAAGAAGCCAATGGCTGGCTGCCCGAGGATTGCAGAGGGTTGTAAAAAGTGGAGGGAAGAAATATAAAAAAAAAAACAGGAAGATGCTTTGACAGAGCTTAGATGTTAGATTTGTTCATAATGTTGACAGTGTGATGGGTTCTTGGGAAGAGGCACGTCAAAACATCAAATTGTGTATCTTGTACACAGAGATTGCTAAACAACAATGCTGTCTTGACAGTCTTCAGTGTCAGAGTAATTTCCCTCACCTCTACCTATTCCTGTATCCACATTATTCCTTTCCAGTTTTTCCCATCCTCTCAAGTGCACTTCAAGATGCCAGTGCAGGCAGGAGGTCCATCTGGTCTACCATTTAACTCTCTCACAGGCCTGGCACCTTCTGTGGGGTCTAGATATTTGCTGAGTGACAACTGAAAAGGTGTGATCCTCAGTGTGAGAACTGCCTTTGCTGGAACTGCAGCCCTGACTCTTCCACACTGTGTTTGATCGATACTCTGATCCTTTGTTTAGTTATAAAGCAGCGATAATCCGCCCCGCCCCACAGAGCCATGGTGAGGATTATGTATGGAGATAGCAGTGTCCTTGGCAGGGTCTCTGGCACACAAACTCCATCCTGTTCCAATCTCTCTCAAGGGAAGCTTCTTAGGAGAGGTAAGCATAGGTCCCAATGCTCACTGAGAATAAATTTTAAAATTCCCTAATATGTTAGCCAAAATATTCTCAGTACCAAGGAAGAGAGAGCGCCACTTCCTTCTTATTACTGAATGAGCTTATTAGGCCAAGGGCTTTAAGAGGAACAGGTGGCCCCTCTTCAGTAGACAGCAGGCTGGTATGGGGTGGTTGCAGTCATTTCCAAAGTCATGCTAGAGAAACTCTGGAAGACTCGGGAGAGGCAGCATTAAATTTTGAGGGCCAGCATTCTGGCCTTTTAGGCCTTTTAGGCCACTTTAGGTGTGTCCTGAAGAAAGGGCAGGTTGGATGCCTGTGTGCTACCTTTGACTGTATCCCTTTCAAATTTCTGTGTTGCAATGGATACAGATTCCTAATCAGATGAATCACTGATCTGTCATCTGTGCAGGATGACCTCATATGTTCCTGAGTGGGTTGTGTGTGTATCAGCTGCTGCTGGTGGTCACCCTGAACTTTCCTGGCTTCCAGTTATGAGAATGGGCAAGGTCTTAGGGAGCATGTACATCCCTGAGGAGGACAGGAGAGCAATGGAGACCTGAGTAGGGTGGTGGCTATATATGTAGTAAAATGTAGAGAGCATCACACACACACACACATACACACACACACACACACACACACACACGTATAGACATTTCTGCATGAAGCATATGTACAGTTGGAGTAGCTGTGCCACTGGGTATACACACATTAGCTGATACTCTCTTTTTTGTTTGTTTTTGTTTTGAAGATAGAGTTTCTCTGTGTAGTCCTGGCTGTCCAGGAACTTTATCTGTAGATCAGGTTGGCCTCGAACTTAGAGTACTGCCTGTTTCTGCCTCCCGAAGGCAGGGAGTAAAAGTGTGCATCACCACTGCCCAGGTTGATATTCTTTCTAAATCTTTATTCTGAGTTGCTGCCCACTTATAGAGTCTTAGAGTCCCCATCCATCTGCCTCCATGCGGGGTGGTCACTTTGGAGTTGACATGGGCTCGTGTGGTGTTTGTAAGTCATCCTACCTCTCAAATACTGTGATATAACCTAATGTAGTGACTCACATACTTCCGAAGTGAACAGTTTGAAGAGATTTTCCAAACACATGTGGTTCAGAGATGCTATTTTAGTTCTTTAGAATGTCCCTTCATGTTTCCCAAGGTAACTTTCTGTCCTTGAGGCAGCCACTTACCCATTCTCCCCTTCTCCACCTGTACCAAATTTTGCCTGCTCTGGAATTTTATGTTAACTGAATGGCACAATATAAATTCTTGTGTTGGTGCTCCCTTGCTCAGCTCAGCAGTGTTTTACCAAGTCATATAAGATGCAGAACATAGCACTACTGAGTTCCCTTTAGTCATGGCTGTGCATGTGCAGATGTTTCTGCCATTGCTGGGCAAATAGACTTGGTAACAGGGTCATCGGGTCACAGAATAAAGTAGGCTGGAACTTGCAATAATGCAAATGCCTATGTTATGGAGGGTTTCACTGTTTAACAGGCCTTCATGGCCAGCAGGAGAATTCTGGGCTTTTCACCTCCGCATCAAGATTTGTTGTCCTTGGGATCTTGTCTCTTAAATTTTAGTTACTTTCTTGGATGTTCAGTAACACACTATTGGTTTTAGTTTGTCTTGTCCTTAATACCTAATGGTACTGAGAAATTTTTATTGAAATTATTGATGATTCACATATATTCCATTATCATCTGCCACATATTCTTCCCAATTGAATTTCTCTTATAAAAGATCCCCCCTCTCTCCCTCCCTTTCTTCCTCTTTCCCTCTCATTCCTCTCCTACCTTAGCTCCCTCTCCATATCTTCCTCCCTCTCCCCATCTTCATTTATCTATCTGTCTGTGTTGTCTAGGTCTGGGACACTCATCAGATATATATGTTATCATTTTCTCTTAACTTGTCTCTTTCTGATATATTTTGATGAGGAAAACCTTTAGACTTGATCACAGTCTAACTTATCAGTTTCCCATTAAAATGGTGCTGCATTCTGGGTTCCAACTAAGATTTTTGCCTGCTCTCCTGCCTCAAAAGCACTCTTTTCCACTTTTTCCCTGGGACTTTGTGGCTTCAGGGTTTAAATTTAGGTCTTTAATCCATTTTAGAATAATTTTTGGTAAGGTATGAGTAGAGATTAAGATTTATTTTTTTTCTAAATGGATATCCACTGCACCACCACCATGGGTTGAAAGGATTTTCCCCTTTCTTCAACTTTGTGCTTTTATTTCAAATCTTAATTGAGAGTATAAGTGTGGTTCTATTTCTGGGCTCAATTTTGTCTCATTAATATATTTGCCTATGATCATTTCTATATTATACTGTCGCATTTTATAGCTTTATTACAGTCTTTCATATTTAATGCTCAAAGTTCACAAGATTTATTCTTATTCTTTATTTAAAATTAAAATATTCTTGGCTATGGAAACACAATGTTCAGATATTCCTTCAAAATGGATTGATTGCTTGGATGTGGAGGGTTTGGTTAGCACGGACTGTCTGGTTGTGAGGTGTTTCGATAGAATGGATCGTCTGGTTGTGAGAAGTTTGTATAGTGGGCAGCTAAATTCCAGCTTAATTCCTTTTCAATGCATCTATGCTTTTTTAAAAAGCAGTTTTCTAAATTAACTATACAAAAGAGTGGGTTTCATCGTGACATTTTCATGCATGCATTGTTCTTATTTTCCACCCCCATTTCTCTCTCCTAATTCCCATATCCTACTCACTGGTCCCCTTCTTTCATTCTGTCACCTTCTTCTCTTTCCGTATCCTATGTATTCCATCACCCTTTCTTTGCCCACTTTTGTTCCCCCTTAAGATTGCTTCTGCTCCATTTGTGGTCCCCTCTCTAATCTCACAACCCTCTGCACACTCACATGCATAAACACATGCATACATATATGCAAACTTCAACGCAGGCTCCTTGGATGAGAGGGTTCATGCAGTACTTCGTTGGACACAAGAGTTTCCATTCACAATCATCCAACTGCTATGATTTAATTTTGTTCAGTTATTTTTCAGACATGGCTTCACTCTGCAGATGCTGCTCACCCAGAACTCTTTGTGAAATCCAGGCTGGCTTCAGACTCATGGCAACTCTCCTATGTTAGCCATTTAAATGTTTGAAGTCCACAAGTAAGCCCCCACATTTAGTTCAAGATTCATTTTATCTTTTATGAATGAGTAAAATCATATGGTGTATATTTACCACATTTTCTTTATTCACTCATCCATTGATTGACATCTAGGCTGATTCCATTCTTCGGTTATTATGAACAGTGCATCAACTAATATGGGTGTATAGGCATGGTGTTTGAGCATCTCTGTGTCAAGAGTGTCTACACAGGAAAGAGATAGCTGTGTTATGTGGTTTGGTTCTTCCATAAACATCCATACTGATTTTTATAGCAATATCATCATTTTACATTCCCAGTGGCAGAACATAAAGACTCCTCTTTCTCCCACATCTTTGCCAACATTTGCTGTCATTTGTTTTCTTAAAGCATTCACTCTGATTGGGGTGAGACAAAAATCTCAAGCAGTTATAGTTTGCATTTCCCTCACGGCTAAGGACATGGAACGCCTTTTCAAATATTTATTGGCCATTTGCATATCTTCATTTGAGAACTCAAATTAAATACCCCAAACCCCAAGCCAACCAGATCATCCAGAGCTGCTTTAGACCCGAGATCATGCTTTTCTCATGATGGTCCCAAGTCAACAAAGAAAGCAGGGATAGCAGACTTGAGGCTCTTTCTGGTGCAGTCTTCAGCATGTATTCAAGCTCAGAAATTTCTTCCTAGTTTGAACTCTTCTCAAGCACTTTTCTTTACTCGGAAACTCCCCACCGACATGCCATCATATTGGCAGTTCCATATACCCACACCCCTAGGCCAGTCTTATTTCCAGTAAATCTTTTGCACTTGGGCATTTTCCTCAGTATCTGCTTATTTTTTTTTAAAAAAATAACTCTTTCAGTTCCTAAAGAACAAATGACACAAGAGAGTTTTGTGATTGGATCACTGTCTAGTGGCCAGTGGTTTCCAGTCCAGGGTGGTAGGTGGGACATGGACTTACCCTGGCACAAGTGGCAGCCTGAATGTTAAAATTTCCTGGTGACTTAAAACCACTCTCCAGTTCTCGGGCGCATATCAGCATGTACTCAGGCTTTTAGAACTCATGAAGTAGGGACACATATTAAGATAATGAAATTAAGCAGTTGTTAATAAATCTCATGAACACCATAGATAACAAGTTGAGAAAAGAATAACAAATGATTGAATATTAAATGTTAGTCTTATAATCTCTTTGGTAGATTAGAAATTACCTTTTTATCATGTAGTGAGAAAACACATAATCACCAATAATCAATCAAACACAAACACACCGACAAACCTGCAGATCAAACGCAAGGTCTAAAAAGCTGACTATATTTTATAGATGAACAATGCTCTACTAATGCAGATTTCTTACACCCGAGTTAGGGCTCTAATTAAAAATACCTAGATTTCTCACACGCAGCTTGAGAGGACCCATGTGGATACCTTCAAAACACTGGTTTCCTCAGATTTTTGCTAACTCTCTAGTTAGTGACACACCCTAATGCTTCCTGCTAACCTGCTTTAAGGGCCTGGGGGGATGGCTCAGTGGCTAAGAGTACTGGTTGCTTTGCCAGAGGACGAGTTTGATTTCTACCACTAGTCTGGCAGCTTTTAACAATCTAAAACTCCAGTCCCAGGGAATCCATGTCCACTTCTGACTTCCACGGCACTGCATGCCTGTCATATAAGCATTGACTATTATTACAGAGGACTGAAATTGGACTCCCAGAACCCAGACGGTGGCTCACAACCATAACTCCAGCCTTGTGGGATCTGACTTCCTCTTCTGGCCTCAGCGGGCACTGTTATGCATGTGGTACAAAGACATACATGCAGCCAAAACATACATACATATATAAAATGAAATGTAAAAAATCCCCAAAGCTGCTATCTCCCAAGGTAGCATGGACCAGTAGTTGAGATCGCTCATTTAGTGATATACTATTGAAATGCCAAAATTTCTATGGCAGTGGCTCAGGAATGGATTAAAAGGATCAAGGAAGTGGCCATGCTAGAATGGATATATTTGAGGCTAAAAGATCACCAGAGGTGAGAAGGCTTTGGGGACACACATTTGCTAAGATCCTCCAGCCCCTCTACCAGGATGCACTGGGGCAAAGGATGTTGGCATCACAGTAAAATTCAGATCTAACTCTCCTTTGCAGGCCAAACTAACAGTTGAAGAGGCTGACTAAGAATCAGCTCAGTAATCACCAGAGGGGTGGTAGCACTTCTCCTCAGAAGACAATAGGGGCCTGGGAGCAAGTTGAAAGGACAGGAACTGCAATTAACACACTGGTTGGTAAGGTTGGAGAAACAGCTAAGACCTGACCCAAGGAAACTGTGGAGATGGTTAATAGACCATGGCTTCTGCAGGGCCAAATCAGTTGCAGAGTCTAGGACAATGCTGCTTAATTTCTAGAATCACAGAAGCCAAGGGTGAAGGGGCAGGAGTAAGAGGGTGGGTTCTGTACTAGGAACCCCAGTCTTCCATAGTTCCTGTACCTTGTAGAGATTTTGAACATAAGATCTCTTTACTGAAGAGGCAGGCAGGATGCAAGGGCTGTGGTACACTTCAAGTAGCTGCGATGTGTCCTCTCTACTGTGTCTATGAACATTTGATCACACGACTGTCCACTGGAAAACAGAAATCCTCAGGCATTTGGAGAAGTTGGGGTAAAGTGTCTTAGTTGAAGTTGATTCCTTGAGGCCCATACCTTATCATGTCTTCTCTTTAGAATAGGAACAATCACTGCAGAAGAGACCTCAAACTATCAATTAAACAAAAATATGCATCCAGATAATATTGATTTCTCTCACAGCTACCAGATGTACAAAAAACCTACAGGATAAATAGGCAAGGTGGTAGAAAGATAAAACTACAAACATACACACACAACACACAGACAGACAGACAGACAGACAGACAGACAGACAGACAGATAGATAGATAGATAGATAGCCAGTATATTTTCTGTCACCTTCCAATATTCCATCAATGGAGGTCCATGCCTGTACCTGGAATGGCATTATTATTTGAGAATATTAATTGTCTACTTGGTGATAGTTGACTATATTAACCTCTTCTATTCTGGAAGAACAAGAACTGTATTCTTCTTACATAGCATCCATTCTAAATGTTTCTCAGATTCCAGCCATAAACACCATTGGATAACAGAAACATTATAGAAGTCAGAGTTTTACACAGTAAGCACAAATTTCTCCTGTGATCTGTTAGCGAGACTGTCAACTGGGACTTTTTGTGTTGCTAATCCTGTTTTTATTGGTATTGAAGTCATGGCATCAAAACATAATTTTCTGCATTGGTGGTGTTTAAATGAATACAGTTTCTATATGATTATTTTGGGTGTAAGCTAGCCGGGCTCTGGGTTGAGACAAAGGGACCCCCCTTCTACAACATGTGAGGGTGGCAGATTCCCTGGAACTGGAATTACATGGAACTGTGAGCTGCCATATAGTGGTGTAGGAGGTTCTTCTGTTTAGGTGCTGAGAATCAAACCCTGGTCCTCTGGAAGAGCAGCCTGTGCTCTTAAATGCTGAGCCATTTCTCTAGCTCCCCTGGCTTTCAACTTCTATGTGGTGGTCTGCGTAATAGATGGTGGATTTCATAATGACTGGTCCAACTCTGCCATATCTGCTTCACTATAAAAACTGTTGTCTGTCCTGCTGCCACTGTATGGGATTTTGTGAGTCATTGTGGCTAAAATTCATGGGTCATACATGGTTCCTTAAAGGGATACACATTTAAGAGCAAGTTCAATTGAAGTAGATTATACGGATGCTATATGGGTACTTTGGGTTATCTGGTTCCAAAGATTCTTATGACTTCTTAGTTATAATCTTGTCACTGATTCTCATCAACAAGATAATTAATGTTTCTTCTATCCATTGGGGTTTATGGCTGGGGGTAGAGAAAAATTTAGAATGAGTACAATAGAAGAGAAATAGCGAATGTTGGTTACAACTTTCAGACCAATTGGAGCACTGAAGTATACAGTTACTTCATTCCACATTGCCTCCTCTCTCTCTGCCATTCATTCTTATGAAAAACCCTCCATAGCGATACCTGCAGTGGCAGCACAGATTGAGTGTGTAGAGCCAGGGTGGGCAAGCATCGCCATGATGAGAATTGCTCAGAACCCCTGTGGAGCAAGAACTTGCTGAGCAACTGCGAGGATTTGCTTGAGTCGTCTCTCTGAATGTGGCCAACAGCGGGGGCTGACTGAGAAGCAAAGGACAATGGCTCTGGGCTCTGATTGTTCTTCATGGACGGGCTCTGTGGGAGCCTTCTCAGCTTGGTCGATCACCTTCCTGGACCTGGGGGGAGTTGGGAGGACCTTGGTCTTAGCATAGAGTGGGGAACCCTGATGGCTCCTTGGCCTTGAGAGGGAGGGAGGGGAGGTATGGGTGGAGGGGAGGGGAGGGAAGGGGGAGGAGGAGGGGAGGGAGGGAGGAGGAGGAGGGAAGGAGATGGAAATTTTTAAATATAAAAAAAATAAACCATGAAAAAAAAATAAATAAAGTCAATGTCATTAAGGTATAACATTTACACATTAGATTCAAGCTATTTAGTACATAGCTCTGTCTTTCCACAATTGCATGTAATTATATAACCAATAAAATCAAGGTTAAAAGTATTTCTGACACTCTAAAGAAGCCATGTACTCTTTTTTCCATACGCCTCCATTCTGACAGCAACTGATTCATTTTCTATCCCAAATTTTTAAACTTAAAAATAATACGTATATCACTCTTCAAGGCATAGACACTATGTAAGCCTTGTGCTGGCCTTGAATTTAAATCTCTCCTTCTCAGCCCCCAAGTGCTGGAATTATAGGTGTGTGTCAATATTCCAAGTTAAGTTTGTGATTTTCTTAGGCTTGATTTTATTTCTACTTTAAATTTTTTACACTTATATATCTATTTATTTCTACTTATTTCTTTTACTTTTTGAGATTACATAATTTCACCATTCTGTTTTCTTCCTCCAAACTTTACCTATACCCCTAGTTGTGCTCTTGCAAATTCATGGGCTCTTTGTTCAACACCTGTTGTTATATAAATGTATGTACATACATGTACATTCCTAAATACATAAGTACAACCTGCTCAGCCTTTATCGTTACCTGTGTGTATGTTTTGTGTGTATGTGTGACCACTTGGTATGGGATAACTATCAGGTATGTACTTACCTGGGGTAGTATCATGTCTCCTATTCCCAATATTCCTTAGCTGCCTATAGCTCTCTGTACAGGATTGAATCTGGACCCTGTCCATCCACATTGTCATGTTTATTGTTGTCCGTATTCATCTCATGTGTAGGCAATCGTGTAGTTGAGGCTTTATGGGTGCAGCATTGGACATTCTTAGGAGACACAATCTCACAGCAAACTCCTTGACCTTCAAGTTATTTGTTGATTTTTGTCTGTGTATTCATGGGTACATACATACATGGTTGTGCATACATGGAGAAATAAGAGTACAACTTTCCAGACTTGGATCTCTTCCTCCTCCATGTTGGTTCTTCGGATTGAACTTGGGTTGTCAGTTTGGCAGTTAGCACTATTAATGCTGATCCATCCTTCCGACCTTGGACTTTATTATTTAGCACACAACATTTGAGGTTTGTCTATGATGTATTTGTCAGCATTTTCCCTCTTTACTGGTGAACTGCATTCTGTTGCATAATGAAACACAATTTACCTGATGCATTTCATTGTTTCCTTTGGTGATTATGAATAAAATCAGTGTAACATTTGTTTCTGTGAACATATATTTCCATTTTTCTTTTTCAGATATCTAGGGACAGGAATTCTGGACTGTGTATTAAATGTGTTTCGCTTTCAAAGAAATAGTGAAATCATCTTTCACAGTGCCATTCCATTTTGGGTTTTCACTGGCTCTGCGTGAGTGTTCTAGTCACGCCTTTATATTATCTCTAGAACTGTCAGGGAACTTTTTTTTTTGCTAAATATTAGCAACTATAACAACATGTAATGGTATCTCATTACTTCAACTCAATTTCCCCAATGATCAATAAAGCTTAGCATCTTTTCATGTTTTTCTTTTTCATTTGAATATTTATTTTATGGATTTGTCTGTTTAGCTCTTTCTCATGTTGTCTGGTTTAATACAATTTTGCTTTGGGAATTCTACATTCAATTCCATTGTCAAATATCTTATTTGTATGCAGCTTCCTTGAATCTATGATTTATCTCTCTTTTTAAATTGTTTTTATAAACTTTAAAAAGCCTTGCAAAAATTACAAATTTAGTTTCTTTATCAAGTACCAGATTTGAAAGTGTTTAATTTTTATTTGTGGTTTGTCTTAGTTTTATAAAGGAATAGAATGCATTTTTTAGAGTATTTTTTGGATGTAAAACTTGGACAATAAGGAGAGTTCCCACATACCCACCCACCCTCATGTCTTCTTCCCTAGTATCAGCATCTTAATTAATCTGCTACATTGGCTACAACTAAACTAATATTAATGCATTATCTTTTAGGTAAAGATTATGGGAAATTGTTATTTAGTCTGTCTTGTACATTGTATATATTTTAAAAACACATAATATCATGTATTCACTCTAACCATGTCATATAGAATAAATCCACTGTCCTAAAAGTTGTCTCTCCCCTCATATATCCAGTTCCTAACAAGTAGTCTTTCTAATTTGCCAAAAGCTTTGGCATTTTCCAGAATGCCTATTGATAGATGCCTAGTGAAGATGAGAATCTTTTATATTCTGATTTACATTCTGAACATCATTTTTGGTAAGAGTTATTGTCCAGTTTTTACATCAAGTTTGGAGCTGTTGTGTTGCAAAAGGTTTTTTATATTTTGGATAAAAGTGTGCTTTGAAAATATTTTCAAATACATTTGTAAAATCAATAGAACTTTCCTTTGATTGTTTGAATACCACATCTTTCCATTTTTAAACTTTTTGCAAAATAGAATGTTTAATTTTAATAAGTCCAATTTGCTGATTTCTTTTATCTATTATTATCCTGGGGCTCTGTTTATAACCTCCTTTTTCAAATCTAAATTCATCTGAGTTTTTCTTTGTTGCCTCACAGAAATTTTGTAGAATTTATATTTTATGCTACTGTAAATTTGACAAAATTTCCATGAAAGTTGTGAAATTGATGTCTACTATATTCATCCTTTTGTATGTGGATACCCATCTATGTTAGCACATTGTGGGAGAGTATTGTTTTCCTATTAAATTATGTGTGTGGGGAGTGAGTTTCTTCATGGTTATTCTATTCCATTGGTGTACTACTATTATTATTATTATTATTATTATTATTATATAATATTATAATATTATTAAGGCCTAATATTAATAATAGTCCATTGTCTTGGACACTAAAAAGTATAGTAAGTGCTGAAGTTTAGTGGGATCCTTCCTTAGGGTTTGCTCTTCTTCAGTGTGGTTATGGGTTATTCTGAACACTTCATCTTTCAAAATAAACTTTAGAAACATTCTGTGAATATTCACATGATAACTTATTGATTGGGATATCATTGGCTCTATAAGTAGAGTTGGGAAGATTCTTCACATACGTAGACACAGAAAATGTAGACCTGTGTTTCTGGCCTTTGGTTCATCATAGTTCTGTAGTTTTGTTTACATATATCTTCAACATGGATCTCTGTAGGCACATTCCAAACTGCTTCACTTTGCTTGGTGCTAATACAAATACAGTCTCTAAAATTCTCAATGCTCACTCCTTAGCACTTGACGTTTTTCTATTTATCTGATATTGTAAAAAAATTCTGTAAGTAGTCTTGATTCCAGGTGTTTATGTTTAATAATTCTTGACAATGTTATATATAAACAATCATGTTGTCAGTGAACAATGGGATCAATATTGTTCTCCTTCACTTACAACATTAAAAATTCTATCTTTTCTTTTGCTTAGATAGACAAGGGGCTTACAAATATATTGATAATTTCAAATATCAGGTTTTGGTTTGTTAGTGGTTTCTGTTATTTTTACTCTCTTAGAGTTTTGGGTTCTTTGAATTTTTATTGTTTCTTTTCTTTGGCTAGCATTACATTTATGTTGCTCTTCTTTCAGAATTTCTTAAGATGAAATTTGAGCTTGCTGATTTTAGTTCTTTCTCCTTTCATAATATACAATGCTAGAATAAATTTCCCTTTAAGAATGATTTGCACATGGTTTAATATGCTGCATTTACATTTTTTGAGTTTAAAATATTATAACTTTTTCTTGAGATTTCTTCCTGAACACATATGACTTAGAAGTTCACTGTTTAGGTTTTAATACTTGGGATATTCCAACTGTTTTTCTATTATTGATATGTAGTTTAATTCTAACTACGTAGAAAGAATATTTTATGTGATTTATATGACTCCATATATGTTAATACATTTTATAACCATGGATATTGGCAGACTTGGTTATTGTACAAGCCCAAAAGAATGTATACTCTGATATCTGTGGGCAGAGCATCCTGTGTCACTCAAACATTGTTGGTTGAAAGAGTATTTTCCTCAGTTGTATTCTTATGGGTTTTATATCTATGGTTCTGTCAATGGATAATAAAGGTATATTCAAGTTTATTATTATAACAGTAGGGTCGCTCTTTTCTTGAAGGAGTTCTAACTACTGTTGCCATATGCATTTTGACTGGAGGCTTATTTCTGGGTTTTGTTGCTCTGATCCATTTATGTGAATATTTACTCTTTTTACTTATACCAAATTATCATGATTACTATAAATTTCTGTTTTAGAAACTGGGATCATTTACTGCTTTTCTTTTTCATAATTGACATATTGTCATGCCCTTATTCATATTGGAATCAGATTGTTGTTTCTCTACTCTTACCCCCAAACCCAATCCCTAAACAGTCCTCTTGGAATTTTCGTTCTGACTACTTTAAACCCAAAGAACTATTTGTCAAAAGTTGTTATCTTCAGCTTCTAATTTTGTTCACAGTATGACTTTTTTTACTTACATATAATTAACTTTTCTCATCAGTATTTGATGCTTACCCTCCATATTTTCTACTTATATTCTTAGGCTTATTCCTGTCTTATATTTTGTGTTAGCTTATGTGTCATTTTAATTTCCACTTGTCCATTACTTGTATATTGAAAAGCTTCACATTACCCTTCTATCCCACAATCCTTCTAAAGATGCATATATATAATAGGTTTTTACACACTTTCCTTTGGGTTTTCCACATATTTCATACATTCTTTATCAAATGGAAAATTCTTTACCCCATCAGCTTATTATTTTTTTAAGTTTCTCTCACTTTAAAGAACTAGTGTAGCTACATTTCCCTAGTGTAGATGAAGCTTTCTTGTCCTTATGGCCTGCTCCCAAATAACCAATTCAACGTGGAGACTCAATGAAATTTAGAAAAACTTGACCAATAGCTCATGCTTCTTACTAACTAGGTCTTACAACATATCCCATTTCTATTAACATATGTGCTGCCCTGAGGCTTGTGACTTTTACCTCTATCCCATTTTGTGTGTCAGACTTGCTCTCCTTCTGACTGGTGACTCCTCCAACATTCCCCTTCCTCATCCCATCATTCTCAATTTGGCTTTCTTGACTACCTTTATCCTGTTCAACTATTGGCCAGTCAGCTTGTTTACTAAACCAATCATAATGACATATATTCACATATTGTACAGAAGGATTATTTCATAGCATTTCCCCCTTTTTGTCTGATTAAAAAAGATTTAAATTTTAACATAGTAAAAGTATATACAACAAAAATAGTTACCAAGTAAGAATTAGAGTTACAATAACCAATCTATTGTATTTGGAAAAATTAGAGAAAATAGTCTATTATCTATCTTATGTTGGTGAGTCTAAAGTTTTATACCTAATTTTCTTTCTATCATAACTAAGAAAAGCTATGACTTTAACTGTTTAGTCTTTAGCTCCATCAAGTCCCCAGCTGCTAAAAAACATCACATGTGAAGTGAGTTTTTACAGACTGCTTTTTGTGTTCTGCTAGGCAGTCTGCTAATCTATGTCTTTTAATTCATGCGCTCAGATCACTCATATTAACTGATATGTTTGGATTTAAGTTTAATACTTTGTTATTTGTTTTTAAATTTTAGTGTGTGTGTGTGTGTGTACTCATGCCATGTTATGTTTGTGGATGTTAGAGAACAAATTTCTCTTTTTTCACTATATGGGCTCTGCATAATGAATTTAGGTCATGAAACTTAGTTGCATTAGTTGCTGAGCCATCTCACTGATCCTTATTTGTTTTTATTTCTTCCAAATCCCCCTCTGCTTCCTATTTACTATTTTTTATGTATGTGTGTGTGTGTTTTACTTTTAAAAAATTATCTGATACTGCTTTACCTAACTGGATTTTTACTACTAAAACAAATAATTATGAATGATTGCTTTGTGAGATTATAGGACATTATCACACATGTAATGAAAGTAATTATTTCATAAACTTCAAATGGAATACTGAAGCACTACCAGCTTGTTCATTCCATTTTCCTCCTTTATATGTATTGTTATATTTCATCACTGTGGGTTTTCAAAACCCTTTGAGACAATGTTATAGTTTTAAATTTTGACAGAGTAAGAAATTTAAGGACTCCAAGGGGAAATAGCCTGTTACCCTTATTTAGAAACTATTTTGTTGTTTTCTTTTGTTCCATATGTTCTAATTTCATTTCTATTATTACTTTAGTTTAGAAAACTTTCATTAATAGTTATTTTAAAGTGGGTCTGATATTAAATAATTTTCTTCGGTTTCATTGTGTTGTTTCTGAAGAATATTTTCAGTGGGTATCTAAATCTGGCTGATAGTCTTTAACTCCATGGTTTGTGAGAAACTCGTAGCTACCTCTATCCCACTTCTCGTCCAGGTATTTTTCCTGGTTCAGGATTGTCATTGCCTTTAGTACTTAGCAGTTTGATTGTGTTGTGTTGTGTATTTTCTCCTAGCTGTGAACAAATATCTGAGAAAAGCAATTTAAGCAAGGAAAGATCTATTTTGACTCACAGTTTTAAGGATATAGTTCATCATGGCAGGAAGCCATGGCAGTAAGATCTGGAGGCAGCATCTTCAGTCAGGAAGTAGAAATGATGACGGCTTATGTTTAGATTGCTCTGTCTTTCTTACTTTCTTACTCAGTCTGGGACCCCAGTTCATTGAATGGTACTACCCATATTTAGGGTAGGTCTTCTATTCTCAACTAATATAATCTGAAAAACCTGCTATGGTCATTCAAAAACCCATCAAGTGGACAATCAAGTTCAGCCATCATACAGTCTCTGTGTAAGGATGTATTTAGATTCATCTTCTTTGGGATTTACACACCAATTTGAGCATGTATTTTTGTCTTCTAAACAGGGAACTTTAGGTCACTAATTAAATCATTTCTTTTCCTGGGACTTTATAGATCTATTTAACTCAGCATTATTGCCCTATATGTCCCTCCTTTTTAAATTATCACTCCAACACTGAACCAATATCTTTCTGGTTCTTCAGACAGTAATATTGTATTTTAATCTGGTTATTTTGAGTATCTATTGTGAAGTTTGGAGCCCTAAAATACCCATGGGAAATTATATTTTTGTTTTCGCAGAGAAAAATGTGTTTAGATACAGGTTGAATGTATTGTTGTCCCTCCTGTGGTCTTTGCAGTTTTCAAAGCCTTCAAGATACTGTTTGGAACTACGCTGTGTGTACTATCTATAGTTTGAGCTCTAAACTGCAGTCTGATTAGTCTGATTTTAACACTGTATGCTGTTCTGATTATCCATTTTTTGCTCAATTTTGGATTGAATTCATAACTTTGATTTTAACATTAAAAAAAAGTCATGGTGTCTTTCCCTCCAGATTTCCTGTCTTCTATTTTTGAGTTTCTTAGATCTTCTACTTTTAATTCTTAAGTAATAAAACTGAATCTTTGGATGGTAGTATGTATTATACTATGCTTCTACAGTGACTTCAATGTCTGTAGATAAGCAGCAAGAGGATTGATAGGGTATTAGCCTCACACTTCCCTATCTGTAGAATCTGGATCTGTTTCCACTCTGCTGCCACCACCAAGAGTTTACATGCAGTGTGTGGTCCAAGAAGCTGAAATTGGGGAACTATCTCAAAGGAAGGTGGAGTTAGGGAACTACCCCAAAGGAAGCTAGAGTTGGGGAGCTACCTCAAAGGAAGCTGTTGTTGAGAACTACTCTAAGGGAAGGTGGAGTTGGGGAACTACCACAAGGGAAGCTGGAATTGGGGAGCTACCCCAAAGGAAGCTGGAGTTGGGGAATGACCTTGAGGGCAGTTTCATGATCTCTCTGGTATGATGAACTCTCTCTTTGGCTTTTTTAATGGGAACCAAAGTGCTTTCCCTGGAGTTCTGTCTACATATTAGTACTCAGTTCTGGATTTCACATGTTTTCTGCAGCAAATGCCAAATGGGGTGAATTTCACACCAGCCTTGTGGGATGATGCACTTGTACACTGTAAAGATTTATCATTCATATTAGTTTAATAAAATGCTAATTGGCCAGTAGCCAGGCAGGAAGCATAGGTAACATTACCAGACTGGGAGAATTCTAGAAAGAGGAAAGGAAAAGATACAGTCATAAATCAGATGCAAAAGAAGCTAGATGAGAAATGCCTTACTGGGAAAAGGTACCAAGCCATGTGGCTAAATGTAGACATGAATTATGTGTTAATTTAAGTTGTAAGAGCTATTTAGTAATAAGCCTGAGCAATAGGCCAAACAGTTTATAATTATATAAGCCTCTGTGTGTTTATTTGGGACTGAATGGCTGAAGAACTAGGTGGGACAGAAACTTCTGTCTACACTAGTGTATCTAAAAACAGTAACTCTCTGGTTAAATGTTCTATCACATCAATGCCATACCTTACATATTTTACTAGAAAGTGAAATATTTTAGTTTATATTTCTTGAAGATGGCCTTTTACCTCCGGATGCATGTTATAACAACTGTTTGAGTGTGTTTGTGTGTGTGTTTAAGAACAAAAATAAATGTAAAAATTAAAAGTCATGAAAGAAATTTTATGATTTTAAAAATAAAAATTTCTTTGTCATTTGATTAACACATTTCTACTGTGTTTTTCATTTGTAATGTAATGGTTTCCTTATCCCCAGTAATTTATTAGACAAACCCTCTTCTAATGGAGCTATACTACTATTTAGAGTGGTAAAATGTGACTGCTCTCTCCCTGGATCCACTGGCCACACTGATCAGGAAATAAGGTCAATTATTTTCACTCTCTCCCAACCTCTAATTCGTATTCCCCAGTCTCATCCCCAGCTTTGTAGCAGACCACCTGCTGCACCCTTTCCTCTGCCCACATTCTCAGCAACTAAGTGGACCATTTCCTGAAGCCTTCCTTCCTCATCTCATTCCTTTGGCTTGCCTGCCCAAACCCAAGACACCCTTTGGAAACCTGTTTGCCACACCATCCAGGGAATTGGACCCTCATGGCTTATCCAGGTGTCTTCCCTCCTATGGACCTTCTTAGCTCCTTCTAGACCATCCTCATTCCTGCATGTTTCCAATACCTAGAAATAAGTTCTGCCTTGATTCCCAGTAGTTACATATGGCAGGGGCTCAGAAGCATTTCCTACCAGGCAACCCAACCTCCCACTATGTGCTCTTAAGATACAGAGAGGGCAACATAAACCAAGAAATGGAACACAACCAACAAAGACAAAACCAGGTATCAACATCTAGAATTATAATCATTTTAAACCCAGATGCCTAGAGGTCAGCATAAAAACATGTTCAATAAAAGCCAGGATGCTATGACTCCACTAGAGCCCAGAAAACCTAGCAGAGTGGTCCTTAAGAAATACAAAATAGATGACTCACAAGACAAGGACTTCATAATAACTATTATCAAAGAACCACAGTTACTCCATTTTGTCTTCCACTTCCATCTTGTGTCTTGTTTAAGCTATTGTATTTACATATAATACTTAACAGTATTAACATTCCAGTTCTTAAAAATGGCTAGGGGCAAAACAAGGTAGCCATCTGAAAAGTACAGATAACCACAGAATGTCCCAACCCAAAGGTCAGCAGATAAGAAAACTTGACAAGTAACAGGCAAGGGTTGAAAATAAAATTTCTGAAAAGTCCCTAGGCACAAGCCAGTCAGGATTGAACTCATCACCCCTCACCCTCCTAATGTAACTTTTCTGGTTTTTGCCTTTAAATAATGCACACTAGAAATTCAGGTTACCCCCTCTATTTGTTGCGCTGATGATGTCCCAGCAGGCTTGTAATCATGCACATAATAAACCTTGCTTTTGCGTTTCAGTGAGTTTGTCTCCCTGGTGGTCTTTTGGGATCTCTACAGGCTGGGCATAACATTATAAATATTATGAAGTTAAAGAATATATAAATGAATTCATTGATGAAATCTATAAAAATACAATCAGTGGAGTGAAATGATGAAAACAATTCAAGATATGAAAGTAGAAATATAATTAATAAAAAAGTAAAACTGAAGGAAAACTGCAAATGAAAAGTTTAGGTACTCTAACAGGAACCTCAGAAGTAAATCTCACCAACAGAATACAGGAGATGGAAGAGAGAATCTCAGGCATTAAAGGCAAGACAGAAGAAATCAATACCTGGGTCAAAGAAAATGTTAAATATAAAAATAATCCAGGCATAAAACATCAGAATATCTGTGGCACCATGAAAGATCAAATCTCAGAATAATAGGACTAGAGAAATGAAAAGAAACCATGGTCAAAGACACAGAAAATATTTTCAACAAAATAATAGAGTTAAATTTCTCTAACTAAAAGAAGGAAATGCCAAGGAATAAGAAGTATACAGTACAAAAAATAGACAATACCAGAAAAGAAATTTTCCTTGACACATAATAAGCAAACACTAAACATATAGGACAAATCCTGCTAAAGCTGCAAAAGAAAAAGACCAAGTGACATAATAAGGCATACCTATTAAAATGACAAATGATTTTTTCAATGTAGACTCTAAAGGTCAGAAAACCCTTTATGAATTTTCTACAAACACTAAGAAACCAGAAACAACAGTCCAGACTATTATACCCAACAAAACTTTCAATCACCATAGCTGGAGAAAAAAAAGACATTCCATAATAAAATCAAATTTAAGCAATATCTATCTATACATCCTGATCTACAGTAGGTGTTAAAAAGAAAAATCCAAACTGAAGAAGGCACCTCAACCCCCTCTGAAAAAAAAAAATCCCCTCAAAGAATAAGCCATCTCAAACTAGCAAATCAAAAGAGGGAGAAACTCCATAACACCACAACAAAATAATGGGAATTACCTGTTGACAGAGGTTTCTGTCCTGTCTGGTCCCACAGCCATTCAGTCCCAAAAAAACACACAGAGGTCTACATTAATCATAAACTGGTTGACCTATTAATTCAGGCTTCTTATAACTCTTACATCCTACATTAACCCATAAATCTTGTCTGTGTTAGCCATGTGGCTTGTTACCTTGATCAGTGAGGCATTCTGATCTTGTTTCCTCTGCGGCTGGGTGACAAATGCAGACTAAACCTTTCCTATTCCCAGAATTCTCCTATTCTGGTTGCCCCACCTATACTAACTGCCTGGCTACTGGCCAATCAGCATTTTATTAAGCAAGTACAAGAGATAAATCTTTACAGGGTACAAGACCATTGTTCCACAGCAATCAACAAATGCTGATCATGGATAGCTCTCAATGTCAGTGGAATTAATTGCTCCACAAAAAGATACAGACTAACAGATTGTATACAAAAACAGGATCCATCATTCTGCTGTATCTGGGAAGCACACTTTAAAATCAAGGATAGACATCATCTAAGGTACCTTAACTATAAACCTGAAAAATCTACAACAAAAAGAAGCTACCCTCCCCTTCCCTCAAATAGACAATCTCTATCATTTCATTTTGTTTTTAATTATCTAAGACTACTGTGCATTTTTAAAATTTTGCATATATTGGTATATTTTATAAGATTAAAGCATGTATAATTTATTTTGTTTAGAGTGTTATAAGAGTCTTAACATTTTAAAAAATCTTTAAACTGAAAGAAATTATGGTTTTTTGTGGTTCTGGAATACTGAGTTGGAATCATTTAATGGACTCTAGATTCTTATGTTTTATTTTTGTGCCATCCTTACTAGACTAGGTGTGTGTGGAAATATTTTCTTCATGTTTGTATTCCAGAAGCCAGAAGAATCACAATTTAAGAACCTTATCTACTTTTTTTTCCTATGCTGCTAATGTATTTGAAAATTTGCATGTTTATTAAGCCTATTTTCTATTTGACTAATTGATTTTTCTGCAACATCAATTTTATAATTAACACTTCTACTTCTGATTTCAATTGTTTTAGAGTTCTATTGAGGTTCAGTTTGTTGGTCTTTCAAAGATACCAAAGAAACACTGCCCTGTGGCCTCGTGTTTTCACACTTACTAAGGATTTCCCTGTAATTAGGTTTCTTAAGAATTTTTTAAGGTTCTGTATTTATTGCTCATTCACCAGAAGAGGCTAAATAGTTCAAATTCTAGACTTTGGTATTTTCATTATAGAAGGTGTGTTCTTTACTCTCTCTCTCTCTCTCTCTCTCTCTCTCTCTCTCTCTCTCTCTCTCTCATTTTTGTTTGTTTTCAGTAGCTTTATTTATAATTACTAAAAACTAGAAATAACTAAAATCAGGAATGAGACAAATAAGGAAGCTTTTCTGAAACATAATATTTATCAGTATTAAAAAAAGATGAATTACATATAGGCAGAACAATATGAAATAATCTTTAGCAAAAGTAAGTATATTCACATGACTGACTTTACGATGCTACTTAAATTACTTCCTTTCAAAGACAACGCCATGGAGACAGAAGAGCATCTTGAAGAGATATCAATATTCTTCACAAAACCAGAGCTGAATGATGTTGCCTGGAGCTGCTAGATTTTATAATTTCAATTTGTCTCATAAACATAAAGAAATGATTGTTAATATTACTTCAGAAATTTAAGGTTTAAAGTCTTTACCAAACAAGATATATATTATTTCTATCTTCTCAATTATTTCTTTTCAAAAATATTTTACTTTTAATTTATGTGTATATGTGAGTGCATGTATGTGTGTGCACATTGACATGGGTGCCTATGGAGGCTAGAAGAGGGCATTGGATCTTAGAGCTAGAGTCATAGGCTGTTGTAAGCTGTCTGATTGTTCTGGGACCCAAATCTCGTTCTCTCCAAGAGCTGTATGAACTCTTAATCACTGAAACATCTTTCCAGTCCCTTTCCAAGTGTTTTTCCATAGGGAGCACAACTCATGAAAAGGATGTTGCTATATAAGTGAGATGAGAGTCAAAAGCATCCATCGTTTTGTAGAGTGCAATTCTGGCCTTAGTGTGTCTTAGATGAAAAGAAATTGGGTACTGGCAGATCATGGAGCTTCCTTCTGGGAGAATTCTTTGCACCTGTGTTAAATGTGACCACTGCACCAACTCTGCCCTCCACCCTGCAAATCTTTTTTTTTTTTTTTTTTTTTGGTTTTGTTTTTTTGAGACAGGGTTTCCCTGTAGTTTCTAGAGCCTGTCCTGTCCTGGAACTAGCTCTTGTAGACCAGGCTGGCCTCGAACTCAGAGATCCGCCTGCCTCTGCCTCCCGAGTGCTGGGATTAAAGGCGTGCGCCACCACCGCCCGGCCACCCTGCAAATCTTATCTCTTGACCTTATGTGCCTTCCAATGTCAGGTTCTGGGCTTGGGTTGGCAGCTGGTTCCAACTTAATTCTTTCTAATTTTGTGATGCAGAGTCTACTTTTTTTTGCAGAATATGAAAAATGTTCAAAATTCTTGTCAAACACTTTGGTGTTAATGTAGATTTTTTACCCTTTGACAAAAAATGTCATGGATATTTTAAGAGGGAAAGGGGAAAAGAGGCCTTATCTAAATTCTCTCTTAGTGTCTTCTTCACAGAATGATGGTATATTTTCATCTTCATTTCCGTACCTGTTATTTTTATCGAAAATCTCTGTGCCATTTCTGGTGGGTTCTTACTTTTTAGTTACATATTTTTGATGAAGTTTTCAGTTTTTAGAATACTAATGTCCATCATCATCTTCAATCTCATTTTCAAGTCTCATATTCTTTCCTTATAGTTATACAAGATTCTAAAATAATTCCTTCTGTTTTCTCCCAAATTAGACATTTTTATACATAAAGTCATGAGTCAAGAGATAGAATCATATATTAGTTTCACCTTATTTCATACTTCTTTTTGTGTGACATTAAAGTCCTTAAGTAGAAAAAACAATTCAATTTATCATCATCAACTCTGTATTTTTCTGTTTTCTCTCAGGTTCCTAAAAATCTCTAGATGTGTAGAGAATGCAAGAATGGAACTTGAAAGTTTAAAGGAGTTATGGAGCTCTGCTCCATGGTTTCAGAAAACAGCTGAAGCCAGGCAATGTGTAACAAGGTTGGGCATACTGCAAAAAAGCTCTGAGAAGCCATTATATGAAAGTGTGAAGGTGAAACCTCAGTAGAGGTAGAGACTACAGGATGTTACAGGTGACAGGGCCAAGAGTGTTTACTGAGGAAAGCTATACGCATGGATTGAGCTAGCCTAAAAGAGAGTGTATATTAAGTTGCAGGGAGCAGAACTGGATGGGTGTGGCTACCAAGCCCTTTGGAACCCAGGCGATTATATCATGAGCCCTAGATGCCAGACTCTGAACTGCAAGGCTTAGTATCTTCCCTGCTGAGTTTAATTCTTCCTTTGTTCTGATAATTATTTGCTATATTCCTATTCCCTTTCTTCAATTTTAGAATGGAAACATTTATTTCATGGAATTTTATTTTGGGATCTTGTTTTGTGTTGTAAAAATAAAACCAAGGCAAGGGAGTATTCAACTCTGAGCTTTAAGAGGCTTAGAGTTGGTAGATTGCCTTCAGTCCATAAGACTTGGACCATGGACTTCTAAACAGTATGAAAATTGCTTAAGACCATGGGGAATTTTCAAGTTGGATTGTATTTTTCATTAAAAAGTGAACATGAGACTTTGGGTTAATAGTTGGAAGGTTATTTTGTAATTTGTTTGGGGATCAAGCTTACAAGGGGTGGAGTTGTAATGATTAATCTCAATTATCTATTTCATGAAATGTAGAATTATATGTAAATGGGCCTCTGGTCATATCTGTTGGGGATTATTTCTATTAGGCTAATATTCCCTGATATGCAGTCCTGGACTATATAAAAAGAAGAAAGCAAACTGGGCACACATATTTCTTACTCTTGTCTCCCTAACTGCAGATACAACATGACCAGCTGCTTCAAGCTGCCTCTGCTTTGACTTCCCTGTATTATAGAGCTTTAATCTTGTTATTTCATCACAGCAACAGGAAAGGGCACCACAACCAAGAGAGACAGGAGGGGATCAGAAGTAAGTATCCCTTAGCACCCACTCCCATTAGCCTACTTCTACACCGTACTACCTGGTGATTCCACAATGTCCCCAAACAGTGCCACCAACTAGAGACATAGACTTTAAGACATGAGATTGTGGGTGATATTTCCTATTTAAATAATAACAAAAGAAGTCACTGAAATGACTAGTCTCAGAATTTCCCTCATAGAATTTTTATGGCTACTAAGCTGTCTTGGTCAGGAAGAGAGTAATTTCCTTTCTGGTCTCTTCATCTTGACTTCTAGAGTGTGAGATGTTTCTATTTCTCTAGGAAGCCTGGTGTTCAGCCTTCAAAGGAAGAATCCAAAATATGTAATTTTAGCTCTAAATTAAACCACAAAGTCTGCATTCTTTAATCCACCTCTCTATGTGACAGTTTCCCTATCTATAAAAAAGTGGACAGAATTATATTTCTGGCTATTGGGAAATTAGATAAGATTATGTGTATAAAAAGTGACTAGAATAGTGTCTGACATATGGCATGCATGCAAACATTTTTGAACTATAGTCTGTCGTATTCTTGTCCTGGGCACTGATTTATCCTTTTCCCTAAGCATTTTTCATCTTTCTGGATTCCTTCCTATATTTCTTTTTATGACAGCACACTCTATGCGGTTTGCAGAATTCTGCTCCTTAGTGATTGGAATAATGATTGTCCATTTCCAGTGTGTAAGGAACCTTCAATTTTATATTAGTTTTTCAAGAGGCACCAACAGAATCTTGATTCCATTCGAAAATTTTATTTTTACCTTGATTTCTCGTATCTCAGCCAAGAGATTTGAAAGCACTAGAGAGACATGGTCTTAAGAGTCTCCTGGTGACTCCAAGTCTCTCATTTCTTCATGGTGGTTCAGTTCTTTTCTTTCCACTCCAAATACCAAGCTCTTGAAGAAGAAGAAGCAAGTGGATATGAAAGAATTTACTCTTCTTTTTCAACTATATTCTATATCTTATCTCAATTTGGATTTCCCCAGGATTTCAGAGTATCTGAAAATGCCTTTGAGTTTTTTCCATTTTTGCACACTTTAACTTTCCTTGATTCCTGCTCATCATATCCATTTTTCTTCAAACATTTCCCATCTTTTAGGTGTTTAATTTTATAATCAGAAATAGACACTCTTCAGTGGGCTGATTCAATATCTCTTTAAGATAATGCCTTAAATGCTTGACAGACAAAATGATTAACTTATTCCACACTTGGTGGTTGGGAAAGTTTGAGGCAGATGTAGCTATGTTATACTAATCAATACCCATTGCACTGTAGTTATTTAAACTGGCAGACAATTGCTTGAGGGCAGAGACCAAGGCTCATCTTTTATCCTCTGTACCCAAAGCAGAGTCTGGTACTAAATGGAACAATAGCCACAATCCATTGAGCCTTTACTAGGTGCAGGCCCTTTCAGTGATAGACCTTGTTCATTAATCACTGTAATTACATGAAACAAATGGACAACCTTAATAACGAGGGACTAGTTAGCAGGTCTAAGATCCTTCTGTGAAGTAGAGGTCTGGGGTTCAAATGCCATTGACTAAACTACAGGTCTAGGGTCTTAGTCTGCTAACCCATTGTGAGCCTCAGAATGGCTGTTGAATTGAGCAGGATTCTTCTTTCTCTTGGGGTAATTTTCAAATGCAAATTGGAGTAATTTTTTGAACATTATCTTCTTTCCCAAAATATCCAGATTCTGTTAAATTTCTGTGATCTTCCTTCTAAACCTTAACATTTGTATTTAACTTTATGGAGTTATTTCCTTTTTACTGCTTCAAGCAGAGTTTAATTGTTTTTTTTTTCCAAGCTCCTATAATTTCTGCTTTGCTAATCATTCTCTTTTTCTGGGGGTCAGAAGAAAGTCTAAAATGGCACTTCTAAATACTTCCTTTACTTTATGTTTACTGTACTCTGCAGTTCATGTCCTAAGCCTGGGATCCATACATCTGTATCTCCCTTATTGTATTAAAATTATCTTCATATGTGTGTATTAAGTTTTTTAGATGTTAGAAGCATGTTTATTACATGATTCAGTGAGCTTTTTGTGTGAACATGCCATCGTTAAAACTTGTAGTTACTCTATTTTATAGAAACTTGTTTCATGAGTCTAGGCATTTCTCTGATGTTTGTAAACAGTTAAGTATTACAGACCTGTATTCCCATAATACATTCGGGATTTTTTTCCTGAATATTTTCCTAATTTGTTCCAATAATCTCTAACTCAAAGTATGGAGAAATAGTAGGAAATGCAAGCTCATTTCCACAGTGATACCTCGCTTCCATGTCAACTTTGGAAATGGACATTAGTGGGTATGTGACCGCTAGACAGTAGTCCAAATGATTACCATTGTTTCTCTTTTGGTTTCTAGATACTAGCATATAGAAATATGGGAAATTATAGCCCCATGTTAGAGTTTATGGCTTATGGACATCAGAAAAATTTACTGAAATATAAACTGAAGATATCATGTCTGTAATCTGAGTTCCCCACTGAAGTGCTGAGAGTATTTATGAGACATTTGACCTGTTGTTGTTGTTGTTGTTGTTGGTGGTGGTGGTGGTGGTGTGTGTGTGTGTGTATGTGTGTGTGTGACTGCAATAAGATTTTCTGCTCATGGTAAACTCCTTTCTTTTTTAGTATATACTTTTCATGGTTACACCAGATGGTCTCTGGATCCAGACACGAGACTTGAGTATCACCCTGGCTAAGAGCTTGTAATTTTGTCACTTCCAGTCTTGTTGCAGAAATCTAATCCAATTCATTAGTACAGTTCTTGGGCTTTTTAATCTTCTTCATGGATAAAAAACCCTCACTAGGATTAGAGGAGTTGTTCCTTAGTATTTAGAGCCCCTGCCTTCCTGATGCAGACCTCAGTGGCTTGCGTCTGCATGGATCTCTGGGCCTCTGTCTGTTCTGTTGAGAGCTTCATATGGATGTCTTTCTAGTGGTTTGGACTCTCATCTGCTCTAGTCTCAAATGACTATTCATGCCCTTGCCTTTCTATTGAAGTAAATGTCGAGTAACCCAAAGCCATCTGGTTGGTCACTAGAAGAGCCGGAGGACTGCCACGCAAAGGACTCTGATTTTCTTGAATCTGATCTGCTTTCCTATTAGAGGGTGTTATGGTTCGGATCTGGACTATCCTACAAGCCCATGTATTAAATGTTTGGATGCCAGCAGGTCATACTATTTTGGGAGGTTATGGAAATTCTGGAAAGTGTCTTCAAACAGGATGAGGAAGGTTACTGAGGGCCTTCCTTTGAAAGTTATGCTGGGATTCACTCTGATACACTTTCTGTCTGGCTCCCAGGGGCTGTGATGTGAACTTCACTCTGTCACTCCTTCCTTATCATGCCAGAGGACTGACACTTCTGAAACCTTAAGTTGTTTCTGCATGTCTGTGTCATCGCAGCGAGGCAGTGATGGAAGTCACTAACAGAAGGCTATGCCACTCTTCTTCAGTGCTCAGGCTGGTACTGTTTATCCCTTTGTGAGGACTTCACTGAAGGCAGAGTTCCATCTGCACTGACTTATGGGCCTCACTCCTGCAATATAGAGACCAAAGAGAGTATTTTTTTGTAGTTTTAAAATTTTTATTTCATAGCCAGGCAGTGATAGCGTATGCCTTTAATCCCAGAACTCAGAAGGCAGAGGCAGGCAGATCTCTGTGAGTTTGAGGCCAACCTGGTCTACAAGAGCTAGGTTCAGGAAAGCTAAGACTGCAACACAGAGGAGTCCTGTCTTGAACCCTTATCCCCAAAAGAATATTTCATATGGGTGTCTTGCCTGCATGTAGTCTGTATTCTACATGCTTGCAGTGCCTGTAGAGCCAGAAGAGAGTGTCAGAAACTCTAGAAACTGGAGTTACAGATGGTTGTGAGCACCATGTAGGTACTGGAAATCAAACCCAGATTCACTGGAAGAGCTGGAAGAGCAGCCAGTGTTCTTACTACTGTGCCATCTTCCCAGATCCGTCAAAGAGATTCTTGTTAAGGTGCAGGCCTGGGTCTTGTATTCTATCAGCAGCAAAGCAGCATTTCTAATCCATGATGATCTCCTTAACACACACTAACACTTCATCTGAAAGGAGAAGCAGTTCTGGGATGGCCTAGGGACATCTGCAGAATCAGTCATGGGATCCAGAAGACAAAAGAGACCGAGATTTCCCCAGAGAACTCCAGGATTTAGCTCAGTGGTAGAGCTCTCAGAATATTTCCTGCTTTTCTCATGATGCATGTCCCAGAGGATGCAGAATTTCTGAAAAGGGGTGGGTTTACAGGGGGATGCCTATGTGCAAACTTGAGAGAATGGGTTATTTTCAGTTCACTGTGCTTCAAAGCTTGGAAAATCAGGAGCCACACAGAGGATTAACCTAATCTATTTCCTGCTGGGCTCCCACTGGGACAGCCTCTGAAGGCACCACTGCCTGACTTTCATTAAGAGAGTCACTGTCGCCCACCCGCCTGAATCAGGCCCTGACTCTGAGAGGCTGCTTTGCAAGATGGATTCTGAACAACTTGGCAGCAAGCCCATCGCTTTAGACACGGCCACGAAGGAGAATGGGGTTTTGTTCGGTGATAAAATGCAGCTACTGGAGGAAGTAGAAAAGGAGGGAATTTCTGATGAGCATTTTTAGTGGGCTGTCAGGACCCCTGAAGCTTTAGCCCAGATGTGACTAATTGTATCAAACCCCAAAGTTTGGCTATGCCTAGGTTAAACTCAAGTAAAATGTGGGGACAAGGGTCTTAGGACAGAAGCCTTGGGCTGGTTCACTCTGTTTCGCCTAATGGGATAAAGAGAGATTTCACAATTTATGAATTATTCACTAGAGGCGCTTTATACCTTAATTATGTCAACTCACTAACTCTTGAAAAGGCAAACGCTCTCAGAGTGCACATGCCTACCATCATCATCACCGTTCTGTGAGTTAAGATATGCAAGCTCAGACTCAGTTCCTAGAGACAGAACCTGTGTTAGACCTTGCGGCCCATGACTTGGAGATGGCTGGTCAGCACGGCCATTCTTTTTTTTTTTTTTTTTTTTTTTTTTTTTTTTTTTTTTTTTTGATGGTTCTTTTTTTTTATTTTTTTTTTAATATTTAAAAATTTCCATCTCCTTCCCTCCTCCTCCCCCCTCCCTCCCCTCCTCCTCCTCCTTCCCTCCCCTCCTTCTCCCCCTTCCCTCCCCTCCCCTCCACCCATACCTCCCCTCCCTCCCTCTCAAGGCCAAGGAGCCATCAGGGTTCCCCACTCTATGCTAAGACAAGGGTCCTCCCAACTCCCCCCTGGTCCAGGAAGGTGATCGACCAAGCTGAGAAGGCTCCCACAGAGCCCATCCATGCAGAAGAATCAGAGCCCAGAGCCATTGTCCTTTGCTTCTCAGTCAGCCCCCGCTGTTGGCCACATTCAGAGAGACGGGTTTGGTCGCATGATCCATCAGTCCCATTCCATCTGGAGTTGGTGATCTCCTGTTAGTTCTGTCCCACCGTCTCCATGAGTGAACGCACCCCTCACGTTCCTGACTTTCTCCCTCATGTTCTCGCTCCTTCTGCTCCTCATCAGGACCTTGGGAGCTCAGTCCAGAGCTCCAATGTGGGGCTCAGTCACCTTCCCCATCTGTCGCCAGCTGGAGGTTCCCTCACGGTCCTGACTTTCTTTCTCATGTTCTCTCTCCTTCTGCTCCTCATCAGGACCTTGGGAGCTCAGTCCGGTGCTCCAATGTGGGGCTCTGTCATTTTCTTCATCTATCGTCAGGTGGAGGTTCTATGGTGATATGCAAGAAATTCATCAGTATGGCTATAGGAACTGGCCTTTTCAGGCTCCCTCTCCTCAGCTGCCCAAGGAACTAACTGGGGGCGTCTCCCTGGAAACCTGGGAACCCCTCTAGGGTCACGTCTCTTGACAACCCTCAGGTAGCTCTTTAAATTAAGATATATGCTTCCCTGCTCCCATATCCACCCTTCTTATATCCCAAGCACCCCATTCCTCAGAGCTCCCCCCGTTCTCCCCTTCACACTTTTCTCTCCCCATCTTCCCTTGGCCCAGTCTTGCCCAACCCTCAAGTTCCCAATTTTGCCTGGCGATCGTGTCTACTTCCAATATCCAGGAGGATTACTATATCCTTTTTTGGGAGTTCACCTTCTTATTATCTTCTCAAGGATCCCAAATTTATAGGCTCGATGTCCTTTAATTATGGCTAGAAACCGATTATGAGTGAGTACATCCCATGTTCATCTTTTTGGGTCTGGGTTACCTCACTCAGAATAGTGTTTTCTATTTCCATCCATTTGCCTGCAAAATTCAAGATGTCATTGTTTTTTTACCGCTGAGTAGTATTCTAGCATGTATATATTCCACAGTTTCTTCATCCATTCTTCCACTGAAGGGCATCTAGGTTGTTTCCAGGATCTGGCTATTACAAATAATGCTGCTATGAACATAGATGAGCATATGCTTTTGTTGTATGATTGGGCATCTCTTGGGTAGATTCCCAATAGTGGAATTGCTGGGTCCTGGGGTAGGTTGATCCCGAATTTCCTGAGAAACCGCCACACTGCTTTCCAAAGTGGTTGCACAAGTGTGCATTCCCACCAGCAATGGATGAGTGTACCCCTTACCCCACAACCTCTCCAGCAAAGGTTATTATTGGTGTTTTGGATTTTAGCCAATCTGACAGGTGTAAGATGATATCTCAAAGTTGTTTTGATTTGCATTTCCCTGATAGCTAGGGAGGTTGAGCATGACCTTAAGTGTCTTTTGGCCATTCGAACTTCTTCTGTTGAGAATTCTCTGTTCAGTTCAGCGCCCCATTTTTTAATTGGGTTAATTGGCATTTTACCGTCTAGTCTCTTGAGTTCCTTATATATTTTAGAGATCAGACCTTTGTCAGTTGCAGGGTTGGTGAAGATCTTTTCCTAGTCAGTAGGCTGCCTTTGTGTCTTAGTGACAATGTCCTTTGCTTTACAGAAGCTGCTCAACTTCAGCAGGTCCCATTTATTCAATGTTGCCCTTAAAGTCTGTGCAGCTGGGGTTATGCGTAGGAAACGGTTCCCTGTGCCCATTTGTTGTAGAGTACTTCCCACTTTCTCCTCTATCAAGCTCAATGTGTTCAAATTAATATTGAGGTCTTTAATCCATTTGGACTTGAATTTTGTGCATGGTGATAGATATGGATCTACTTTCATTCTTCTACAGGTTGACATCCAGTTATGCCAGCACCATTTGTTGAAGATGCCCTCTTTCTTCCATTGTGTACTTTTGGCTCCTTTATCAAAAATCAGGTGTTCATAGGTTTGTGGTTTAAGATCCGGGTCTTCTATACGATTCCATTGGTCAACTTCTCTGTTTTTATGCCAATACCAAGCTGTTTTCAATACTGTAGCTTTGTAATAGAGTTTGAAGTCAGGGATGGTAATGCCTCCAGAAGAACCTTTATTGTATAAGACTTTTTTGGCTATCCTGGGTTTCTTGTTTTTCCATATAAAGTTGATTATTGTCCTCTCAATCTCTGTGAAGAATTTTAATGGGACCTTGATTGGGATTGCATTGAATCTATAGATTGCTTTTGGTAGAATTGCCATTTTTACTATGTTGATCCTCCCAATCCATGAGCAGGGGAGATCCTTCCATTTTCTGGTATCCTCTTCAATTTCTTTCTTCAAAGACTTAAAGTTCTTGTCAAATAAGTCCTTCACTTCCTTGGTTAGAGATACTCCCAGATATCTTATGCTATTTGTGGCTATTGTGAAAGGTGATACTTCTTTGATTTCCCTCTCTGCTTCCTTATCCTTTGTGTATAGGAGGGTGACTGATTTTTTGGAATTGATCTTGTAACCTGCCACGTTACTGAAGGAGTTTATCAGCTGTAAGAGTTCTTTGGTGGAGTTTTTGGGGTCGCTTATGTATACTATCATATCATCTGCAAATAATGAAAGTTTAACTTCTTCCTTTCCAAATTGAATCCCCTTGATTCCCTTATGTTGTCTTATTGCTATTGCTAGAACTTCAAGTACTATATTGAAGAGATAAGGAGAGAGTGGACAGCCTTGTCGTGTTCCTGAATTTAGTGGGATAGCCTTGAGTTTCTCTCCATTTAGTTTGATGTTAGCTGTCGGCTTGCTGTAAATAGCTTTTATTATATTTAGGAATGACCCTTGTATCCCTAATCTCTCCAAGACCTTTATCATAAAAGGGTGCTGAATTTTGTCAAATGCTTTTTCAGCATCTAATGAGATGACCATATGGTTTTTTTCCTTCAGTTTATTTATATGATGGATTACATTGATAGATTTTCATATGTTGAACCAGCCCTGCATCTCTGGGATGAAGCCTACTTGATCGTAATGGATAATTTTTCTAATGTGTTCTTGGATTTGGTTTGCCAGTATTTTATTGAGAATTTTTGCGTCAATGTTCATGAGTGAGATTGGCCTGTAATTCTCTTTCTTGGTTGAGTCTTTGTGTGGTTTAGGTATCAGGGTAACTGTAGCTTCATAGAAGGAATTTGGCAGTGACTCTTGTGTTTCTATATTATGAAATACCTTAAGGAGTATAGGTATTAGGTCTTCTTGGAAGTTCTGGTAGAATTCCGCATTGAAACCATCTGGTCCTGGGCTCTTTTTGGTAGGGAGGTTTCTGATAACAGTTTCTAATTCTTCGCGACTAACAGGACGATTTAGAGCATTTACCTGGTCCTGGTTTAACTTTGGTATATGGTATTTATCTAAAAAACTGTCCATTTCTTTTACATTTTCCAATTTTGTGGCGTACAGGCTTTTGTAGTAAGATCTAATGATTCTCTGAATTTCCTGTGTGTCTGTGGTTATGTCCCCCTTTTCATTTCTGATCTTATTAATTTGCGTGTTCTCCCTCTGCCGTTTGATTAGTTTGGCTAAGGGTTTGTCAATCTTGTTGATTTTCTCCAAGAACCAGCTTTTTGTTTCATTGATTCTTTGGATTGTTTTCTGTGTTTCTATTTTGTTGATTTCTGCCCTCAGTTTGATTATTTCCAGTCTTCTACTTCTCCTAGGTGAGTCTGCTTCTTTTTTTTCCAGAGCTTTCAGGTGTGCTGTTAAGTCACCGATGAGTGCTTTCTCCGTTTTCTTTAAGTGGGCACTTAGTGCTATGAACTTTCCTCTTAGCACTGCTTTCATTGTGTCCCATAGGTTTGAGTATGTTGTGTCTTTGTTTTCATTAAATTCAAGAAAGACTTTAATTTCTTTCTTTATTTCTTCCTTGACCCAGGTGTGGGTCAGTAGTTGACTGTTCAGTTTCCATGAGTTTGTGGGCTTTCTGGGGGTAGCATTGTTGTTGAATTCTAATTTTAATCCATGGTGATTCGATAAGACACAGGTGGTTACTAATATTTTTTTGTAATTGTGGAAGTTTGCTTTGTTACCAAGTATATGGTCAATTTTCGAAAAGGTTCCATGAGCCGCAGAGAAGAAGGTATATTCTTTCCTATTTGGGTGGAATGTTCTATAGATGTCTGTTAAGTCCATTTGGTTCATTACCTCCATTAAGTCTTTCAATTCTCTGTTAGGTTTCTGTCTGATTGACCTGTCCATTGGTGAGAGAGGAGTGTTGAAGTCTCCAACTATTAGTGTGTGTGGTTTGATGGCTGCCTTGAGTTCTAGAAGTGTTTCTTTTACATAAGTGGGAGCTTTTATATTAGGGGCATAGATATTCAGGATTGAGACTTCATTCTGATGGATTTTTCCTGTTATGAGTATAAAGTGTCCCTTTCCATCTCTTCTGATTGATTTTAGTTTGAAGTCAACTTTGTTGGAAATTAGTATGGCCACACCCGCTTGTTTCTTAGGGCCATTTGCTTGATAAACCTTTTCCCAACCCTTTACTCTGAGTAGGTGTCTGTCTTTGTGGTTGAGGTGTGTTTCTTGTAAACAGCAAAATGTTGGATTCTGTTTTCGTATCCAGTCTCTTAGCCTGTGCCTTTTTATAGGTGAATTGAGTCCATTGATATTAAGTGATATTAATGACCAGTGGTTGTTAACTTCAGTCATTTTTAGTAGTAGAGTTTGTGTGTTTCCCTTCTTCTAGTTGTGCTGATGAAGGGTCGCTAGATGCCTGAGTTATTGTGGGCGTTGTTGGACTCCTTGGTTTGTGATTTTCCTTCTATTACTTTCTGCAAGGCTGGATTTGTGGCTGCGTATTGTTTAAATCTGTTTTTGTCCTGGAATATCTTGTTTTCTCCATCAATGGTGAATGCAAGCTTTGCTGGGTATAATAGTCTAGGCTTGCATCCATGTTCCCTTAGTGTCTGTAGCACATCTATCCAAGCTCTTCTGGCTTTCATGGTTTCCATTGAGAAATCAGGTGTAATTCTGATAGGTTTCCCTTTATATGTTACTTGACCTTTTTCCTTTGCAGCTCTTAATATCTGTTCTTTATTCTGTATGTTTTGTGTTTTTATTATTATATGGTGTGGGGATGCTTTCTTTTGATCCAGTCTATTTGGTGTTCTGTAGGCTTCTTGTACCTTCATAGGAACATCCTTCTTTAGGTTGGGGAAGTTTTCTTCTATAATTTTGTTGAATATGTTTTCTGGGCCTTTGAGTTGTAATTCTTCTCCTTCTTCTACCCCAATTATTCTTAGGTTTGGTCTTTTCATGGTGTCCCAGATTTCCTGAATGTTTTGTGTTAAGAATTTGTTAGATTTGTTTAGTTCTTTAATCTGTGAGTTTATTTCCTCTATTGTATCTTCAGAGTCCGAGATTCTTTCTTCCATCTCTTGTATTCGGTTGGAAATACTTGTCTCTGAAGTTTCTGTTCGTTTACTCAGAGTTTCCATTTCCAGTCGTCCCTCAGATTGTGTTTTCTTCAATACCTCCATTTCATTTATCAGGTCTTGTACTGTTTCCCTTACCTGCTTGATTGCTTTTTCTTGTTTTTCTTGTTTTTCTTGGGTATCTTTGAGAGATTTATTTACTTCCTCTACCTTTTTGTTTGTCATCTCCATTTCTTTATGGCAGTTTTTTACCTCCTGTTTAAGGTCCTCTATTATTTTCATAAAGTACTGTTTAAGGTCGGTTTCTTCTATATCTTCTGGGGTAGGATGTTCAATTCTTGTTGTTTCGGGATGTCTGGATTCTGGTGATGTCATGTTGCCTTTCATGTTGTTGGAGGAGCTCCTGCATTGGCGCCTGCCCATCTCTTCCTTCAAAAGGAGCCCAGAGGCGTTTGGTGTCCTAGACCAATCTTTGCTGTGACTGAAACTGGTTGGATCTCCCCAGTGCCAGAGGAGGACCTATTCCTTGTGTCACAATCTGAGGAAGCCCGCACTCCCTTGCAGGAATCCTCAGACCTGCCTGGAGGCCAGAGTCTGACTCCTCTGGGTGGATGGCCTTAGAACAGGAGCAGGACACCTGAGAACACTAGGGAAAGCTTGGGAGACACAAGCCTGCAGAGGGAAGTGGGGGTAGGGGGTCAGTGCTCTCTTCCAGGGCAGGTTGCCCCAGGGTCCGCATTCACTCACCAGTTCAGATGGAATGTCAGGGCACAGGATCAGGGATTCCAGGCAGCCCAGGGTCACAGCCCAGACAAAAGGGCCAAGGTGGGGGCAGGGCGGGATGGAATACCACACAGCGAACCTGGCAGCACAATCTGAAGAAGCCCGCACTCCCTTGCAGGAATCCTCAGACCTGCCTGGAGGCCAGAGTCTGACTCCTCTGGGTGGATGGCCTTAGAACAGGAGCAGGACACCTGAGAACACTAGGGAAAGCTTGGGAGACACAAGCCTGCAGAGGGAAGTGGGGGTAGGGGGTCTGTGCTCTCTTCCAGGGCAGGTTGCCCCAGGGTCCGCATTCACTCACCAGTCAGCATGGCCATTCTTGTCATCGCTCCCACTGTCGAGCACTGTGTATTTATTCAAGGACTTCCGGTATCCTAGAGAAGTGGTCTCTACCAGGAAGCTGTATCTCTAGTACTCATCTTGCTTCATATTTTAAAATAAAGTCTCCTACATTTAGACAGCAGCTAAGACACTTACTGTTTTCTTACTTCAGTCTTCTGAGTAGCTGGGGTTACAGGTTTGCACCACTAGGTCTCACTTTATTTATTTCCAATTTTTATTTTGCTCGGAGTGGGATAGGAGACAGGTTCTCACTCTGTAGTCCTGAATGACTTTGAACTCATGATCATTCTACCTCATTCTTCTGGGTGCTGGGGTTAGGTGCTGTGCCATGCAATCTATCTATCTATCTATCTATCTATCTATCTATCTATCTATCTATCTATCTATCTTCTATCTGTCTGTCTGTCTGTCTGTCTGTCTATCTTCTATCTGTCTATCTATCTATCTATCTATCTATCTATCTATCTATCTATCTATCTATCTATCTATCATCTTTTTTCCTTCCTTCTTTCTTTTATTGAATATTACTTCTTTATTATACTAATCTGGAAAAAAAGATTTTTTTGTGTGATAGTGATGCTCAAAATGAGTACTGGTCTCATGTGGTAGGGCTTAGTAATTGGAACATGAGTCAGAAATCGGAGAGCTCAAGAGAGTTTTTTTTTTTTTTTTCTGTCACAAAGCAAAGCAGAAGAGGAATTCTAAGGCACACACAGGGGGAACAAGAGACACTTCTGCTCTTCAGAAACAAGGGTCTGATCTGGTATTGATGTGAGAAGCACCTTGTTTTCTCCTGACCACATGTAGACCTTGGCTTTAGTTGGTTTTCTTCTCTATGACTAAAGTATGGTGACCCTCAAACATTTTATATACTTACACTTAGACACACACACACACATACACACACACACACACACACATTCATTGGGGGAATGAGAGAGGGAGGGAATAACAGATGGGGGGAAAGGGTAGGAGAACCAGAGAGAAATAGCCTTGGGTATCTGTGGAAAAGGTGAGAAGGGTTCCTGAGTGTGACCCATCAGCAGTGGGGATTTTAATATTCATAATTACAGCCAGAGTTTGCAACCAAGGTTCAGGTCAGTTCTCATGGACTAGTTATAATATTGTCCTCACCCTGGTCCCCTTTGCAATCATTTCCTTACTTCCTCACTTGTAATCCAGCTCCACTGGACTTTATGGTTTGCTCCTATCCGCTGAGGCATTACTTATAACTGATTCTTAGAGTTTGCCTCTGCATTTATAACTGTCACAAAGCCCTTCCAATTTTGGTGACCCTCCTCCCCCCTAGCGTCTACTAAGGCTAACATCAGTTTTCAGCTCTTTTATTAACCTGATGGAGGGTCTAAAGCAATGCTGGCGATGGAGGGAGGTCATCGGTTTATGTAGTTAAAAGAGAAATAGCATATCTACTCGCAGTACAGTGAGGAGGCCAGCACAGCCCATGCTGATTGAGAGGGGTGTCAAGTAAGGCGTTATCACACCTGCCTGATAAGCCGAACATGTCTGAAGTGGAGAGACAGCCGCTGCCTTGGTTTCCTGTCACTGTGTAACGAATCAGCCCCGTATGTTGTCTCTCAAAACAATACCTGTTGAGCCTCCTTAATCTAAAAATTGGTAATTGGAAATGTTCTGGCTTTGGGAAGTTTTTGAGTGCTGGCATGACAACCACAAATGGAAAAGCACACATCCAACTTTGTAACAGGCCGCTGTCAAAGACACATGCATTAAAATACTGTATAAACCCGCTTTATAGGCTATCCATATAGATTGCACATAAAACATCCATGGCCTTTGTGTTTCTCTTGCATGTGTGTGCAGATACTTTAAAAGATGAAAAAGAAAAGCAAAATACCTTTGCTCCTAATCACTTCAAATAAGAGATACTCATGTGCAGCTAACTAGCTCAAGAATTCACAGTTTGAGCAGTAGGAAGGCTTGGCTTCCCACAACTGGAGGGGCAGGACCTGAGTCCGAGCTTCCATTTCTAAGATGGCTCCTTTGTGCAACTGGCGATGTGTTGCTAGCTGTGGGTTGTTAGTGAGGGGCCTTAGTCCTTTTCTGTAGATGTTTGATTGTGACACCCTCCACAGTCTGCTGTCGTCACAGTGTGGTAGGCTGCCTGCAGGAACTGGGGTCCAGGAGAACCAGGCAGGGCTGCATCGCCTTAGCACTTCTTCTTAAGCAGCAGCCTTTTTCTTTGTCGTGTGTTATTTGTGGAGTACAACCCAGAGCTGTGCTCCTTTACAAAGAGAGAACATAGACCTCCATTCTTAATGCGGTGATGTCAGAATCACATAGTCAGAAGAGCAGGTAGGATGGAAGACAGCATTGGAGTCATTATTAGAAACCATAATCTCCAAGAGAGGGTGATGCGCACCTATAATTCCAGAATATGGGTGCAGACTTTAAGACCATGCAAGGCTAAATAGTGAGACTCTAAGACTCAGTCTCAAAAATAAATAAAAGGGAAGGAAATCCGTCACTGAGTTTAAGGAGAGTGAGTACGGAGAAGAAGTTTTAAGAGGTGTCCCAGGTTTTAGTTTTGGGATCTTTAATCTAGCTCAAAGGGATTGCCATTCCCATGAGGTGATAAACGGATACTAGAAAAGCTTGTAGAAGATGGAGATTACTTGCCCCACATCTATTGAAGGCTTTCATGATGGAGGCAGTCAAACTGTTTTGCTCACTTTGCTTCTGTTACAGCTTAGGTGCCATAAAAAGAATTTGTCTTCATCTCACTCTGGTTTGAGGGAACGGACGTCTCTTCTAATGGTAGAGGCAGCAGAGGAAGTCCTGAAGGATTTTTGTTGAACCCCATGTGTGTATTTGTGTATGTGCATCCATTTCCATGCCTTACAGGAGTTAAGTGTCTCCACAAGCCAACCCAGAAATAGAATAAGTACAGGGATTGCATCAGCATGTGGCCTCTGGGGCTCGGGAAGCATGTGAAAGGATTCATGCACTCTCGAGTTAGGACAGAGAAGCTCAGGACATTGATCCCTCAAGTCAGACATGATGTGTTGGGTGAGGCTGTGTGCTGTTTACTCCTGCCTGTGAGTCTGCTGAGGTTTACTCTGGCAGGAAGAAGCCTTAGGTAATGGCCAATCCACATTGTCTCACAGGAAGCTGACTCTTTTGACATGTGGACAAGATGGTTAAGACATTTTCAAATGTTTAACTATTATTCTTTTTTTTTTTTTTTGTTTTGTTTTTTTTTTTTGTTTTGTTTTTCGAGACAGGGTTTCTCTGCGGCTTTGGAGCCTGTCCTGGAACTAGCTCTTGTAGACCACGCTGGTCTCGAACTCACAGAGATCCGCCTGCCTCTGCCTCCCGAGTGCTGGGATTAAAGGCGTGCGCCACCACCGCCCGGCTTAACTATTATTCTTAAACATAAATTTTGCTTTTACTTTTAATGTAGGAGAAAAAAAGTAAGCTGAAGACTTAAGTTGGGTTATGGAAATGTCTTACCTGAGGAATGATAGGTGTTCAGCAAACCGGTTATTATGTAGTATAATTATTTGAGGAACTGGTGCCCTTTAAACAGTGACTGTGGTCCAATGGGGAAGCTTCAGCTTTTAGAGAAGTTCAATGCTCCTGAGTTCTGAATGAAAAGTATTTGCACCTGGTTGCACCTTTATTTGCATGCAGAGTAAATTTCATTGTAAATATGTGATTTTTTTTCCTTGGGACTCAACTCCTGGAGAGAGTATGTTCTTTCACCACCATTTTAAGATGTCAATGTATCTGTCAGTAGGCCAAGAAAGTTAGAAAACATATATCACTTAAATATAAAATAGTCTTATACATTGTAACTTTCTAGGGATTGCTAGTTAAACAACAAACTATACATTTTACTTAGCTTTACTTAAGTTTATTTAAATTGTCAGAAAACAACCATTGTCAAGAAATTCCTCCATTTTTAGTACTACTTTATATGCAAGACAGATGGCAAAAGAGTAATCATTCTCCACCCTCAAGAAACTGTAAGTTGATCTGGCAGAAAAGTAAGCATGTAAATAAATACACACATGTATACATGCATTGAATCAGATCATTTGAAGAACTGATAGTGACTGCACAGAAAACATAAATTAGTGTGATGGAAATTTGCTTTGTCCTCAGGGAGTCTTGGTGTAGGAAGGCTTTCCATATATAGACATTTGCATTGGTATGGATCTTGGATTACTGATACAAATTTAAGGTCAACATATATATTTCTGCTCTTGATTAAGGTATTGCATTTGTACAGCTCATTTAAAAATGTAATGTATAATTAAGAAATATAGGTTAATAGATAATCATCTATAATGGTCAGGCTTGTAGTCATGTTAGTTAGGTTTTCTAGATATATATAGATATATTTTAGTTAGGTATTCTTCAAATCTTTCAGAGACCTTCAGAATATGGCATTTAAAATGTTTTAAGAAGTTAGGACTTTTCATGACAATGAGACACATCTGTTCCTGGCAGCACCAATCTACTTCAAGAGCATGATGGGCACCGAAGAGGCTCTTTATGACATTGGTTAGTCATTTGGGAAATTGCTCTTGTCTGGCCTTGTCTGGACTGCTTGATGCTATGCTATATGAATTGGACATGCAGGACCCACAGAGAAATACCTGCTGAACTTGCATAAAGGTGAGACCGTCCTTCAAGTTTCCTGCTTCATGAGTTTGTCAGACATTCTACAGGACACAGAAGAAAGTGATTGACAAACTGCCAATATAGGTGGAACTGTCTTTGAAATTTCCTGCTTCATGGAAAAGTCTACAGAATACTATGGGCCAATAGGCTGAAAATGGGTGCCTGCAACGGTACAGAAGAACTTTGGGTGACTGTCTAGGCAGTAAGAAGTCTCTGTCAATTCTAGAGTTTTAGAAGCTTCTTACAATGTACTTCCTATTTACTTAGGTCATATTATATACTTCTGGAATCTTTGATGGAGTTGAAGAATAGATAGTTATAATTATAATTTTCCTTAGTTATAAAAGATAAAGTAGTTATAAATATTGTAACTGTAATTCTTGCTTGGTACCTGTTTTGTATATGTAATTTTACTGTGTTAGTGTTAAAGACTTCCTTTTTATTAAAACAGAAAAGAGGAGATGATATAAGAAGTTCTTCTGTATATGTGTTGCTTTTATTGGTTAATCAGTAAAGAAGCTTTTCTGGCCAGTGACTTAGCAGAATACAGCTAGGCAGGAAAACTAAACTGAATGGTGGAAGAAAGAAGGTGGAGTCAGGGACCATATGGAGCTACCAGAGGAACCTTGCCGGCAGGCCATGAGTCTCATGGTAAAATATGAAATAATAGAAATGAGTTAATTCAATATGTAAGAGCTTGCTAGGAATGTGATATAGTGATTGGCCAAGCAGTGACTTAAATAATATAGTTTTCTGCATGATGGAGGACTCCCATTGGCTAATAAAAAAACTGCCTGGCCCATTTGATTGGCCAGCCTTTAGGTGGGCAGAGTAGACAGAACAGGAAGAAGGAAGTGAGGTAGATGGCTCAGTCAGATGCTATGCCTCTCCTCAGAGAGAAGCCAGACGAGATGCGATGAAGCTCCAGCTCAAGATGGACGTATGCTAGAAACTAAACAGTAAGGCACCACTTCGTGGTGCTACACAGATTATTAGATATGGTTAATCAAGATGTGAGTAAGAGGCTGAAAATAATGGGCCAGGCAGTGTTTAAAAGAATACAGTTTCCGTGTAATTATTTTGGGGCATAAGCTAGCCGGCAGCCGGGAGCCTGGCAGGATGAAAAGCAGGCCTGCCCGCAGCCCCTCACTACAGAATGGCGCCCAACGTGGATAACTGAATCCACAGAAAGCCTGAGAAAGCTTGGGAAAGACTAGAGTAAAGCATGTTTTCTTGATAACAGCAATTTCTCGGGTCTGAGCAAGCACTCTCATCTAAGAGAGGCTTCCTGACTCAGCTTCAGCTGCAAAACCCTGCAGCTCATTAAGAGGTCCTGCCACAAAACACTTAAATGGTGTTGATGAATAGCTTTTCAGTTTTCAGCTGTAGCAGAAAAAAAGTTGTGCTGTTTTAAAATGCCAGCTTTCTGGGTCATCCTACCAGGGCAAACTTTGACTCTTTCAAGCAGGCGGTCCTGACTATGGAGCTTTTGAGTGTTGTTTAACACTGTTGCAGCTTGCTTGCTGGCAGGGACCTTGAACCGCCAAAGAGTTGTGGTACCTCTGCCATGAGGCTGGAAAGCTAGGGAATGGGCTGAATCTAGCCGCCAAAGTCACGGCTTTAGTCCTACTGATATTGTTTGGTAAAGTAAAGACTCATGTAGTCAGAAAGAGAGATATACAGTAAAAGAAAAATTCAAAGTCGAAGAAAATGTCTAAGTGGTTTACACTGTGTTAAAAATATATGCAGGCTAAAGATTAAAGTTCTTAAAAGTAAAAAAAAAGGAAGTAGTTTGTTGTGGTGATACACACCTTTAATCCCAACCCTTGGGAGGCAGAGGTAGATTGACCTCTGTGACTTCAAGGTGTGGTAGCACACACCTTTAATCCCAGTGCCTGGGAGGCAGAGAGAGAGAGAGAGAGAGAGAGAGAGAGAGAGAGAGAGAGAGATCTCTGTGAGTTCAAGGTGTTGTAGCATGCACCTTTAATCCCTGCACTGGGGAGGCAGAGGCAGACTGATCTCTGTGAGTTCAAGGACAGCCTGGTCTACAGAGTTATTCTAGGTCAAAGATATACAGAGAACCTGTCTCAAAAAGCAAAAAGTTAAAAGTAAAAGTAAATGAAATAGAGGTTAAAACAAAGGTGCACAAAGATGGAAAATACACAGAGAATCTTGATACTTACATCCGCACCTGTGTCCAGTAGGCCAGTAATAAAAACGCCATTTACACACACTCTTAACTTTGGTCTTTGTTCATTTATAAAAGTCTGCCAAAATACACGTAACTCATCTTTCAGGCCATTTTTGCTTTTAACAGCAGGCATGGGGCTTTCTAATTTTCTTGACGAGGCATGTTCTCGGCAGTAACCGGAAATGACTGGACCACATTCACCATGGGGGCCTGAGAGAGGCCCCCCATTGCGTTTCCCAGTGGCAACAGGTTGCCTTGTCTATCTCTTGTTGACCTGCACTCATTTGTCCAGTGTCTGTCTTTTCCACATCTCCTACATATACCTGAAGGCTGAGTCCTCCTACGTCTGTTATTTCTAGAAGAGGCATTATTATTATTATTATTATTGTTGTTGTTGTTGTTGTTGTTGTTATTATTATTATTATTTCTGAAAATCCGTTGTCTGCAATTCCTTTTAATATGTCCCACCTTGCCACAATTAAAACATTTGGTAACTTGATGTTTCCTTTTTGCATTAGAAATTGCTTCTTCTACCCATGCTTCAGTGCCATAGTCAAATGATTCAACATTCATTGTATGTAAGACCCATTCGTCCAAGGGCGCTGATCTCATCTTTAAAGGCCCCAGGATCCTTTTACACTCCACATTGGCATTCTCATAAGCCAAAGACTCAATTATTATACGTCTTGCTTCTGGGTCAGATATCCCTATCTGTACAGCTTTCGTTTAACTCTGATATATGATTCCAGTCTCTGTCCTGGGTCTTGAACCCTGTCCCAAGCCTTTAAGGCTGCTGTAGTACATATGGATAAGGTGTGTTCATCATAATTAGCTTGTTCCAGAGGATCGGAGAAAAGTCCTTCACCTAGAATTTGATCTAGGGAGATCTCAATTCCCTTTGCTCTTTCCTGCTGTTCTAAAAGTTTAGCCTCTTGTCTGAACATACATTTCCAATTTAATTGTGACCCACTCTCTAGAACAGCTGATACTAATTGTACCCAATCATGGGGCGTTGCCTTATTGCTTATAGACCAAGTTTTGAGCATCTCTCTAACAAAGGATGAATGTAGCCCAAAGTTCATAATGGCTTGTTTAATTTCTTTGAGATCATTCATACGGACGGGTTCCCATGTATATTCCTTGATGACCTTAGGGTTTTTGGAACCAGTCACCTTTTCTGACGTTATTATTGGAAAGGCAGGTAGAACTTTATGGAAATTATCCCGGAGAGTTTTACTCACTGACGGAGTTAAATTTCGCCTTTCTACCATTTGCTCCTGTTCATCACAGTCTATAATTTCCTCAATCTTTTCTAATCTGCTTACTATTGCCTTCTGTAAGGCCTGGATCTCCTGTCCAGAATTATGCTCCAAGGCCTTAATGGAGGATTCCAAAACATGAAGTTTGTCCAGTAGAGTTAGTATCTCATCCTTGGATAGGATTTTTCATGGCATGAATTGTGCCTTCTTGTATTGACAATCTGTCAGCCAATCTGTCATATCCTTTAGACAAAGTCCGATTTTCACATTCAGCAGTTTTAATTCTCTCTGATAATGTTTCAGACAGGGACTGAAGTTTACGATCCAAATCAGCTGTTCTCTCCTCCGCAGCAATGAATCTCTCCTTAATATCAGACTGTAGTTTTTCTAAATTTTGCTCATTTGACAGAGTCATATCAGACAAAGCCCTATTCCCTTCCTTGAGACCTTCAAACTCTTTCTTGGTGTCAGTCTGAATTGTTTTTGCAAATACTTCGACCGACTTAAAGTTGTCACTCAAAACAGTTGTGCCCTTTCTTAAGCATTCAACCTCTGTCCTAAGAATCCTGGTTTCATTCTGTAAGGACTTTATCATTTTTCTATTTTCAAACCATGTAAGGGAGAAACCAAATACGAGAAAAATTGCAAGCCCTATAAATATCCAAGTTATGGGAATATCATATGTATCCTGCAATATTTCTACCATAGTATAATTAAGTAGACTGCAGAAGCTTTCAACTGTGGTATGGTCAGACATTTTTTTTTTTTTTTAATCAAAAGAAATTTTACCTGTAATGACCGTTCCCTGCCAGTAGGTGGTGAGGGCAGTAACCGCTCGGCCAAACCGAGTCTGCAGTACCAGCGGAGCTCGAATGCTGGGACGCCGGAAGTAACAGCTAGTCTCCGGCAGGTCAGGGCCCAGGCCGAACTCAGCCTGGACTGGTGCTGCCTGAGGGGTTAGCGAGCTCGGACTGAGTCACCCGCACACGTCCTTTGCTCCTTGCTCCGTACAAGCGGGGCTGGGACGGACTAGTCTGAGAAACTGCGCTGAATCAATCAAGAGCCCAAGGCCGAATCCCTGCCATGCAGTGCGGGAACTGGAGCTAAAGGCTCCCAAATGCCCGAGTTGGACTCCAAATGAAGGTGCGTGGTTGATCGGCAGTTATGATTCACCAGACAAGCTTTAATATATATAATTCAGTTTTAATAAAGGAAAGGAAAGGGAACTTACAAATCCAAGGTTGCAGCGAGGAGCGCAGGAAAACAAAGAGCAGGCGGGCCGCAGGCCTGCAAGATTTTATAAGTCAATATTAGCCTAAGGGGGACACGCCTAATGGGGGACACGCCTTTAGACCAAGGGGGACACGCCTTACAAAACAAGGTTTTTGGCTAGGCTTCCCCTTCATCTGCAGGTGATTATTTCAGGAGTCTGGGTGTCTGGGAAATGAACAAACAGCCTACTTACAACAGAGTCTCTCTAAAGGGTAGTTTTGAGGAGGAAATGGCTATTGATGACATTTCTACAGAGGAAGTTTTGAGTGGACGAACTTGGGAATGAGGGTGGACAGAAATACCAATACTGATTTGAAGACAATGTATAAAGGAGTGAGAGGAGGGAAAGGGTTGTGGAGAGGAAGATGGGTGGGAGAGCTCAGCAAATAAGGATTTGTTTCACTCCAGTAGCAGTGAGAAACCACAGGCTTTGACATGAGGATGGTGTTGTCTGGTAAAGAATTTATAAATATCTCTCTGGGTAGGTGTTAAGAAAGACTGAAGACAGGAGAGCAGAGAAAAATGTAGAGCTCAATAAAAATCAATAAAAAAAGAGAAAGACTAAAGAATGAGATTGGAAGCAAGAGGCTGCTATTCTAGATGAACATACTGGTGATTTAGTGTAGGATGTAGTGATGGAGATGGTGATGTGATTTCCACTAGACTCTAAGAGTTGGAGTGATAGACTTGGCAAGTGGCTTGGCTATGAACTATGAGTCAAATAATGGAAATAAACAGATATATTGGCCTCATCTGACCAAGCAGATGGTTGGACCACTTTCTAAAAAGAAAGATGGGTAGAGGAACTATAGAAAGTAAGTGTGGAAGTTAATATCTGATTAACTTCAATTAGGGTTTTTCTTTTATTTTTGAGATTATAATTACTTTACTTCTATTGCCACTCTCCTCCTTTCAAAATCTTTTGGCTCTCTTTCAAATTCAAAGCCTCTTTTTTTTTCATTAATTGTTGTCACACATATATATGTCTACACATATACATTTTTATTTCTAAATACATAAGTATAACCTACTTACTCTGTGTAAAGTTACTTGTATTTATGTCGTAACACCTAAGTGAAGACACTGGAGGTAGAAATCAAGGATGAGTTACAGATTTGGGAGTTAAGCACTGAGAGATGGACTAAAACCAATGGACCTGGACGAGATCACTTGGAAGCACAGAAAGAGCTGGAAAGAAAAGAATGAGGAGGCAAAGACCCAAGCTCCCAAGTCACTCGTGTTTAAAGAACATAATGAGGATATGGGAAGAGATGAGACAGAACAGGAAAGACCAGATCTTGGAGACCAGGAGAGAAAAGTAATTCATAGAAAAGCATTATGGGAAATGAGCATACCTTGGGTTTAGGATATGACCATGAGAAAATCCATCCCAGTGGAGTTGTGGAGAGAGAATGAAAAGAAAATAACCTTAGTGTTGATGTTTCATGTGAAAGTTACCAGAGATGTGGGGAGTATTATTACTATTTATTATTATTATTAGTTATTATTTTGACTATATAAAGATCTGTTACTTTTGTCTACATTGTGAAATATTACTTTAACTATGTAAGGATGTGTTATATTTGTTTGTGCTGCCTTTGTTAAATTATATAAAGATGTGTTTCATCTTGCCTGCCTAAGGTACCTAATTGGTCTAATAAAAAGCTGAAGGCTAATCGCTAGGCAGGAGAGGGATAGTCAGGGCTGAAGGGCAGAGAGAATAAGTAGGGGTGGAAATCTTAGCAAGAGAGAGAGAAAGAAGAAAAAAGAAAGAATGAGAAGAAAGAGAGGAACATGGCCAGGGCCAGAAGTCAGGCAACCACCAGTCATCTAGACTCAAGAAGCGGTGAAAGTAAAATATACAGAAGAAAATAAATATAAAAAGCTCCAAGGCAAGACACAGATGAGGAGGAAAAGGTTTATTTACAGGAGCTGGTGGGACAAGCATAAGACAAGGACTAACATTCATAACTAATACGTCTCTGTGTCATGGTTTGGGAGCTGGGTTGTGGCCTAAAAGAAAGTCTACTACAGGATGAAGGTAGAGGGGGAGGGGAAGTAGAAGTAGTGTGTGTGTGTGTGTGTGTAGTGTGTGTGTGGGGAGAGAGAGAAAGAGAGAGAGAGAGAGAGAGAGAGAGAGAGAGAGAGAGAGAGAGAGAGAGAGAGAGAGAGATTGCACACAGAAGCTGTGCTGGCGATGTGCAGGTTAGGTAGGTGCATTAGAAGATACAGGATGAGTTTACTTTTACTTGATTAAATGTATTCTCTTTATTTGCTTTAAGTGGGGTCAATGGTGAAAGTTGGAACAGAGCAGAATAGATAATGTGGTAGTTAGGTCAGGTGGCTTTGACTGCTGGCTTGAGTGTTGAAGATATAAAGCAAAAGGAATGCCAGCTGGTATGGCTGTGGATTATTTAAAGGAATGGCATGGCTTTTGCGAATTTAATTCTGTAAGTGGACAAATAAAGAATGTTCAGCTCTATGGCCATAGTTTATTGTTCTTCTATTGAACACAGGCATTGTTGCATAAAAACATGGAAATGGATTAATGTTGTTAAACTCCAATGAAACTTTAGATTTAAAACTGGGAAAGTGTGGGCTAAGAGTGACAGTTTAGTGTCATCAGATCTGACTGCTTGGGTAGGCATGTGGCACCAGAAGGTATGGGGACATCTCTAGTAGGTTCTCTCCCAAATACAATGATGAGAAGCACTTACAATATATTCAGGGAAGTGTGTTTTATCACAGGCTTTATGTTGGCTGAGGAGGGAATAAAGGGTGAGTACAGAAAGAGGTAAGGAAGAGGGTAGGATCAAGGACTCACTGGCACAATGGCATCTTCAGTCTTCACTGAGAGATTGCTGTTGAGAGGATTGTAGGATGTTTCAGTGTGTACCCTGAACAAACAAGATGCTTTGTTTATTTCAAAGAAGTTCAGCCAAAGTCCAGAGCTCCAGGGGAATCATGGGAGAGTGGTATATGGGCACCTTCTGTCCAAGAGACTGTTCTTCCTAAGCTGACAGTGCAGGATGGCTGATATCCCTCAGGGCAGCATCCTATTGCTGGAGAGGGGCTGGGAATGTGGCAGTCAGCAGAACAAGGCAATGAAAGCCTCTACCGCACTCTTCCCATTGTGGGTATGTAAATAGCCTCTTTCAGTTCCCTCATTGTCAATGCATCTTAAATATTCTTTTTTTCTTTTACTTCACTTTCCTTGCCTTCTTCTCACCTCTCCCCCACAACAAAATAGAAATGTCTTTGAATTAAGGGGAGGAGCATGAGTTGCAGTCTGTACCTGGTAAACTCATGCAAAGTAAGACACCACAAGAGGAAGGCTCAATGACAGGTGAGCATCATGGAGACCCTTTGCCCTTTCTCTATGTCTAATGCATTCCTCAAAGGGGGGCGATGCATTTCCAGCATGCAGCTCTAGTATAGAGTATTGTACATGCAGGCTGGCAGTGAAACCTGGTCACTGTGATTAAAGTGAGGCAGATTGTCCATGTCCCATGGCCCTTCAACTTTCCTCAAGAGATTACATATCTGGATGCTAATATAGTTGATAGGATTGTCTGCATTAAGGGGAATGGTGCATGTTGGAATCTGGATACCTAAAGTCATTTATTTATTCATTGGCGGATTAAATCTCTGCTAAATCCATGCAAAATAAGACACCACAAGGGGAGGTATTTGGGGACAGGTGGAAGACAGTAAAGGCATCATGGGAATTGAGAACTGACTTCTGCTTCCTTCTAAATGAAAAATCTTAACTTGACATTTCCTTTGGTAGCAAAAAGGAGAATAATAGTGTATGGTAAAAAGATATGGGACAACTGGGGAATGGAAAATAGTACATATTAATAAAATTTTAATTGTATAATTATATTCTTCATTTGGATGACTGCCTTACGTGCTCCTCATTTGGGTGGGGAATATTTTTATGAGCAATTATAGTGAAATTTTATGTACTCTTTTGTGGGGTATGGGCAAAGGCGTAATGGAACTTAAAACTGGATGCAAAAGCTTGAGGCTCCACTCAAACACCTGCTACTAGACTCTGATAGAATTTCCAGGGAACTGCTAAGCCATTCGGATTCTGTAATTTTCTCGCAGTGCATATATGTGGTGTGTGTGTTTGCTAGATTTGGAAAAGATTCCGGAATTGTGCCAAACATGCCTGGAACCAATTTAAATAATTTGGGGGACTGCCGAGAGTCAGCAGGGTTTGGGGAAGCTTCTAGAACTGCAGAGGTAAGCAAGCTGTTCTGACAGCTTTCTAGAACGCCATGTCAATAACACCATCTTCATAGAAGGAAAGCGATTTTGTTTAAAATTTAACTGAAATCTGCAATCAGTTCCCTACAAAGAAAAGTGATCAATAAATGGACTGAAAGAAATTGTCAGCTCTTGAAATTCAAAAGATAACTTAAATCTTCTGAAAAAAAAAGTTAAGGCGTTTCTATGGCATACATTAAAGAATAGGTTAGGCATATTCATTTAGGTGGCAAGAACAGTAACTCACCAACCACTTACAATTTTTCATCAATTTCCTTTTACTCTTTCCCATGTGATGGGCATTTACTTTAGGCATTGGGGGGGCAAGAACGGTGATTGCAGCCCAAGTCCCTTCTCTGAGAGTAAGGCGAGAAAGATACATTTATAAGTAAGATAAAAGAACTATGGTATAGCTGGTGGAGATCCTTCCTGCTCAGTGTGCACAAGGCTCTGGGTTCTGTCCCTTCTATCATGAGAAGAAAAACAGAGAAACAAAAATAGTGCTAGAAGAACTGGCTAAAGCATTTGGAGGTAAGGAGTCAGAGTTTTGAGGTAATGAGCTAGAGAGGTGTTTCTGAGAAAGAGCCTTTCAGCCACCGCCTCCTTTCAGGACAGGAGGGGATATGTGGGATGCAAGGAAGACCTCTCCAGATGGAGACGACAGTAGTGGCCGAAGCAACCCTGAAGCTTGTCCTCTGAGGCTGCAGACCAGCAAGGAGACCCCATGGCTGGGGGGGGGGGGGCTCAAATGAGAGTAGTAAGGGATGATGCGAGATGGAAGTACAGAGAGCATTCTGTCCTTTCTCCATTCTGCAAACAGTCACCCTACCTAGGCTAGACTTTAGGTCAGCGGGAGTGCAAGCTAGACGATCTAGTAAGGGTCCACGGGATTGCTACAGATGAGAAATGATTTGTCTTCTTGGACTACGGGGTTTCTGTGGAAGACGATCTGCCAGGTTTGTCAACAGATTGAGTGTGGGAAGTGAGGAAAGTAGGAGAATCTAGGGTGGGTAATCCTTGAGGGCTGGACTGTAACAAGAATGGAGTTGCAATTAATTTACTAGCAAAGACTCCGGGGAGTTTGTGGGTGGTTGGGAGGACCGAGGCTTCGGTTTTGCACTTAACTATAGTGAAGCTGCCTTTTTAGCATCTAAGTAGATGTTCTGTGCCAGCTGTTTTGATGTCAGTTCGACACAAATTAGAGCTATCGGAGAGGAGGGAACCTCAGCTGAGAAAAGGCTTCCTTAAGATTCAATTCTAAGCAAGCCTGGAGGGCACTTTTATCAGTGATTGATGTTTCAGGGCCCAGTCCATTATGACCAATGCCACACACCTGGGCAGGTGGGCCAGGGTGCTGTAAGAAAGTAGGCCGAGCAAACCATGAAGAGTAAGACTATAACCAGCATCCCTCCACGGCCTGTGCATCAGTTCCTGCCTCCAGGTTCCTGCCCTGTTTGAGCTCCTGCTCCAACTTCCTTCAGTGAATAGTGATGTGGAACTATAAGCCGACTAAACCCTTTCCTCCCTAAGTTGCTTTTGGTTAGTTTTGCATCACAGCAATAAAAGCCCCAACAAAGAGCTGTAGTAGCAATTGGATATATGTACCTAGAAATTCAAGGAGTCTAGGCTTCAGTTGCAGTCAGGGGAAGCATCATCATAGTGATACTGTCTAAGCTCAGTCCAGTGGATTAGGCCTCTAGTTGAATGTGCAGAATGGAAGAGAAGGTCAACACAGTGAAAATGAAGAAATGACCACTGGTCGTGTCGGCCTGGAAATAGTAAAGAATAGTGCAGATAAAGAACATGATCTCAGAGAGAGCTAAAAGGATTTAAAAGATTAATTAATTATTAATGTAACACCATTAATAAATGCAATTTAATTTTTTTATGGAAAGAAAACAGAACTGGAGTAGCAATTGGAGCTGAAGTGTAGTCAAGAGATTTACACATTTACAGAGAAACGACATCACATTTACTGATGATCCCCAAAGTGTGAGAGGGTGACAGAAGGAAGAGAGACAGGAAGATTTCCAGCTCTGTTTGTGAATAGGTGAGGTCAGAGGTCTGGTGCACAGAGGAACTGGTCACCAGTAGTCAAGAGTTTGCATAGTTATTTCATGATAATTGAAGAAAAGACTTTAGTCCTTAAGTTCTGCTTCTGGGTGAGGGATGGAAGGATTGGCGTTTATTCAAGGTGCTTTCAGGTGACCTCTGTGGATTAAGAAATTGCAGAAGAAGATCATGAAATAAAAAGTTAGGTAACTTGTCTACCAGTGTGCTTGAGGAAAGACTCAATCTGACCTGAGGTGCTTGGTTGACTCTGAAGGTGGACAGGGCTAGTGTCCTTCTGTGGTGTCTCCGGCACTCAGTGCCATTTTATTTCCTACCACCCAGATCCAGTCTACCTCGCCACTTGTTTTGATTTTTACATTTCACTGCTGTTCTAAAAAAGGGAGCAAAAATAGATGATGTGGTGCTGAAGAGGGGAGCTGAGGAGCTAGAAAATACTTGTAAAAAGGTTTGCCTTGTGATGATTTTAAACATTTAGGAATTTTCCTAGAGTTTGTAAACATAGTTTCTAATCGTCCTTGAAAATCTTAATATCCCCATGCCTCATATTTTAGCACTAAACCTTGTTATTGCATGTAATCAGTGTGATAACTCGGGTAGCTACTGCATGTAGTCGTTTGCTTCTACATATATATGCTAGACAACAGAAAGATCATGCCTTTGATGAGACTGAGTGAAAGGGTAAGGATTTTATCCCGTCGCTCAGAATGGTAAGCGATTTAAAGCATATGGATTGTTTACTTCCTGGGTTTTTAAGCCAATATTTTGGACCCTAGTTGACAAAGGGGTAGTTTATGAAACTTTATGAAAATTATACACGAGAGTAAAAGAAGACTACCGAACACATGTAACTTATTTAAGTTCACTTTGGTACCGCTGCACTGCTTCGTAGATAGTGTGGCTATTTCACAGCTGAGATGTGTAAGATCTCTTCTCTTCTCTTCTCTTCTCTTCTCTTCTCTTCTCTTCTCTTCTCTTCTCTTCTCTTCTCTTCTCTTCTCTTCTCTCCTCTCCTCTCCTCTCCTCTCCTCTCCTCTCCTCTCTTCTCTTCTCTCCTCTTCTCTGTTATAACATTACTAGTGTTTATTTTAGCTATTACCTAAACATAGCATCACCTAATGTATCGGTCCTATTATTTTAAACTGATTGGTAGCAGTTGGAACAAATAAGAATCAGAAAATAAAAGATTTCATTTGGTTCATATTTCTTTCCTAATGGCTGCTCTTTCTCTAGGCCCATCCCAGTATCTGACCTACCAGTATCATTTTCTTTTGGTTGGAAGAACATTTAACATTTCTTACAAGTCAAGTCTACTGGTGATATTTATCAGTATTGTTTATCTGAGAAATACTCTATTGCTCCTTCGTTCTAGGAGGATGATTTCACACCAGGGTGTAGGATTCTGTGGTTCACCCATTACGCTGTTGCCCTGATGGTTGTAAAATGAAGTTGAATATAGTTCCTGTTGTCCCTGTTGCATAACAAGAAAGATGTTTTTTGTTTGTTCATTCAAAACTATTTCTTTAACTGATTTTCTTCTTTTTGAAGTGTTAGAGATTTCATCTTGACTTTTATTTCCTACAGTCTGAATATGATGTACCCAGAACAGATTTTGTATATTTATTGTTTGTGTATTTACTGGTGTTTTCTGGGCTTTCTGGAGCCATGATTTGATGTCAGCAATGACTTTGGAAAGTCCTCAGTCATTATATCTTCAAATATTTTTCTCTCTTTTCTGTGTTTTTAATGTAGTCTTATTGTATATGATATGATTTTCATAATGAAGTCATGGTCTCTGCAAATTCCTCTTGATGCATCTTCAAGTCCAGGGTCTTTTGTGTGTCACATACAGTCTCATCATGAACCTATTGAACCCTCTCCCATTTGACTTTGCTAGTGATATTTAAAAAGAATTCAGTTCTTTCCCTGAGTTTTCATTTTCGGCTTACTTTACTCTACTCTCTCTTTTTTTTAATATTTATTTATTTATTATGTATACAATATTCTGTCTGTGTGTATGCCTGCTGGCCAGAAGAGGGCACCAGACCTCATTACAGATGGTTGTGAGCCACCATGTGGTTGCTGGGACCTTTGGAAGAGCAGGCAATGCTCTTAACCTCTGAGCCATCTCTCCAGCCCCTCTACTCTCTTGTTTATTTATTTTAATTGAAAATTTAAGATAAAATATAATCACATCACTTGGCCCTTCATCATCATTCCTCCAGCTACCCCCTTTCCATCTCTCTCACTTCATGTTTACTTTCTTTCACTGAGGTTCTCAGTATTTTATTAATGGTTACCCAAACATTCAAAATTTGTAATCTAAATTCTCTGCCATACTGACTGTTGATCAAATGCTTCAGTTAACTTTTTAGAACACACACACACACACACACACACATACACACACAAATACACACATGTCTTCACCATTTTGCCCTTAAAATGCTGCAGGTTTTTTTGAAGGTGGACATGCTATATTGAATAAAGAGAAGTGAATTACACAGTCTGCCAGTATGATTTTGTCTGTCTATCTAAGAGTTAAGCTGCCAGTTTTCAGCTGTACTCTCAATGCCAGGCTTTCTTGTGGCATAAGTGTCATCTATCATCTCCGGGTTTCTCAGGAGCTCTTTTGTCAGTAGAGTCTGTACCTGGCAGCTTTCTCAGGTGTAACACCCTGTCATACGGGAGTGCTGTTGATGTTGTGGTAAGGTGTGGGAGGAACAGACAGGCTATGGCCTTCAAAAGCACATCTCCACACCACCCCACTTCACCCTTTAGTGACATGAGACAGCTACAGTTGCCTGAAGTCAGGTGTTTTCTTTCTCCTTTGTTTATGAGGCTTAGTTAAAACTTATGCAGCTTGGTTCTGTTAAAACAATTTCTCTTGGCTGAGAGTTGAAGAAACTTGTACTTTCCCCTGTCTATCTTTGCATGTTTGTTATTATTGTCCTTATTAAACTTATGTTTCAGCAGTTACACTGGTGAGACTTTATGCGTGTAGCTTCTGACCATCCTAGGAGACATAATCTCACAGGGAACTCCTTAATTATCTGGCTATTACAATCTCTCTGGTTCTCTTCTGCACCTATCCTTGCGTCTTAGGTGCAGGCGTTGTTTTGTATATGTATTATTGGGATTGGACTCCACTATTCTGCATTTTGATTGCTTGTGGTTTTCTGTAATGGTCTCCTGTTGCAAAGAGAACTTTCCTCTATGAGGGGCTAGGACTACACTTATCTGTGGTGACAAAGAACTGCAAGCAACTGAAACATGCTCTTCCCCAAGGAAAAGCATATCCCATACTCAACAGTCAACCCAGAATTCATACATACAACTGACATTATACAGACTGAACAGGCTGTAATCAGGTATTTAGGAATTTTTATCTTTATCTCTATACATGTAATATATATATATATATAATACACATACATATAATGTTATATGCAATTAATGTTAAAAGAGGCCATGGGTTTGATAGAAAACAAGGAGAGGGTTATTAAAGAGTTTGGAGGAATGCTAAGGTAGGGAGAAATTTTGGTGTGATTATTATATCAAAAAGAGAAATAACTAAAAATAAAAAATATTCTGTATTGAGAATGCTTTTGATAATGAGAAAGAAGCGCTAGAATCATTTTTAAATGGCCACCCCTCCTCTTTCTTTATATGGAGGTTGGGGGCATTTTCTCCTCATCTTGCCTCTTAGTAACTTAGTAAGATTCCAACAGTTAAAATTCACAAAAATATCTCCTTCAACCCCCCCCCCCCCCCCGAAAGGCTACATCCAATAGTTTCGGCTTTTCACATTAGTCCACGCTAATCCTTTGCAAATTAGTCTAGGATGCTTTAGCCGTTTGGCTATCATGAAGTCCTTGTGGTTTCTGCCCCTGTTAAACTCCGACTTTCTGTTTGCCTATTGCTTCAGAGTTTTCAGTGTGTTCAGCCTTTTCTTGGCGTGAAGGGGGAAGTGGCAGTTTCTAATCTCTTTATGTGTCACATTAAAAAGCAGAGTCCCAAGGTTTGCTCATGAGAAATGACTCTGAATGTGATGTGCTTAGCATAAAATTTAGCAAAAGAGAAATAAATGGTGGAATGGGCTGGGTATAAGGAAATAGGAAGGAACGATTATTCTTTTGTAGCACTGGTTTCCTCTCAAGATCTGATTTCTTTCCTGATTTTCCTCCTCTTTCCTTTCATTCCCATTTCCCTTTCCTCTTCCTCTTTCCTTTGTTCCACAGGCCAGGATTATCAGGCCTTGCGATTTCCTTGCTCTTCTTTTTACATTTCAATACTATGGATTGAACCTAGGACCTCACATTTGCAAGAGAAGCTCTATGCCCTACAGCCCCTGATCTGTTCTAAATTTATTTTGAGATGGGATCTCAGTTACCTAGGCTACCATTAAACTCCTTGTCCTCCCATCAGATCTGTCAACCATTGGTCTGGGGAAGTCAGCACTTTCCCCTTTTATTCTGGCTCCTTCAGAGTGTCACACAGAGGCAGCATATTGGGGTCAACTGAAGGCTTGCACTGTAGGCTGTCCCAGACATGCAGCTTGATAAATCACTTATTCAAGATAGAATTGATTCATGAGAAACTGACTACTTAATGTATATAACTTTATGAGAAATTTGGAGCTTAGAGAACTTTGGTGAAACCAATCACATCCTCCAGCTTGCCCTAAACAACCATCTCTGAAGGGAAGACTCTAGCATGATCCTCACTGTCATCTGATTTGGGCTGACAATAAGGCAGAGGGAGGATGTCATAGGACTCATGGACTGTCTCTTACGGCTAGTAATTGAGTCCTTGGAGAAGGTTGATTTGATCACTTGCCAAGTGCTGAGGGTGGCTGTTCTTAGACATGACTTGAAGCTATCAACTGCCCTCACTATGTTCAGAGTTTATGCTTTTTATTGTTTTTAATATGCTTTGCTTATACTCTTGTGAACCATTTCACTTCCTTAATTTTCCTGGGGCTCTCGGTGTAAAGTGACTGTCTAAGCTCTTCTCTTCAGTGGCGAGTTTTCAGGAGCAACAGTTGCAACCTGCAGAGTCAGCCTTTCAGATTTTTGAAGAGGCGTTCTCTGGAGCTCTACGAGCCTACACAGAGGCCAGCTTGCTACAGGATGATGGACAGAATCATAAACTGTGTGGACAGTGACACAATACGAGCCTTCTCACATGGGTAATTCTGTTAATAATCTTAATAGTGACATGCAAATTTCATTACAATCACAGCTACCAGGATAGACTGTCTTATTGGGGCCTGAAACCTAAAAATTCCAGAAGATTGTCACACAATTATTGGTCCTCAAGGAGACATGGAATTGAGTTATGAGGCTGTGATTGCAGTTTTACTCAGTCCCACTCTTACATTGTTTGGTAAAGTTCCAAGCAGTCTTCAAACGTAGTACAAAGTACCCAGGGGCTCTTATAAGGCAATAGTGGAAAGAGAAAACACTGCATTGACCTTGGGTGATAGGCAGTGGAGATATCCCTAGCACAGGGTATAAAAAGTCAAGACCTAAGTCTCTAAAGCCTTTGCAAAGACGTGGATAGAGGAGAGAATACAGAAATAGAATGACCCATCTAAGCGAGAGGATGGAAGCGAGTTAAACTCCTGTCACCTTTGTTTAGAGGAAGTTAATATGGAAGGAAAATATAATTAGGGGCATTTCCCTCTGTACCCAGGCTTAATTAGCTTCAGAGACATAAGATTCAGAATCCAGAGTTCTGTGGAATGAAATCCAGTTCTTCTGTTAATTATTTGTTTAAGTATGGGGAAGTTGCTTAGCCACTCAACTCTTTGGGCTATTGTGAGAATTCAATGGCCGAGTCACTGCAAAGCTCTTTAGAGTACTCCCCAGCATGTAGTAAGCACGACTTTCTGCATACATCCTATATCACTGAGGATAACTGGCTCCCATGTGTTTCAAGGATGGGACCATCTGTTACTCGCGTGCAAATGTGGAGTTTCATTTTGTCTCTGCAGAAGTTTTGTAAAGCAATTATCAGGACAAAGATATTAAGTTGTAGAGCTTATGTGACCAAGGAGCCGGGCTGACTGTTGACCTCACTTGGTATACAGTAACCTATTATCCTTGTGTAGAGCTTTCAAGGTTTTGCATGCTGTCTGCCTGCAACTATTCTACAGTAGATATTTTTGGGGTGACTGTAAGTATTAATCCTTACAGCAGCTATAAATTCAGGGCATTCTTACTGCAGCTATGGGTGACTTCTAGGTTCAAGACCATGCTGGTCTAGTTTTATTCACCTTGCTGTGATAAAATATTCTGGCAAACAGTGGCAGAGAGAAACAATTTATTTTATAACTGAAAACAGATTTTTCTCTCATGTAATACAACACAACCACAATTTCCCCTCTCTCCACTCCTCCCAGTTTCTCCCAACTCCGCCCTCCTCTAGACCTATTCCTCCTCCATTTCCCTCCAGAAAAGAGCAGGCCTCCAAGAGACAACAGCAAAACAAGACAAAACAAAATAGAATAAGACAAGGCAAAACCCCTCATATTGAAACTGGACAAGGCAACCCAATAGGGGAAAAGAGTTCCAAGAGCAGGCAAAAGAGTCAGAGATCTGCCAACTCCTATGGTTAGGGTCCCATAAAAAACCCCAAGCTAACAATCATAACATATATTCAGAGGACCTAGTGCTTACTGTTTCCATCTCTGTGTACCCTGCCTGGTTGATTCAGAGGGCTATGTTCTCCTGGTATCCTCCAGCCCCTCTGCCTCCTACAATCTTTCCTTCCCCCTCTTCTGTGGAGCTTTCTGATCACTGAGGGGAGGGGTCCAATCGAGAGCTCCAGTTTAGATTCTCTCTCTGCATAATGCCTGGCTATGGGTCTCTGAGCCTGTTCCCATCTGCTGCTGGAGGAAGCCTCTCTGATGATGGCTAGATAAAGCATGGCTCTATGATTATAGCAAATGTCATTAGGAATCATTTTGTTGATTGGGGGGTAGGGGTGGTAGTTACATTTGGCTCTATCCTAGGTGTCTGGCTTATCCAGTCTCCCATTCTTGGTCACCCAGGCAGCCTAGGGCATATTGTCCCTCTCATGGCACGTGTCTTCAATGAAACCTTATATTCGTTGCCAAGTCTCACAAGTTTTGCACCATCATTGCCCAAGCACATCTTGCAGGCAGGACAGATTGATTGTAGGCAAAGGTTTTGTGGCTAGTTTGGTGTACAGGTTTCTCTTACAGTTATATGAAGAATACCGTCCCATATCAAAGAGACTAGAATGTAGAGGTGAAGGCTCCACGCAGGCGCCAGCTTGACCTCTTTATGTTCAATGATCTGTGTGGATGTTGTCCTCAGCAAAGGGGACCTGCTGTCAGCTTTTAGATATTCTGTCCTAACATCAGCTTGGGTTCTTTAATGTTCTCTATGGGAGCCCCTTGGCCATCAACTCATTCAGTTTCAACCCAGACCCAACACTGGAAGCATTGCCTGCCTACAAAAGATGGCAGGTTTATATTCCATATCCTGCATTAAAGGGTCCTCTCTAGGGTCACAAATGGGTTTATTTTAACTCAGAATTCCAAGGCAAAGCTAAGCATTGGAGGGAGGTCAAGGCAATAAGAACCTAAAGTGGCTATCCATACAAAACACATTCATAGGCAAAAGTGAAAAGCAATGAATATAAGCTTAGCTTGTGCTAAGCTTAATTTCTCCACTCTTGTTAAGTTCAGGAATCCTTGATATGTAATACCACACATACTTGATTGAACCTTCCCAAATACTTCAACTTAATTAAGACAATACCCCCATAAAGATACCTATAAGCCAAAACAATGTAGACAATCTATCACTGAGACTCTTCCCAGATGATTTTAGGTTGTGTCAAGCTGACAATAAAAAACCAACCACCACAGCTTCTGCTCATCCCAAGCCCTCCTTTGCTGGTCTCGTCTCATCCCTTGACACTGCTGTCTGTCCATCATCACTCTGTGGTGATGTTGTTCACCTATGCACCCTTGTTTCTTTCACTTCCGCGCTCTTCCTCTTGCTTCCCCTTCTTCCCGTAAGCTTGGGCTATGTTTTCTTCAGTGGAGGCAGGAGACTAAAACTCTAGAACCCTTACAGATCCTTGTGCTGGGATATTGATCCCAGAGAATATCTTGCCTCTCACAGAGAGCCAAGACCGACTCAGGGCTCTGTTGGCAGATCTTGACTTTACCTTGGGGAGCACTTGTGTCCACCGGACTCAGTAGTCATGGACATCTTTGTTCCTGCTGAGCCAGATGCTGTTGTCTTTGTGAAGGTAAAGGGTCTCAATACTGCACTGAGTAGTTGCTTGTGCTCTTAGCAAGCCACAAACTACTTTCCTTTCCAAGGTCTCCTATACCAGGAATGAAGAAGGGAACCTCAGATAAGTGTTTAGTAAAGGAACTGAACTAGGCATGGGACAACCACAAAGCAGTTTTTTTTTTTATTTCCCAACACTGCCTTCAGTTCTGGTCTGCCTCTTATTTATGCCCCAATAGGGGTTTACCCAGGGAAGATGCTGTAGCATCTCTGGTATTCTATACATATACAAATTGTCTCTCCTTATATAGTAAGATGGTGAGGCCATATTATTCAAAACTATTTTTTTCAAGTCTCTGTTGCTCAAGACTGATTTTGCTCGCTGGCTTGGGTATGTCTCACCTCTTCCTTTACTGTTCCTAGCATTGCTCCTCTTCCTTGTCCACAAACTAGCTGCTTCTGTCTTTTGTATTTGTCCCTGGATGAAGGAGTCCTTTATTCTAATCAACATTCTTGATGTGTGCCAGGTACTAGGCTCTTGGTATATCAAGGTGATGGTGTCACCACCTTTGTAGAATTTATATTTAAACAAAGAGAGACAAGTTGTTTTAATATAAATACCTCCCTGTAACAATGGTTATGGAGAAAGTAAAGCGGAAAGGGAAAATGAGCACTGTGGGTAAGGTGGTTTTCTGTTTTACATATAATGATCAATGAACATTTATTTAATGGAGCAGCATCTGAAAAAGAGACCTGAGTATGCTAGGGAGAAATGAAAGGAAAAAAATCCAAGCAGAAGAGAGGACATAGTCAATGAATCCAAAGAGCTCCTTGACTGGGGTCACAATGGAGCATAGAAGACACTGAGCTGGCCAATAGTAAGGAGAGGGTGAAGGCTGGAAACCCTGTTAAGTGCACAGACTGTAAGGGCAGAAATGGGGAGAACACATGGCAATGAAGAGGTGGCACCTCTATGCCAGCAAAGTTCGCAGCATGCTTATTCCTTTTGTATACAGATATTTTATTTTAAACTAGCAATGGACCATGTACATGACCTTGGGTAGGACTTTATTTCTTTTCCAAACATTCTCTAGGAATGTCAAATAAAGCTGTTGACTTTGTTTGAAGCAAGTAAAATATCCTGCTGTCCTACGTCTCTGTGGTCTACAATTTTGTCTTATCCATCAGAATGCTGTCAGGGGTCCCTTAGCAATCACCCTGATATTATTTCTGCTAACTTGCTTTCTCACTGCTTGCTTTTTATCCATATGTAAAGTCACCTCCCCTTCTTCCTGAACTTCCAGTATGTATGTACCCAAAGTTCCTTATCTTACATAACTGCACTATACAGTTACTGCCTTTAGAGGTTTACATTATATAATTATTTAATCTGATATCCCATATTCCAATCGCAGCAGATGTTAACAGTGACTTTACAGTGTTTCCCCACCCTGTTTAGGATCTAATCTGGACTAAGAATCACTCTGTATAACATATCTCTGTTATACTCTGTTCTGGAATGATTTTACATAATTTTATAATGTTTGCATTTTTGAAGAATGATTTTTCTCTTTTTTAAAAAAATGAAACCTTCCTTTGTGTTATTTTAATATTTTCTTGTGATAAAACTGAGGCTCATTTCACTTACTATGATACTCATTTTAGTAGGACAAGTCAGTAGTGGTTTAATATCGATATGTTCACAAGGCTGTGTAGCTGTTATCACCATCTAATTCTAAAACACATTTTTTATTCCCCAAAGAGGCCATGCTGCTTCCCACTTCTTCCAGCCCTTGGAATCCACTGATGTGTCTTTTCTCTTCTATATTTGCCCAATCTGCACATTTCTCATAACTATTATTACGCAGTGTACTGCCTTTTGTGTCTAACAACATTTGTAAGTTCATCCTGTGACAGGCATTGGTATGTTATGGATGAACAGCATACAGAGTGGGGATTTACAACTCTTATTTATCACTGTATCAGCTGATGGACATTTTCTTTGCCTTTAGCTATTATGAATAATGGTGCTGTTTTCTATTGTTTTCTTTGGGGAGCACTATTGGGCATTGAACTTATGGTCTTATGCATACAAGGTAACTGTTCCAGCAAACCTACTACATTCATTCTGTCTTACTTCCAACTAGCAGTGGATGAGGATTCCCATTTCCCTACCTCCTAACTAAATACCTTTTACTTTTTTATTTCATCCATTCCAACAGAGAGAAGCAGCATCTTTCTTGGTTTGGGTGTATTTTTCCTTAAATTATGATGTGTAGCACCTTCATGCATTTATTGGCCACTTATGCATCTTATTGAAGAAATGCTTTTTATACATTTTTTTGCTGACATTTAAATTTACTTATTTGCTTTCTATTGTTGAGTTGTGATTTAATGTTCTTTATGTATTCTGGATCCTAAGGCCCTATCAGATTTATTAGATATCTTCAAATTCTTTCTGTCACTGTGGATTGTTGTCTCACTTTATTATTTTTGATACAGTGTTATTTTATTTTCAACTATGTATATGTGTATGTGTGTGTGTGCTTGTATATGTGCATGTGTGCTTGTGTGTGTGCTTGTGTATGTGCTTTTATTTGTACCTGTGTGCTTGTGTATGTGTCTGTATTTGTACCTGTGTGCTTGTGTATGTGCCTGTGTGCTTGTGTGTGTACATGTGTCAAGGTGTCTGGGGAGGGCAGGAGCATTCCCCCCTGGAGCTAGTCATTGGTTGTTGTGGTGGCTGCTGTGGGTAACCAGACTCAGATCCACAGTAAGAGCAATATACACTATTAACTTCTGATGTATCTCTTCAGCCCCTCACTTTGTTGAGTGTTCTTTGTTATATAAAAGGTATTGACTTTGAGGGAACCATATTTATTTTTCTTTGGCTAATTTTACTTTGCTGTCTTAGCTAAAACAAACAAATGAACAAATAAACAATCCCCCCAAAATGTAGTTTAATGCAAGATGACAGACATGCATTAATGTATTTTCCTGAGCTTTATAGTTTTACCTTTTTATTTATTTAATAAATTTTGAGTAATGCTTTAAGGCATTTAAGGCATATTTGATGTATGCTTTAAGGCATTATTTGTGCATGTTGTACTTACGTATTTATCTGTTACAAAGACTGTTGAATTATTTTTATTTTAAATTGTCTTGGCAAAGACATTGAATATCAGTTGGCTGTAAATGTATATTATTATTGATCCAGTTCAGTTTCACTGACATAGAGGTGTATTTCTTTTCTGATACCAACCAAATACTATTCAGCTCTGCAGAAAGTGTTGATATTAGGAAAGAAAATTTTCCAATTTTATTTGTAATATTGCTTTGTGATTAAGTTCTTTATACTTCCACATGTGTTTAGAGGTTAGTAATATCATTCCCTGAGCATGAAGAAGCTAGAATCTGGTTTTCTAATTTTTTATTTATTCTGTATCTTTCACATCATGCATCCCCACCCCATTCATTTTCCTGTCCCTTCATATTTGCCCTCTGCACTTGAAATGCCCACCCCCAGCAAATAAAATTTAAAAGAAAAAAAAACTTCATCTTGGAAACTGTAGTGTGACACAGTGAGTCACACAGTATACCTTTAGTCCAGCTATATTTACTTGCAAGTGTTCCTTGCAAAGAGTCATCAGTTTGGTTCAAGGCCTCTGGTTTCTCTTAAAATATCAATATTGGGTCCTCACTGGTAGTCCTTTTGGATATCCTGTGTTGTGGAAAACCCGAAGCTTTGGATCTGCAGGTCCAGCCCTTTCTTATGCTAAGATAGATCATAGATGGGATGGATGTTGGGGTGGGCCAACTCATAACCCTGGTTCTGGGCCTAGGTGGTTGCAGGGTTGGTCAATTCATCAGCTCTTCCCCATCTTCATTACCAGTGCTGTGGGACAATGGTCTTTTACTTTGTAAAGATTTGTCAGTTGTATTGGTTTAATAAAATGCTAATTGGCCAGTAGTCAAGCAAGAATAGCCTTCCTGGTTCGCCAGCACAAATGGTGCTGACTTTTTTGGGAGATCCAACTATGAAGTATTTAAATGAGGTTTGTGAGCAGAGTGCTACAACTTGCTTAATGGCAACATAGACCTGCTGTGAACCTGAAATGGGGCAAATTGCATGGCTCTCAGAGGCAGCGAACATGCCTCTACCACGTTCGACTGGATGGAGTCAACAGGCAGGATCACAGAGTTGGTCCTAGCCATGCCTACATAGTATTAAAAAAAAGCGGTTATGGTCAGAAAAGAATTACAGGTACACAATAAAGACAGATTCAGATAAAAACGATCTCTAAATTGGTCACAGTGTTGGATTAAGATATGTAGGCTTGGGAGAGAGATGAAAAAGAGTATAGAGAAAAATATAAAACAAAGTCTTTAAAGAGGCAGAGTACAGATAGTCATAGATTAAAAGGAGTAAAGAAAAATAAGCCATGTAAAGATGGAATATACACAGAGAGTCTGGATTACGTATATTATTGTGTTTCCTTGGAATTTTTTGACTGTGAAGGAGCTAAGTACAGAGAGACATACAGAGGATGAGAACCTGTGGAATCCTTCCAGACTAATGTTGTTTGGTGGACCAAGATCCCCTGAAAGGTCACCATGAATATCTCCAAAAATTACTTCATCCAACAAAAAGAAAAAAGCAGTTTGGAGAGTACTATGCCAATATTCCCAAATATTGTTTATAAATGTTTGTTTATATTTAAAGGAAATATCCTATAGAGGTGAATACTTTCCATTGGTATTGATCTTGGTTTATTGATACAAATTCAAGGTCAATCTTGTTATATGTATATTTCTGCTCTTGATTAAGGTATTGTGTTTGTGCAGTTCATTTAAAAATATAATGTGTAATTTAAAAGTACAGGTTAATAGTAGTCTATAAGAGTCAATCTTATAGTCATGTTAGTTATGTTTTCTAGATATATAGAGATATATTTCTGTTAGACAGGCATTTTTCAAATCTTTCAGAGACCTTCAGAATATGGCATTTAAAATGTTTTAAAGTCTTAGAACATTTCATGACAGTGAGACACATTTGCTCCTGGCAGCAGCCAATCTACTTCAAGAGGATGATGGACATTGAAGAAGCTCCTTATGGAGTTAGTTAGCAATTGTGCAAGAAATTTCTCTTGCCTAAACTGCTTGATGAACTGGACATGCAGGACCCACAGAGAAATGACTGCTGAACTTGCAAAATGTGAGACCATCCTTTGAGTTTCCTGCTTCATGGAAAAAAAAAAGAGTCTGTCAGACATTTTTCAGGACACAGAACAAAGTGACTGATAGACTACCAATATAGGTGGAACTGTCTTTGAAATTTCCTGCTTCATGGAAAAGTCTGCTGGATACTATGGGCCTGTAAGCTGAAGATGTGTTCCTGCAATCTTATAGAAGAACTTTGGGTGACTGTCCAGGCAATGGAAGTCTCTGTCAACTCTACAGTTTTAGAAGTTGTTTACAATGTACTTCTTGTTTACTTAGGTAATATTATGTTCTTCTGGGCTTTTTGATGGGGTTGACAGATAGTTATAGTTTTCTTTAGTTATGATAAAAGATAAAGTAGATATAAATATTGTAACTGTAATTCTGGCCTGATGCCTGTTTTGATATATGTAATTTTATCGTGTTAAAGTTAAAAACCTTTTTTATTTAAACAGAAAAGAGTAAATTGTGCAGGAAGTCCTTTTGTGTATGTTTTGCTTTAATTGGTTAATAAAGAAGCTACTTTTGGCCATTGACTTAACAGAATATAGCCAGTGTGGAAGAGAAAGTTATATAGAGAGAGTAGGCAGAGTCAAAGAGATACCATGGAAGTACCAGAAAAGAAAGATGTGAGCCGCCAGCTGGAACCTTGCTGGTAGGCCACAAGACTCATGGTAAAATATAAAATAATTTAAATGGGTTAACCAAAGATATAACAGCTAGCTAGCAATACACTTAAGTTATTGACCAAACAGTGATTTAATTAATACAGTTTCTGTGCAGTTATTTTGGTTCTGGGCAGCTGGGAACAAACAACTAGCCACCCCAATATACCAAGGTGAGCTCTCCAGCACTGTCTTTGCTAGTTCATCCCATGCAGCAAGGAGCAAAGGGCAGGGTTTGTTCTTCTGCTTTCATGCCCTCAGAGTGGCACCACCAGAACCAGCTCTACTGTGTTGTCCAGGAGATGTGTATGGGCCACTCTTTCTAATACTGAAGTTGGTGAGGGTCTGGGACAGGTCTTCCCACCTGCCACACATGATGAGGACTATTGGGAGAGGGCATCTCTCCCTTGCACTTGCCACCTTATGGCAGATTGAAGGGCAGGGCCAGATCTCCCACACACATGTTCTAAGGCCAGTTTACCTGTGCCTCTGTCTACAGTGTCAGTTCTACCATGTTTCCCAGGCTATGTGGGCTATGTGCAGAACCCATTCTGCCCAGTGTTATAGGACTGGGTCAACTCTTCAGCTTGCCACAGTGGTGAGGGGAGAGTGGGAAGCCATCTTTTCCTCACTCATGCCACAACATGGCAGGCAAGAGGGGCAGGATCAGATCTCACACTCTCAGGGCCAACTTGCTCCCTGCCCTGCAAAGACATCAGCTCTGTCATGCTGCCCAGACAGGGTGCAGAACCTGCTCTCTGGAGAACTGCAGCCCACAAGGCACAAGGCCAGTTCTCTTTAGTATTGTATCTCTAGTATCAGCCACTGAAGCTGGGTGGCACAGGGAACTCTGTGAAGCCCTATCCTCTCATCTTGGGAGGTAATAGAAGCCAGGGACATCAAAGACTATGACTGCTTCAGGGCCACAGACTCAGACATGGCCCTTGGCAGCAAGATGCCCAGGCCTAGGCATCATCATGACCATGGGTGACAAGCAGGCCACCCACATCAGTTAACTCCTCACTACTTTCACCTCTTCAGAATTACCTTACTCTACATTCTCTTTCTCTCCCCCTCTTACCCCCTCCTTTATCCCACCATATATTTGCTCACCATAATAGCGCCACAAGGCACTGGGCCAGACCATGTTTCTCCTTACTGCCTTGGGTAGGCCATCTTGAGCAGACATTTGGATCTCCTTGTCCAACTCAGTCTTATGGCTAGAAGCTAGAATCCTAATAGGAGTTTTCTTTCAAGTTTTTCATTATTTTTGATAAGCTTATACCTAATCATTTCATTCATTTTATTTTCTATTTGTAAATGGCACTGTTTTCTTAACTTCACTTTGGTTTGTTCATACTGAATATGTAATGAATTTAATTTTTGCTGTATTTTATCCTGAAACCCTGATAAACTCATGCCTTATGTCCCACAATTTGTTTTCAGATTGATAGGATTTGTTTTAAAGTAATTTTATCCTCTGTGGTAGCTTCTTCTGCTCCTTCAGCCAATAGACTTTAAGATACCAACCCACTTGGGTGTGGTCTATTATACTATAAATACAGCTGCAAAGTGTGTGCTTACTTTCTTGCTTCCAGCTCTTGCTTCTGGTTCCTGCTTCTGGCTGCTAGACTTTATTCCTGTTCCTCATTCATGCAGAGGACTGTGATCTAGGACAGTGATCTGTGAGTTTCCTGTAAATAAACAACCCTTTATTATATGTAATTCTGAACTAGTGTAGAATTATTTTGTATCTTATGCCATCACCTAGCACCTGAATGTGGGGACCAGTCCACACCTTTTGGGACAGGTCTGCCAGCTGTATGACACATTGGGCACTGACTCTCCTGCCTTTGTTTCTAGTTGGCCCTCAGATAAAGCAGGCTGCTGCTCAGAGCTCCCCAGCTTGTGACCCACACACTGCCTCTCTGTGCATTACACATAGCCCACACACTACTGCCTGTGATCCCTACAGTGTACACAGTCCTCTAATCATACTGATGGAAAAATTTGGTTTTTCTCTTTATCCTGGGCCCCAACTCTCAGAATCATTAGATCACCTTAATAACTGCTCTTAATGTGTTAAACAAAGCATTTTTTAAAGTACCTAAGTAGGCAATATGTGTTGTTCAATTCTGTTAGCATCTCTTGGCCATGTGGCTGCAACTGCAACACCTGCTTGCTGATAACAATTATTATACTTACTTCAATTTATTGTAATTGCCTTACAACAGGTAAGATCTAAAAAAAAAAACTGTAAAAAATGACTGATAGCATTCAGGAGTTCAATAATTATTTTGCCTTTACTATGGAAGGCATTCTGCGAAGCTTAGGTGATTTCCTTCTAGATCCCTTTATTTGATTGTAGAAATTAGCTTTGTTTTTAATATTATCTCATTAAAATGATGCAATACTATGGAGAGAGATAGTATTCATTTGACAAAACTATCTGAAAGAATTTGTGCTGTTAAATCTAACTAGTAGAATCTGTTGAAAAGTTATGATGTGTCCAAGAATGAGGCATTAACTTTACTGGACAAGTTTCATACTTTGGAATCCTCAGTGAGGACATTAGAACAGAATACTGGACAGGAGATTCAGACTTTAAAAAAAGGCAGTAGTAAAAATAATTATAAAGATTGAGGAATCTATTGAAATTGATGAGAAGGGACAGGAGGTACAAGGGTAGGATTTAGCTTCATCAGTACATGCCAGACCCCAGAATCACTTACACAGAGTTTCAAATGCATAGCTGGTAATTTCCTCAGAAAAACCATCTGGCACAAAGTACCCTAAGGTAGTTAAAGAATATGCATGGGGACCAATACATATGAGCAATCTAAAATAAATAAAACAAGCAATAGTTTCTTATGGGCTACATTCACCATTTGTCAGGGAAATGGTGAAAATATGTGTTTCAAGCACTAAGGTTACCCCACACAATTGGCTTCAATTAATCTCAGTGGTCCTAGGAAATGGACCTCAACTGCTTTGGAAGTGTTATTTGAGAGAAGAGGCAAAAAATTTAGAGCAACAAGGGGAAGTGAATGGATTTGAGACTTCCAAAGATCAAATTCTAGGTAAGGGTCATTACTCTGATCCTCAGGAACAAGCTCACTATAACAAACGCACCTTGTCCCTATGTAGCACAGCAGCTTTAAATGCTTGGGGCAGGATTCAGAAAACAGGAAATAGGATTTGGTCATATATTAGGGTTAAACAGGGTCAGAGAGAACCCTTTACTGACTTCTTATAAAGATCAACTAAGGCTGTCAATTAGTGGTGACAGAACCTAAAGCTAGATGTGTACTAATTGAATCCTTGGCTTTTGAAAATACCAACCTAGAATGTAAGACAACCCTTGGGTCTTTAAAGGTTAGATCAGCACCCATAGATGAATGGATCTTGTATACAATGAATGTTGAAACATTTGACTATAGTACTGAAGTTAGGGTAGAAGAAACAATTTCCAATAGCATGAGGAGATACCAGAATGCCAAATGTTTTAATTATGGAAGAATAGGAAATCTAATGAGGGAATGTAGACAAGCAATTCCTAGGAATAATGTTTCCTCTAGGAATGGCAAGAATAGGAAGACTCAGCCTTCTGGTACATGTAGAGGTGTGGCAAAGGCTGACATTGAACTAATGAATATAGGCCAACAAGAGACAGACAAGGCAACCTGATACCACCAGGAAACTCTTTGAGGGGGCCTCTCACAGGCCCTGATCTCAAACAAGGTCCAGTCATTCCCAGTCACTGTGGAGAACATGTCTCACCAGGAAAATTAAGCAATCCAGTGCCTTCTGAGAACAAACAAACAAAAAATGCTCTTCTGGATGATGGAATAGACATGGAGTCAAAAACTCCAGTAGGAAATAAGAAACATATATTTTGGCAGACTTCTATAAATGATCAAAGACCAAAGCTAAAAGTGCGTATAAACGACATTGTAATTGTAATTACTAGACACAGAGGACAAACTTGAGGCTTTAGAAAAGCTGGTACAGGAGCAACTAGATACTCACTATATTGAAAAATCAACCAGTCCTTGGAATTTTTCTGTGTTTGTTGTTAAAAAGAAATCTGGAAAATGGAGAATGGTGACAGCTCTAAGAGCTATCAATAAGGTTATCCTAGCTATGGGCCCTCTACAATCTTAAATTACTCTGCCTTCTCTCTTACCAAAAGGATGGCCTCTTAATAGTTATTGAAAAGGATTGTTTATTCACTATGCCTTTATTAGAAAAGGATAGAGGATAATTTGCTTTCATAGTGTCTACTTATAATAATTCTCAGCCTACTAGGAGATGCCAGTGGACTATCCTCCCACAAGGAATGCTCAATAGTCCTATCCTGTGCCGATACTTAGTAAAACAGCCATTGAAAATAATATGCAAGCAATTTCCTAAGTCTATAATTTACCATTTCATGGATGACATTTTGTTATCTGACTCATGCTGATACTTTAGAAAGAATGTTTGAAAAAGTGAAGAAAGTTTTACCTAAATGGGGATTACAAATTGCTCCTAGAAAATACAAAAAGGAAAGAGTCTGTCAATTACCTAGGTTACAAAATAGGTTTATAGAAAATTAGAACACAAAAGGCACAAACTAGAAGAGACTGATTGCAGACTCTTAATGACTTTCAAAGATTGTTAAGAGACATTTTCCAGGCTACAGCTGGATGTTGGGATAACACCTGATTTAATAGTTCAATTAAACAAACTTACATAGTCTCAGGGAATTAACAGCTGAAGTAGAAAAAGAATTGATGGTCATTGAAGAAAAATTACAGGAGGCACATGTAGATACAAATCTTAATTGTATTCCAGTCATATTGCCTTCTAGAATTTTCCCTACAGGAATTTTAATGTAAGGGAAGATATTATCTTAGAATGGATATTTTTTAACCACATAAACCAAATAAAAAATTTAAAATGTATGTGGAAAAAGTCTCTGAATTAATTATAAAAGGAAAAGTGAGACTTTGTTAACTAGCAGGGTTAGACCCAGAAGATATTATAGTACCTATTACTGCTGCTGAAAAATTTTTAAAAAATATGGGAAGAAAACAAACCATGGCAAAGAGCTTGTGCTAATTTTTATGAAAAATTAATAGTAATTATCCCAAAGGTGATAGACTTAACATTTTAAAGATAACTACTTGGATTCTTCCCTGAATTGTACATGACACACCAATACCTGGAGCCCATACATTTTTTTCTGATGCAAATAAATCAGGAAAGGCAGGTTGCATATCAGAAGAATTAAGTAAAGTGGAACAAAGCCCTTATAATTCTGCCTTAATTTTGAGGCCATTGTCCTCCTTTATTGCACAGTTGTTTAAAGATCGTTTAATATTGTGATATGAAGTCTTAATCCTTAAGTTATATAGTATTTCAATATAATACTTCAATATTTGTTATACTTTTAGTCAGACTAATTAGGTTCTTTAGCTACTTAAAGATTATATTCTGCATAGATAGGTAACCTTCAACTGTAGATCTGTAGAACATGGCACTTAAATAACTTAGGATTCTGTTGACCTAAGACATAATTGCTTCTGGCATCACCAATCTATTCCTGAGAGAGTATTGAGCACCAAACACACTCCACTTGGAGTATCTTTTCTTCTTGGCACAATTGGCTTTTGGGCAAGAAACTGCCCATGCCTAGACTACTGACAAAGTGTACTGGACTGAACAAGCAGGATATAAGAAAATAGACTTTCAAATCTTGCCAAGATAGAATAAGACAGTTTTGATAAATTTCCTGCCTTTGAAAATGGTCTGTCAGTTTTTCTAGGCCTTAGCCAAAGTTGGTTGCTTCAACACTGCTAATGAGATTTTGGGTGATTGTTCAGGCAGCCAATTGTCTCTGTCATCTACTGTACAGTTTGAAAGCTGTTTTATTGCACTTCCTGCCTACTCAATTAATATTATCTCCCTCCTCAGGCCTTCAATGGGGTTGAAGATTAGATAGTCATAGTGACCCTTCTCTTATGATCCAGCCAAACCATTTCCAATATAAGGCTTAGATTCCTTAGGATAGAAAGCTTATTAAAACATCAGGATATGTTCTTTGCTTAATATTGTTTATGCTGGTTGTAATTCTAATCTTATACTTGATATCTGTTTCGAGTGTATATAGTTTTGTATCGGGTTTGGAGCTCTCTTATTTAAATAAAAGGGGGAAGTGCCGTGGGAGCTCTTTCTACTCATTCTGCCCCTTAAATCAATAGCCTTTAAGACATCAGTCCACTTGGGTGTGGTCTCTTATACTATAAATGCAGCTGTAAGGTGTGTGTTCATTTTCTTGCTTCTGGCTCTTGTTACCTTCTGGGTTCTTTGGAAGAAAGGGTGGAGGCAGAGCTGGACCTACCAGACTTTCCTGGGACTGGGTGGGATGGTGAGTGTCTATGACTCAGACTCCCTACCCCCAGCCTCTAGGGAGAAACATACACACTGACTAGAGAATCTGTCAAAGCAGGATCTTGTTTAATTGTATCAGGCAGGAACTTATATAGGTTGTGATAAGGGGTGGGAATCCTGGCATGGGCTGAGGTATAGCAAGGAACAAGGGCCAGTAATATTCTGCCATGCTAGCGATGACTGGTCAGAGGCAGGCTTAGGTTGGATTGTGCTGAGTCACTTCCTGTGTGGAAGTTATAGCCTGAGACAGATCTCCAAACTCAAGCTAGGCTCAGGAAGTTACACTAGGCTTCACACAAACTCGAGTTGGGCTCAGGAAGCTACACTGGGCCTTATGCCCTGGCCTCATGAGGCCCAACAGCTTCCAGTTCCCACTTCCAGCTGCTAGATTCTTTTCCAATTCCCCATTCATGCAGAGGACTGTGATCTAGGACTGTGATCTGTGAGTATCTCCTAAATAAATGACCTTTTATTATACATAATTCTGAACTAGTGTGGGATTATTTTGTATCTTCCACCATCATTATGCTGTGTGGCAACAGGGATAATTTCATTCTTCTTTCCAAAGTGGTTGCTTTTCTGTTTCTTTTGTTCTGTCTTTTATATTGTCAACTGTCCTGCCTAGAACCTGCTAAGAACACAATGTTAGCAGAAGAGCAAGAATACAAGTGTTGCTTTCTTAGTCCTGATCTTAGGAGCAGGGTTTACAGTCCTTTACACCATACACACTACTTATCATGGACTTTTCCTTTAACCTCAGCACTTGGGATACAGAGGCAGGTAGATCTCTATGAAGTTGAAACCAGCCTGGTCTACATAGCAAGCTCTACAACAGCCAAGAATGCATAGTAAGACTTCATTTTAACCCCCTCAAGTAAACAAATAAACAAAAACTAAATAACCTGTTGACTTTTTATTTATGACCTTTATCAGGGTATTTTTGTTTTTAGGATTTTTTTATTGTTTGTTTTGAGCATGAAAAGATATTATGTCTTTCAAATACCTTTCTCTGTCAATGCAGATGACATGCAAAGTGTTTTGCTCTTATATTAATATTATTCATTATAATGGATTATTTTTTATCAATCTTCAATGCCCAAAATAAATTCCAATTGTCAAAAATACACAACCCTTATTATTATTTTTAGTTGTGTGGTTTGATTGACATTGTTTTACATCTGTATCCCTAAAGGATGTACATTTGTAATTTCTTTGATGATGATACATTGGCTTTTTGGTGTCAAGGTCATTTTCATCTCCTATAACAAGGTGGAAAGTGTTTTGTCTTTGCTGTTTTATGATGTATATGAAGACTGGTTCATTTCATTCACTAATTGCTTAGGTAGACTCTCTCAGGGATTTCATGGTCCTAAAACTTTCTTGAGGGGTTATTTTCTCATTACCAGTTCAATAGCTTCATGAATTACTAATATGTTAAATTTTTTCATTCATTTTCAAATCAGTTTATGGATATGGTCTTCACAGAAATTTATTTATTCTAGTGATTTGACTTATTGGGAGGTCCATCTATGAAGCACTTGAATGGTGTTTGTTGGCCCAGGTGCTTGTATGCCTGCTCAGAGTAGGAAGAAAGTAGCTGAGATGATGCCATCAGCTCAGTGCCCCCCAGCCTGGCCAGGTGGTGGGATTGGGTCTGCTAGGAATGCACAGGCAGGAGAGCATAGCAGATTTTTGCTGCCATCCACAGAGATATTTCCAGGCTGTGTAGTGTGCTTCATGGTAGATTTAACTTTTACTCAGAAAGTAAAAGGGTTTATATGCTGTATGGTGGTACTACCCAGAGTTGAAGTGGTGGGGACAATTCCCACCCAGTATTCCCAGAGCCAGTGGCGAACTACCTCCACCATATTGAAAGACTAAGAGAGGCAGAGCCAGCATCCAGGGCCGCTGTAACCAAGCTGCTTACCATTTTAAAAGCGCTCATTGTCAGAAAATTATTGCTGATATGCAATAAAGATAGATTCAGATGGAAAAGACCTCTAAATGGGTTACAGTGTTGGGAAAATGTATGCAGGCTTAGGAGAGAGGAGATAAAAAATACAGATAGTTACAAAAAGAAGTAAATGGTTAAAAAAGTAAAGTTTTAAAGAGACAGAGTACAGACAGCCATAGATTAAGGTAGTAAAGAAAAATAGGTCACATAAAGATGGAATACACACAGAGAGAGTCTAGATTATATATATTATTGTGTTTTATTTGAATTTTTTGACTGTGAATGAGTAGGCTACAGAGAGACATTTCATTGTATGCACTGCTAAGCTAAACCAACATATGTATTTTAAAGGTATCTTGACTTCAAACTTTGGGTCTAAGAATATGTTGCTTTGAAGCATAGGTTCTACTTTTGTTTCCACAGAGGATGAGAACCTGTGGATTCCTTTCAGGCTAATGTGGTTTGATCAAATAATACCCCCTGAAACAATGACCCAGATGGTCCAACATCCATGACAGCTTCAGGACAGCTGGTTGAGATGGACCTACCACACAGGATACCCCATGACAGGCCTGATTAACAGTGCCTCAATCAGCAGAAAGTAGTCTAAACAACGATTTCCAAATTCCCTAAATAATTTTGTTTACAAATGTTTGTTTACATTTAAGGGGGGGATATGCTATAGATATGAATATTTTTCATTGGTATGTATTTTGTTCTAATAATACAAATTTTAGTTCTGTTTGTTACATATATATTTCTGTTCTTGATTAAGATATTGTGTTTGTGCAGCTCATTTAAAAATGTAATGTATAATTAAGAAATACAGGTTAATAGATAGTAGTTCATAATAGTCAAGCTTGTAGATATATATATATATATATATATATATATATAGAGAGAGAGAGAGAGAGAGAGAGAGAGAGAGAGAGAGGTATTCTTCAAACCTTTCAAAGACCTCAGAATATGGCATTTAAAATGTTTTAAGAACTTAAGACTTTCCATGACAGTGAGATACATCTGCTCCTGGCAGCACCAATCTACTTCATGAGAATGATGGGCAATGAAGAGGCTCTTTATGCAGTTTGTTAGCCATTTGGTCAAGAAACTGCTCTTGCTTGGGCTGCTTAATGTTTTGCTATATGAACTGGGCATGTAGAACCCTCAGAAAAATGACTGCTGAACTTGCATAAAGGTGAGACCATTCTTTGGGGTTCCTGTTTCATTAAAGAACAAAAAGAGTCTGCCAGACATTCTGCAGTACACAGAACAAAGTGACTGATAAACTGCCAATATAGATGGAACTGTCTTTGAAATTTCCTGCTTCATGGAAAAGTCTGCTGGATACTATGGGCCTGTAGGCTGAAGATGGATGCCCCAACATTACAGAAGACCTTTGGATGACTGTCCAGGCAGCAAGATGTCTCTGTCAATTCTAGAGTTTTAGAAGTTGCTTACAATAAACTTCCTATTTTCTTAGGGAATATTGCATCCTTTTGGAGTCTTTGATTGAAGTGAAGAATAACTCATTACAGTTTTTTTAGTTATGATAAAAGATAAAGTAGATATAAATATTGTAACTGTAATTATTGCTTGATGCCTATTTTGTTATATGTAATTTTACTATGTTAAAGTTAAAACCTTTTTATTTAAACAAACAAAAAAATAGTATGGAAAGTCCTTCTGTATATGCATTGCTTTTATTGATTAATGAATTATGAAGCTATTGTGACCTGTGATGGGGCAGAGTAGAGCTAGGCAGGAAGACTAAACTGAGTGCTGGGAGAATGAAGGCAGAGTCAGCGAGACACCATGTAGCCTCCTTAGGAGACAGACAAATTGGAACCTTGCCCGTAAACTACATGCCTCGTGGTAAAATATAAAATAATAGAAATATGTTAATTTAAGATGTAAGAACTAGCCAATAAGAAGTTAGAGCTAATAGGTCAAACAGTGATTTAATTAATACAGTTTCTGTGTGGTTATTTCGAATTTGGGTGACTGGGAATGAACAAGCAGCCTCTGCCTACATTGTTTCTTAATATGATTATTTGCTGATTTCAAGTCCCATTTTTAAAATGTATTTAACATTGCAATTATGATATTTTCCATGAATATTACTTTTCCTGAAATCCTTATTGTGACATTTTATATTTTCATTTTCACTCATTTTAAAGATTTTTTCCTAATTTATGTTTTGATCTATTCTTTACTCATCTGTTACTTGAACATCTCTATGTTTTTGAATCATGCCATTTTTTGCATTTACTTCCAGTTTTGTTCCATTGTGTCCAAATAATATTTTTTGATGGTTTTATCGATCTTAAATTTATTGAGACTTGATTTATTACCCAACACCTAGTGTGTGCTTCAAATTATTCTGTGTGTACTTGAGAACAGTGTGTCATTGTTAGGTTGGACACTGACTCTGCTAATGTCCATCAGGCCTAGTTGATCTAATATTGTTTGAGCCTTCTATTTTCAGTCTAGATGTTCTGTTCATTTTGGACAGTGAGGGTCTTGATGTATCTAACTATTTTTGTCCATATGTATTCTTTTCTTAACTGTATGGGGAAAGGCTACACTGAAAAGCTGCACAGACTTCACAGCTATGGAGACCTCAAACCCCAAAGGGACATCTTTGTTGGCCTCTTGCTTGGCTTTCGTTATTGGGGATCACTCCCTACTTCTTTACTCTTGATGTGGGAGAATCAGCCAACTGCTGGGTCTGGAGAAAAGTTCTGTTCAGCATCCTCTTATTGAGTTGTCAGGATGAATCTGAGCAGAGCTGGGCACAGCAGATGCGGGAGGCTGAGCCCTGGGCACGAGGGAGTTAATCTGGAAGCTACCTTACCAATGCAGGTGTGACTAGATCTCCATTTCTGCTGCGAAGAATTTCAATTATAGGTCAGTAATAGAGTTGGATACTGAACTGGTTGAGGTCAGAATGGTCAGTGTAACTCACAAAAAGTTGAAAGTCAAAAACCCTGAAGGGACAAGGAATGAATGGATATTGCTATATTAGAGATAAAGAGGGCAGGTGCCAATGTGGAGATTAGCAAGTCCTACCACAGCAAGGCAATTGCCTCTGGGCGCATGCTGAGTCTGGAATGCTGCCCCCTCCCACCTTCTTAAGCCTTTGTGTTGTTTGAGAATTTGAGACTTGAATACAATGCCTTCCTATCAAATCCTGTCCCCACCCAGTCCCCTACTCTTTCCCCTCCAGCTATCCCCATAACCACCACCACCACTTTCCCTTTTGAACTTCAGGCTCTCTCTTTTCTTTTAATTTTAAACTCCCCCAGTTGATTTAGTCCTAATAGCCTGAGCATGGGCATAGGGCCATCTGCTAAAGCGTGGGCAAACTATTAAAGCACACACGCACTAGAACACAGCAGGTGCGTTTATTATACATACGATTTGGGAAACATGACCACTATAGTTGGTGATGAAAACGGGCCTTTTACTATTGAGTGTAGGAGCAGAGAGATCTACCTCAATTAGGAAAACCAGCTCAACTACACAGGGACGTTTGGATTCAGCATCCGTGAAGAAAATGGACTTCTCCCACCCCACACCCTTCAGTAAGCACCAACTGCTGATAGCTCCTAAACTGTGCATGGGGCCTCTTGGGATCCTCCCCGACTCGTGCTGGAATTATGCCAGGCTCAGGCCTGAGTAGTTCTGGTTCAGGCAGCTATTGCTGCTGTGAGTTAGTGTCAACCATGCCCCTGTACTGCTTGGAAAACGCTGTTCTGCTGCAGTCCTTTCAAACCTCTGATTCCTAAAATCGCTCTGCCTGTCCTGCGCTGTGACACGGATGCCCCCTCTTACTCTTGTGATCAAGCTCCGTCCCCAAGAGGATTTTCCCACCACCTTCACTGCACACAGAGCTTCCAGCATCATTTACTTCCTTGTGCTCTGGCAGGGGAAGATGGAGGTGGGTGCTACGCACCTAGCAAGGATCATTTTAAGCTCATGCTTGATCAAGGCAGATTTGGCTCAGTCTTCATCTCTGGAAGGAGTCTCAGAGTCTTAAGAGAGGTTACTTCCTGTTTATTCTTCCCAGGTTGTGGCATGTCTTGAATGCCAGTCAGATGGCATTAAAATTTATTATGTATTACTGTCTCTGCTCACTTTTTTGAGGGTCTGCTCTGGGTACGGCCTAGTATAATACAAAGAAAGCTTTGGAGCCGCGAATCTTGAGCCTGGCTAACTCTGACAAGTACTGTCATTAAGGAACTTGTTAAACCTTGGTGTTTGTTCATGCGCGCGCGCGCGCACGCGCGCGCGCACACACACACACACACACACACACACACAGGCATGCAAGAATATTCACCCACGGATACATACACTGGCACATACACACCAGAACACGGCAGATGTGTTTATTATACATGAGATCTGTGAAGCACTAACACTATGTTTGGTGATGAAAATGGGCCTCTACTATTGAGCATGGGGGCAGAGGGATCTACCTTAATTATGAAAACCAGCTCAACTACACAGGGACCTTTGGATTTAGGCAAGTCAGCCAGCTAATAGCTTTACAGCATTTGTTTCTGAAAATGACCAATTTCTTTTAGCTAAATTCACCAGATAGAGCAAAATCTTTGATACTAGGTAGAAGAGCATTCCTGCTGGCAGAAGGTCATTGTTTTCCTTGTAAAGCAGATGTGAATGTTTCCTTGGCAGGATGGACATGTATTCCTGACAGACACAGCTTGTGTAGTGTCTCTGTTCCTCTCTATCCTTTGCCCTCTCTGTGCTCTCTCCATCCTCATAGAAACAGCGATGGGGGGCTGCTGCACCTGGATTTTGTTACCTTGGTTACAGATTGTAGTCCCTGGTGGAGAAAGGAGAGAGCTGTATTTTTATAAGGGCAAATTATACTGACATTTAAATTGCAGGTAGCACAACAGAATACAGTTATTTGAAATGGGAGGGTGTATGTCTCTTTTACAGTTTAGGTGATATGGAGACTCTTGCCTTTCCCCCAATGTTCTCAATGTTTGTATGTGTGTGGCAAGAGCTGTGTGAGTAGACTCTTCTTGTAGCCTTCTTCTGAGGAACAGAACGGGGAGGAGCCATTTTAAGTGAGATTCTAATGGATCAGGTCTGATGAAGAAATTCTCAGCACAAACTGGAAAAGATGACTGTAAACTGTCAGATGTGAATAGGATGCCAAAGCCACAAAGCCTGAAGGATATTAGAGGACTTTCCAAATGGAAGGAGCCAGAAATATCAGGAGAGTGGAGTTAAGCATCAGAATGAGATTGAGAAGAAAGAACATGGAGTTACAGGGGAGCAGAGCAGAACCCTGATTCCATAGACATTCCAATTTGTTACCTGCCTGTGATGGTGGAATTTACTAGGAAGTTAAAGCTTAACATTCTAATCCTATTTGGAAAGCAAGGGAACAATCAGGCTTCTGAAAATCAGGTTCTTGCTTATCTGTACAGAAAAAGACAAATTTAAGGATATTTGGTTGCAATATTTTTTTATGAGCAGTAGTGTTTGAAGTCTAACATTTTCATGCATCAAAGCTGTTGGGGGCTTCCCATCTTCTTTGTTAGCCAATGAGTCATTCAACAACCAAGCCCTGAGTTCTCCCAAGGCTAGAGTGCTAAGTTGCTTAGGGTATGTTGTTCTTCAGCCAGCCTCAGAAACCTTACCTTAATTGAGCAACCCTACTTAGAAACTTAGAAAGTCAAGTGTTCCTTCAATGAGGGAGGGAATCAGACCATGGATCATTGGTAAAGCAAAAACTCAGAGTCATGGATAGATTCTCAAAGTGACTATTGCTCTAGTAAAGGCAGATGGTCAAGAACTCGTTAGAGCCTAGTAACAATTGCTGGCTCCATCAGCCAGGAGCCTGGGAGTGGACAGATGGAGCAGCTGGTTTAACTTACTTACTTAAAGCCCATATTTAACTTATTTTTCTGGTATTGGGTCAACTAAGTAGAACCACGAATTCATATGAGCCAGTCATGTGGCAAAGAGCCTGAACCAGCCTGGTTCAGGAGTGCAAGAAAAAAGTGGTATGGATTTCTGCCTGTTTTTTTTCTCTGTTTCCATGCAGAAGGAAGGCTAGTATGTGGTTAGGTGTGCAAATATGTGTGCATATATGCACATTTATGAATAGAAGGTCTTTTGGTGTAGGTACTTAGTAGTCGGGGGCTCTGACTGTGGTCCTGAGCATTCCTCTTATTAACTCTGCGTTCTTGAATAAGTAATAGTAGGTCTTTAGGACATGTTTTACTCTCATTTGCAAATGGAAACAATTAATCATCTTTCACTGGCATTGTTGGGGGGATTATATACAGTAATTAATACAGAGCATCTGGCAGATGTCTGCTGTAGAAAATGTAATTAACAAATATTTCAGCTCACCTTAATTTACACACCTTTCTCTCTCCCTATCATGGAAAGGCATGCTTTTAATGCTATTCTTATTCTCAAATGATGGAGGAGCAAATGACTCTTAAAGTAGATACATCTGTGGCGTGGCTGGCAGGCAATTCCCAGTTCCTTGTAAAAGGGACTTGTTTATTCATTCCCACAAAAGAGTAAAGAGGCAGCAGGGTGCTTTTAGGTGACTTGCAGAAGGAAGGACAAGAAGGCCCAATCAAAAGAGCTGATAACCTAGATTGCAATACCCAGTGCATGACTGTCAACTCCTCTGACCAGGCCAGAGGACTAACAGTGAGATGCAGGGAAATTGTTCTCCTCATCATTGTCCTTGACCATGATTAGAATGGCATCCTAGCTCAGAATTTTGCATATAAAATCTCCTTACTCTCCGGACTGAAACTCTCAGTAGCTTATTGCTTCCACTAGTGTGCACAGAGTCTTGAAGTAGGTACATGGGACTGGGACCTGCATCTATCCTTTGTCTAGAAGTGAGTGTGCCTTTAGCCAGTAGGCCCCATCCCTGGCCAGTGATAGCATGGCATGAGCAAGATCCTTCAACTGGTTCATCCCTAAAGGTGGTTCACACTGTTCTTATGAGTCCTGCACCCAATACTTGGGTCTCACTACTCCACTTGGATAGGGATTCATGGGCATGTGTGGCATTTCCACCTGCAGCAGCCTGGCATAACAGCTACAGCTGTGTCTGGACTATGCTGGTCAGGGCCATTCCTATTTCATGAACTCCAGAAGGCCAAGGTTGAGAAAAGCAGGAGTGTAAAGTGCGAGGAGCAGACCGTAGGTAAGATGCAGCTGAGGCAACACCTGGAGAGATGTGCCAGAGTTCTGGGTTATCTCTCTTTATAGCAGTTCCGTTAGTGATTGGGCATTGGCTAGTGTTAAGGTGGGCAAGGGCGGGGGGGGGCGGGTGTGGTGGCTGAAGCAAGGAAGACATATTGACCACAGGTACAAATGAAGTGCCGAAATGCTTGCTATAGCAGCGCTCATCCATGCTTTCTCGGTTGCCATTTCCTATCTAAGTAGTAACAGAAAGGATTTGGGCTCCTTACCGATTTTTTATTCCATACTCCAGACCCTTCTGAATCATGCAGTAACGTCTGGCCCTGTCTCATCTTCGAGGACCTAAGATTGATTTCCATTTTCTCTGTCAATAACCATCTCTTATTAAACATAAATGAAATTTTTGCTTTATTTCCTTTTTAAGCCTCAATACTTTACATTAATGAAACTTTTGTTATTGTTCTTTGTTAGAACAACTAGTACTCTGCTCTGATTCAGTAGGCGTTCAAGAAGTTTGAAAGTTTTTTAAAACTCGCAATAAAAATTTCACATATTATTGGGAATCATATAATGCTTTAATATGTGTACACATGGGGGGCATGTGTATCTTCTCAATCCTTTAAATATATAAATATCCTTAAATGATATAAATTTATCCTTTCTTTACAGTGAACACAGTAAAGAAATTCTTTCCCATTGTATTTTGCTCAGGGTATTTGGCCCTAAATAAGTAGAGAACCATGGTGTTGAGACAAGAGAGACCTAAAAAATAAACAGGACAACTGAGCATAAGAGGGAAGGAGCATGCAATGATTCAACTTGCTGCCATGGACTGGAGAAAAATTGAAAACTAAAATGAAGGCAATGTAAGAAGGTTGGTATCAATCAGTGTTCCATGCTAATCAGCCTTGCCTTCATCCTGCTCTCCTTCCTCTACATCATCACCTTCATCTTCTTCACCTTCACCTCCTCTTCATCAGTATCTTCCAATTCTTCGTCTTCTTTTTCTTCATTATTATCAGCTTAATCTTCTGGTTCTTTCTCATCTTCATCTATTATCAGAAACCAAATAATGCTATCAGGGACATGGTCAAACATTGATAACCTCTCTTAACTCATCAGCACCTGCATCAGAATGGTCAGTAAACTAGATAAGGCAGCTTCTTGGTCCTTACACCACCTCTTCCTGCTGGGCTCATTCTGCATTAGACGCAAAGGTTTTGTCAAATCCTCTACAGATTTCCAATTGATTTCAGTGGAATTTGAAGATGGTTGCCATTCTCATTCAAATGAAATTCTTTTCTGACAACTTTATTTCCAAATAACAATTTCCATCAAAATAATGATCTATTCTGTAACTGTATTTTGTGTCTGTCTCTTCAACTCTGGTCAAATACAAGAGAGCCTATTTGTCCTCCACAAGCAATGCAGACATTCCTGGATGGTTGGCAATTGTTACACTGATATGTGGGATTTTGGCAATAAATTCTGTTCTAATTTCTGTTCTACTTTCAAAATTTCCTCATTGGCTTGTTCATTAAATTCATCTATTCTATTTTGTACTTCATCAATATGTTCAATTGCTTCTTGCTGTTCTTTTTCTCACTGTGGCAGGCCGGGAGATGTCAACATGTCCTCCAGCTTTGGGCAGCAGAGTGTCTGGGTTTCCTGGGATGAGACAGGAGTACAGACTGCCAGTTCAGGGCTATGTCACAAGGGTTGTCTAGAAGCCAGAGGCTGGAGCCCGTACCCTCATGCTCACCACAGGAATAAATTGGCAGGAGCTGAGGTGGCCTCAGGTGAGGGAGGTCTATTATAGTGAAGACATTTAAAATCCTTTCTTGGAGCTTTTTGATATATACTAATTCATTATTATCTATAGGCTCACAGTCAGCTTTGTTGAGTAAACAAACACACCAACTTTGTGCCTGTTCAGAGAATGTAACTATTCTTATTGTCTAGAATGCATTTTTTGTAACTCCAGAGAGATAGACCTATGGAACTTTTATAGTTGTCTGAACTGGTGGCAGAGTTAAAGCTGTGTCAATTGGGCTTCGCTCTATCTCTGGTAATCACTAACAATACCTAAAAATGTGGATAATAATTACTATTACAAAACTTAGTTGAGAAGCTCACCAAAATATCACACACACACACACACACACACACACACACTTATTTGCACTTACACATATACACACATAATCTTTAATGTGCAGGTTCTTTTGCATTACCTTTATTTTTCTTTACTTTATTTCCATATAGACAAGAATACTTTGTGAGTAAAACAGACTTTAAGTAAATTTAAGTTAAACACACTTGAGTGGAATTTAGCAGTTTAAGGACATGAAATGTCAAGGAATAGATTTGACTCAGGTACCAATATACTTAAAATACCAAAATATTATCAGGAAAATGATCAAAACACAAATCTAAGAGGACATTGAGCTTTTTTCTGTGTTCTCTGTTGCCTATGAGGTTTTTTTTTTAACACATCCCCCAGAAGGGTTGCCTCTGGGTCTTTCCTGGGCAGGTGTTTTCCACATTTAGACAAGACGCTTATGAAAGTTAGACTTGTAACTGACTAGCCCAATGTACAGGCAGCAGAAATTCTCTTCTAAGCCCTCCAGGGAGCCCTCCAGCTTGATCTGGAAAATGCATGGCTGGGTTGGCAGGCTTGTCCTGACCTCCCAGGACGGATCCGCCAGGCCTGATAATATGTGCACTCGTGACTTCATCAGAAAATGCCCTCAGTCTCACAAAGAAACGTGGTCAGAGGGAGACATTGTGAGGGAAAAATCAGAGTTCCTGTACCGGAAGAAAATGGAAAACATTGCAGATAAAATAAAAAAAAATTAAATGGCTCTATTCAACCCCCACCCATTTGTTTTCTGTGATATTTGGGGTCCTGGGGTCCTAGGTCTAGCACCCAAGTCCGTTTTCTGGTTTTTGTTCTTTGTTTTGTGAGGACTTACATTTTCTGTCCTCCCAGAATGGAAACTTTGTTCCTCCTCTGGGAAAACACAACACATTCAGAATGTGTAATCCTAGACTGAAGGATGCTTCCTGCGTTTTCAGAGCTTTCCCATGGCTCTTGCCATCCATAAGGATTCCTTAATCTGGAGTGGAAATGAGTTCTCATGGCCAAGGCACTGAAACCTCTCCATCAGGCAGGGTATGGGCTTTATGCCTTACCAAGGAATTGTGAGAAGATTTTAATAGATTTTAATTCTACTTCTGATGTCTAACTATTTTCCCATCTAAAAATTATTGGTATGTGTTTCAATATAAAATGAGTAGATATTCATTAAAATATTTGGAAAACATAGGAAGTTAGGAGGGCAGAAATAGCGTTGGTAATCTTATACCCCCAAACAACTGCTGCTAATACATGTTTCAGAGTACCACCATGCTTCAATTTCATTATGAATGGCTTTTAAATTTTTTTGTTTGCTTTACATAGCAGTAATCATGCTGTATACACAGTTTTGTATTCCTAAGTATAAAATTATACTGATCACATAGCAGGAGCCTTCCCTGTGTTATTATAAGCAGTTCCTAAATATCCATTGTGAACACTACAGTTAATTGCATCATTTCCTTTCTATTGGACATTCAGGTTATTTGCAATGTTTGAATAATGCTGTGATGAACATTTTTGTAAATAAAAAATTCCCCACATGGGGGATTTTTTTTTAAAACTTAGTGTAGGTTGCATGGTAATAGAGCAACTGTGTTCATGTATGTACAGTGCCAATCACTTGTAAGACACAGTGCAAATTAGAAAATGGTGTCCCTTTCCACCAGAAACTGTATTGCCACCTGCAGAAGAATTATCTCTTAAATGATACCTGTTCCCCACAAAACCGATGCCACCTCTTGGAGCTGGAGAAAGCACAACTTGCACACCTCAAGGTGAACAATCTTTCTAAGGTTCCAGTTTTTCCCCAAGTTGTATGTGGATTTATTATTTTTAGTAGTACTCTATGAGATTCATCAATCACCCTATTCAGTATGTAGAATTTTAAAAATTCTTATTTTTATTAAGGAGGTGGTACTTATTTTTAATCTACTTATCTTTATGTAGATAACTAATGAGACTATGTGTTCTCATTTTTATTTGTTTCTCTAAACAACAACAACAACAACAACAACAACATTCTATTTGGCTACAGATAGCCTTTTCCTTTTTCACAACAAAGACTGTTAAATAGAAGTTGATTATGGCAGATACATCTGGTTCATACATAGACAGAAGGTATCTTGTGGCACACACCCAAGATTTATGCTTTCAGTCTCTGAAGCTGGCCACATGCAATTGGATCATTCTGCTTCCACTTCCAATCTTCCCTTGAAAGATAATCCCATCTTGTGTTTCTCTGTGATTTGTTGGACTGATATCTGCAGAAGCCCATGGCACATTCCGAGGGATCTAGAACAGGAGGGCTTAGTATGACCTGCCCTGATGAAACTCTTTCTCTACCTAGATGCCCACCAGAAGTGTGGGATATGATGGCCACACACCAAAACCAATTCTGTACTACAAAGCTACTAGCCCCTGTTCTGAGGCCACTGCTGAGCACAAAGCCATGGTGTATCTGTGACTCTTTTTAGAAGTACTGTTCCATTACAAAACCAGTTCAGCACCTACTTGTCCACTCTGTGAGAAAAGATGAGGTACTCGTAAGTGACTAGGGTTTCAGAGACTTTTGAATGATAGGTCAGGAAATCACTTCTAAAGGGATGAGCCTTTAGTTGAGACACAAACAACCTTGCAAATGGCTACATATATAATGAAGGAACAATTGTCTATTTAGATATTATGCTATACTTTACAGAGATAGTTTTATTCAGCCCATCACTCAAAGTACAAGGTTGTGCCTGGAACAGAGATTAGGTTTTGTGGCTTTTTAAAAGACCAGAGACAAGTGAGTGTGAGCCTTCAGCTTGTTCCTTTTCCAACATCCACATTATATCCTAAATGGTTAGATAATATGGGAGCTGCAGTCTTAGGCACTGGTGGAAGATGACAAAATCAAGGGTAGGTATTACTCCCCATTTCTTATTTTAATCTGAAGCTCCCCATGATTGTAACAGGAATGAACTTTAGTAGGAATGTCTGAGTAAGGTGAGAAAGAAATAGGATATTGGCTCAGGAAATCTTGTATGTGACCTTCTCTACTTCCAGGGACAGTCATGTGCTGAGGAGATAAATGAGAGCTTTCTGTTTATCATCTTGGACATTAGTGTGTGAGAGGCTTTGTCCTAGGTGGACTACCCAGTTGGATGGGGGCTGGTCCCATATGCTGCCCATTCTGGCAGGGCTGTGGCTTCTAGGTGTGAGTTTGGGTATGGACTGCTTCCTACATTCTCTTTTGGAAGAAAGAACCTGGAAGGGATGAGGGACTAATAGCTAGATGGACAACATCAACGGGGGACTGAAGTCCTGGTTCCCTTCCAAAGTAAACCATATATTTACCAATGATTTCTCATACAAAATGTAGAAAGGATGGAACCAGGGTCTCCTGACTTGGCAGGCACTGTGGACAACAGGAGAAATAGGAATTCCTGAGATTTACTGTGCCCAGACCCAGCAGGGTCCGGCAGAAACTTTGACAACTTAATTGTGTTCTTACTCAGTCACCCACAGCTAATGCATCTTCCTGGCAAAGCAGGTGTCTTCCATAAGGAGCACCACGGGGCAGATTGTTATCATAAGAGCCTGCCAAAACTGCTCTAAATTGTCCCTGGACCAGATATAATAAACCAAATAGCTACAAATAGACACCAATTTGCAGAAATGTGAGCGGTACAAAGTGTGCCTTCAGCTTGGGGATGAGAGGAGAATGGGTGGTGAATATCAGCCTTGTAGGGAAGAAACTTCAGGTGATCACATGGGACACAACTTTGAAAAAACAAATTGCTTGATCCTTTGTGCTTTCTTGAGTTTGTCTGCAACCTGCCCAAATAGGTGTGTACTATTACATTGGATGATTTAAATCTTGGGATCTTGGACCTTTGAGAGACAAAGCATTTGAATTCCAGTATAAGTAGTGTAGAGGGACGGGATGCAGTATGATTTTTTTTTCTTGTTCTGCACACAGAGAGAACTGAAACTCATGATCCCTTTGAAAAATGCAGTGGATCCAGGCAGCATCATGCAGTAACACTCTGTTCATTCCAGTCTTTACTCAATATTAAAATGCTACTCTGGGTCTTGACGGTAGAAAAAGGTAAACCCTAAGCTAGATGTGAGGATACTCTACCTCACTCACCAGCAATGCACCAACAATCTATGTCCTGCAACACAGTCACTCAAGTGGGGGCCAAAAGGAGAGAGGGGAAATTAATGCTGTCTCCTTTTCCCCATCAGCTCATATACTATTAAGTCTTCCTTTTACAAAAGTAAAGTCAATTGCTTTATTAAAATGTGTTTTAGAAAATCTAGAAAGAAAAGAAGAGAAGAAATATTGCCCACAACTGTACTATCCAAAGACAGGAGATAGCATGTCAGTGAACTCCCTTTAGTTGCTAATTAATTTTTACCCATATTTGATTTTACATTATGTGTTGTTACTATCTCTTTATAAATAACCTTAGTGACTACAAAATTTCGCAGGAGATGGGGATAATATAAACTAGCAATTACTGAGCACATAGTTTTCAAATCTCCATTTCCACAGGTAAGTTAGAATGCACTGAATACCTGAAGATAAAATGTTTCTGTGGATTTGAAAAAATTTTCTCAGGACAGAGTTTTAAAAATGTACAACTACTGCATCAAAGTGAATTAAAATACTCACTATTCTTTCTTCCTTTCTGTCTCTTTCAGAACTGAGTATATTATGGTATTTGATTCTTACAACTAATCTAACTTTTGATATGTACGTGGTGACATCACCAAAATTCAACACCACTGAACCAACTCCAGTCAGTAAGGACTCATTAGGTTTCTGGAGTTATTTGTCCTACAATACAGTGCTCTATACTTCTGCTTAATATTCTTGGTGTTACAAAAGGATTGAGAGTATGTGTGTGCATGTATATAGGCATATGTATATCTAAACTGTCTTGTGAAAGTACATCCAAACATATATACATTTTTCTAACTTTGTATAGTACAATGACCACAACTACAACAGCCTCAATATTGGTATGAAATTTGATTTTTGTGTTGGGAAACTGTGAAATACTTCTTCAGCATATTACAGAGTAAAGGACAAGCACGCTTGGCAGCTGACTGTGTTTGTGAGTCAACAGCTTGAAGGTGCAAGTCTTGCTTGGTGGGGAATGGGTGCTATACCAGAGTCTCTGACCTGTAACCCAAAGAAGTGCAAGGTTTAGAATGTCCAATAGATAGAGCGTGGTTCCCGGCAGAAGGAATTGCAGAGGGAACATATCTCATCTAAACTCATCCTGGTCAGGAAGAAGCTCCCAGGCAACACTAGAGTGCAGAACATGTAGACCATCCTTGCTTCCACACCCATCTGATCGTTGGCTGGTGTGCTGGTTAGATTTCTGTCAATTTGACACAAACTGCGATCATCTGGAAAGAGGGAAACTTAAGCGAGGAATTGCCTCCATTTGAATGGCATGTGGCTATGTTTGTGACCCATCTTTATTAGTGATGAGTGGGAGAGGGCCTAGAGCATTGTGGGCAGTGTGTCCTGTAGGCAGGGGGTCTCAGGTTATGTAAGAAAGCGGGCTGAGCAAGTCAGTAAGTAGTGTTCCTCCATGGTTTCTGTCTCTATTCCAGCGCTGGCTTTCCTTGGTGACAGAATGCTACCAGGAAGTATGAAGAGAAATAAGACCTTTTCTACCTAAGTTGCTTTTGATCAGTTTTTTTTTTATCATAGTGACAGAGAAGCAAACTTTAAACAAGTTATAAGTCAAATAAATAAGAATCTAGATAATATTTTTGGTGCATTAAGTTATTGGACTAGTGACAAACAAAATGTCTGTTTGCATAGTATCTCTATTTAAGCAATGCTATATAAAGATATGTTTAATTTTAATTACTGGCTCATACGTGCATATATATATAGTCAGAGTACTTAAATAAATTGTATATTTATAAGCATTTAATTCTGTCATAAGCATAGGTACTATATATAATATATACAAATACATACATGTACGTAATATTCATGTACCTATGCAGAGAAAGGAACCAGGAGACACACACACACACACACACACAGAGAGAGAGAGAGAGAGAGAGAGAGAGAGAGAGAGAGAGAGAGAGAGAGAGAGAGAGAGAGAGAGAGAGAGGGAGAACTTTTTGTCTCCTTTTCCTCAGGCATACTAAACATTCCATTTTTCTATTAAATTATGCTCTTTTACTAGCTGAGAATTCATTACATTGCTCTTAGGAGCTTTTTCTGAGTTTAACTCCCACCACAACTACAGCATAGAGAGTGAGAATGTACAGCCTGCATTTACCGTGTACTGTATGCTGCATGAGTATTCCCGTATATTTTCCCGTTTGATCCTCTTTGGTCATTTGGCATTGTCTCCAGTCTATAGCTGAGTTGACTGATATCCTGGAGTTAAAAGATTCGCTCAGGATGTACAGTGAGTAAATGCTGCAGCCATGGGCACCGTTCTTGGTGTAAAGAAATGATGAAGAATCTTGTGGCTCCATTCCTGTGTATTCCTGCTTGGAAATTTAGAAGACTTTCTGGGAAGAGCTTTACTAATTGAGAATGGGGCTGATGTCTGTGTGGCACTGACCCTTCAGGGCTGACCTTTAATTTAATAGGTCCAATCAGTGCCCTTTAGGGTTAGTGTTCCCCATGGCTGAAGCTTGGAAAAGGAGATTATTTATCCGCCAGTGAGTCCCAAAATAAAATATTGAAGATTATGTGCACTTGTCAAATTTATTCTAAAAATTTAGATATTTTTTAAAAGAAGTAACTGTAAAGATAGAACTTTCTTAAATCATAGAGAAAGCAGTGAGAGCACCTAAGAACGAACAGCCTTCTTAGGAGCAGTGGCGGTGCTTTGATGATGCCTCTTGGGCTCTCATAACGGATGTCAGACACTAACAGATGCGTCTCAGTGAGCTGAGAGGTCTCCGAGCACAGGTGCTGGGTTCACAAGTCAAATGACAAAGTTCTAGAAATAGGCATTGAGCCCTGGTGTCTATGCTGGTAAATGACACCCCGAGTTTCAGCAAAGGGACTCCTACAAACTGTTTCCTAGTCCTGCTATGTGGACATTCCAGCATGAAAGTTGGCAGCTATGCTTCTGAATACTGCATGTCCTATTGCTTGTAAACTTAATTTTGGTGTATTAGAGTTCACAAGATGCTTCTAACCAATAATTCAGCTTAACTAATATTTCCAAATGCCTTTGGAAATGTATTACAAGAAATATGTATTCTAAGTTCAAAACTTAATTATCAGTCGATCAAGGGATGAAATGTGCTAGACTATGCCGTTTCAGGCCAGAAAGCAATGATCACATATCATGCCAGACCCTATGATAGATGCTTATGAGGATATTTCATGGCCTCAAGAACCTACATTTTTAAAAGTGAAGAGAAAAATAAAGGCATTATTTAAAATATTAAATTAAAATTTAAGAGAACAACAAGATACATTAAAATGCTAACAGAAATAGTCCTGGGGGTGTAACTCAGTGTCACTTTGTTTGCTTAGCATGTGCAAGACCTGGGGTTTGGTGGCCAGAATGGAAAACAAAATTAAGACGTGAAGAAAGGAACAGAACAGAAAAGAACAGGAAATAAGTAAGTTGTCTGGCGCACAGACTGCAGAAGAGGAACGCTGTGCTGTGGAGTCAGCCTTGAACATTCCTGGAGTACTCTGCCTTAAGTTTGCTCTGTGCAGTGTGAAAGACTCACATCGATCAGAAACATGTTCCATTTCTTAACAGATACATTCCAAACTTCAAGTTGAAATTTAGTTGCCAATATGGTCTTAAATGATAGGATTATGTTATAATCTCAAACAATTTAAAATAAGGGTTTTTTGTTTTTGTTTTTGTTTTTTAAATGGAAGAGATTAGGCTGTGAAGGCAGACATGGTTACTGTGGTTAGCATAAGGGCGAGTTATCTTGAAATCAGATTTCTGATACGATGTTGAGTGCAGTTGAATTCCTTATCTCTCTTACATGCGCTTGCCCTCCCATCACGTCATGGCACAGCTACAAGGACATTGTCATTTGACTTCAGTCTCAAACTTGCAATGCACTAGACTGAAGAATTATGAGCCACATAAGTGTGTATTGTTTATAAGTGGCCCATCCTTAGTACTCTGCAATGGCCCCAGAAAACTCACTAGGACATGGGACTCCCCTGAATGCCTGAGCCTGAATCAGCATGTATGTCTGAGAGATGATGAGCTTGATAATGATGATAGCGGTACGACCTGCAACTCCTATATTTTTTGAACACTGACTTGGTGTAAACAACCTTGCTCTGTTATTTTAACGATCTCATAGCATCTCCACAAGTAGATACATTTTTTTTGTTTCACTAGACAAAGGGGCACAGTTGAGTTTCATTTAGATGACATCTACTGGGTGACTTTGTTCTTCGGCCTTCTCAGTGCTGGAGACAGCGTCTGAAAACGATAGGCTGAAATCTCTGCCTTCCTGGGTTTTCAGCCTAAAAGCAGCTGCTTGAAGTCCCATGGAGTAAAATTTTGAGCCTTGTCTATACTCTCTGTCACTTTTAATTTGCTTCGATTAAAACTGGAGGCAGCAGAGGAAAGAGTCTACTCTCAGTATTAACACACTCTGACTACATGGCTCCTTGGCCCCCACATGTACCTGTTTCCTTCAGGAGGTGGTTTATTAAAGGATAGTACAATGTCTGCTGCATAAAAGAACTTTGTAAACACCACCTAGTGTTGTCAACACTCACTTTCTTGTCTTCTGTTTTTCACCTCTTTTGCCTCCCCTTATGTATGTCTCCTACACTGGAGTCTTACACTTCTGCATGGTGAAAAATTTGATGTCTGGCCCTTGTCCTTGAATTCCAAATTCTCAACAGTTATTTCAAAATCTTTGAAAGACCATGCCTGCATGCCTTATAAGGACTGACTGTATTTCTGAGGACATTAAATATGCTTATGAATGAGTTAGGGTGGGGACTGGTCATATTTGAAAGTCATGGAGTTGGAAAATATCAACAATATGTGATGGGGAGTCTGTAAACCGACTTTAGAAGTGCTGGAGACTCGGAACAGCTATACAGATCATATATGATCACAGCAACTCTTATAAAGGAAAGCATTTAATCGGGGCTGGCTTACAGTTTCAGAGGATTAGTCCATCATCATTGTGGTCAGAATGACAGTGCGCAGGAGACACGATGCTGGAGAAGGAGCTGAGAATTCTGTATCTTCATTCACAGGTAGCAGAAGAAAGCCGTGTCACACTGGGCATAGATTGAGCATATATACCTCAAAGCTCACCTCTACAGTGACACACTCCCTCCAACGAGGTCACACCTACTTCAAAAAGGCTGCAACTCCTTATAACACCACTCCCTATGTGTCAAGCATTCAAACACATGAGTCTATGGAGGCCATACCTATTCAAAACCACCACAGTGTGTGTGTGTGTGTGTGTGTGTGTGTGTGTGTGTGTGTGTGTATTCATATTCACATGTAATTGTCGAGAGAGAAGCAGTGTCCTGGCTCCACAAAAAAGGGCAGTTGGACATTTGTCCTGGCTCCACAAAGAAGGGCAGTTGGATATTCTGTGCCTCATATGCCTCTTGGACTCTACCCTGTGTGCTCTACTGCTTAGCTTGTCCAGTCTATTTTGTCCTCTTTTTAAACCCTAATCTTGACTATAACAGCTTCGGGGAGTTTTCTCAGTCTTGGCAAATACCTAAGCCTAAGAGCGATTTTTGAGAACCCTTCTGTATTAGTTGCTTTTTTCATTGTTGTTTTTGAATATCCAAGAAGCACCAACTTAAATGCAGAAGAGTTGTTCTGAGTTCAGGGTTTTATGATGGGGTTCTGGCTTTGCTGTGAGAGCCTATAGCTGGTCACTCTTCAGCAGGCTGGGACACAGAAACTCAGGTAGTGACCAGGGATAGGTCATAATCTATAATCTGACCTTAGTCATGCATTTCTACCAGTGGCTACTTGCTCTCTTAAGATTCTCCCACCTCTCCAAACTGCCACCCATGAGAGGAACTATTCAAATCGTTAGTTGGTGAATGGCATTTCTCAGTCAAACCATCAGTACATGCCGGTTTGTGATCAATGTCAGAAGCGAGGGCAGTATTTTAGAACATCTGCCCCCCAAATTTTGTAGTTGTCCACTTTCACTACTCCCAAACCTTCCCTGCCTTACTCAGGAAGATGTTAGATTGAAAAGGACCATTCATAATCTCTAAAAGACACCTATAAAACTCAAATATTGGACAAAAAAAGCAAACAAGTGTGAATAAATAAAATACTCCACTTTCAAGTAGAAGCTAAAGGCCAATGATGTGGAAAACCCCAGTAGTGGCCAAGACAAGCTGTCTTGGGAGTAGAAATGACAGGGTCACAAGTTCTCAACCGATCACTTGGCAGCTGGGGCTGTGTCTCTGAACAAGGGCGATGATGCCTCTTGGGGTTTGCCTCTCATTCTCACATCTCCTTTGGTGAAAATAATTTCTTCCCCACTTTAAAATGCTTTTCTTATTTGACTATTTATTTACATCCTTCATCATTCTGAAGGGATTTGAAGAAACTTGGATATATACACACATATCAGTTTTCTTGTTTCCTTCAAAAATAAGGAACCAAGAAAATGACGTGGAAGCAGAAAATGAGGAGGTGTGACAATTATGTAAGTTAGGAGGAAAGAGGAGGCAGGTTAAGATTAATGTCTAAAGTGCACTCTATAAAAATCCCCTGCACATATTCATTACTCCATGTGAAGCCTCCACGTCTTTATTTATTTATTTGCTTGTTTATTTCCTTCCTTGTGCGTTTGTTTTTGGCTTACTTGAGCTAGCTGACATTTCATAGCTCCGAGACCCTTCTACAGCAGTTGCTGCTGTCAGCTTGCCTCTGCAATCCTAATGCTTGTTGCTCTACACTTTGATGCTATGTAATTCATTTCCAAAGGTTCATGATTGTTAGGTCTTCATTATGGGCTGTACTTTCTATCTGTGGGAAGTAACCTTTTCTCCATTTAATGCATTTTGCCTTGACTTCTACTTTAACACAGAAATAGCTACCCTGGAGTTGTATTTACTTGTGGACAGCCAGTATAACCTTTTAATGTTAATGTTTCAGATTCATTTGGCTTGGGTGGTATCTTGTAAAAAGCAGCATGTATTTGTAGTTTGTTTTTGACCTACACTGAGAGATGATGATTTTGAGAGGAAAATTTAAAATTGTCCCATTTTTAACAGACTTGATGGTTGTTGGTGTTTTCTTGTAGTCACAAGAACAAGTCTAAAAGGGGGTGCTGGCTTACTCCTACCTAATTACCACCCATTTATCTCAAATGAATATACCTTCATTTTTTTTTAATCCATAGCGTCTATGACAAGACATCCAATTTAGTATATCTTGTTGGGTGAAACTGAGTATGATTTTCAAACAAGAATTTCTTCACTGGCCACAGATTCTCCTGTGAACTAGAGAAGTATGGATATAGACTAATTTCTTTGTTGGGTTTGTGGACATAAAACAAGTTGCCAGACCCCTCAACTGTCAAACAGTACCAAGGGCTTTTCTTGGTAGGTTAAGTGTCTTCCATCCTCTCTGTTTCTTTTAATAAATTCCATTCCTTTCTCAATGTCTACTCATAAACTTCATCATTGCTTCAATCTGCAGCTCCTCATTCAGAGATTGCCACATTGGTATTGGGGACACCTTTTCTTTAGAGACTGACTTTATTGACTTTGGAATGAGGTCAAACCCTTTCGTTTCCAGAAGCTCTGGCTTTTGTGGGAGGGGATATTAGGAAAGAATTACCTCTATAGTTAGGTAAGATTGAAGGCCTAAATCAATCCCCTAGAGCATTGCCAGCATTTCTGTCTCTCTGTCTTTCTCTGTGTGTCAGTATGATTTTTGATTAATCCTTAGGTATAGATTCTCCTAGGTTATATAAGTATAGATTTTGATTGCTTCTATTGTTTTGAGTGGTTGACTATTATTTATATTACTCTAATTTTTCTCTTAATCCTCTTTCAGATGGCTCTCTATTTTTGAAAATTAAAAAAATTCAGTCCAGTGAGGGTGATGTAGTTTCTAAGAACTGTTTCATTTAATGCTACTAATGGATGTCATGTGAAGGTCGGCCCTTGTGTTTCTCTGTACAAACACTTGTTATTATCTCTCACCTACCATATTTTTGTATTCTCTTGAAACTATAAAAAGTAATACTTAAAAGCTGTCCTCTGCTCTCCAGAGACAATCATTTTTACAGAGCATCTTTCTCTCTAATATTCTTATGACTTGTAGTATGTCTTAGTCCATGTATTGGCTCCTCCTCACCTTATCCGACACCTGTGTTTTTCAATTGCTGACCATTCGCTGCCAAGCCACTTATTCAGTCAAATAACTTTTTCCGAGAAAACACTCATTTTTGAGCTAGTTCAGGTCATAAGAATAATACTGCTTGGCCAGAAAAGTTGCACATAAATTTCCTGAATCTGTGTCTTGTATTGACTTGGCCATCTTGAACTTCAAGAATCTACCCAGTACCTTTCAGCTGTTGTCAGCAAGTTGTACTGATTAGCCAAAAAAAAAAAAAAAAAAAACAGAAAGAAGCATCAGATAATGATAACAAACTTAAAAATCATGAAAGCAATGAACAAGTGTATTTTTCTCCAAAGTAGGCTTGTTTCTCAACTTTCATGGAATGAGATAAGTAAGGCAAATTCTACAGGCATTAAGGTCTTTGGGGTGAGGAAATGATTCTGTATTTTCTTTCTGATGGGTCCAGTTAAAGGCATAGATAACTTACAGATAAAAGAAGAAAGTTGGAAAACTAAAGAGATTCAGTGGTATACTATTGGCCCTGAAGATGGTCTGTTGTCTCTAAAGGAGGAAGTGGATCATGAGTCAAGAATGTGGGCAACCTAAAGAAGCTGGGAAAGGAAAAAAAAACATATTCTTTAATAAGTATAGATTTTGAGAATAGGAACATGAAAATGTTCTGTAGATAGGTCGTGGTAATGGTTGTAAAATAATGTAAATTTACAACAGAAACTATACCACATGCCTAAATATAGCTAAATGTTAAAATTAATGTTCGTTACTATATGTCACCAAAATCTCAAAAGTACCAAAGAAATAACTCTTTCTTAGAGTATTCATAAAGTCGTCTTGATTTTAGTTCATCTATGCTTCTGGTCTCCCATATTAAAAGATAATAAAACACCGGTCATGAATTCTTGATTATAGGTTTCAATACCAGTAAGTGGGGTAGGGATGTGACTCAGTGCAGAGCTTGCCTGACATGCTGAAAGTTCCGGATTTGTTTTCCAGAACTTTACAAACTGGGCGTGGAGGCTCGTCGTTGTAATTCAAGCATGGAGACAAGATTAGGAAGGCCATTTATGGTTGCATAGTAAATTCCAAGCCAGCTTGAACTTTAACTCAAAGAGCAAAACTAGAAACAAATCCAATTTTCTTTAGTCTGTTTTCTCACATGTCAAAAAAATGGGGTGCAATTATTAAAACTAACATTGGCACAATAGTCTTAACTAAACTTCAACTTTATTTTGATAGTCCCAAATTTTGCATTAATGCCAATTCCCTCTCCTATAATCCAGTTTAGTACATGGCCTTGCACTTAGCTGTTAAGGTTTTTTGACCTTACAACCTTTGCTTTTGAGGAGTCCTGGCCAGTCATTTTCAAGACCATTTACCAATAAAAGGTATGATTGATATTTTCTCTTGATTTCCTCCCCAAGTTGCTTTTATAAATAATAATAATAATAATAATAATAATAATAATAAAATAATAATAGTTATTATTTTCAGTTCTAAGCTTGAACCCTGGCCAATGTACCTGGGAGAAAGCACTATGTTCCTAAGCTGTAATTGCAGCCATCCAAATGTGGCTGACTTTTGGGTGACATGGAGTCTGGCTGCAAGACTGACTTAACTATTCAGATCCTCCTTAGTTCACAGAATTTGTCCGTGGGGGTTTTGCCTTGAGTCGGTGAGCCAAACCAGTTAGAAAACCACTGGTCTGGTCAAAACAGCTGGGCATTAAAGAAGAGAAACTTGTTTGGGGGAAATTCTAAATTGCTTTTCCTCACTGTAGAGCTGAGGGATGTGCTTCTATGTCCTGTTCTTAAAGGGTCTGGGTTGACCCACCGTATTATAGACGTCTGGGAATCTGACCAATTTCCTACTGCCTGGATGCATCCCGAGACCATCATGTGGTTGGATTCCAAGCTGAAGGAAGAGCTACTCCTCTGCCTCTCATCTCTCAATAGAAGAGGCTTTGATTGAGTGCTGCCCAGCTGTGGGCTTCACAGTGGAACAGGACCTCCTGACCAGGCAGTCTATTTAGCTGACAACTGAATAAGCCTGGTGAACAATGCCTAAATTGCTTACTGTCCTGGACAAACAGGAAAATTATGGCCTTCATATGTATACACTGGTAACTTCTTCTGTTATTTACCTTAACAAAGCAACTCAACACAATTAGTGCAAACGACCAGAAGCTCCTGGTTATATTTAGCTAATGGATTCCGTTTAAGGAGCATGGAGCTAATGATCTGAAGCACAGGCTGCTCACACAACAGCCCTAATAAGCTGGAAATCATGGGGGAATAAGCACAGGATGTTTACGTGATGGGGGAGAGATTGGACCTGGAAAGGCACCAACAGGCTCCAGTCTGTGTCCTCCACCATTTCATGGAGACTTGCCTGAAATCCGGTGGACACACAAGACTTTCTCTTCCTTGCTTTTTATATACAACCATCACTTTTCAAATTGCCAGATTACTGTTATGAATCTCCTAGATTCAGGCTTCAAGAGGGTAACGCAGTCCTGACAGAATTTAGGGGGAAAGGAGGGTCATGGGGTCAATAGCACAAAGAAATCGGTCACTGTGTGATACTCAGATGTTAGGGAGGAAGTGCTAGAGAGATCAAAGATGGCGGAGCTTAGAAGAAAGACTTGAAAAGGTGGCTTTATCACAGCTGTGGGAGGGAGTATCTAGTTGTGGAATACGGACAATTGTAATGTCAGGACAGTAAGAGCCGTTGGCATGAGGATGTCAAGCAGTCCAGGACCAAAGGCTTTTTGTATTGGAGAAAGATCAGGGCTTTGCAGTCAGGCCAGAGTAATGTTTGACTCAAACTCTAATTAATGTGGGGCAGTACTGGAATGTTTTCAGGCTCACATTAATTTTTAGAAGACGTCCCATATAGTTGGCCTTACATATCCACATTAAATGGTTAAACTAACCTCAAATAAAAAAATATATATTCTGGATAATAGTTCCTTCTGTTCATATTCTGTAGAATAATTTTTGTCTTTAGACCTAAACAATACAGTTTACAACTAATGATATTGTATTTACACTATATTTGCCATTTGTCTTAGTTAGGGCTTCTATTTCTGTGAAGAGACACCATTACCATGGCAATTTCGGTAAAGGAAAAATATTTAATAGGGTGACTTATCAGAGGTTCAGTCCGTTATCATCATGGTGGCATCCAGGCAGATGTGGTGTGTAGTGATGAGATGAGCAGGCCTGCTTTTCATCCTGCCCTGCTCCCACACGGCTAGCTTTACACCTGAAATAACAACACACAAACTGTATTCATTTAAACACTGCCTGGCCCATTAGTTTCAGCCTCTTATTGGCTAACTCTCACATCTTGATTAACCCATATCTAATAATCTGTATGCCACCAAGAGACCTTGGCTTACCGGAAAAGATTCAGCACGTCTGACCTGGCGGTTGGCTCCACGGCATCTGTCTCGGGTCAGAGAATCATGGCTACTGCCTGAAGCGTCTGCCTCACTATCTGGCTGGGATCTTGTCCTGAGGTCACCACTTCCTTTAGTCCGTTTTTAATCTGTGTATCCCCTTGAACACAGGATTTAGCCTGATTCCACTTCCTGGTGCCCTTTTTCTCCTCAAATTTTACATTTTGTAGTTTATCCTACTCAGCTTGCTCCTTTTCATTATAAATTCATTAGCGTTACCATCAATATCCACATGACAGAATCTATACCAGGTTCTTTTGAGATTTTCTCTGCCAAGGAAATTCATCCAAAACTCTTCACGTTAGCCTCAGGCAGACTCTTTAGGCAAGGGCAAAAGGTGGACACATTCACCACTAAAATATCACAAGAACAATCTCTAGGCTAAATATTAAGGTTCTTCTCCTCTGAAACCTCTTGATGCAGCCCCCCCCCCCCCAGTTCAAATAACTCTTAGTATCACTGTCTTCCATGCTCCTACTAGGTTGGCCCATTAAGCAGTGCTTAAAGTATTCCACTGCTTTCCTAATCTAAAGTACCGAAGTCCAAATCCCTCCAAATAAACACATGGTCCAGCCTATCACAGCAATACTCCACCACTAGTAACAATTTATGTCTTCAAATTCTATTGTTGTGAAGAGATACTGTGACCATGACAACTCTTATAAATAAAACCTTTCACTGGGGTGGCTTGCTTACAGTTCAGAGGTTCAATCCATTAATGCCATGATGGGATAGGGCTTGCAGGCAGACATGGTGCTAGAGAAGTAGCTGACAGTCCTACATCTTGCAGGCAATGTGAAGTGGTTTGATATTACACTGAGTAAAGTTTAAGTATATATGAGATTTCAAAGCCTGCCTTCACAGTGATACACTTCCTCCACCTGGGGCATACCTACTCCAATAAAGCCATACCTTCCAATTTGGGTCCATTTTCTTTCAATCCACCACATATACCTTTTGTCTTTGATCTTGATTAGTTTCAACAAGACTTTGTTTCTTTTATCCCTATTTCTGTAGAGCCAAGTTGAAGATTAATTCTGTCATTTTCTATTTGCTCATGTCCTTTTTTTTGTTATTAGCCTGTGTTATTTCTCTTGTTTTTCCCTACAACCTTTAGAGGAACACTTGCTGGTGTTATTTTTGCCTTTACATTTTCCTACTGTAGAGATGCATATTGCTCTAATTTAACAAGTGAAGTTTGTTAGGCCAGTAGACTATAAGTGTTACTATTAAAATATTTTAATCATCTTACAACTTTCAATTTCTATTTGTTTATTTTCTAGGATTGCAACAAAGTATCTTAGAAAGGTATTTCATATAGGATCAAGGTTGGTCTGGTTCAGTTTCAGAGAAGCAGGAGCATGGTGCCAACATTCTTGGCATCATAACATGTTGGGGGGTATCACATTTTAAGACAGAGAAATTTACCAGCTCACATCTCTTTTCCTCTTTTTAAAGACCCACAGGTATGAACACAGGGTTCCCACTTTCTATAGCACACCTATCCCTAACCCCCAAAGACAATCAATATGTGAATTAGGTTATTTGTTGTTGGAGGCTGCTTGTTCCATTCCCAGCTGCCTAGACTCAAAATAACCAAGCAGAAACTATATGATTTGTAATACTGTTTGGTCAATAGCTTAAGCGTATTTCTGGCTAACTCTTATATCCTAAACTAGCCCATTTCCATTAAACTGTGTATTGCCATGTGGCTGTGGCTTACCGTGTAAAGTTCTGTCCCAAGCATTTGTCTGCAGTGGGGCTATATGGCGTCTCCTGACTCCGACTTCCTCCTCCCAGCTTTCAGTTTAGTTTTTCCCACCTACCCCTATTCTGCTCTGTGCAGGCCTAAGATAGTTTCTTGATTAACCAAAGGTATTCACAGCATACAGAGGGAAATCCTACATCAGGTATTGTATTACAATTGTCTAATTCATAAACATGTGGGAGGCACAATTAAACCCTATTTCTAATTTGTATATTCTTTCCCTCACTTTTATTATAAAGTACACCAATAAAGTTACAGACATGGCTTCATAAAAAGACTGGGGCTGGGATAGACTTCAAATTTCTATGTGAGTTTTAGGGATGTGCGATAAAGACTAGGAGAAGAGTGCATGACAAGGGTTCTGTTGAAATCACTCTGCATGCACATAGAGTAAGGTTTCTTGTAATATACTGAAGGCTCTTTAAATATTTGGGGTAGTGCTTTGCAATTTAAAATGCAGGGGTTTCCACAGATATGTGACAGCTTCAGCTTTCCTTGGATCTGGAATCCCTTACTCACAGCTGCTTTCATTGGGTTTTCTTTCATGTTTCGTATCTGTTCAAGTGTCTTTGAGAATTTGATATCCCCTCCTAAATAATGTCTTCTTTCTGCACACAAATGACACTACATCTTTCCCTTTCTCTTTTCTACTCTATCCTTTGTTGTATGTGCCAAGATTTTCATATTCTTTTACTGTAGATTCTTGTTTTAAATAAGGTGATTGTTTGAAGCCATTAGAGAGCACTCTGATGAAGTCACTCAGTTTGGGGGCACTGGTTCTTCTCAACGAAGAATCTGCTTTCAGACAGAGTGTAGAGACTCTGTATGTAACACCTGGAATTTCTACACACAGATTTTGAGCGTCAAAATGGATGCCACTTCCATTGGTCTTTCCCATCAGAGTCCATCTGAAGGCTTTTCTCTGTGAAACTCCCTTAAAAGACAGTAGTAGTTCCTTGGCTCTAATTGCTGTCTGTCTCACTTGGGAAGCTCACAGAACCCATGATCCAGGGCCTATCCTGTATTTTCATGTCTTTTTTTTATCATCTTCCCCAAATGGCTGTGACACACCCGAAGCCACAAACCATTGCCTTCCACAGCGGGGGGTGCTCCATGCTCTTTTATCCATGCCCTGCCGCTCTTGCTCTTCACCTTTGCTGAACACCACTGTGTCTACTGTCTGTCCTCTCTGGAAAACCATCAAAGACACTCCGGTTCTCTGGATTTTTCATGCCTCCAACAATGCTAAGGAGTTTGTTTGGCTGTGATTCATCTTCATCAAAGAGCTTCCCTGTTTTTATTGCCAGATCCAATGCTGGAGCCTTGTTCTTGTGGCCTCTTTTCTAGACAGTTCTGCTCCGTGCTTTCCCTTCCCACCATTTTGTGCTGTAGACAGGAGTTCTCCAAAACACCTTGGCAATCTGTGCCAACTGCACTGCTCTTATCGAAAGTGCATTTGCTTTCTCTTTTGCAAGCTTTGGTTTCCTTTAAGTTCTAGACAAATGATGTCATTTTTTAAACTTCCAACTATACTCATACCTCAGCAGACTCTTTTGAAATCAAAAGTGTAGACAACTCTTTGAAGCTATAGTTGTCTATAGGCTCCAGAACTTTTCATGAATACCCAAATCTATAATGTTTATGTTTCCTGTATAAAATGCATAGGGTATGTATATAACCTACATATATTCTCCTGTATACTTTAAGTCACCATTATTTTAATAAAATACCTATGGTAGGTAAATGTTGCATAAATTGTTATATCATATTATTTAGGGAAAAGGGAAAGAAAAAGTCTGTTCATATTCAGTAGAGAAACACCAATCCCAGCCCAATATGTTAAGCTGTGGTTGATTGAATACATGGATGAGAAACCCATGAACAAAGAATGCTGACCACTCCTTTCATCATGGTATAGTAGATACAGGGATGCTGTCCTTCAACACCAAAAGACTTGTTTCCTGGAGTTGTCAACCCTGTGCAAATTGCCCATCAATGGAGAATGTTACTTCTCTCAAGGCAACACCTCTTTTCTGGGAGAGCTGAGAGCTCGTACCTCACAACTGGTAGATCTACAGGTACAGAAGCTGGCATCCCTCCCAATACAGGACTAAGCTGAAGTGCCACCAGAACTTCAGAGTTTAGTTCTTTGGTGTGACTATATCATGGCCCAACTTCTCTCTTTATTAAACCTTGCTGTTTCTACTTTCTGCTAAGGTTTAGCAAAGCCCATGTGGGCCTCACACTTGCTAAATAACCAAGGAGAGCCTAGAATTCCTGTTCCTTTTTCTACTTCCTCTGAGCTCAGGGATTTTAGTACTACACCACCATATCCAGGCCCCCTTTCCTTTTCTAAGCATCAGTCCTAAGAACACTCCTGACATAAACTTCCTTCATGATAATTTTACTCCCAGAATCTGCTTCATTGGGATCCCTCCCAGCCTATGCCACTGAGTCGCTTCTCTCAAGACTCTTGCTTGTCTGTCACAGTGCCTAGCTTGACAACACCTCCATACCTTTGCCTGACCTCTATCTGTTGACTTCTTGCTTTTCTTTTGTTCACCATGATAGCTGGCTTTCTCACTTCAAATATCTGCTCAATTATTCTCTCATCAAGTTCTGACTGGGGTTTCTGTCCCAGCCATTCAGTCCCAAAGAAACACACAAAGGTCTAGATTAAATATAAACTGGTTGGCCTAGTAGCTCAGGCTTCTTTTTAATTGTTATATCTTAAATTAGCCCATTTTGTTGTCTATGTTAGCCACGTGGCTTGGTACCTTCACCAGCGAGGCATTCTCATCTTGCTTCCTCTACATCTGGGTGACAACAGCAGACTCAATCTTTCCTCTTCCCAGGATTTTCCTCTTCTTGTCACCTCACCTCTACTTCCTGCCTGGCTACTGGCCAATCAGCTTTTATTAAAAATGATACAAGTGACAGGAGAAAAGACCATTGTTCCACAGGAATCAAGCAGGGCTTTAGGGTTTTTATTAGACTAAACCTCCTCCCCTTAGTTCCTTAATTTATTTTCTACCTCCATTTTGGCCTTCGGACACAGATAGTTTTCTGTTGATTATGGCCTCTGCCAAGACTGCATAGGCTCCATGGGAATATTTTGTTTATTGCTTTTCCCCCAGTGTCTGGCCCAGAGTAAAACCTGAATAAATGTTTGCAGAAACAATGAATAATGAGTGAATTCATTTTTTTTTCTTGTTTTATACCTGCAAGTAAATTCTCATCTCAGGCTCCTCGCTTTTGGGTGCAGTGGGATGGCTGAGATGTGAGTAGAGAGCACATTCTGTGCTATATCCCTGACTAATTTTGTTGGGTTGCTCGTGGCAGGGTAGGATTCCTGGAAGGTTGCCTGGACACAGCCCTTTCCCCCAAGATACAGGGAAAAAAAATCTATTGGTTTCTTTCTTCTTTTTTTCTTTTTCTTCTTGAAAAAGAAAACAAACCAAGCCTGTTCTGTGCTATATTTGAGTTGTTATGTTTCAAAGCATTGGGCACTGGTTCTTGCCTCCAACCCTTTTTTTTAACCTTGAACTTCATCACTGCCTGTTGTGTGAGAGTTATGAGGAGAAGTCCTCAGCTATCACTCACAATCAGTGACCAGCAGCCCTTGGCTTGGCCTTAACCCTAGAAATCTCTCCTTCTGGGGACCAGTTAGTTATTGGTGAATCGACCTGATTTGCATGAATCTTAAGGTCACACTCACTGTACTTTTTTTTAATGTTATGAAATTCTTCTTCATTAGAAAACTAAGCATGGTGTCTAGGAAACAGCTCAATCAGTAAAGAGCCTGCCGTGTAAGCACAGGAACCAGAAATGTTCCATCCCAGCACTTACATTCAAGACTGAATATGGTAATGTGTGAGTCATCCTAGTGCTGAGAGGTAGAGACAGGTGGACCCTAGAGTTTTCTGGTCAACCAGCATACTCAGCCCCAGATCATGGTGGGCAGTTCCTGAGGGGGCAACACCTGAGGTTGACTTCTGCCCTTCATGTGCACATGCTCATACTTGTACAAGCACCCACACATGAACATGCAAGCATATGCACACACATACACAAAATGAACACAAAGCTTGTAACTCAACATTTCAGTTTAAAACAATAGAAAGAAATAAGCGTGCCTTAGGCTTAGCAAGCTTTCCTTTTGTTTTGGCTCTCTGTTCATTTTCCCAGTTGGGAATATGAGACCTGAACATTCCTTCCCCTTGTGGATGGATCTAATATCTGGAAGATTATTATTCAAAAGCGTCATTGGGAGATCCCCATCAGAGGTGACTGGGTAAATGAGCGGCGACTGGTTCAATTAACTGACAAAAATTGAATAGCACAGATCCAAGCCACCTGGTCTGAACACAGCGTCTCCTGTTCACGGAAGCAACCACCAGAGTAGTAGTTCTTTCTTAACACAAAAGTAAGGAGTCAGTGCCTACCACAGTCCAGAAGGTGGCGACATAGACATTTAAGGGACTGTTGACGAGCAGGTAGTCATTTGTGAGAAAAATCCTTAATTGAAGGGCTTTGCAGCAGAAGCCACCCTTTCTGCGACCCACAGGTTGTAGCCCCTCGAAGGTCAGGCCAGTCACAGTATGCCTGTTTCTTTTTACCATCCAGTACAGTAGGGAGAAAACGGTATGGAAGTTTGAAATACCGCACCTGCCATTTATAAGTTCAGTGGCCCTGAGAATGGCACTTCACCTTAGTTTTGTTCAATATAACTTTAGGATGAATAAGAACTCTGCCACTGGGAACTGAGAAGTCAATGAAATAATGAGCCTTAAGTATTTTTTTTTTTTTTTTTTGTATTATTGCAATGGCGTAACTCTGTGCACTAGAAAAGGGCACTCACTGTTTAGGGTGAGGCAGCCCCTCAGAGAGACATGGTGAGTTCAGAGCAGGCTAGGACTGTGCTTCCAATAGCTAGGAGCCAACTGCTTATGTGGCAGGCTTTGTTCCCTTCTCCCTTAACCTGGTGATCCTGTGAGCCTGGAGTTTTCTGATTACTCCAGTGTGTTAGCATGGTTGTTATCTTTCAAAGGAGGTGACAGGTTTGGGTGCCATGTCACTCTTCAGGAAGAAACCAAAAGAGAGGTGATTATGACAATTTTTAAGCCTTACCAAAAAAAAAAAAGCATAAATTGAAAAAAGATTTCTTGAATATCTGAACTAGAAGCTTACCTGATTGGAAAATTGGATTTCTGACCCTGTAGGTTGGTGAAATTCCTGGATAACGTAGGGTGTCTAAACTGTGGGTTCCCGTGAATGATGGCTATGAACAGCACCGCTCCAGCAGCAGGGACATGTTGCTATGGCAACCCGAAGCTAGAAGTTCCTCCAAGCCTTAGAAAGGCTGTCAATTAGATCCATGCACTTGGGGAGTTTAATGAAAACAGACACTTGTCATTTTTCTAGCAGCCTTCCAACATTCTATATGGTTAAAATATAGCCACAGAAGGAAAAGCCCGCGGTTAAGTTTAGCTGTTTATTTTAAGAGAATTCCCCTGTGTGGCTTTGACAGGGCAGATATTTTTCCCCTCTCCACACTAAAGGAGAAACGAAAGGCCCTCCAGTGTTGAGCAGAAATGCGATTAGGAGAGTCACTTATGTGGTTCAGGTAAAGTGATGTGAGGTAAGGAGCCTCAGCCCTACATCCTTGCTTCTTTGGGGTGGGAGGCAATCTCCCTTCATCTCCACACACCTCAAGCTGATCTCCTACAGCTCTTTGGAATGGCACACCCACACTGACTGATAGCTACATTCCATTAATGGGGCAGCTTGGAAAAGAAAACTTTATTAGACATCAATCTTTCCAAATGTCAGACACTAAAGAGAAAGGAATCATAATCTTTTGCTTAGACTGACTCGCTGTCTGAGGCTGGCTGCTGAGATCTGACTCTCCCTGAGAACACAAATCAATAGTCAGTGTAGAAACCACAGTTGGAAACAGGAGCTTATTCCAAGACTGATTAGGACTACTTGTTTCCAGCGGAATATGTACAAGTGTGTGTGTGTGTGTGTGTGTGTGTGTGTGTGTGTGCGTGTGTGTGTGCAAGTATGTGTCAATCAATTTGTTTATGTTCACCCAAAACTGCCACTTTTGTATTGCAATTTGCAGGGAAAAAAACCCCCTACCTCTTATCTTGGATATGACAGTCTGTGAGACGGGACAATTTTCAAAGGGGGCTGAAACCTGGTAATGTCAGGTACATTCTAACAGCTGAAGGCATTTATTTAATCGAGTCCTTCTTTGCTTAACACAATACTCAGCCAAATGACAATTGAAAATTCAGTCTCCTGCAACGAGAACCCATGACTGGTGCCTCCTTGAGGTCTGGGTGCAGGGCATCCTGCTCTCTTTAGCTTCCTTTTAAATGTCAGTTTGTAAGTAGGGCAACAGAAAGTTGAATGTTGTTAGTTCTCCCAGTTAAGCTCAGTTCATACAAATGTAGGAAACTTAGCTTCATTTGGTTCTCAGCAATATTTGAAAATTGCATTTTATAGTTGGGCCTGATTGCATCTGCTAATTATCACATTTCTGCTTGTGGCAGAGAAGCTAGCAATATTGGTAGGCAAAGGCACAGATATTGTTTGCCCTCGCTGATTGAATGGAGAGGCAAGAATAAAACAGTTCCCCCATGTATGTACGTTATGTGGCCCCAGATGAAGATTATTCTGAGAAATCTCTTCTTTGTCTCTCTTACAGTAATTGTGGTAATTAGCATACTGAAAACAAAAAGCACAAAGATGGAGTCAGAGCTTGTCCTAGTCTGCTTTTTCCTCTGATTCTGAACATTGCAAACATGTGGTTTCTGGAGTTATTTTCCATTGATTGCATTAAGATAGGCAGTGTGGCACCATGCATGATCAGAACATAGGCATTGCCACTAACTGACCGTTTAATCTTGGAAAAGTCACTCATGCAGCTTGGCTTTTGACTTCATTATCTGTATTATAAGAGAGTCAAACTAATTGAGTACGAAGTTTCTTTTTGTTTCTCCAAGTTTGGAACCTGCCCTGTGGCCTGGAAGGGAGCACCTTCCTGGTGGGGAAGAACGCCCGCTGCTGCTTAGGCGGCATCTGTGCACAGTCTTCCAGCCTAGCCATGAGTGTTTGGAGGACTAGAATTCATGTTCTGCTGCCCCAGCATGCTCACTCCCTTCTCACAAGCCAACAGCAAATAATGCAAAGCATGTCATCTAATATGTTCGATTAAATGTTCTTGCTTTAAAAAGACATGAATGGGTCTTCTGTTGTAAAAGACCCATAGCATTTGGTTTTGTTGTTGTTGTTTGTTTTGATTTTTTGTTTTGTTTGGATAGTTCTTTTTTAAATATATTTTTTAAAAGAGAAAACCAACTCTCTTTTTCCATTTTACTTACCAATCCCAGTTCCTACTCCCTCCTGTCCTCCCATTTCCTCCCCCCATCCTCTGCCCCACTGCCCATCTACTTCTCAGAGAGAGTAAGGCACATTGCTTTGGGGAAGGTCCAAGACTCTCCCTACTATATCTAGGCTGAGCAAGGTAGACATTCAAAGAGAAGGGGTTCCCCAAACACCAGTACAAACAGTAGGGATAAATCCTGGTCCCACTGCCAGTGGCCTTGCAGTCTGTCCCAGCCATACAACTGTCACCCACATCCAGAGGGTCTAGTTTGGCCCTATGCTGGTTCCTTCCCTGTTCGGCTGGAGTTGGTGAGCTCCCATTAGCTCAGGTAAACTGGTTCAGTGGGACTCATAGCATTGTAAAGCTGGGAAATGGAAGAAGCTTAGGTTCTCTTAAATTTTGTGCTTTACGACTTGATATGAAGCTCAAAATCAGAACTTTGAACAGAACAAAGGCTTGGTCACCTTTTCTAAAAGCTTTATTAATGACAATAATTTTACAGGGAAAATTACTCCTCTCTGGGCAATGCCTCATCTGATGTAATGCTCTCTGCAGAAGACAAAATTATAGCAATTATGATCTTGATCTTGCCTGTAACCCCAGAATTGACCTTCGGAAGGAACCTGGGTTATGCCTGTTATCTCGACAAGGAGAACGGCTGCTTCCAGAATTGCTTTGGGCCCCTATACTGTCAACATGAATTCGCAGTTAGTAATCTTGCCACGTTTCCCAGACTGGGCACACACAAGCTTGAGCCCATCTGGCTCTCGGGTTTCCAGTGTTATTTAGAGAGCTGGATACTCCAAGCACTTATTTTCTTCAACTCGATTCTCATCATAATCCATCAACATCACAGTGTTTTTATTCCCCATTTCTTTTTATATGATCCTATTAGTTGGGAGACGCCTGAGCGATAGTTTTCTTTCCTCTGGCCTTGTCTCCTCATTGCTTTTGCTCAAAACCAAGGATTATATACCTTTTGTTTGATAAGAATTCACCGTGTAACCAGCAATTTCCATAGCCCAGTTTTCTCCATTGAGCCTCTTTAGGGAAGGAACGACAGCAGCTCTTTCTGTTCTGTGAAAATGACATTTATCATCTGTTCCTAAATCGGAAGCCGGGAATGCCGTTCTTAAATCATAGAAGATACCTTTGAAGTTAGCTGCTGTTCACTCGGAACTTCTGGTGTCTGTGTTCTCTCGAAAATGCATGTGATATCTTTGAACTGAGAGTGAGTGATGCTTCCAAGCCTTAGGGAATATGGCCCTGATGGTTTCATACAGGGTGACCCAGCTGAACTGGACTTTTGAGTGTGTAAGGGCATCAAACCTTGGGGACGGTTGTTTTCTGTCTGCAGGTGCAGTTAACTCTCCCTGTTGCTAAGGAGCCAGCAGAGCTGAGTGAGCTCATGGAGAGGGGGGGATGCTTGCCTGCTTTAGGCACATTTGTGCTTCCTAGGTTTGATTTTCCTCTGTTTGGGAAGTCTCGCTCACTGATTCATGGCCCGGATGGCAGGGCATCTCTGTTGTCTATTTAGGTCATATGAGGAATGGAGGCATGGTAATTTCTCCCGTACAACCTTTCCCTCTGCCACAGCAGCAGAGAAAAATGTGATAAAGTACCAGTCTTTCAGTTTAATTTGACAAAGCAGTCTTTGAGAGTCTGCTGCACTGGGGCTGGTGAGCTGAATAAGAGATGTGACCGTGCCTGTGCCTGCGACTCCATAACGAACCTGGAAGTGTTCTTTCTTTTTCTTTAGGGACCTGAAGATCTTAGAGATCTGGGGGAAAGGCAGAGATGAGGAGGGAACTGAGGAGCTTCCCCAAGCTAAGCATTGTGGGCTTTTCCTTTCAGAAAGTTGCCAACATTAGCCCGTGCTGCAGAAGGTGATGTGTGTTGAGTGTGTAAAAGAGTGTAGCTAGGGGCCAAGCTGTCCCTTAAAGCTCAACAGATAGCACCATGAGTTGCATGACTTAGTCATGCCGACACAGTCCTGCTCCTGCTTAGGGGAACAAGTCCAGATCTTTTTTCCAGAAGTAAGGGCCGATGTAATCTCTGAATACAATAAATTGTTTGCCCAAAGAAGAGGTGGGCATTATGTTATCATTCCCCTTTCCTTTATAGCTTTATTTCTCTTAGCTTCAGAAATAACAAACAACTGAAGTTTTTTGTTGGTTTGTTTGCTTGCTTGCTTTTCTTTTGTTTGTTGAAACAGGGCCTTGTTATACAGTGCTGGTTGTTATAGAACTAACAGAGATCTGCCTGTCTCTGTCACCCTATACTGGTATTAAAGGCTTGTGCTGCCAGGCCAGGCTGGCTTAGCTTTTTGGTTTATGTTTGTCTGTTTGTTTCTGTCTTTTACAGTTTGCAGTTGTCTTTCCTGGTTCCTTCTCCTCTTCTCTCTTCTGACCTCTTAACTCTGTAATGCTCCAGGCTCAGGGCTGGATTCGCTCTTGCTGCCACAGCCACCCTTTTATTGAGTCTCACGGCCTTAGATGGAATCCTCAGCCTGACAACTCACAGTGTTCCCTTCTGCTGGTACCTCCTTCCTGAACTGCAGACTCAGGCATCTAGTGAGCCACTCAATGTCTGCTCTTAGACTTCTCCCACTCAGTGCGGTCCAAAATCAAAGGCCTCTTCCCACCTGCTCCTTCTGTACTTTCCTGATCCCCACAGGTAGCAAATCTGTTCTTGTGGTTGCTCTAAGGAAGGAGTCTCAACACCTAGCCTCCTAGCTTTCTCTCATAGATATCCATTCTGTCTGGAAAGGCTGCTTGCTCTCCCTCAGCACCCTGCTCCAGTCCAGCCCTTCCTACTGCTTCCTGTTGTCGCTGGCAAGCCATCCACATATCCAGCCTGGATTATCCCCAGAACTTTCTAACTGCTCTTGGTCCTCACCCTCTTATAAAAATTTCAACACTGCAGCCACAATGATTAGAAGCACTTATGCCAGATGACCTTGCGACAGAACAATTTCATTCACAGTCAAAAGCCAGACCTTGTGGACTCAATAATGCCCACTCCATTCCTTTGTCCCCTCTGGTCTGGACACTGACTCCCACTCAGGCTGGACAAAAACACAGTGAAAACTACAGGGGAATGGCAAGGCAAGTGAGCCCCTCACAGGGAGTCTGGCTGAAGCCTCTTGCCAGCTGAGACCCAGAGTACATCGTGACTAACATTTGCCGTGGAGGTTGACGACATAGCAATGGTGTTCTTTTTTATATATAAACATCTTACGTTGAAATAGCAATGAAGCAGGCTTAAGCCCTAAGCCCGTGTGACATTAGAGAATGTCTGGGAATCACAGTGAGACTGTTTGCAGAGGGGATGCTCGACCTTCCCACATCCCCATGGCCAGAGCTTTACTTTACTTGTAATCCTGTCAGGTGCACCCAAGGAAATAGCTTGTGAGCTCTTCTAAATTCCTTAGCAACATTTTGAAGTTAAATAACTTCAAAAAGCTCAAAATCCAGTGTATGGCTGTGGTAAAGGCAGTGCATTGTGGTTCCTTCAGAAGGCTGCCCCCTTCCTCCTTCTTTGAGACACCCAACCCCTTCTGCCAGCTCTCGGGTATGCCTAACTTCCTTACCTTGCTTTTACCTCACAATTTCTATGTTTAAAATATTTATTGAAATTTCTTTTTAAATTTTTTTAAAGCAGGGCAGTGGTGGTGCTCTCTAATACCAGCACTGGGGAGGCAGAGCCAGGCTGATCTCTGTGAGTTTGAGGCCAGCTTGGTCTAGAAGGGCTAGTTCCAGGACAGGCTCCAAAGCTACAGAGAAACCCTGTCTCGAAAAACCAGTGGTGTGTGTCTCTGACTTTTGCCTGTTCTTGGGACTCCTCTTCCTATTGGGTTGCCTTGTGTAGTCTCCTTATGAGGGCTTTTCCTTGTCTTACTGCATCTTGTGTTGTCTGTCCTGTTAGGCTGTCTTTCCTTGGATGCCTGCTCTTTTCTGAAATCTCTCCTTAATGAATTCCAACTCAACTTCATGCCACCTCATCCTGAAATGCTCTTCTGTGCCGAAGCCACACACCCCATTTTACAGGAGTCAAGGTCACTAAGGAGATGAAGGAATTCTTGGAGTGGGGTGGGTGACAGAGTGGAGCTGTATGTCCATCACTGTCACCACCAGCACTTAGAGTATCTGGACAGTCCTTTCTGCTCTGCTCCAATTATCTGAATGTCCACTTCCCATGATTCCCTATGGTCTGTACTCTCTGATTACATTATTTATTTATTTATTGTACCTGTAGTTTTTATTATTGAACCTGCAGTTTCCCCTTCGTCCTCTCCTGCCAGTTCCTCCCTGTACCTCCCCTCTGCCTCACCCCTTTCTCTCCCCCCTTCATTTCTATTCGGAAAAGGGCAGGCCTCTAATGGATATCAACAAAACATGGCATATCAAGTTGCAGTAAAACTAAGCACCTCCCCTTGTATTAAGGCTGAGCAAGACAACCCTATATGAGGAACAGGATTTCAAAAGCCAGCAAAAGAGTCAGAAGCCAGCCCTGCTCCCACTGTTAGGAGTCCCACAAGAAAAACAAGCTACACAGCTGTAACATATATGCAGAGGGCCTAGGTTAGTCTCATGCAGGTTCTGTGGATGTCCATTCAGTCTCTGTGAGCCCCTATAATCCCAAGTTACCTAGTTCTGTGGGTTTTTCTGTGGTGCCCTTGACCCCCTTGGCTCCTACAATCCTTCCTCAGGGTTCTCTGATCTCTGCCTAATGTTTGGCTATGGGTCTCAGCATCTGTTTCCATCAGGTGCTGGATGAAGTCTCTCTATGACAGTTGGACTAGGCAACAATCTATGAGAATAGCAGGATATCATTACACATCATTACACTGACATTTATTTCTTCTGTCATGTTTGGTAATATCCTAGGTCTCTGGATGGACAATCTAGCTTCTGGGTCCTGGCATTCCAGACAGTGTCAGGGGTCAGCTAATCTGCTGGCATGGGGCTGAGGCTGGAACAGTCATTTGTTGGCCACCCCCACAACCTCTGTGCCATCCTTATCCCAGGATATCCCATAGGTAAGACAGATGGTAGGTCAAATATTCTGTGACTGGATTGGTGTCCCAGTCCCTCAACTGGAAGTTTTGCCTGGTCATAGGAGGTGGCCAGTTCAGACTGTGTATCACTTCTATTACTTGGAGTCTTAGCTAGGGTCATCCTTGTAGATTCCTGGGAATTTCTCTCATGCTAGGTTTCTACCTAACCCCTTTTCAGTCCTCTCTTTTAGTACACCCTGCCTCCATCTCTCCCCATCTGATCCCTTATGTTCCCATACCCATCTACCCCCACTTCACTCATGAATGTCTTCTATTTCTTCCTCTCAGGGAGATCTGAGTGCCTCCCCCTTGAGCATTCTGGTTACCCAGCCTCTCTGAGTCTGTGGATTATAACCTGGTTATCCTTTTCTTCATAGATTTATCCACTTATAAATGAGTACACACCATGTTTTTCTTTCTGTGTCTGGGTTATCTCATTCAGAATGATTTTTTTCCAGTTTCATCTATTCCCCTGTAAATCTCACGATGTCATTGTTTCTAATAGACTAGTAATACTCCACTGTGTAAAATTGCCACATTTTCTTTTCCATTATCCAGTTGAGGAACATCTAGGTTTTGTACCCAGAACATCTAGGTTCTGGATACTATGAATAAAGCTTCTATGAACAAAGTTCAGCAACTGTCCTTACGGTATAATTGAGCATCCTTTAAGAATATGCCCAAGAGCATCTTTTGGGTATACGTGCAAGAAAGGTATAGTTGGATCTTTGCGTAAACCGATTCCCAATTCTGAGAAACTGCCATATTGATTTCAAAAGTGGCTGTATAAGTTTGTACTCCCAATAGCAATAGATAAGTGTTCCTCTTGCTCCATCTCCTCTCCAGCATAAGCTGTCACTTGTGTTTTTGATTTCAGCCATTCTGACAGATGTAAGATGAAGCCTCAGAGACATTTTGATTTGCATTTCCCAAATGGCTAAGAATGTTGAACATTTCTTTAAGTGTTTTTAGGCCATTTGAGATTCTTCTGTTGACAATTTTCTGTTTAGATCTGTACAGCACTTTTTAGTTTGGATTATTTGATATCTACTTTCCTGAGTTCATTATATAATTTGGAAATCAGCCCTCTGTCAGATGTGAGGTTGGTGAAGATCATTTTCCATTCTGTAGGAGGCCATATTATCCTATAGACAGCGTCCCTTGCCTTACAAAAGCTTTTCAGTGTCGTGAGGTCTCATTTATTAAGTGTCAGTCTTAGGGCCTGTGTTATTGGTGTTCTATTCAGAAAGCTGTGTCCTGTGCCAATGTGCGCAACACTTTTTCCCACATTCTTTTCTATCAGGTTCAGTATATCTGGATTCATGTTGAGGTCTTTGATCCACTTGGGCTTGAGTTTTGAGTAGGGTGATAGATAGAAATCTATTTGCATTCTTCTACATGCTGACATCCAATTAGACCATTTGTTGAAGATGCTTTTGTTTTTCAATTATATATATATACATATATATATATACATATATATATATATATATGTATATATATATTAGCTTCTTTGTCCAAAATCAGGCATCTATAGGTGTGTGGGTTTATGTCTGGGTTTTTATTTGATTCCATTGATCCACCTGTCTGTTTTTATGCTAATAATAGTTGGTTTTAATCAATATAGGCCTGTAGTAGAGTTTGAAATCTAGAATGGTGATACCTCAGGAAGTTCTTTTATTGTATAGGATTGTTTTAGCTCTCCTGAGCTTTTTGTTTCTCCATTTGATGGTGAGTACTTTCTTTCAGCATCTGTACAGAATTGTGTGGGGTTTTCATGGGAATCACATTGACTCTGTTGATTGCTTTTGGTAAGAAGGTCATTTTCTATGTTAACGTTACAAATATATCAGCATGGGAGATCTTTACACTTTCTGATATCTTCTCGAAATTTTTTTCTTCAAAGACTTGAAGTTCTTATCATACAGGTTTCTAACTTGCTTTGTGGAAGTTATGCCAAGATATTTTATATTATTTGTGGCTAATGTAAAGAGTGGTGTCTTCTTGATTTCTTCCTCAGCCCACTTATCCTTTGTATATAGGGGAACTAGTGATTTTTTTTCAGTTAATCTTTTATTCAGTCACCTCAATGAAGGTGTTTATCAGTTATAGGAGTTCCCTGGTAGAATTCTTGGGGTGAGATGTATACTATCATATCATCTGCAAATAGTGAAAGTTTGACTTCTTCCTTTCCAATTTGTATTCCCTTGATCTCCTTTAGCTGTCTTATTGGTCTACTCTAAATAGAATTTCAGACTACGTTGAATAGATATGGAGAGAGTGGTGAGCCTTTTCTTGTTCCTAATTTTAGTGGAATTGCTTTGGGTTTCTCTGCATTTAATTTGATGTTGGCTATTGGTTTGCTGTATATTGCTTTTATAATGTTAAGGTATGTTCCTTGTATCCCTGACTTTTCAAAAACCTTTATTATAAAGGGATGTTGGATTTTGTCAAAGGCCTTTTCAGCATCTAATGAGATGATCATGTGTTTTTTCTTTCAATTTGTTTATATGGTGAATTACATTGGCAGATTTTTGTATGTTGAACTATCCCCCTCCCATCTCTAGGATGAAGCCTACTTGATCATGATGGATGATCTTTTTGGAAATGCTTTTTGAGTATTTTATTTAAAATTTTCACATTAATGTTCATTGGAAAATTTGTTTGTAATTCTCTTTCTTTGTTGGTTCTGTGTGGTTTAGATATCAGAGTGAAGGTGGCCTCATAAAAGGAATTTGGCAGTATTTCTTTAGTTTCTATTTTGTGGAATAATTTGAGAAAGACTGACATGAACTTTTCTTTGAAATTCTGGTAGAATTTTGTGCTAAAACCTGGTCTTTCTTGATTGGGAGACATTTAATGATTGCTTCTATTTCCTTAGGAGTTATAGGTCTATTTAAATTGTTTCTCTAATCTTGATTTAATATTGGTAAGTGGTATCTATCAAGAAATTTGTTCATTTCTTTTATTTTTTACAATTTTGTGGGGTAAATGTTTTTGAAGTATGACCAAATGATTCTCTGGATTTTCTTAGTGTCTGTTGTTACGTTCCCCTTTCCTTTCTGACTTTTTAAAAATTAATTTAGATATTAATTAGTTAGTGTGGATAAGGTTTTGTCCATCTTGTAGATTTTCTCAAAGAACTAACTCTGTTGTTCATTGAGTCTTTGTGTTACTATATTGATTTCCGACTGCAGTTTTGATTATTTTCTGCCATCTAGTCCTATTGAGCTCCTGGGTACATTTGTTTTTTTTTCTTTTGCTGTTGTTCTAGAGATTTCAGGTGTGCTGTTAAGTTGCCAGTATAAGATTTCTCCAAATTTTTTTATTAAGGTACTTATTGGTATAAGATTTCTCCAAATTTTTTATTAAGGTACTTATTGGTATGAACTTTTCTCTTAACACTGCTTTCATTGTTTCTTGTAAGTCTAGGTATATTGCACATTCATTTTCATTGAATCCTAGAATGTCTTCAGTCTCTTTCCTTCTGAAGGCATGGACGGCCTCTGGTCCAGCAGTTCAGAGCTGAAGTTTCGGCTATGTGAATAGTTTCTGATTTGTATAGGGTCTTCTGGGTTTGAGGACCCTGGCCTGGATTCTGGTGGGGTAGGAGGCTTCTACCTGATTTTCAGGGAATTATCTTGGTCTTTGGGGTTCAGGATGCTGGTCTGGTCTCAGATCAAGTAGGAGGCTTCAGCCAGAGGTGTGAGCCAGGATAAGGTAACAAGGAGAGAAGGGGCTTTTAGGGTTAAGCTTGGTGGGCACAGTCAAGGCAAGGTGTGTATAGGGTGGATTACCTAGTTTTCAGGCAGCTGGCCTGGCCTTTGATGGGGTGGAAGTCTTCCACCAAAGGTATGGACTCAGATCACATGATGAGGAGAGTAGGGTCAGTTGGAGTTCCACGGGGCTAGCATGATCCGGGTGGAAGGCAGCCTTATCTGTGGTTCAGGATGCTGGCCTGTCCTCTGTGGAGTAGAAGGCTTCTGCCATAGGAGAAGATGACAATGAAAGAGATTATCTGGTTTTGGAGGAGCTAAACTGGCCTTTGATGGGGTAGAAGGTTTTCACTAGAGCTGTGGGGAAGAATGTGATGATGAGGAAAGAAAGAGGAGCAGTTGGATTAGGCTGTGATAATTGGGCTGAGTTGGGATCACTCTTACCTGGGGTTCAGGATGCTGCCCTGGCCTCTGGAGTGTGAGAGGATTATGCCAGGAGATTTGGTCTGAGATATGGAGGGAAGTAGAGGAGTGGATATCATCATCATCTTCTTCTTCTTCTTCTTCTTCTTCTTCTTCTTCTTCTTCTTCTTCTTCTTCTTCTTCTTCTTCTCCTTCTTCTTCTTCTTCTCCTTCTCCTTCTCCTTCTCCTCCTCCTCCTCCTCCTCCTCCTCCTCCTCCTCCTCCTCCTCCTCCTCCTCCTCCTTTTTCTTCTTCAAGAAAACCAATCTCTTCTCATTTTACATACCAATCCCAGTTCCCTCTCCCTTCCCTCCCCTCCTCCCGCTTCCCTACCTTCCACCTATCCCACACTCCATCCCCTCAGAGAGGGGTAAGGCTTTCCATGGGGAGGCAACAAAGAGGCAATCACTTTGAGGAAGGACTAACGACTTCCCCTATACCTAGACTGAGCAAGGTATCCCTCCAAAAGGAATGGTCTCCAAAAAGCCTTTTCAAACATTAGGGATCAATCCTGATCCTACTGCCAGGGGCCCCACAGACTGCCCCGGTCACACAGTTGTCACCCACACTCAGAAGGCCTAGTTTTGTCCTATGCAGATATCCCCATTGTCAGTTGGGAGTCAGTGAGCTCCCGTTAGCTCAGGTCAGCTGTTTCTGTGGGTATCACCATCATGGTCTTGACCCCTTTGCTCATATTATCACTCCTCCCTCTTTTTCACTGGTCTCTGGGAGCTTGATTCGGTGCTTAGCTGTAGATCTCTGCATCTGCTTCCATCAGTTGCTGGATACGGGTTCTATGATGACAATTAAGGTAGTCATCAGTCTGATTACAGTGCAAGACCAGTTCAGGAACCCAAGACACTATTGCTTAAATCTTAGCTGGGGTCAACCTTGTGGACTCCTGGAAGTTTCTCTGGTGCCATGTTTCATGCTAGCCTCATTATGCTCCCTCAATCAAGGTGTCTCTTTCCTTGTTCCCCCTCTCTGGAGAGGCTCCAAAACCTACACAGAGAAACCCTGTTTTGGAGAACAAAAACATCTCTTGGATATATTTGTTTTTAAAGGCTTAAAGGTTTATTTTTATTTTTGAGAATCTCATGCATAAATGCTATATTTACATTACATGTCACCTTTCTTTCTATCTCCCTCCCAACTCTTCTTGTTTATGTGTCTCTGAATTTCATGCTTATTACACACACACACACACACACACACACACACACACTACTGTGTCTATATAGTATTGCCCATATGCCTATGTGTTTAAGGCTGACTATTTGGGATTGAATAGCCTGTAGGAGTTCATCTGGAGATCACAAGGTAGTTCCCCGGGTGCACCTGACAGTATTACATTTACTATAGAGAAGCTTGCGCCACAGGAACATGGGAAGGTAGGATATATTCACTCTAAATAGCCTCATTTGGGAGTCTAAGAGAAAGGAGAATAACCATTCTCAAATGTCACATAAGGCTTAGACCTTAAGCCAGGTCTGTCATTATTCTAATATTGAAAAATAGCAAAAACTGATTCTTTCTTTTTGAATAGCTATTGATTGCCTATAGTTCTTCACTTGGGGGTGGAGTCTTGTGAGATTCCTCCTATCAACATTGCCATGTGGATGACTGTTGTCATTTTGCAAGTCTTTTTTAGGCAACCATACTGTTGAGATTTCATGGGTGTAGCATTCCTCTCATGTCTAGAAGATGCTACCTCTCAGCAGTCATCTTGGGTCCCCTGACTCTCACAATCTCAGACCCCTTTCCTGTGATTTTCCCCATCTTAGGTATCAAAGCTGAATTGTAAAAAGAGCACTTGGAATTGCACACCCCATAGTCACTTGTTCTCTGCATTTTGACCAGTTGTCTATGACTTTTTGTCATAGTATCCTTCTGCTACTCAGAGAAGCTTCTTTCCTAAGGGGTCAAAGCTATACTTTTCTATGGGTATGAGGCTAATTATTTAAAATACAGTTCAGAGGTACATTGATTAAGAAAAATGGCAGTAATAAGTTTTCCTATAGGAACTAGAACCTTTCCAAACAGGGTATCTGGCTAGGTTTGCAGTATCAGGCATGAATACACTCTCAGTGAATGGACCTAACTAACTAGACAGCTTTTGGTAAAAAAAAAAAAAAAGGACTACTAAGATTTAAAAAAAAAAAGGACTACTATTGCATGTTTAGGGGTATCTTGCTGTACTGATCTTCATAGTGGTTCATGAGTTTTATACCTGAGTGCAAATGTTGAGTACTTTTTTCTCTTGGCAGATTGCATAGCACTTCCTAATGCTGTGAGACCTAATCTTCAGGGAGAAGGCTTAACATCAATTCTGCTCAGTTCCTATAAGTCCCATGGCCAAAGTGTGTGGTCTCTTCAGCAAAAGGGTCTTACCTTCAAGTTCTAGGAGGCAAGCAAGGGCAATGTAAGTAGCCTATATTGTTTTCTGAAGATGTTTGGAGCATCTGCCCTACAACTTGAAGGAATGTAAATGTTTTCTATGCCTGGCACTGCTCTCTCTCTCTCTCTCTCTCTCTCTCTCTCTCTCTCTCTCTCTCTCCTGGTCTTTGGCTCTGGGGGTGAATACTTAATGTGATTGTTTATAACATTCTATTTTAATTAATATCCTACATCCAACACCCCTTCCTCGGCAGGCATTCATTCATAATTATCCATATCTTGCTCAACCTTTCCTTTATAACTATAAAGACTGGCTCTATCCAATTTACTAGGCTTTTATCTAATAGCTTGCTGTTTTATCTTCCTTCAACACTCCTATATCTACGAGAGCATAAAGTCAATGTGAGATATTTGTTGGCATTGTCCATTATTGCATTACTATACTGAAAAGAATCTAAAAAAAAACTTGATACATCTGTTGACTGTGTGTGCATATGTGTATGTGTGTGTGTGTATTCTCATATACTACACAATTCAAAGTTTCAAACTGGAAGATAGTAGCCAATGAATTCTTAACTTGCCTATGATTTTCCACCTGTGGATGTACATTGTACATACATTAGATGTAGTTTTAGAAAGGACATTGGTTAGTTTTGCCCACTTGCTAAAGGCTCCAGAGAAAATAGATCCTCAAATATACTTTGGGGAAAGCCAGCTTATTGGTGAATATCAAACTTTGTCCCTCTTAGAAATTCCTGGGCATTTCATTCTCCATATAAACTAGAGGCTATTTCAGCTCTGACATCATAGGTTCTGTCTGTTTAAGATAAGTGACTCTATCACTGAAATGTGGCACTTTAGTAGGCCACCTGAAGTCACAGCAGTTGTCTTTGCTGGCATTATCAGTGTTGTGTAAAAGCTGCCTTTATCACATACTTCCCTGCAGAGGCGTGTGAACATCCTTCATCTTGGAACATAGCTTCCCATATCTTGTCCATTTCTTTGTGTAAAACACTAACACATTATGCACTCAAGGGTTGACATAATCAAATCAGATCCATATTTTCTGTAATAATAAATCAAGTTCATGAAATAGTATTAGCCTCAACCCTTCTGTATGAATAAGGTGTGCTTTGCTGTTAGTGTAAATTCTTATAACTGATAGCTATCCCTAACAGAAAAAATCTGTTCTGCCTATATATATTTTGGGGGAGGAAATAGAGACAGAAAAATGTGTGTGTGTGTTAATAGCTTTGCAAAATAAAAAGCAGGAGAGGAAACAGCAGGCTCTTTCTACATTCCCTTTCTGGTTTTCCTATGAAAAAGGTTCTGTGATTCCTGGTGATTCTTTCAAGATTGGGAGATTAAAGATTGTGTTATAGATGTAGCAGCCTCAATTAGTAAAACTGACAAGAAAATAATTATCCCTTTATATTGAATGACAGGCAAACACAACTGAGGGAATGTTGCCTCTATGATGGCACAGGATCACATCTTAGTTTGTCTTACTTGACTCAACTGATTAGCTCCCGGGACGGTTTTTGTTTGGCATCCAGAGTCATGAATATTCTAAATTCTTAGTTTTTCTTATCAACAAAGAAAAACAACCTACAACCAAGGGCTTGAACAAACAGAGAAATTTAGATTCCAAGAACCAATTTTGTTTAATTTGCTATTTTTCACACTTGTATTCCCTGATCAAAGAGAGGCACTTTCATTATTTTATTTCTTAATTTTCTTAAGAAAAGAAGATGTGTACACTTCAATTTCATAATGCTAAGCCTGAAATATCCCTTCTACCTATATTGCCTTTCATAAAATAATCATTTACTGAAACAACCAGTGTTTCTGAAAAACGCAGGTGTCAGTCAAGTGCTTCTTCCTATAAACACCCTTTGTTCTTCCCCAGTGAGTTAGCACTGCCGTCATCCAGAGGGGTGGCATTTCCACAGAGTGCCCATGGGCACTTGATGCTATGCTATAGATGGGCCATAATATGCTCTGATGATCTCTGACCGCATTTGTCCATTGGTTAGTCATTCTGTGTTACTTCCAAGAATCTTATCAATCAAAGGAGTACTTATAGTTTGTTCCCTTGCACAGAGAAGGACTTTTTTGTTGTTTCCTACATGGCAAGACTGAAGGAACTTGAAGGAAGTCATGCCTTGCTATCATTCTTCCTGAGCAAACAATACATCTTTTCTGAAAATAAACCTCAACACTGAGGACATTGTGGTCCTCTACAGGATGGCTTTCCTCACAGTTTCTTGAGTTTTCTTGAAAATGATTTTGGTCCCCACGGAGTTGGAGGAAGACGAGGGCTCTTAATGACTAATGGAATATTTTTCTCCATCCATCAGTAAGTTCAACTGTCTTAGGGTTTCTATTGCAGTGAAGAGACACCATGACCATGGTAACTCATAAAAAAGCATTTAATTGGGATGGCTTGCAGTTCAGAAGTCATCATGGCAGGAAGCATAACAGCATGAAGGCAGACATGGTGGTGGAGAAGGAGCCAAGAGTTCTACATCTGGATCAGCAAGCAGCAGGAAGGAAGAGTGCGGCACTGTGCCTGACTTGAGCATTTGATATGACAAAGCCCTTCCCCAGTGACATACTTCCTTCTCCAACAAGGCCACACCTCTTCCAACAAGGCCACACCTCCTAACAGTTCCAGTATTTATGGGCCTATGAGGGCCATTTTTATTCAACCACAATAAGCCCATGTAACTATAAACCTTGCATAACTAGGTTGAGAAACTGAGAGGGTCGTATTTGTAAATATTTCCTGCAGAGATGGGAAAGATTCTGGTTGTGTGGTTCCTCAGACTAGTAAGGCAAATCCAAGTGAGTAGGTAAATCAATAAGGCAGAGAAGCATGAGTTGTCTTCTTTGTACTTCTAGCTAGACTGGAAGATTAGGTAGATCTCAGGAGCATATGCAGGGCCTGTTAGGATCAGCAGGATCTGTCTTTTCTTTTTTTAAATTTTTTAAAGATTTTATTTATTTATTAAGTATACAGTATTCTCAGTATTCTGTCGGAATGTATGCATGAGGGGCAAAAGAGGGCACCAGATCTCATTGCCATCTGTAAAGATCTGTCTTATGTGTAGACTTTCCATAAGTTGAGGCAGGAGAATGGGCAGAGTGTGGTCCAGGAGAATAGGCAGAGTGTGGTCCAGAAGGTCTTACACAAAAGCTACATCTTTGGCCTGTGAAAAGAAAATGTTGACAAGGAGGAAGATAGGAACCCCTCCCCCAAGGCCTGCTAAATCCAGCCATTGGCCAGAGACACATGGGGGGTCTAAAGTTGATTTATGAGTCATGATAAAACTGAGACACTCATCTCTAGGTGGGAATTTAAGGTGTTAATGGGATATGTGATACATGAGCTTGTATATAGAATTACATGTAACATTTTCAACACCCGAAAGAACCCTGCCCTTTGAAAATGACCCCCAAAGCCATTGTTATGTGACTGGAATCCCCAAGTGTTTATGCAATAGGGCCTTGGAGCTGGTAAACATTTCTTTGCTTCATTGCCTCTCCTCCCTTTGGCAAATATTTTTTTTTTAATCCTTTTGAAAAATCTGTGCTCTTTTGGTTGTTTTGGTTTTGATTTTCTTTTTTCAAGACATGGACAGCCCTGGCTGTCCTGGAACTTGCTGTGTAGACCAGGCTGACTTTAAATTCATAGAGATCTGTTTGCCTAAGATTAAAGGTATGCACCATTATGTCCAGCACTTTCTTTACTTTTGTGCCTTTGTGTGTATATGTATGTAAGCACATGTGTGTGCATACCATGGTATCAGAAGACAACTTGCCTAGACTAGTTCTCACCTTACTATGTGGTGCCCAGGGATCAAGCTCAGGTTTTCAGATTTGATGGCACACACCTTTACCAGCCGAGTCATTGTGCTGGGCCACGGGTATATATCTTTCTTAATAAATGTTCTCTGATCCTGCTGCAGCTATGTGTTTCTTCTTATTTTCATGTTCAGGAATGTAAGGATTTGGAATTAGCATCAGGACTTTGGGAGAACTATGTGCCATTTTTGCTAATAAATCCAAAATCAGTTTCCAGAACTGGGGTGATAGGCAAAGTATTAGGAGTTAAAGGAATACTTCGTTGAACCATGCCAAATTCTACACATTCATTATTCTAATTGTATTTCTATTTTATGTTTAGGTACTTGTGTTCAGTCTGTGTAGATGGATATCCACTTAGCTCAGGATATTAATTACATTCCCATAAAAATGACTTTTATTCTGTCTGCAATATCATTATTAGTGATGCTGTATTTTCAAACTTTTTTATTTTATTTGTTGTATTTTAATATGTATTTTAATTTTATAAATTAACATATTTTTATATATGTGGCTGTGGAGGGGTATACGTGTGCTTGCTTTGTCCATATAACAGCTGAGGTCAGGGGTCAACATCGTTTGCTGTCTTTAGTTGTTTGTTTTCCACCTTATTTTTTTGAGACAGCGACTTTCAAAATATTTTTGAGTAATATCTTGAAGTAAAATGATGACACATGTTTAGTCTGCTATAAAACTGTCAAACAGTCTCACACATTACTTGACCATTTTATGTGTCTATGAGCAGTGAACACATGGGTCCTAGACTCTTGATAACAGTCAGTCCTTTAGGTCTACATTCCCTTTGTAATAAGTGTATAGTGCTATCTTACTGTGTTTTGAATTGCATTTCCCTAATGACTACCCATGTTGAGTTAATAACTGTGATTGATGTGTGTGGACTTCCTTGTCATTAGGCATTGTTTATTCACATATCATTATTGTCTATTCACATATTTGGTACATTATAAAAAAATGTTTAACTATTTTTCTTGGCTTTGGGTTTGATATATTTTCGCTGCAAGTTATTTTTCAGTAATAATATAAAAATAATTCTCCCAGTCTGAGGTTTGTCTATTATTTTAACAGTCTTTTGATGAGAAGGAAGCTTTTACTTTGATGAAGCCTAATTTATCTTTATCTTTTAAGTTTGGATTGTGTCTAATCCAAGTTCACAAATGGTTTTCTTTCATATTTTCACTTAGAATTTTCTTTCTTTTATTGAAAATAGGTTTTTCATATAACATATTCTAATTATGATTTCCTCTCCCACAAATGCCCCCAGGGCCTACCCACCTCTTCACTTACTGCCCACAAAGGAAAATTTAGTTGTCTTCATTGGATTCTCACTGTATATACAAACCATTCTTAAGGACAGGCCCTACGACCAACACAAAATGAACTCAAAGGCATTTCTGGACATTCTCTGCGTCATTCAGAAATTTTATAGTTTTGGACCATATTTGTGAAAATTTTAAGGTTAGTTTTCATACAAAGTGAGAGGAATGGATTTACTTTCTCACTCCCAATCTCTCAATGTGCACACGATCATCTAGAAGTTCCATTTGTTCCTTGTCATCTTTGTCAAAAGTTGAATGTGTATGCGTGTGTGTTTCCACTCTCTTGTTTGGGTTTGTTTTAATTTTGAGCCTTGTTCCTGCTACATAGTCCAGGCTGATCTCAAATTCCCAGACCCAGCTTGGGTACATCTCTAGACCCACTGTTATAACCAATTGCTGTCTTTACCTAACTTGTTTCTTATAGAGTATTGGCCAGTTTTCTTCACTGCACTTTCATATAAACTTTTAAAATAACTTTTCAATTTAAATTCTTTAGCAGCTTGCTGGGATTTTTAGTGGAACACATGGAATCAATAGATTAATTTAAAGCAAACTGATATTTTAGAAATATTGAATATCCCACCCAAGACAGTATATCACACAGCTGGATTTTTATTTTTACTTGGCCATATTTCATAATTTTCCATGTGCATGTTTTATAGGTCTTTAAAAATATTTATTCCTAATAACTTCAAACTTATGACTTACAAATAATTTATATTACAATTTCTTTTTTTGTTGCCAAAACACATAATACAATGGACTTTTAGAAAGTAGCTACTTTTTATCCTGAAATGCTGTTTAACTCATTGATTTTAGGATCTTCATTACAGACTATATAGAATATAAATCATATTACTGGTGAATAAAGACTATTTTATCTCTTATTTTCTAATTTGGATGATGTTTATTTTTCTTAAGATACCCCTCTAGCTACAACCTCGTAACAATGATGAATAGGAGAGCTTTACAAACAGTGACAGTTTTGTGTCTCACTGATTTACATGCCTTTATTCATTTCAAGTTCTTTGTTTCATTGGCTACAAGCTAGAGCACCTATGACTAACAAATGCAGAACCAGAGAGGAAGGGAGGGGGAAGGTGACCAATAAGAAAGAGGCATCTCTGAGTGATAATGAAGAAGAAACCAGGTGAAAGAATGACAGTCCTGGAGGCAAGAGCACTGAATAATTAGAAGACTTTTGCCCTTATTTGCTTATGAGTCTGTATTCAGAGAAATTCTTCTCTCTACCAAAAGAGAAAGAAGCATTTAGACTAAGAAACTGGAGAGCTTTATTATAGAGAAGTGTGTCAATTGCTGACCTAAAAAATTAGCACATGGATTCTTAAGTAGGCAAATGGAAGGGAGAAATCATAGGAAAGAAGTGTAGATCATAGAAAATGAGACTCAGTATTGCTAATGCAACAAGGACATCTCAAAACTGAAGCTAAAAAAATGTAATACAGCCCTCTATCGAATGGTAAATATAATCAGATAAGCATTTGATTTTAAATTTAAATTTTTAAGTTTAATTTAAAAACATGGGGGAATCGAAGCTAAAATATTAAAAGAATTAATGAAGTGACATCTGATTGCATCTGGAAAGAACCTGAGGTGAAAAGACAGGCATCTATGGAAGGAAGAGTCAGTGACACCTTCTTAAAGGTCAAGAGAATGAAGTACAAACACAAAGGACAGTGAGTGCTAAAGACAGGATCAAAGAAATTATCAAAAAGATATAAGGAGAAAAGGCAACTAAGAATACAAAATGTGTAACACTAGAATTTCCAAAGAAGACAAAATAACAAATTAAATATTTAGAACTATGATAAAATACATTAAGATATAAATGTTTGAAAAATGGACCAGGAATGAGCAACTTTGATAGACCACACTGTAACTTACATGTTAAAAGTAGAGGAAGAAAATACCTTCAGGGCATTTAGGCAAGAAAGTTCATACAGGCAACAAAAGGTGGAGAATCCGTTTGTCATCCAGCTGCTTTCCTGACACCTAGAAATTTAACAAGGAAAAGTGACAACTAAAAACCAAGAACCTATTATCCATAGAGACCATTTTACAAGTTCCCATACAATGGAAAGCTATCTTCATTTTTTGTAAGTTGAAAAAATGCTGTTCCCATCTCCCTTTCCTGAAGAATCTTTGCAGGAAGAGCTTGGTCTGCACAGGACTCACCCTGGTGTTGCCTTTTCTGGCTTGCAGCCCAAATTGACATTGAGAAATGTGACCATAGGACAGACCAACCAGGCAAAGGCATTTTCTAGGAAGAGGTTGGCTGCATAAGAACTACTTATAATCTTCAAAGGCAAATTGAAAATATGTTGGTCATTTCTTTAGCAAGGTGTGTTCTCCCTGAATTCCTTCTAGAGTGATGGGTGCTAAAGACGATAGTCAATTTAATGACAGCAATGGATTTTGTTATAGGAAGTGACAAACTCCCTATGAAAATTACAAAACAGAATTTAGGAACTTGAGCCACACATGCAGGAGCAGACTCATATAAAGGAAAAATCAAAGACTGTTTGTTGTAGGGAGAGGCCTGCTTGTTCGTCCTGGCCGTACGGCTAGCTTAGCACTGAAATAACCACACAGAAATTGTGTTAATTAAATCACTGCTTGGCACATTCATTCTAGTTTCTTCTTGGCTAATTCTTTTTTGGTTTTTCGAGACAGGGTTTCTCTGTAGCTTTGGAGCCTGTCCTGGAACTAGCTCTTGTAGACCAGCCTGGTCTCGAACTCACAGAGATCCGCCTGCCTCTGCCTCCCGAGTGCTGGGATTAAAGGCGTGCGCCACCACCGCCCGGCTTGGCTAATTCTTAATAATACTCTTGGCAGTGGCTTATTAGGAAAGATTCAGCATGTCTGATTCTGGAGGCTCCATGGTATCTCTCTGTGTCTCTGCTTTCTTCCTCCCAGAATTCAGTTCTGTCTTCCCTGCCTACTTAAATTCTGCCCCTATCAGGCCAAGGCAGTTTCTTTATTCATTAACCAATACAAGCAACACATAGAAAGAAGGACCTCCTACACCAATGGTTTGATGTTCCAACTGTTTCAGCCTCTTCACTTAGGAATTCAAACCTCCGTTAGTTGCCAAGGACAATGATCCATACCCTTCCATATCATATTACATTGATGGGAAGAAGTGTTCTTTGAGGTCACAGTGAGCTGACATGGTACTGTCATATGAATCCATTGCAGGAGGTAATTGGAGATAGATACCTGAATCAGTTTGGGGTCCCTTTGCCGTAAACTCTAGCTACACAAAGGTGTCCTTGTGCCAGTAGTGTCGGCATCATTGGGGACCTTGTTAGAAATGAGAATATGCTTGCATCTCTAGTTTATATATACTTTTACACTCTCTGGGGAACTTGCTAGAGATGTAGATGTGGGTACAGAAGTCTTGCATGGCACCTGAGAGTCTGCATTTCTAACAGGCTCTCAAGGGCCCTCAATGTGACTAACCTGGTATTCTACCAGATTCACGTTCTCTTGAAACGTCCTTGATAGGCCCTGAAAAACTAGTGTTTTAATTTTTTTCTGAAAATTTAAAACAAGAGCAATAAGACTTCATCACTGTGAGGCACGATGAAAGTGCCACACTAGTTCACTTCACTGGTAGAAAAGCGAGAGTAGAGAGCTCAATGGGCAGAGCCTTGCCACTTTATTGGGGCAGGTAGCAGCCAGAGATGCTGAGCAGACTAGATCACCTTGACAGTGTTGGGACTTTGAGCTGATACAGGCTGTTAGGGTCAATGGGGAACCAAATGCACTTCACTGAAGGGAGTTGCGGGAGACGGAGTAGGGAAGCAGCAGCTCTCCTAACAAAGAGACACTGACTTGGCTGGATTTCCAAGAATTTAAGTTTAGGTTTCTATTTACCATGTAAGAATTCTTCTGTTTATCTGGTAAGCATTTTGCCTAGTTTAGGTTCAGGTCGTCATCTTAGAATATTGTCGGTAGCCTTGTCATTTTGGGGTCCTGCTTTGTGGCCATTCTAACAGTCATTACAGAGAATCTCTTCTGAGCACCCAGAACCAGGAATTGTCTGCCATGATTGTTTCCTACTAGAATTTCCCCTACAGATGTTATGTGAAAGCTCACAGGGTCATGAATCATGATTGCTAATGATTTCTTACATTTTCTAATGATACTTTATTCTCTGTATAGATTCAGATGGTGCTGACTCTTGAAATACAGATGAATTTGCTTTGTACATCTCCAGGAGAAAAATAGTCATGGGTGACTCAATTAATAAAAGGACAAGTAAGTAATAAAAACAGTCTTATGTTATAATCACGTGTGGGTTTCCTTACTTTTTACTGTTTTTAAATTTATTTTGTTAAGTGTTATTATTCTTTGTATATGATATATGTATGTAGGTGCATGCATGTTTCTGGGCACACATGAAGGGGTTTTTTCCATTCTGCATTTACTTGGGCTTCAGAAACCTAACTATAGCAAAGACAGAAAGAAGGAAATAGCTACAGTAATCCACAAATGAAATGGAAAGTCCTGAAATATATACACATGTGTTTTATACAGACTGAGAAGGTCATATTTATATGTGTATTTAGAAACACACACACACACACATACTTAAGACCAATTCATGACAAAAAGGGCCATGAATTTGAAAGATTAAAGATGGATGTATGGGGTGAGTTGGAGAAAGGAAAGGGAAGAAGAAGTTATATTATAATCTCAAAGATACAAAAAAAAGCTTTTAAAAGATATCAAAAACATAGATACAAGGACTGGTAACACAACAAGAAGAAATTGGTCACACATAAGTTTGTGATGAGATGAGCAATTCTTAACCAAAGATTCCCTCTCAAGGTAGTGCCCAGCTCCGAGGCTCCAGGTCCATTACTGTGACAATTAGGATTTCTTTCCACTGCTGTCCAGTTGTCTGCAACTGTCAAGATTGAGAGCTTGACTCTATTTCAGCTATCATGTTTTTCAGACGTTATTTCTGTTTTCCTTCAGGTTGTTTGGCATCAGCTTCACAGAACCTGGATTTTTTCTCCTTTATCTATGCTGTAATTAGAATATTTGGCCTCTTCATGGTGTCCCAAAGACCCTGCATGTTCCTTTCCTGTAGTTTTCCTTTCTTTTGCTTTTTATTTTCCAGTTTCATATTCTTTGTTTGTATGATCTAACTCCTCTATTTTATCTTTGCGTCTTGACATTCTCTCTTCTTTTCGATCCATTCTACTTCTAAGGCTGTTCCCTGAGTTCTCTAATTGGATTAATGAGTTTTGGGGCAGGGGGTAGAAGGAAAGGGAGAAGGGGAGGGTTGAAGAAATCTTGAAAGAATGGGATAGTCGAGATGAAGGAAGGACAGATATGAGAGCAAGGAAAGATATATCTTGATTGAGGGAGCCATTATGGGGTTAGCAAGAAACCTGGCTCTAAAAAATTTTCCAGGAATCCACAAGGATGACCCCAGCTAAGACCCTAAGCAATAGTGGAGAGGGTGCCTGTACTGGCCTTGCCATGTAGTCAGACTGATGATTATCTTAAATATCACCGTAGAACCTTCATCCAACCACAGATGGAAACAGAGGCAGAGAACCACATTGGAGCACTGTACTAAGCTCCCAAAGTCCAGTTTAAAGAGTGGAAGGAGTGAGAATATGAACAAGGGGGTCAAGACCATGAGGGGCTCACCCACTGAGACAGTTTGCCTGAGCTAATGGGAGCTCATCAACTCCAACTGGACTTGGAGTGAACGAGCATGGGATCAAACTAGTCCCTCTAAATGTGGTTGACAGTAGGGGCAGACTGATGGGCCACTGACAGTGGTACTGGGATTTGTCTCTACTGCATATACAGACTTTTTGGGATCCTATTCTCTTTGGATGTATACCTTGCTCAACCTAGATATAGTAGGGAGGGCCTTGGACTTGCCACAGGGTAGGGTGCCTTGTCCTCTCTTTGAATTGGAGGGGGAAGGGATGGGAGGGTGTGTGGAGGGAGTGGAAGGAAGGGAGGGAGTGGGAATTTGGATTGGTACTTTTTAAAGTAATCAAATAATAATAAAAAATTCAATCCTCATTCAACTTGATTTCTCTTAAGCATTTCTATTTTTTATGGAATTTAGTTTTCAAATATTAATTGTCTTGGTCATTTACATCACTTTTATGTTTGTGGTTCTTGGGTACCACTTAGGTGTTTATTCTTTTCAAGTTGATTCTCTTCAAGTTCATTGAGCTTTTTGTTTATGTGTTCTTTAAATTCTTTGATGAGGTTTATGATTGATTTTTTTAAGTTCTGTGTCTGGGAATTCATCTAGATAATTCTCATAGAAGAATCTTTCTGTAGATTTTGTGGGGGATATAGTGTCTTGATCTTTCATACCATTTATTCTTTCTCTCTCTCTCTCTCTCTCTCTCTCTCTCTCTCTCTTTCTCTCTCTCTCTCTCCCTCTCTTTCTTTCTTTCTTTCTTTCTTTCTTTCTTTCTTTCTTTCTTTCTTTCTTTCTTTCTTTCTTTCTTTCTGTGTGTGTTGAGCCCTGGACATATGGACATTTTTCATTGCCCATGTGTCTGTTGTGGCTCCAGCATGGTAGTGAAGTAAATATGCCATCTTCCCCAAACCTGGAGGTTGGGAAGGCCCAAGCTGGACTCACCATTCAGAGTGAGAACCATGGTATTCTTACCTTGACTAAGTCTGGAGACTGAGGAGGGCTCAGGTGAGATGAAGTCAGACATATTCACCAGCCTGGGTATGGTACATGTGTGGGCCAAGCTGGCCTGGAGGTTGAATGTGAGTAAGATAAGATCATGGGATGGGTGGGATGGTATACATCCTGGTTCAAGTTCAGCTCTAGGTTGGGGACATAACAAGTGTAGCTCCCCATACTGGGATGGAGGACTGGGTCTGAGGATTAAGGAAGATGCAGGTATGGTAGGGTCGGACATATGGACTCTCAAGGCTGGAATGGAGCAAAAACGAGAAGAGGAAAAAGAAATCATGACCACAAATAAAGTGATATCATGACATTTCCAGGAAAATGGATACATCTGAAAGCCATTTAGCAAGATAAACCAGAAACTAGAAAGTGGATCATGAGGGGGATAGAAGACATCTTAAGAGAAGGGAAGGTTAGCATACATGTGGGATAAAAGCAGAACTAGGAACTACTGACATTAAGAAGAGGTCCAGAGAGATGGAAGGACAGGGAATGAGGGAGGATGGTGGGGAAGGAGGGGGTATAATGAAGTATAATGACACATTGCATAAAATGCCATAATTAGTACATTATTTTGTATGCTAGCTCAATTATTAAAAACTGGAAATAAACACAGTTTTAGAATATAGTATGTATAATAAGCAGTATCCAAAAGCAAATATATCATAAATTTAAAAATGAATCAGGAAGTTGGAAATGTGGTTATTGATTTGATAACTGGACTCTATCCCCATGTTTCATAGCCTGTTTTTAAACTGTCTGATACTGAGATTTTCTTTTAATAACCTGTGTCTTCTGGGAGAAGCAGTGTGCACCTGTACACAGAAACTCTGTTCAAAATACTTGCTTTAAAATTATATTTTTAAGTAACTTACAAACTATTCCTATCACCTAAAAATCTAGTGGGCTTTCAAAATGCTTCTTCATATACCTGTGAGGGTCAACTTGTCTCCCATCCTCTGCTTTATCCTATCCTCCTCCTCCCATTGCTGATTAAACAATTAGCCCCATGTTCTGCTACTCCTTCTTCCATTTTCTGTTGGGTTGTACGATCATAGGTTTCCATATAATTGTTCATACATACTTCATGTTGGTTAACCATTGCTCTAGTCCCTTATTTTGCCATACCTCACTCCTGACTTGAACCCTGCTGCCCCAACCACTAACCCTCTCTCTTCATTTTACCGGTATTTGACTATACCTTTCCTTTAATGCAATCCTTTCTCAGTTCCCTATTTTTCTTCTCTTAATGCCGTATTTTTTACTTTTGCACGTATTCCAAATTATGAACATAAAGCAAAAGACTCAAAGCTAAAAAGCACTTATGAAAGAGCATTGGTCTCTATTGGCCTGGGTATAGTATATTATACCATTTTCAATATATTTTTTTCAGTTTCATTCATTTAGTTGCAAATCTCATGATTTCTATTTTCTTCATAGTTTAGTAATATTCCACTGTTTATAGATATATTTTTCCCCCTTCTTTCTTTACAGGTTCCATCACTGCCCTGATATTTCCATACTTAGAACCAAGCTTCAATACATGGTCTCCAGAGTACACACATACACACGAAAATGTACATCACACTCTCCTGGGCTCTACTTGCTTTTCGTGCTTGTCTTCTGGGATGGGAGAAAAGCTTTGCTAACGTTTTCGCTAGTGTATGATTGACAGGTCTGTTGCCCTATGGGGTTGAGAAGGGCCAATGGCACAGAGTCAATCAGAATGGCATGATTATGGGTGGTTTTCTTGGACAGAGAGCAGTGTCAGGAAAAGCCGGGTATTTGGTAATGGGAAAGGAGGTATACTGTCCTTTAAATAAATTCTAACCAGTTGCAAACATAACTCTAATTTTGGGCTAAAAGCATAATCATAGATTAAAATTGCAGATTATTTTAACATTGTAGAAAATTCTAAAGAGGGTTTTAAAAGATTTTCTTTATTACAGTTGAGACATTTTTCTAGCCTCTAAAATGCAGGGTAAAAGGATAAAGTCTATATTCCCTGGCACGACTTTCGATGTGGTTTTCTTTCACTCTTGGGTCAAAATTCCGCACACTTTCCCCTAAACTCCATTAGCCACAGCTACACACAGCTGCTTCCTATTTTCAGACTTACCCACCACGGAACAGGCACAGAGAGACTGGTGTAACTTATTACAAAAAAAAAAAAAAATATGTGCTTTGATAGAAATGCCACATTGCAAAGCAGGGAAATGTAGTGGGCAGATGGGGCCATTTGACATGGCTCTTACAAACAATTGGGAGAGGTGAGAAAGGGCACAGATTATAGTGAACCATCTCAGAACTACCGAAGCATTCATGGCCAAATGTCACTCATTCCGTGATCTCTGTTCTTCTGAAAAGAAGTCTTTGACGAAAAGATGCTGGGATGCTCCATCTACTTAATTCTTTGAGTGTGTGAAAAACTACTTTAAAAGATCACCTGTGAGATATCCCTAGGAAATGGAGAAAACATTTGAGGAAAAAAAAAAAACCCAGGATCCGCGAATCTTCAGTTAAGAACAAAACTTGGTTAAAATCTGCAAAAACAAACAAACAATACTCTAAATATCAGTTGCAGGCACACAGTCTCACCAACCGCCCGTTTTTATTGCTGGCATAACAAAGTCCACTGGGAATTTCCACTATTCACAAAACAAAGAAAACTATTCTGAAAAATTCCCACCTATGTTTGGCCTAAGGATGTGACAACTTGATAACAGATAAGGAGACTCTTCCATCACCTACCCTGGGCTTTCTTGCTCTCAGTTTGAGTTTAAACAAACTTTGCAATGTCTTAAGAGCTACTGTCAACTCTCTGACTCCATGTGGTTATTGTCTCCTCTTTCCATCTCTCTACATCAGGAGCCTTAAACTCTAATGGCTTAGGGGTCTAGGCAGGTGGCAATGGGGAAGAGAGGGCTGTGGATGCTGACCAATTCTTGGCTAAGCCTGGCAGCTGTTATTCATTTCAAACTGACAACATCTTTGTATATGAATACAGTATTGTCAGTACTGTTATTTTACATCAACTCTCTTGATTATTTTGCATCAATAGTGAATTTGACTTCTTTATGTATTGTGGTAAAATACAGGTATCTTAGAATTTGCCATAGTATCATATGTATACATTTAAAAGTATTAAGTTTATATTTGTGCAAAATACCTCCGGAGTCTTTTCATGCTTGTAAAACAGAAATGTTGTCCCTTACTGAACAGCTTACATTCCTTCCCCTGCCTGTCATTGTCAACTACATTGTTAATGTACTTTCTGTTTCAATGATTTTTGACTACTTTAGATATCACCTAAATCTTATACAGCATTTATCATTTGTGACAAGCATATGTCAGAGGCATAATGTCCTCAAAGATCAATAGTATTGTGACATATGCTAGCATTTTCTTCCTTTAGGTTGAAGAATGTTTCACCATATGCTTTGATCACATTGTGTCTATATGTTCATCTCTCTGTGGTCACTTGTATGTTTCTACTTTTGGCTACTTTGAATAATGGTGATATATATATATATATATATATATATATATATATATATATATGTATTAATGTTAAAACCCTTGATTTAATTATTCTTGAGCATTTATTAAGATATGGAACTATTGAATCCATCAATATTTGTGCTAGTAATTTTGAATTAATTTGGAATATAAGATGTAGTGGACTCTATTTTTTTCCTACTAGAAGTTGATCATTAGGCTTTCTTCTTCCCCATTTTCTTGACACTCTTATTGAAAAACTATTTGACTATAGATGAGACAGGTTAATTCTGGGATTTTAAATTGCATTACTTTTCTAATGCCCAGACTACATATTTGGTTACTGTAGTGCTCTGAGTTGGAATGGAGTATGTCACATAAATATTACTGTATTGGAAACCTGGTCCTCAATATGGTGGTGTCAGGATGTGGGCGGATCTTTAAGTGATGTCGTCTTCTGGCAGTTTGTATGTCATTGGAGGAACAGCTCTTAGAACATAGTTCTGAGACTCCTGGGTTGGTTTGCCTGTTACTGAGATGTTATAAGGGTAAGGCCAGTTCCTGAACTATTTCCCTGTTCTCTATGCGATAATGTGATTTTTTAAATATTATATAACCAATATTTGATACCATTGATCACATATCCTTTAGCATTTATAAAAAGTCAGCATCATGTCTTTGATCCTTCAGAACTGTAAGTTAAAGGGCTATATTGATCAAGTTTTCATATTTCTGCTATTCTGTTGTAGTGACAAAAATGAGCCAATACATATAGATTTGGGTCTAATCTTGAAATCTTGAAGTACAAGGCTTTCAACACAATGTTCCTTTTCAATACTGGTTTTGTTATTTGGCTCCTGGAGATTTTACATAAAGTTTATGAGGATAACTTAATTTGTTCCCAAAGTAATCTTTGTTATTTTGATAGTATTCCATTAAATATGTAGAATTCTTTTGATAATCTTTACAGCCAACACTCTTATTGACTCATATTAAAAGCATTGAGAAGACCAAATAAAAACCACCTATGATAGATGTGTCCTCTGCTCATTACTCATTTAGGGAAAGCAAATTTTATAATTCAGCTTATAAGACAGTTATATATAAAAAGCTGCTAGAATGTCCACAGAAAAAATTTCATTATGGAAGGTAAAAAACTCTGAAATTTATGGGTTAGATTATCTGAAAAACAGAGGAAATCTATATGATAAACATATTCATGACAGATACATTTATGAGATACTCTTACACGGGAAGTGAAAGAAGGCTGTGTCTATTGGTGTGGACAGTAAAGTTAAACTAAGGGAGACAGATTTATTATCTCTTTAAGTGAAGAGAAACTAGATCGCAGTCCATCTACATACCTCGTCTGTGGGCATTATGATAACTCAAAACAGGAAGGTCAGAAAATGGAGTGAATTTAGTTCAACAGCTTATTTCCCAAAGAAGCAGAAATTACAAAAAAATAGAAGGAAAATTAAGAGCCTAGTAGAAAAAGCTTTTCTGAAGTTAAAAAATAATCCAAAATGTACTTTAATGTCAGAAGCTATACTTATTAAATCTCAGCAACATTGCTGTCTAAACAATGAGCTGAACAAAGATGATGCCAATAGAGGAGAAAACATGGAGAGAAAAAAGCTCTTGAGGCCTCAAGCCTACAGCAAAGAACCACAGGAAACTTAGGAGTGCTGAGAGCAGGAGTCTTCCCCAGGGAGGCACACAGCAGTGAGTTATCCAATACCAAAGTCTAAGCTCTGAAAATGTATTTGTTAAAGTAACATTCTACACACTGAGTAGGTTGTATTTCTGTATTTAGGAACACACACACAATAAAAAAGAGAGCAAGGATAGCTATATGGGAGAGTTTGAGGATGGAAAGGGAAGGGGTACAATGTGATTATATTACAATCTCAAAAATTATTTTTAAAAGAATCAATATCTTCCATGAACAGATATTCAGAAAAAGTAACCATAGACACACCTTTAAAAAAATAATCACAGTTCTATTAGTGTTTAAATAAGAAAGTACTAGTAAGTTTCCACACAAAATGAAGGCTGCAGCTGCTCTCTATTGCTTTCTATAGCAATAAAATTCAAATACAGTGGAGACATGTCTGTGGTGAATTGAAATGGAACACATTCTTTGTTTATGAATGTGAAACTGTGAATATAGCAGAATATCATCAGGAATCACATCACTGACTTTTTTTCTTTACAGAAACCGAAGTCCAAATATTTTTTTTTTTTTTTTGGTTTTTTTGAGACAGGGTTTTCCTGTAGTTTCTAGAGTCTGTCCTGGAACTAGCTCTTGTAGACCAGGCTGGCCTCGAACTCAGAGATCCGCCTGCCTCTGCCTCCCGAGCACTGGGATTAAAGGCATGCCCCACCACCGCCCGGCTCTGAAGTCCAAATATTATGCAGAACTCAGGGAACTCTGTGGGAAGAGGGGGAGGAAGGATTGTAGAAGCCAGAGGGGTCAAGGACACCAAAAAATATGGCCCACAGAGACACCTAAGCAGGGCTCCTAGGGATTCACAGAGGCTGAAGTGGCAATCATAGAACCTGTATGGATCTGAGCTAGGTCCTCTGCATATATGTTGTGATTGTGAAGCTTAGAATTCTTGTGGGACTCCTAATAGTAGAAATGTGGGGTATCTCTAACTCTTTAGCCTGCTCTCGGGACCCTTTTCATCCCACCGGGTTGCTTTGTCAAGTCTTCATGTGAGAGTTTGTGCCTAGTCTTATTGTGTAACCTAGTATGTCATTATTGGTTGCTATCTCTGGGAGGCCTCCTCTTTTCTGAGAGGAAACAGGAGCAGTGGATCTGGGGAAAAGGGACTGAGGGGCAGGCAGGGGAGTATGGAGGGAGGGGAAACTGTGGTCATACCTGAATGTAATACCTGAGAAAAGAATTAATTTTAAAAAAAATGTTAAAATAAATGCTAAGTTTAATGTTAAACTAAGCTTACTTCTCCATTAACTGGTAACAGAGAAGAAAGGTATTTTCAAATATAAAGTATTTTCAGAGCTTTCTATCAATTTATATATGTATCCATGTACCTCATTATGTAGGTACGTAAGTATCACCAATTTACAAATATCTTCACCTATGAACTACGACATTTGTAGAGGCATATAAACATTTGCAATATGTAGCTGCAGCAATATCACATGAATAGATATATAACTCCATGAAAAACTGTAATGGCACATTCTGATGATACAGATGATTTGAAAGTAGGAACTAAACAAATGGAAGGAACAAACCCCATAGAAGGAAATTATCTGACTTGAGCTGCAGCCAGCAGGTTAGCAGCAGAATTCATCCTGCAGCCCCAGGGGATATGGAGAGAAATGGGCTCATTGTCCTATGTGGATTTTGTGGAATTCTCTAGTGAAATTGTGATGAGCTGCTGTAAAAATTGCTTGTCTCGGAAACTTGTGTGTTTGTGAGACTGCAGGCAAAGTCAGGGTGTCATAGCGCAGAAAAAGATGGAGTTGAGCCAAGCAAGACTCTAGGCTGCTCCTTGCTTTAGAGCACCTCTGGAAAAAAAATGCAGATGTGTGAAAAAAGTTACCTATTTGAGGTATCTCTCACACAGTATGCTAAATGAGGTTTCTTGTTAATTGAATTGAAAACCTTATGCCTTTCCGTAACAACATATCCACAGTGGGTGACTGTTCACGCACAGAATGCATGAGAAGTAACTTGTCAGCTCTTCATGGGAAATAACCTGAGGCTGATCACAGCTCATTATAGGTTAACAATTTGAAGAGACTCCTTAAGAATGCGTACAATCCAAAGTAGCAAGGTAGAAATGAAGGAGATAGAAGTGTGGGGGGTAGTTTTATTCTCAACTGGTAAAATCAGATCTAAGTCCTAGACTGTAGGGTGAGCAGTACTGTGAATATAGTGGGGTACCTAGCAAGACCATGTCACTCCTATGCATCAGTAATCTTAGGAACACATGCATTTGGCAACTGACCGTGTGGCCAAATCTCATGGCTAAAGGGCATGAATGGTAATTCCTAATTTGCGGACTGGAAAGATGTGGCATTTGGGCAATGACAGATGAACTGCTGTAGGAACTAAAGGTGTTGGTCTCAAATAGAAACCCGGGTGAAGGAAGGGTGATTAATACAAAAGTCATTTATCTGTAAATTTTCATGTCAGTGTTCATCTTCAAAGACATCTGTGTTCTGCCTAACAAAGTCAGGAACTCTCTGGACATGTCTCTCAAACCCTACACGCTGGTCGAGGGTGCAAGGCTGAGCCAGGACACAGAGATGCTTGTAGGCATCCGATATGGAAAATCCCCATGCACTGCCAGTGCTGCAAACATTATTTGACATTTTTAGCCTGGCAAATAAAAAACAAATTTTGACACTTACACACAGTCCTTCAAAGGTACTATTCCAGGGTGACAACATTTCTAACATAATGATGTGTTAATAAAACATCCTCTGAGTCATCTACAGCTGCTTCTAAGGAAGTCTGTCCTATCTTTTCTGGGCAGTTAGTATGTTCAGGTTATTCCAGTAGATAGTAGTACCTAAAATCTGAATTACATAAATGATGAGCCAAGGAATTCTGGGACAAAGAAAAGATTCTTTGTATCTAGTTTCTTAAGACAAATACTGATATTTCTTCATGATCCAATTTGAAATTATCCATGGTCCTACACACTAAGTAGCACTGGGGATATCCGTGAATAAGGTAGGAACTGGATTTATGTCAAGTATGCTCTGCAATAAGTTGACTATAAATAAATGTTTCTGTCCTGCCCAGAGCCACAGTAATTCAGTCCCCACAAAACACACAGAGCTATATTGTTTCTAAATTGGTTGGCCTATTAGCTCAGGTTTATTATTAACAAGCTCTTACAACTAAAATTAACACATAATTCTTATCTATGTTTATCCACGTGGCTTGGTGCCTTTTCTCAGAGCAGCATTTTCATCTTGCTTCCTCAGCGTCTGGGTGGCAACTGCAGACTGAGCCTTTCCTCTTCCCAGTATTCTCCTAGTCTGGTCACCCTACCTACACTTCCTGCCTGGCTACGGGCCAATTAGTGTTTTGTTAAACCAATACACAAGTGACCCATCTTTACAGGGTACAAAAGCATTATCCCACAGCAGTTGACATTTTGTGTATGCTAAGGGGGGTTCAGAAGATTTGCTGGCCACCAAGTCCTATAACAAGTTCACTCTAGCCGGGCGGTGGTGGCGCACGCCTTTAATCCCAGCACTCGGGAGGCAGAGGCAGGCGGATCTCTGTGAGTTCGAGGCCAACCTGGTCTACAAGAGCTAGTTCCAGGACAGGCTCTAAAAAAGCTGCAGAGAAACCCTGTCTCGAAAAACCAAAAAAAAAAAAAAAAAAAAAAAAAGACCTTGAAAACCAAACAAGTTCACTCTATGGGACTCCCATGGTAAAATCAGAGGGCAGAAATTCTCCTCCACATCTGTGCATGCGCACGTGTGCACACACATACATATATTCATGAGCACACACACATGTGTGTGTGTTCATGCACAAAAATAAATAAATAAAATGTAGCTTAGATAATTTTAAAAGAGATTCCATTGGAGACAAATGTACTTAATCAAGGACCCATGAGGTATTCCTTGTGATCCTATGAGGAACTGAATACTTGATGCAGATAAAGCCATTTTTCAGTATATTGCTAGGACAAAATATCAGGCAAAGAAATAGTAGATTAAGACCTTGTGTGCAGTTCCGAGGCTACAGCTCAGTGTGGATCCATCTGTGCTACACCATAAGACAAAACCAGGGGTTTTATTAGCCATGCCACAGTTCCAGACTAAATCCTCATCTAGAAACCACTGACTTTATTAATCTTTTTCCTTCCCTTATCACGACTCTGTCCACACTGTCTTCACCTCTGTTCCAGAAAGCTTCCCATAAGAAGAACCTAGGTCATGCTGAAGAAATACAATCATTTTGATTTTGCCACTTCTCTTCAAGTCTTTGTCTTCGTGCTGTTCACCATTCATCAAGGAACTGAAGTTCCTTCTGAATTAAACATGGTTTTTCTTCTTAAGAGAAAAAGCTCCAAGGAAACATCAGAGTTAAAGAAAGTGATATTGTAGCCTCTGACAGAAAGAAACCCATCAAAGTTATTGTTAAGAGGGATCTCAAATCATCAAAGCAGAACCATTCTCTTGCAAACTGCTTTCTGTTTCAGATTTTTAGGGCACTGGTTGTTCTGGGAACTCTGGGTTGAGTATCTACTCAGGAAGGCCAGGTTGAATACTTGGAGATAAACATTGTCTTTAATAGGTTGTCTATGGAGAAGAAGACCAAGCATCCCTCAAAAGAAAGTATTTATGTTTTAATTAAGAAGTCATTCACTGTAAGAGGATTTTGTCCAAACGTTGTCCTGTAGAACGTTTGCTCTCTGATGTAGGCAGATATCTTTCATATCTTTGGCCTCCAATACAAATTCACCGGTGGGCTCTCTGCAAAGTTCTTTGTTAGATTTCCACTGCTTATGTCTCTTGACAAGGTCTGTCATTGAAAACCAAACCATTAAACAGACAGAGATTCAAATGTGGTGTGTGTGTGCTCGTGCGCGTGTGTGCGCATGCATGTGTGGTTCATATTGGCGATTAGTTTTGTACTGCTTGAACTGAGTACCCTTTTGCTCCTCTTCCAAGACTGTAAGATAGATCAAGTTTGCTTCCAGCATCTTGTAATGTTCTTAGGTTCACTTCTCCTTGCCCCATTCCATGCTTTGTTTTTTCCATCAGCAGTCACCCTGTGACTATGTACTCTTGGAGTGATACCTAGATTTCCTTTCTTTACATATTCTTTCTTGCTCCATCATTCAAACTCAAATCTTTCACCAACACTTTTCAAGTCTTACTTTCTTTGAATAGTTTTCAAAATAAGGTCCGTAAAACAACTATTTCTATACTTTTAACACTATTTTAGGCAGTGGCTTGGAAATCTTTTTCTGCTAAAGAGTCATGTGACCTCTGCCACAGCAACTCTGTCATGGCACCACAAAAAAACCAGAGGTAATACATGAATGGACATCACTGTGTGTCTATAAACCTTTTGTGGGAGCCCACAGTGACTCTATTTTCCTCTTGACTCAAGGTCAGAGAGTTCAAGCTTGTCAAGGCCAAATAATAGGGATGTTTGGCCAAAGATGCCACAGCTAGAAGTCTTGCTTCTCAAGGTCATATAACAGGATGTTTAACTAAGGGCGTGGTTATCAGAAGTTTTGAGTATTAAGGTGGTAATTACACTTGTTTCTTGTGTCATTGGTAAGAAGTCTTTTGCCCTCCCTTTTGTTTTGGGTACATAAGAACAAAAGAAATAAACCTTAGGCTGTTACAGTATTCACTGGAAGCCCTCCCAGTTTTATCTTCTGTCATTTGTCTCTTTCTTTCTTAATTCGCATTCCCCTTTAGGTGTGTTTGAACAAGTCAGCTTGTCCCAAACCTTTAATTATAAAAGTCTTGTGAAGCCGCCCTACTACTTTAATCCTAGTACTTTAATCCTAGTACTTGGGAGGCAGAGGCAGGCAGATTTCTGTGAGTTCGAGGCCAGCTTGGTCTACAGAGCAAGTGTCAGGACAGGCTCCAAAGTTACACAGAGAAGACCTGTCTTGAAAAACAAAAACAAAACAAAAAACTAACAAACAAACAACAACAAAAATAAAAGCCATGTGGTGACCAAGTTGGCCTATTGGCCACAGTTAACTGCCCTACATTAATCTAAACTGTATGTCTTTCCCATTTCTGTTATGTAATGAAGAAATTAAATGCTTTGGTCTCTAGCCGGAGTTTGACTAATTGCATATTACCTTCTGTATTTATATACGGTGCATCTAAAGGCATAATAAAACTTAGTTTTGATTTTGTTGACAAACTAATTCAAATGTGATTATATACATCTCTTAGGATATTTATTGCTGTTAATGACCATTCCCAGGCCCATTATTTCATTAAAGCTGTGAAAAAAATGGTCTTTTATAGAGACATCATTCCTTCATGATTACTTCGCTAGTTGGATGATTTCTCCAAAGGGAACTTGTCCTTCATCATCTATTTTCTTATCTGAACAGACAATTTGAATACGAAAGTATTTGATTAGCGCCTACTCACTGGTTTTCAAAACAACGGGTTATACTTAATATGATAAGACATTGACTGAAATGGGAATTCTATCATAAGTATGAAAGACTCTTGTATTAAATAATATTTTAAGGGACTGGAACAGCAGCTCAGTAGTTAAAAGCACTTACTGGCTACTCTTGCACAGGACCAAGGTTCAATTTTCAGCACTCACATGGTAGCTCTCAACTTGCCTATGCCTCTTGTTCCAATGAATCTGATGCCTTCATCTGACATAATCAGGCAGCAGGCATGAACAGGGTACATAGACATACATGTGAACAAAGCCATATACATATAACAATAAAAAAACTCAAAATAATTTTGAAGAAGAATATTTTAATGTCTTTTTCCACTGAATTGCCCTGCCATTGATAGTCCGAAGAAATTTCTGGAAGGTTGACCCTTCTCCCTTAACAGTCTCTTATTTGGTCCATGTTAGCTCTCTTTCAGGTATGAGGAAATGTTCAGTTCAGTTTCTCTAGATGTGGAATCACCCAGAAGTCCTGGTTCTTTTTAATGTGAACTGATAAGGAGAGATGACAGCTTTGGCTGTAATGGAAATGGTTTCTATGTTTGACCTCTATGTGTAGGGTTTATATAAGGTTTATATATTTTTAATAAACAAAGCTAGAAAACATTGTTTTAGAGTTAAAATAACCATAGGTTCATTCTGCTCTATGGATCTGTAGAAGCTTACCCATTCATTCTCTCAGTTTTACATATTTGGGTGATGTTCTCTTTTGTCTTGATCAAACACCTGAGTAGATAATTAACTGCTGAATTGACTGCCCAAAGAGTAAAAGTGGTCAGAACTTTCAGTGGTCTCCTGGGATACCCTTTGGTGCTTGTTTGTTTGTATTATTTTGTTTTGGCTTTGATTTGTTTTTTTCCATTTGACATACTCAGCAACAATTTCCAAGAATATCTATTTCTACATAGATATCTTAACCGTGTTAATACTTTGGAACTTTTTCAGTTAGATTGATAAATGTTATACATGTAGATTTATCTTCATGTCAACTTGAGTGGAGTGGATCTTTTCATTGTTTAAAAAGTATATATTTCCTCTGAACTGGTTGATAGTGTCTTTCTTTTTACTGTGAAGTTTCCTTCTCTATTTTCAGAAAGTTTTTATACATTAAGAACAATTACTCTTTGCTGTATAAATTGTAAAGTTACTTATTATTTATCTTTTGGAATTTATCATATATAATTTGGTATCCAGCTACTTTTTTTATTAATGAGGTCAAATAAATGAATCTCTTCTCTTAGTGGATTTGAATATTTATCTTATTGAAAAGTTTTCTCTCATCTTGGATTATAGGAGAATTCACTTATAATTTTAAATTATCTAAAGTGTTTCTTTTGGGTCTTTTTTGAGTAGTTTATTTATTTATTTAATGGTTATATATTTAATTTTTTATTTATATTTAATTTATTTTATACATTTATTTAATGTGAGTTGTTGTTTTGACTACATGTAAGTCTGTGTGAGGGTGCTGGATCCCCTGGAACTGGAGTTATAGACAGTCATGTGCTTCCATGTTATCATGTGTGTGCTGGGAATTGAACCCAGATTCTTTGAAAGAGCAAGTGGTGCTCTTAACCTCTGTGCCATCTCTCCAGTCTCAAGTGTTGATTTTTCTTTATTCACAAGTTTCTAAAATGCTAACTTGATAAACTATATACTTCAATAGTGAACATACATACATATAAGTATATAAACTTTTTATAACTTCATAATGTGAGTATTGCATTATTATCCTCTTATCCTTCTCTCTCTGTATATCTCCTCTCATGCCATGTCCATCTGAAATTCATCACCTCTCCTTTAATTATTATTGTTACACAATACACATCTATCTCTCTATCTCTCTAATCATCTATCTATCTATCTATCTATCTATCTACATCTATCTATCTATCTATCTATCTATCATTTATCTATTTATCATCTATCTATATTCTTCCTTCCTTTATTTTTTCTTTCTTTGTTTCCCTCCCTCCGTCCCTCCCTCCCTCCCTCCCTCCCTCCCTCTCTCCCTCCCTCTCTCCCTCCTTCCTTCCTCTCTCTCTTACTTTCCACTCTTACATATAGAATTCACGTACTCCATTTAGTGTTGATTGTATGTAAATATGTCCAGGGCTAATGACTTGGGTTTTAACAACCTATGTGGGAGTTTGTCTCTAGGGAAAACTTACTCTGCCACTCTCAAAAGCTGTTGACCACCTAATATTTTCATTAAAATATTAGGCAGCATAGATTTACTCCTTGCATCTTATGTATGAGAACCAAGAGCTCTCCCATTGAGCTACAGCCCCATGCCTTCAGTTATTATTTTAACACTTAAATACTCAGTCCATTTGGAATATACTTTTGGGTTATAATATGAAGAGTAGATACAATCCCAATTAGTTTTTGGTTCAAATGATAGATAATTGTTTTTTGATAGAATTCACTAATTTATCTTTCTCTTATTTATTTGACATACTCCTTTATTCTACATAAAATTTCTATAAAATTATGTTTATTTCTAGGTTTTATATTTACATTGATATATACAGTTGATTATATGTTATTGTGATTTTAAAGAAAATGACCCCCAAAGGGAGTGGCACTAATAGGAGGTATGGCATTGTAGGTGTAGTCTTTTTGGAGGAAGTATGTCACTGTGGAGATGGACTTTGGGGTCTCATATATGTTCTAGCCATGCCCAGTGAGACAGACTTCTTTCTCTATTCTGCAAGTCAAGATATAGGACACTTGCCTCCTTCTCCAGCCCCGTGTCTGCCTTATGTCACCATATTGCACCATGGTGATAATGGACTAAACCTCTGAAAATGTAAGCCACCTCAATTAAATATTATTCCTTTATAAAAGTTGCCATGATCATAGTATCTCTTCAAAACAATAGAAATCCTAAATAAAACATATGTTGTTAGTATATTGGTTAATTATAAACATTTTATTATTATCTTTAATACCTGAAAGGGCAGTCACTATTTTCTAACCAACTTTATTCTTTATTTTTTGTATTCTTCTGTTTATCCTTGCTAGATTTCTCTGCCAAATGCATATAGGTTATAATTAAATTGTGTGGCTTCTCAAAAAAATCTGACAGCAATTTTTTTGTTTGCCTGTTTGAGGAGGGTCTCTGTGAAATTGGTTTTTTTCAATTTAAGAATATGGCATGCCTTTCTCAATTGTTTATAAATAAGTACTTTTGATTATTGGAGTAGGGGATGAGTTACAAACCTATGGCACTAACCCTGTCCTTACATGTTTAATCTCTTTTTTAAATATCATATTTTAATTTTGAGATTATAATTACATTTTTACCACTTTCTATTTCTTTTCTTTAACTCCTCCTATATGTTTTCCTTGTACTTTCTCAAGTTTGTGACCTCTTTTTTTAACTGTTGATGTGTATGTGTATCTGAAGACATTAATATGGCCTGCTTAGTCTGTATAATGTTATTTGTAAGTATGTGTATATACATGTTCTTTCCTATATTCTCAGGGCTGATCAGTTTAGAATGGGTAATCAATTGGTGTGCTCTTCCTCAGGGAAGACTATTGCTCCCACTCTCAGCATTCCTTAGCTGCCTGTAGTTCTTTATGTAGTGCTGAGGCCTCATGACTTTCCCCTGTCTATATTAGCATGTCTATTGGTATTGACCTAGTTCAGTTCATGTGTAGGTTATATTGAAAAGACATGTCTGTAGTTTCTGACATTCTTAGGAGATAAAAATCAATCTCCCAGCAAACTTCCTGTTCCTCCAGCTCTTACTACTTTTTCAGCTGCTCTTTTGCCATAATCCCTCAGCCCTGGGTGCAGGGGTTGCTTTATAGACATAGGCTCCAAAACACAACTCAATGTTTTGATTGGAAACAATCCAAGTATCCTATTTATTTTAATGTAAACTTCAAAGACATGTATATCCCACCACTTTGCAAAAATGGATATGAGTTAGTTTATGTCTTCATTGGCCATGTTGACTCACGATGCCCACTTTCTGTTGTTTTGGACAGCATCATTGGAAATTGTGGACTGCAGGTCACAGGCATTTTGTGGGTATTTGATCACAGTGTGTGAAGATATCTCTGTTTTACTTCATCTGCATATGGCACATGATTGACTTGATAAAAAGCTGAATGGTCAATAGCTAGGCAGGAGAGGATAGGTGGGACTTCTGGGGAGAGAGAGGAACTTGGGGGCAGAATCTGAGGTGGGGAATTCACCAACCAGATGGAACAAATTGGATGTATGATAACATAGATTGATAAAAACGGGTTAATTTAAGTTTTAAGAGCTATTTGGGAAGAAGCCTAAGCTAAGACTAAGCTTTAATACTTAATAAAAGTCTGTGTATCATTATTCAGGAGCTGGCAGTCCCAAGAAAGTGCAGCTACAGTGGTGTCTTCTAGTTAGCCATCCTCCATGTGTAGCAGGTATAAAAGCATTAGTCAAGAGAGACACTGGAGAAGGTGGGTGACTCCTGGAGAGCACTCCACTTTGAGTTGTCCATCACATTTAAGAACACAAACACCAGAAAGGCTGAGCTTGCAAAACTTGTCTCAGAATAATAGGCATCTGTCACTCTTTCCAAAATTTTATGTAATCCCCTAAAACCTGCAGTTGGCTAAGGAAATGAAAAGTAGCAAAGCAAAGGGACGCTAGTTCTGTGAGTCAGAATACCTAAGGCTCTCTGCTTCTCCTGTGCTCCCTGAAATGAGACTGGAACTTTAAATGGAACTGAATAATCTCTGGCTTTATCGATTGTCTTCAATAAATTCCTTAACTTACTCAGGTGTGTTGTTTTCTAACACAAAACAGAGTCTAATTCTCTAAGTCATTCAGTGTTGTCAGAAATGAACATAGGGGTTAGCTGGAAACTAACTCAATAAGCTGAAATTTCAAGGGAAAAACAGTATATGAAATCATTACATAATGTTCACTTATTTCAAGTTACAAAGATTAAGAAAAATGAAACTGACTTAATTAAGTAATTTCCTAATTATGGAAAATAAAATTTTAAACCAGTAAAATGTTAAATCAAGAGTTGTAGGTAGAGTGGAAGTATTGTAGTCTAGAAAGAGACTAGAAAACCCAAGATATTTATTACTGATGAGTTGAATATCCATTCCTAAGGTTCCCAGTGCCTCTGTTGAAAAAGAGAAACATGGGAGTCAACTTCATTTTCATTGTATTAGAAAAAAAATAGATCTGACAGTTGTGCAAAACATCCAGATCTCATATTCATTAGTAATTAGTGCAAGTTTTGAGTAAAGCGATGTCATTATAAACACGGAGATCATTCTAGATGCAGCTCCCTAATCACAGTGCTTACTATAATTTATGGGGAGAAATGCAAGTGGGGAAACATGGGCTATTGTGCACGTCACAAATGGAGAAAAAGAGCAATTGTGATTTTTCAACAGTGCAATACTGAGTCTCCCACTAATGAACAGAAAAATGGTTCAAATAGTACCTGTCATTAGGGCAATTCTCCAACCTTTGCTTGCTGTAGGCCAGGTATAGAGCTGCATCATATGTGATGGGTATGGTTTCCTCCACTGACAGGATTCTTGGCGCTGACTTCTACATCTATATTGCATGTGCTCTGAAAGACTGGTAGCCATTTTCTCTCATTCTTTTGACAGTCTATAGTTCTGTCTTTGAAGTTAGCTGGATTCTTATTCACTCCTCTCATCTGCCACCCAGTGTTTGGTGTTTGTTTGTCTTTAGGGTTTTTTTTGCATATTACATACTGTTGGAATCTCAGTGTCTTTTCTTCTCAATGGTGTTAGTGCTTCCTACTATGTAGGGTTGTAGGATCTAAATGAAATGAACCATGAAAATCAATCATGTTTTTTAGTACCTGACACATGATTGGCCCCCAGGACAAGTTCATGTTCTGGCCTTTCCCATGATCAGATGCTAGGTGCAGGCCCTTTCAAAATTAGGACTGTTCATGAACAGCTGGAAAGCAAATAGAAGCCGTGGAGAAGCCTTGGATCACTCTCAGAATGTTTTAGGCTTTATACTGCTTGTTTTTCATGCCAAGTCCCTCATAATCTCCATAGGACTTGGCTGGATATCAGTGTCCCCCAGATGTGGATGGAGAAAGTTCAAAGATTGAAGGTGGAGACATAGCTCACCGACACGGTGTTTCCTTAACATGAGCAAGACCCTTGGCTCAGTCCTCAGCACTGTTAAAATGAAAAGAGAAAGCATAACTCGAGCATGGGTTTGTCTGCTTTAGGCTCTCAGATAGGGAAATTTCCAGGTACTCCTGAGCCTGGTCGTCTCTCTTTGTGCTGGGAATAATACAACACATCAATATATTGTGGCTCAGGGTGTCCTTGTATCTATATTGCATATAGATAAATGCCTTTCTACATATACAAATTCTCTTGAGTATATTAACAAATTAATGACAATAGCTTAACCTTTCACTATACTTTGCTTTGATGTCTAAGCCTATTTCTGCCTTCTTTAGGTGGGGTGACATCTACTCTATGAGGTGCTCGTCCATACAGCTAAATCTCTTTAGTCCTGGACGGATTTGCTCATCTTACTCACAGACAATCAGAATATTTTCAAGTCCTTGGGAGACAGAGAAAGCAGAGTCGCTATCCTGTCACTCCATCAGATGGTAATCACAATGCATGGAAGCACAGATTCTCTTCTTGGAGCCAGGCAGTTTCTCCCCGATAGTCAGCTAGTCTGGCAGAAGGGGAGGAGCGGGTGCCTGGAACTCCTCCCTGAACACTCAAGCACCAAGTTTATGCCCAGCCATGCCTCTGTGTCTCAAGAATTCACTGCATTCATGTTGAGTCAAAAAAGACCAGCTCTGGGTTTGAACAAATATGTTTTTATTCAAGGTTTAAAGCATTCCTTTATGGATCCCCTGCGGTGCCTTTGATTGTCTCTCTTACCCAGGAGCATGAATGATTGTTTATTAAACATAATAATAATAATAAAGTGGAGGCAGGGTCTCTTGGCTAGCATTAGTTCAGATTCCAATTTAGTCTTTCCCCAGCCTCACTTCATTACGACTCTATTCGGTGGCGTATTTCATAACCAGCGTGTGTCAGGGCGAATGAAGTCAGGCTTCAGAATAACATGTCAGTAAGATGATTGTTCATGGAACACACAGTACCTCTAGTCTATAATTAAAAATGGGGGAAAATTGGCTCAAAAAAATAACGACAAGAAATTTGTTCCACTGCATACAGCACAGAGCTTTGAAACAGCAAAGGCCACCTTCCCCCCTGTGAAAGGGTTGACCCCTTTGAATGACAGGATAGGGAGTCCTGGACCTGAACTGCAGACTGGGGGAGCAGGACACTTTGGGGCCACATAAGAGCTCAGAGGAGAATGAGCCTTGACTCTCTCAGAGTGAATGTGCTTAGAACAATGATAGGCTCTGTCTGATATTTGCTACATAAAATGAACTCCTCATGTGGTGAAGGGGGAGGGATAATAACGATCTCTTGCAACTACTGTGCATACTAGAAAACATGAACTTAAGTATAGGGTTGGCAGAGCACTCTGTGCATGGTAGGGGCTCCGTGCTAAGTCATTGTTTTTATTCAGATTCTACTATAATTGCCACTAGCAGTTGTTAGAAATTTGATTACCTCGATAAGCTCAGTCAGGATTGACTGAAGAGATAGAGATGATAGTGTTCATCTTTATATATCTTGATAAGAAAAGACATAGGAATGGAAGAAAATGACACAGAAATCTTTTAGGTTAATGGGAAATGGGAGCCATCTCAAAGTTTGGGGATTGGAGACAACTCTCCAAGGTTCTTTTTAAATGATACAAGTCAGTAGCCAAATTTCTATATAAAGTCAAAGGGTTTAGATGGACCCAGGAGTCAGGCATGTGCGCGGATGGGGCGCTGAGTTAGAGTGGTGAATGCAGCAATAAGATTAATGGAAATCATAAATCTCCAAAGCGTTCTACCCAAGCTGTGTCCCCTGGGATATACAAAGACATACTTCCCTTCCCTCCTTCAGAACAGCCTAAGGCAATCCACCTCCCATGTGAGTTCTTTTGCTTCGTCAGCAGATCTCCATGGCCTCTGAGTTCTATCAGTGGAGTACTATAGATGGAATCAGGAGCCATTTTGGGAGATGTTGGAGGCAGAGCATGTGAAGGCTGCTGGTCTCTCAGAGAAAACCAGAAAAGCAATCTCCTCACCTTGTAATGTGTACGCTTGCTGCTCCTCAGTCCCAGTCAAGTGGCTTAACTGGTCGCTAAGTTTGGTCAAGTGTATTTCTACGTGAAGTGGGTCCCTCCCATCCCATCAATCCTCTGTATATGATGATGATATTTTCAAATCAGGTCATCTAGAGTATAACTGAAATTCTTGAATATTCATAGGTTTGGACTCCAGTTAGCCTAGAGCAGAGAATCTTTATGCAACGAAGAGTCAGGAAGAGGAATGTGAATTATCTGCATTGTTATGGCCATCTGTGGGTCCTAGGTATCCAGGCTAAAATTGCCTACTACAGTAAGTCTGCAAGTTACTGAGTGGATATTTTTCAATGGTGAGACTTTTCATGTCTCATCGTGTTGTAGATGGGATTTCTAAGTGGCTTAAGTATATATAAGCTTCCCAGGACATATTCTAGTGACACAGCTTACCTTCAGTCTCTCCTGCTCCTGAAATTAATCCCCGACCCAAATCATTTGTTCACTAAGCTAGACTTGGACAGTATCTTGCTTTGTTAGTATCCTCTCTACCTGGAATAAAAATTAATTTGTATCTCCAAGGAAAAGTCTTACAACAGTTAGTAAACTAAGATGTATCCAATTCATGGTCAGTTTGGTCCTTTGTGAAAGATGATCAACACTCACCCCAAGATGATTCAGAATCTGAAAAGCTCTGATGGTCTCATTTATATCAGGGCAAGTGACTCTCTATAAGTACCTTTCTCTCTATGATACCCATTGATGGCTCACTGTGGCCATACTAGAGTCCTCCAGAAAGACAGAACCAATAAAACACAAATACAAGTATAACGTGATTTATTATATTGGTTTATACAATTGGATTGTGTAGTTCACCAGTGGTCGTCAGGATGCTAGAGAACTAAAGAACATTGCACATGCTCAGTTCAAGATTGCAGAAGTCTCAGGACAAGAGTGATGTGGGAGAGTCTTCTGTTTGAGTTGATTTCATTGGCTAATAAAGAAACTGCCTGGCCCATGTGATAGACCGCCCCTTAGGTGGGTGGAGTAGACAGAACAGGAAGAAGGAAGTGAGGTAGATGGCTCAGTCAGATGCCACTCCTCTCCTAAGTGAGACAGACCGCCATGCCTCTCCTCAGGGAGAGATGCGATGAAGCCAGCCACCAGGCCAGACGCAATAAAGCTCCAGCCCAAGATGGACGTACGCTAGAATCTTTCCGGTAAGACACCACTCTGTGGTGCTACACAGATTATTAGAAATGGGTTAAAACAAGATGTGAGTAAGAGGCTGAAAATAATGGGCCAGACAGTGTTTAAAAGAATACAGTTTCCGTGTAATTATTTAGGATTAAGGTAGCCGGTGGCTGGGAGCTGGGCGGCGGAAAGCTAGCCCACAGCTCCCCACTACACAAGAGGAACTCGTGATGAGGCACAGCCTATGACCTGAAGTCCTGCAAGCTCCCTCAAAAGTCACTGCTGTAAGTCTATGTTGAACAGCTGGAGATGAACTTGGCCTTTGAGGTCCACACATGGTTATAGCAACCATGGACAATAGTTTCCTGGAACAATGGAACTGGCACATACCAGCCAGCTTTTCCTTTTTCTATATTTATTCAATATAGCCTTCCAAAGGCCCCCCTCCCCAACAATTTAGATGGCACCATCTGCATTCAGGTTAGGCATTTCTGTACCACTCCCCATCACACATATTAATCCTCTCTGGAAATGCCTTTATAGTACTTCACAAGACATCTCTTGACCTGGTGGAGATAGCAAAGTTAACATCACAGTGACTTTAGGCCTGTTGTGACATTTCCAGCTTCTGTGCATCTCCCAATTGTTCTTATGTTCTTATCCTTCATTGCTCTGTCTTTTCTCCTCATTTTTATCCCTCTTTAATCTTTCTATTTTTATCTTGGAGCACTCTACACTTAAATTTCTATGGAAGCCTTACTGTGGTTTATCATTCAATTGTTCTGAATAGTCTAGTATTAGAACACCTTCTAAAGGCAAGAATTTTGATATTTATCTAAGTATTTTGTTCAGGGGCAATGTTTTCTTTTCTTTTTTATTATTTTTACTGATCTATATATTTTTCTCCATTCCCTTTCCTTCATCTCCACTCCCCTTCTATCGTTTCCCATGCTCCCGATTTCCTCAGGAAATCTTGTTTTTTTCTACTTCTCATGTAGATTAGATCCATGTATGTCTCCCTTGGGGTCCTCTTTGTTGTCTAGGTTCTCTGGGGTTGTGAATTGTAGGCTGGTTTTTCATTGCTTTATGTCTAAAAGCCACTTATGAGTGAGTACATATTATATATGTTTTCCTGGGTCTGGGTTACCTCAGTCAATATGATGTTTTCTACATTCATCCATTTGTCTGCAAATTTCAAGATGTCATTATATTTTTCTGCTGTGTAGTACTCCATTGTGTAAATGCACCACATTTTCTTTATCCATTCTTTGGTTGAGGGACCTTTAGGTTGTTTCCAGATTATGGCTATTACAAATAATTCTGCTATGAATATAGCTGAACACATGTCCTTGTGATATGACTAGACATTCTTTGGGTATATACCCACCTAACAGAAGTAGTGCTAGATCTTGACGTAGGCTGTTTCCTAATTTTCTGAGAAATTGCCATACTGATTTTCAAAGCTACTGTACTAGTTTGCCCTCCCACCAGTAATGGAGGAGTGTTCTCTTTAACCCACATCCTCTCCAGCATAAGTTGTCATCAGTGTTTTTGATCTTGGCCATTCTTACAGGTATAAGATGGATTCTCAGAGTTGTTTTGATTTGCATTTCTCTAATGGCTAATGGTGTTGAGCATTTCTTTAAGTGTCTTTCAGCCATTTTACATTCATCTGTTGAGAGTTCTCTGTTTAGGTGTGTACCCCATTTTTTATTGGATTATTTTTTCTTTCGATGACCAATTTCTTGTGTTCTTTGTATATTTTAGAGATCAGCCCTCTGTCTGATGTGGGATTGGTAAAGATCTTTCCCCATTCTGTAGGCTGATGTTTAGGGAACAATGTTTTCTAAACTTTTCAAAACTAATCTAAACAACTGTAGTTGAAAATCGTTCACAGTATCCAAAGGAAAAGATGCAAAATACTCATTCTCTATGACATCGGAAGGTAAACTGCCTGCCTGCTGGAACAAGTAAAATAAACTTGTAAATGAATTTCTATAGAATTTTCTATTATTTTCTCCTTTTTTAAAATGCATAAAACATTGGTTCAGAAACTTTAAAAAAATGAAGAGACCTGAGTGGGTACAAATTCCTTATTGAATGAAAAATAATTTTTCTGCTTCCTGATTATTTTCATTCTCCTGGTCACCCACATTGGAAACTAAGGCAAAATATCTTTATTTCAAACTTTTCTGGTAATTTACACAATGACAATAAGTATAAAATGGAAAGTAGTTTTTATTAAATGGCCCTTGCCTAATGTCCATGGAAAACCTAGAAGAGAATAAAGACAAAGGGATCCACATCTATTCAGCCTAGTGGAGTGCACTGTAGTGTGCTATCTAACAAAGTGCTCAAAATCCTCTAAAATCTCCCCAGAAACAGATGCATGCACACAGACACATGTGCATACATCTGTAGTTTTCTTACAGGCTTTAGACAGTTGCTATCAGAGTCTGTTACTATATTCTTAGAGTGGATTTCTGAATTCGGGATTGCAGGGAGCTCTGCTCACTGGAGACTTGTCTTACACATTGAGTGTTCCTATCTGTGAAGGGGGAGTTTTCTCTCTCGATAGGGATGGGAAGTCAGCAAAACTGGACTCCACCCTTAGACTGGGCCTAAGAGCCACAAGTAGCTATCCATGGTACTAAAGGAAAGCCATTGTCAATTGCCTCAATTACCTGAACTAGAATGTGGCTGTCCTTACCTTTAGGGTTTCTCCTAGTTATCATCCACTAAAAGTCATTTCCTTTAACTTTAGTTTGACACAGAGAAGGAAAAGACTGTGTTGAAATTGCATGTTAGGAGGAAGGCCACAATCCAAACTCAGTGGTTACTGTGTAGGTGGCCCTACATAGAAAATTATACACACCACTTTCAAGATCATAGCTCTCTTGGCAGCCTTTGTGGAAAGAGATTGTAAATGACTCTAGCCTTGTTTTTAGGAAGGCAATCAGTCATTCTTGCTATGGGGCAGTCAACAAGAGAAACGGAGGCAATATGAAGGTGCCTGTAAAGAAAAACATTAAGTGGTAATTGAGGAGATGAAGTGTGGCAAGGAAGCTAGCAATTAGTGTAGTTCCTCAGCCTCCTCCTGTAGGCATATGTCAACGCATGGGGCCTTCTTGCTGGGGCAGTCCCAGAAGTGCAGAGTGTCCCTAGTGGCTGGGCTGTGAGCCTGGCCCTTAGATTCCTTGGCATCGTGCCTCTGTGATTCCCTGGAATAAGAATGATGGTAGTAGAGTAGCTAACAGGTGGGCACTCTGCAGACTTCCTTAGGCCCTTAAAGAGGAAGAGCTCATATTCTTAGAGCTGATAAAAATAGAAATAGAGGGTTGTCAGACAGATATGAAAACAAGGAAAGGGAAATCAAGGAGGAAGGTAAAAACATGAGCGATACGGAGACAACAAGTATCAGAAAGGGAGAGATGAAAAGAAAAGGAAGATTATATATGAAAGAAGGAAGAAAGACAAGAAAGAACCAGAGAAATCTCACAGTAGAGAAACGACTAGGCACCTATTTCAGGTGGCCTCTTTTGCTAGTGACAGCCACAGCTATGCCCTTCCCCATTAGAATATGACGCTAGTAAGACGAATGGCACACATTCCTTCCCTCAGCCTGTTCTGAGTCTGGGTGCAATTCCAGGAGAAGCGAGAAGTCGCCATGAATCATAGACTCTTGACTCATAGACTGGGGACACAATCGGATGGCTAAGTGGTACCAGTAAAAGCCTCAGTCCTCATTAGGATGAGTCCTGGAGGCTGTTAGTACTGTCAATGATATTTGGGCATGTCAGAATAGATTCTAGGTGGGGTCAAGGTAAAGGATATTTTCCAGTTAAGATGAGCCACGGTTAAAGCTTAGGGAAAGATCAAAAGCTCAAGTTAATTGACAGTGACATCTTAGGGACTTGGGCTGGTGAGCTAGGGATACAAGGGTTCTAGGCATTGCCATTGAATGAGGAGCTCATTAGTTGATGGAGATTATTGATGTCAAAAGGAATATACATTCAAGTGTATATTAAGTGTATATTTGGGAGGTGGCACTTAGAGCTACCTCCCAAAGCTTCCCTGCTGTGATTTAAATTAGAAATATCTTCATGGGCTCCTGGATTTAAACACTTGCTCACCAGCTGATGGTGCAGTTTGAGGAGACAGAACACCTAAGATGTGGAGCTTTGCTGGACAAAGTATGTGGGTGGGAACGTGCCTTGAAAGTTTAGTTTCACCCCATATCCAGTTCTCATCTTTTCTGATTCTTATGCTCCACTTCCAGGGGTCATTCTCTGATAAACAAAGAGGGGAATGAAAGTGCATGAATCATCGCTGGGATTGTTCCCTGTGCCATGTGAGTGTGTCAACGGAGCACGGAATCACCATGGAGATTATGAAAGTGAGAGGATGGAAGGGCAGGAGGAATTAAAATCTAAGGCTCCAGGACACTCCAGTCAGAACGCTAGGTATGAGGAAGCTGGAGGCACACCCTTAGTTCTTTTAGAGGTGGGGGTGTATCCATGGTTGCATCAAATTAATCATCTCTTTAATTTAGAATTCCTGATCCATCTTCTCTGTATCACAAGTGCCATCTCAGCTACTTTCTGGGCTCTGCGTTACTCCAGCTGCCTCTTTACATGGTACAGATCCAGTAAGAAATGAAATTACCTTAGCCGAGCATTAGACATCTGTTTCCATGGAAACACAGAAGGATGGAAGTAGAGCACTGGAAGGGCTAAGAGGTGCCACAGCCTTGGAAGGACCTTGTGAGCATGCCTTGGTTTATTCAGTTTGCTATCCAGCTCACAGTATAAATTAAACCCTTCCTCACTCACTAATGCTTCTAACTGGGAGTCATTATGAACAGTGCCAGCAGCCTGGGGCCCAGTCACAACCAACAGTGATAAAAGTTGTCTTCCCCAGGGAGACTGTGAATGAGCCAACATTATCTTATTTTTTGTTTTAAGTAACACTGGGAGCTGTGCACAGAGAATCCAGGAACTGTTCTTGGGAAGAACAGATGTGTGTGGGAGGGTTCTGTGGGAGAAACCTGTGCTTGGTCTCAGAGATGTGTTTGTTTTTCTACCTCAACCATTCAGCCGCTGAGTGCCCTCAAAGGCGACACTTACTCTCTGGGTCTCAGGCTTCTTATGTGTAAAGTGGCTCAATTACAGCCAAATACTACAGGCCACTTGGTATTGCCAATTATTTGTAATTCTTTTGATAACTTGCTTGGCCACAACTCTCTGAGCTTTTGAACAAGTTTATTTTCAGAAATGCCTTGAATGGATCCCCATAATTCAATAGCAGTTATGATTTTCTTCTCACATGAGTGGCAGAGACCCAACTTGAATTACCTTTTGTATTAAGGAACCCCAGGAAAAACGTTTCTGGAGGGCCTAGAATGACCCATAAAAATGCCATCTTGTAATCAAATTTTTCTCTTTGGTAAGATGTTGTTCCTTCAAGCAATTGAATCTTGGAGAGCATAAAGCAATCTGAGGCTACCTCATAGCAACTCAGCAGCCAACATCACGTGTGAAAAGGGGCAGGTTATGACTACTCAGGCTCAGACACTACTGGAGTTTATTGAGAGACCCTGGGGCTGCTGTGTTTCATGTGAGTGTGGTAGGAAAGAGGTGCATGTGGTCTCTGGGTTCATCTTCTCTTTGTTGCTCATTTCTTTATTTTTTCTCACTGCAAATTCATTTCCTTCGGATGGTGAGAGAAGCAGACACTTAATTATCAGGCCCTCCCCTCCCTGACCATTCCTTATGTGACATGCATTGTTAGCTCCAGTTTGAAAATTTTAGAAAGACATGTTAAAGATAAATGGATCATTACTGGGTTTCTTAATTATGGTCAGAGTTAGGCTCATCTGGAACAGCCACGGACAGAGGAGCCCCATCTTTGTATTTATGGGCAATTTTTAAAATGAGTGCTGTTTTGACTAAGCAGCAATCCCAAGTGGTGTCAATGCTAGACATACACTGGGTATGTTTTTCTTCTTTAGACCCCTGCACAGGATGCAGATGGAATTCCATTATCAAATAGAAATTTCTAGAGGGAGAACTGAGAAAATCGTTTAAGGCATGCCCAAGGCTCTGCACATTGCAGATGAACTTGGCTCTCTCCCTTGTCTTTTTTTTCACTTTCAAATCATCAAATTTTTCTTCTTTCTGATTTAAATTTTTTCCTATGGAACCTTCGATTTTTCATGTCTATCACCCTATGCTCCAAGGAGAACTTGCCTGAGTCATGGAAAGAAAGGGATAGTACTATATATCATGTGATTTCATTATAGATACAGATACTTAGATCAAAGGTGGGTACTAAACTGGAGGATATCAAAATAACATCTTTCTATAGTGATATTTAATTTGTGTTTTAAAAACAAAGTTTTGCTGAAGATCAGAGCAAAGCTACCCACACTAGTCATCCTTACAGGCCAGGCAGTGTTGGCATACATCTTTAATCCCAGCAGCCACACTAGCTTGCCACAGAGGCCCGGGAGTGGTGGAACAGACACCTTTAATACAAGGACTCAAGGCCACCCTGAGCTACCGTGGGACTGAATCAGTCTAAAAGAGAAACAGTGTTCACACTTGATCCCAGCACCTGGGGTGACACGCCTTTAATCCCAGGACTAGAGAGGAATATAAGACAGGAGTTCACTTCAGTCTCAGTGTAAGATTCATGGAGACAGTATCTCACTCTTTTCAATCTGAAGATTTCGTAGAGGTGAGAGCTCTCTAATGGTTGTCTGCTTTGCTTCTCTGGTCTTTCAGCTTGAACCCCAATATCTGTCTCTATGTTTTTATTATTAGTGCTACATCTTTCTCCCAGTTATCTTACTTCATAATAGGACACATAGTATGAACAGCCTTTTATATGTGATTCAGAAAACACAAATGTACAACTGAAGAAAAAAAATTCTATGACATAAAATTATATTCATATGTGTAGTACAATACAGCCTTGCCTGATATTTTTTGTTTCATTTTATCCCTCTCTCCCCCAAGTACTGGTTGTCAGTTGCTAATATTTTCATAATCTCCAACGTGGGTTGTTACACCACAATGTTTATAAGTTTCTTTGTTCAGAGAATATCCTGCGGACTTCTGGTCCTTGTTCTCAATTTACATGTGAAAATAACTCAAGAAAAAGAAAACGCTTGGTTGTGCTTGAATCTGGACTTTCCTCTTGCTCTAATCAAAAATGATGGGATTTTATTCAATACTTCTGCTGCCTGTGTGCATGCATGTGACAATTCAGGTAGCATCAATTATATACATCTAGATATTAGGAATAGAGACAGAAAGCCAAGAAATCCAGATAGTAATGGAGAATGTGGCTCCAAGTTCTAGTACATCTGGGCACAGAGTCACACCATAGTGACTCAGTTAAATACACATGACAGTGACATCGTGGAACTGCAGAGGTGGTCATGAAAATGGGTTAAAAGGTATTTATTTGGCTTTCCATAATTTACCAGAGATTGAGCCCCATTTCCTGGAGTTGACATCTGAGATTTCTCTGTTGGAGTGGGTGAAAAATCAGTTATATACTGAGTTCTGGATTCTCTCAATAGCTTCAGGGAAATGCTAAATTATATCAAGATCAAAAGACGTTAAAATATTTCAAATTGAAAAATTTGGTTCTGTACTAGCGCAACTTTTAGTTTCATTCCCCCTCTAAATTAGGGAAAGGGGGTTCAAATCTAGAGCAGAGTGGGAGTGAAAAAGCAGAGATTTATTGACTTTCTCTTAAAGTTACTTCTCCCATGGCCACATATGTGTCCAGTAGTGGTGACCAAGGCAGGTTACCATAGCATAAAGATTCCCTGGAGTTCATTTTGTTTTAACCAAATGAATACCTTTAATAGTGACTGCACAGACAGAGACAAGAGATAAAAGTAGGAATAGCTCCGGTCTGAAGAGAGAGTGGAGAGTGGATCTGAGGGATGCTATTAACAGGAAAAGGAATGAGGCATCAAACCATGGCAAAATCATATGGAATATAAAATGCATGTTCAGAAGTTAACGAAAAAAGTGGAAAGTCTTCATGCTATGGGACTCCATTTGTGTGACAACTTGAAAGGCAAAGCCACCTAAAACTCTTGGTTTAGGAGGGGTATGATTCATACACATGGGGCTTGAGCGGAAGAATTATGCAGTACGAAGCCATTCTGAAAATGTCAGAGATAACTCGAATCTAAGAGAAGAAAAGATAAGAAATACCATGGAGGTTTTCTAAGAGAATTTTCTCTTCTTTCATATCAATCCTAATACAAATCCCCGGTTAGGTATGATCAACATCTCTACAGACAAAGCCTTTGAGCTCCAAGCTTCAAGTAAAGAAAAGAGCTCTTCCCCTAAACATGTCTATGCCGGTTGCAGAAAAGCCAAACTCATTATCAGAAGGGTAAGAAGTGTAGCATTTGCTGTCTTCTCTTTCTCAGGCTACCTTGCCTTCTTAAGAGAATGAGTGTGTAATGTTTAATATTTCCCTTATAATCTTAATTTCTTTTAAGTTGTAGTGGCATATCTGTAATAATTGGTCATCTCATTTTAAAATAATTCACAAAATAGAAATTACTTTATCCATATGTTCCTTGTTTACAAGTGCAACTAACATCACATTACAAGTTATTTCGTTACTTTATATTAATTCTGATATCCTAGCTCCTCATGTAATCATTGACATTGTCCTTATGAAACCTATATATTCTAGTCCATGCAAGCATATGAAAACAATATGATCATAATTGCAAAGTTACTATTGTTCATGATCTCAGCCTTCATCTGAGAAATAAAATTCACTTTTCAAACCCTATCTCCCAAATCTACTCCAGCAGAATAGTAAGTATCTAGCATATGGCTCCCCTGTATTTACAGTTTTCCCGGCTCTAGTATATTGGCTTCTGTATTTCTGTTTCTAACCTATGGTGCCCTTCATTCTAGGATATTTACTTTGTGATGCCCTTGGTTGCTTCTATGCAGAGATGTACCAATTTCAATTTGAATTAATTCTCTACCATCATTTGCATTAAGTCAGAGAAATCAATCGACCTTTGAACTAGGAGGAGTGTAATCAACAAGCTGGAGACACATGGTCACTTTTCTCAATATCATTAAGGGATTTCAGCAATAAGCATTTATGATATTTCCTCATTTTAAAATTATTCCTCTTCTGTCCAGATCTCAATTGTGAATCTACAAAGGCCAGTTAGCTGAGTGCTGAAGATATCTATTTTGTAGAACTTGTATCTATTCTTCCCTTCTACACAGCTCATGGCCATATGAGCATCACATTAGTCAAGCAAACATTATCCAGAAGACTCTGGGATGGAGTACAATTTATTTTTTTATTTATAATATATCCCTCACACACACGAAAACATTACTTTTCATATGAACTAGACTATTGTGTGTGTGTGTGTATGTGTGTGTACACATATATATGCTTTAATAAAAGTTGAAAGAGTTAGTTAGTAATAAGCTTGAGTTATTGGTCAAACATTCTGTAATTAATATTAAGCCACTGAGTAGCTGTGGGATAGGGAAGAACAGAGAAACCTATGTATAGATATGGTGCCCACCATATGACATTGATCTACCTAAGACCTTAAAAAAGTTTTAAAAGATTCTAAGTGCTAAAAAAAAAATGGAGCCACACTGGGCTTCCTAGTCTCTCAGGCAGGCCACAGTATAGAAATGTATCTCAGGACAACTCCTGGCAAAATGGACCTGGCCACTAACCACCATGAGTTAAGCTAGATGGAGGATTCCTACAGCCTCTTATATAGGTCGTGGTAAGGAGACTTCTCCTAGCTGCAGCTTGCAGACATGAGGATACGGCTGTGCTTTACATGATTATTTAGGGGTTTTTCTCACACAGTCAAAAGGACTAGAAGAAATATTCTAAATCTAAAAGAAATAATCTAAAAATATTTTACACTGGTATTAAAATTATTTTGTTGACATAAATTTAAGGTTAATTTTGTTACAATGTATGTATATGTCTACTCTTATTTAAGGTATTGTGTTTATACAGCTCAATTAAAAATGTAAGGTATAATTAAAAAAGACAAAATTACAAAAATACAGCTAGTCATCTATAATAGTTACGCTACAGTCATGTTAGTTGTTTTCTAGATATACAAAGATATGTATCAGATAGATATGTATTCTTCAAAGATTTCAAAGACCCACAGAATATGCTATTTAAAATGTTTTAATAACTCAGATTTTTCATGACAGTGAGACACATATGCTCCTGGCAGCATCAAAGAAAAGATAATGGGCATCAAAGAAACTCTGCTTGTTATAGTAAAAGCTAGACATATGGGAAAAGGAAAATGCCCTTTTCCTCAAATACTGAGAGTTAATGTCCAAACTGGACCAGCGGGACACAAGAAAGGCAACTGCCCAGCTTTGCAAAGACAAGATAGATCAGTCCTTGAAAATTCCCTGCTTCACAAGAAAGTCTGTGAGATATGTTAGGCCAAAACTGGATGCCCCATTCTTACAGAGGAATCATGGGTGATTGTCTAGGAAGCCAGATGTTTCTGTCATTTCTTAAATTTTTTGGAAGTTACTTTCTTTTACTTCCTGTATACTCAGGTAATATTATTTCCTTTTCTAGATATTTATAATTATTGTTCTTAGTTGTGATAAAAGATAAATTAGATATGAAATTTTAAACTCACCAAGATGGGATAATCAAATGTTTTTTTAATTTTGCCAAATATTAAAGGACTAGATAGTGTAACCGTAATTCTTGCTTGATAACTGTTTTGATATTTGTAATTTTGCTATGTTAAAGTTAAAGCCTTCCTTTTTTATTGGACAGAAAGGGGGAAATATGGGATAATTCTGTACACTGTGAGTATGAGTTACTCTCATTGATTGGTAATAAAAGCTGATTTGGCCTAGAACTAGGTAGAATATGGCTGGGTGGAAGAACTAAACAGAGATATAGGGAGAAGGAAAGGCAGAGTTAGAAAAGGAGATGTGAGCCATCCACCATGGAAGCAAGATGTGAGAGAGAATAGGTAAAGCCATGAAGTAATGTGGCAAAATGTTTATTAATAGAAATGGGTTAATTTAAGTTAAAAGAGCTAGTTAGTAATAAGCACAAGTTATTGACCAAACATCTGTAATTATTAATACGTTTCTGAGTGATTATTTGAAAGTGTTTGCAGGAATAGGTAGGACAAAGAAACCTCTGTTTAGAAGCAACACCATTGAATCAGATCCTGTATACGATCATGAACAGCAATGGAAAATATGTAACTTCTTTCTTACCAGATTACTGCTTATTGGTAAACGTGTCTACATAGAGGCCTGGAAGATTCCACTTCAGAAAGAATATCAAACAGAAAGTTTATTTTTATTTTCTTTATCAACCAGGTTATCCCAGCAAATCTGAGAAATATTATGGTAAAGCAAACTGATAAGATTATAAACTATTTATACTTCAATATTTCACACTTTGGCTTCAAGGATTGTTCTGTCAAAAATATTGTTCCAAATAAGAATCTATAGAGTTAACAAATGATTGGCTGAAATATATATACTTAATGAAGTTGTTTAGATGATATTTTTCTTTCTTTTTAATCCAAGTTACATTGGTTGTTATATAACAAAAATATCTTATAATCATATTAGCAAGAAATGGAATGGCTATTGTTTATTAATACACTGATTGTTTGAAACTGTTCTGACTCTGTCTTTGGACATCCTTACTCTTGTTTGTAAAGTGATTTAACCTGTCTGAAGCTTAGTTCATCATCTTAAAATATGATGTAATATTAGACTGATGAGATTGTTAGGAGCATTTAGTGAATTGATTATGCAAAACATAACAAAGGCCAAAACAGTAAATTCTGGATGTTAATATAGTTCTTACTATTGTCATCTTATGTTTAACCACAATATTATCACTTTGTTCTATATTTTTACAGAGTAGAGTCCAGACTGTCTATATGAGTTTGAATACTGTTTAATTACAAGCATTAGAAAATAAACATTGTGTGAGTTACTCCAAGCCTTTGTACACATAATTAAAAACAATGAAATAATATTCTACTTAGATGGCAATTATCAATCGACTTAACTGAGTATTTATGTTCATAATTTTTTAGCATTACAAATAATGAGACAAGAAACATCTGTGCATTTCCTTCTACGCAGCGCTAACGCTTATTTCTTCAGAGTGAAATGACAAAAATTGCAAAAGAAATACTTAGAATGCGTCATGTAAAATTATTTTCTAAAAGGCTTGTGACAAATCATATTACCAGAATCAGTGTATGATTGAACATATTTCTCTGACCCCTTTACAATATTTGGGATTCTTAAGATTCATTTGAAGTTTTGTAGGCGATGATGTGTTAAGTCATGTAACACACATTTAGTTGAGCCTACTGTGTAATTGACTCTGTGTTGAGTGCTGAGATAAAAGGAAAAAGCAGTCTATGTGGAACTTTCAGGCTTGTTCAGATATAAGGGGGACATTTGTGCAATTCAAATGACCACTTATTTATGATAATGCTACATGAATGAAGGAGAAACAAATGTTTCAGCTGGAGATAAATCAGACAAGTTAACTTTGAGGGATCACAAAAGTTTCCTTAAGGCAGTGATACTTCATTTCCTTTATGGAGGATGAGTGGGACCACTCAGGTAAAAGGAATGGGCAAGAAATGGGATTTCAGATAGAAAGGATGAAGCAAGGCACAAAAATGCATGGAGAGGACAGTGGTTTGCTGAGATGGTCATTGAAGTGGGCATTAAGAGTAGGAAAGAAAGGTGCCTTTTTTCTGAACTAAATGGATTAAGAAGAGAATATTTCTTATAGAGAAAGGGAAATGTATGATGTTTTGGAAAACAATACAATTCTTTAAAAGGAAGTAAATGTGAGATGACAGTAGAAAGGACCCAGGAAATGAGAAGCTGGAGGTAGAAAGTGGGGAATAGATATTGACAAAGTAAAGTGTAGAAAAGATAGAGTGATGTGCTATTTATTGGTAGTCCAGTTGGCTATAATTGAATAGGCACTTCCTCCTGCTATTAGACAGACAAGACAGAAAACAGGTTCATTTGTAGACAGGGCTATAAAAATGAAATTAAGAACTTGGGGGTTAGCATATATCAATGGAAATTATTTTCATCAGGACTGAAGCAAAATGATTGGCCAAGTAGGACTAGGTCATCTAGATGTTTGAAAATTATTAAGAAGAAATGGAAAAGTTGGCAAAGAAGACACAGACAGGTCCTCAGGAAGTGACTGTGGGTTATAATACATTTGCTTACTATGTGATTTTAATGTCCCTTGCTTGGCTACATATAAACATGGAAATTTATAGTATAATTCATCTATAGTTAAGGAGTTTAAAAGTTGCTTGGGACTTATGGCTGTAAAATGTAAGTTGGATGCAGAGGATGGCAGAGACAGATGATCAAGAGATAGTGGAGCTGTCAATGGGATGGCATGACAGTCACAAACCATAGGTTGTGAGGAGGACTCTGAAAAGAGAAGAGATGATAATATAAACTTTCCATTAGAGTACTTGGAGAAAGATATGTCATGAGAAAAATGATTTGGTATTTGGGGAATTTCTGGATGGAATTAGATTGATTCGAGAGTGCACTGAATAAGTAAGGAAAATGGAGAGTAATGAGTAACAGTATTTCATAAATTGGTCATTCTTATACATCTGGATGAAGGAAGTTGCTAGGACTTGAACCAGGGAATAAGCAGGGGAACTAATGCAATTGAAGAACAATGAAGGGTAGACCAGTATCAGGAGAGGAATGGGTAGCCTGAAGATTCTGGTCTTCAGATGTTAGTTTGTACATTTACAAATGGTATGTTTTACATGGGTGTAATATTTAAATTGTTAAGGCTAGCTGCATCTGTTCATTCAGACTTCTTGCATGGATACTCGTGAGCTCATGTGAATTCTCTATTGATGGCTTTTTCTTTATTTTATTGTTGGAACTTTTGTGATTTCAAAACTTAGTTAGTTGAAGACTATTGTTTGTCTTAGAAACAGAAGGATTTTGTTTGTTACTTCTTCAATACACCTTTCTAAATTTATATTTTAATTGTAGATTTATTAATACAATTCTTTTCTAATTCACATTATTTATAATCCTGAGTGGAGTTATTAATAAAGAAATTAGAGAAAAATAAAAGACATAAGTGTTCTAAGCAATATAGTTACATTTCTTGTTATTTCTTTTATTAACTTGAAATAAAGATGCCCTTCTCCAGCCAAACATAAGCTCAAAATTTATTACATCAATTCTAATTTGTGGGAAACAGTTCTGAGATTCATCATGCTCTATGGGGTTTTCAGAAGAGATTTGAATAAATATCTATTCACTCCAGATGGGACACTAAAGAAATGCTTACGTCCAAGTCAATGCGCTGTTGGGACAAAATATCAGACAAACAACTTAAGTAAAGATGTATTTTAGCTCACAGTTTGAAGGTACAGTTTATCTTGATCGGCAAGTCATGAGAACAAGGGCTTGAAGCATTAGTCACATTGTATCCACAGTCATGAAGTACAGAGAGATCAGGACTGGTGCTCAGCTCTCTTTTCCCCCTTTTAATTCAGTTCAACCCTCTGTTCATGAGCTGGTACAGCCCATATTGAGGGTGGGCCTTCCCACCTCAATTAACCTATCTAGAAACTCCTTCATAGACACACTCAGAGGTTTGTTTCTATAGACCTTCTGCATCTTATCAAGTTTGTTGCTGCGTTTAACTGTGCCAGGGAATTAATGAGTTTATTGGTTTATTAGCTCAGATGATTTTGAGTGATGTGTTACTTATAGGGGTGTGAATGACTCAAACCAGCTGCATAGCCTAAATGTTCCACCTCAGCATGGGTGTGACTCATTAAAACTATGTCATGGCAATCATGTCTCATATGACCTTATACCTCCAAAGCATTTCCTAAAACTACCTGTAGCCAGAGGCAGGGTAAAGTGGTGGCTGGAGTCTCAGGTGAGTGTCTGGTGACCTTCCTCCTTCTAAGAGAAAATGCTAATGGCTCCCTTATCATGGACTATATATCACTGTATAGTTTTGCTTATTTCATTGTCATGACTACAGGTTAATTATCTTAAAGATTGCCACAGCAGTCTCTTCTCCATGGTGGAAATTGTCATGGTATAATTAAAGTAAATATCTGAACTATCACAGCATTTAACTTACTCATTATCCTTCATATTCTCATAATTAGTGTGAGGTATTTTTCTAAAAGTTTGTTTTAGAAATGCCCACCTAAGATGAACTAAGTCTCCCTTTAATGTTAAGATATCTGTGAGACCTCAAGCAGCTCACAAAATTTCTGAGACTCTAGCAATCATTACTATAAGCTGCATATCAAGGCTCCAGCACAGACATCACTTCTGCCTCGTTGCTCTGCATAGAGTATTCATCAGACACCATCTATGCTTAATTGGCTCTGGTGAACCTTGGTATTATTCTATCAAGCTCTCCTAAAAGCAACATGTTTTATGACAATAATGAAATTCAATTTTTGCATCGATCAAATAATGAAAATTATATGGATTATATTAAAGTCCTAAATCTTAAGAATTTTCCATTTGCTTAATTTTAAAGTAGTCTTTCTATGATTCCCCACATTTCTCTTTCCAAGGTATTTACAATATAATGTCTCTAATTTTATTATTCATGCAGTATTTTAGAAACTGTTTATCCTTGGATCCTATGAATAAAGATGTTTATCTTTTACAGAGCTATCTTGGGGATTGAGCAATTCTCCCACCAATACTAGTAAGCTAATTAATGCATAATAAAGCCAATTTGCCATTTATAACTCATATTCTCTAATTTCTTTTTTAAGACAGTTTAAGACTAGCAATGTGTTATTACTGCAGTGCTCTTATATAAATTTTTCTCCAGCCTTCCCTGGTGATGAAATCCTACAAAGTTTGGGAAACAAATATATTTGCAGTAGATCTCCACCTCTCCCTTTGCTCCTTGAGATCCAAATCCCCCAGTCTCACATCCTGCTCTGCAGCAAAATCCTGCTGAGGTTTCTCTTTCCCCTCTGACCCCATCTGCAACAGATCACAATCATCTTCTCCTCCAACTACCCTTCCCCAAACGCATACCATTATCCCAGGCTCTAACACTATCAGGCACATACATACTGGGAACACACCAATTGAACAGACAAGGGAAATAGGTCCACAGAAAATTTCCTTCCAGGCAGTGCACAGACACCACATGCTCCTAAAGTACATGGATACAGCAGAAACCAGGGAAAAGACACCGACTCAATAGACACAAAACCAGATATTACCACCCAGACCTGTAGTCATTCCAATCCCAGTTACCTAGATGTCAGCACAAAACACAATCAATAACAACCAGGACAAAATGTCCCTACTGCCCACCCAGAAGCCCTACCACAAGAGACACTATAATTGGAGCCCAAGAAAAAGACTTTAAAACAGCCTGCATGACTAGGCTAGAGACCTTTAAAAAGGAAATGAATAAATCTCTTAAAGAAATCCAGGAAAACACAAATGAACAGTGAAAGGCAATGAATAAAACAGGTGAAGACCTGAAGATGGAAGCAGAATTGATGAAGAAAACACAAACCGAAGGAATTCTGGAAATTAAAAATTTAAGAATTTGAACAGAAGCTACAGAGGCAAGCTTCCCCAACAGAATATAAGAGAAGAAAGAATCTCAGATATTGAAGATCTCATAGAAGTGGATACACTTGTCAATGAAAACGTTAAACCTAAAAAAATTCCTGACACAAAAACATCCAGGAAATCTGGGACACTATAAATAGACCAAACCAGAGAATAATAGGAATAGAGGAAGGAGAAGAAACCAAGCTCAAAAGTCCAGAAAATGTTTTCAGCAAAATCAGAAGAAAAATTTCCTAATCTAAACACTGAGATACTTATAAAGGTACGAGAAGCATTCAGAACACCATATAGATTGGACCAGAAAAGAATTTCCCTTGGCACAGGGTCTGCATGAGTCTGCACCAGCTTCTCTGCACACATAATATAGCTTTCAGTTTATACTTTCATGGGACTCCTCAGTGTTTGAATGAGTGAGTTCTGATTCTTGTGGCTTCTCTTGGGGCTCTTTTATTTTTCTGTTGTCTTGTCCTACTTTTGATTTGAGATTTCCCTCTGTATGCTGTGATTATTGTTAATGAATAAAAAACTGCTTTGAACCTATAGCAGAGAAGGGTGGGGAAGACTTAACTGAATGCTGGGAGAAAGAAGGACAGAGTCAAGGAGAAGCCATGAGCTTCCGCCAGATACAGATATTGGGAACTTCATCCCGTAAGCCATAGCCACGTGGTGATACACAGATTAATGGAGATGGGTTAAATTAATATGTAAGGGTTAGCTGATAAGAAACTAGAGCAAATGGGTCAAGCAGTGATTTAATTAATATGGTTTCCATGTGATTGTTTTGGGGCTAAGTGGCCAGGAAATAATTAGCGACCTCCCTCCTACAAGCTTTGATATGATACTTTTTGTTTTATCCTATTATACTTTATTTTGTTGTCTCTCAGAAGTCCTTTTTTGGGGGTTTTGGTTGTTTGTTTAATTTTTCTAATGAGAGATGGAAAGGAAGTGGATCAGGATGGGGAAGAGGTGAGGAGGAACCGGGAAGAGAGGAATGAGGGGAAGATGTATTCTCATTATATTGTATGAAAAAGAATCTATGTTCAAGAAAATGGTAATGATTTTTTTAAAAAGAAAGAAATCCTACAAAATCATAGTACATGGGTAAGACCAGGTAGCTGATGCTTGTTTAACCCAAATATAGACTATTTTAAAACTGAAACCACGTCACTTTCCTCACTGTCCTTCCTCCTTCCAGCCTTTCCCAGTACCTTCCAATCCCTCAAGTTCCTCCACTTTCAAGTCTATAGCCCTTTTCCTTTGATTACTGCTGTTGCGTCCACACTCATACACACACACACACACACACACACACACACACACACACACGCATGCACACAAACACGCACACAAACACACACACAGCCTGCTAATCAATCTGTTTTTGTTATCTGTGCATGTGCACGTGTAATTTCAGGGCTGATCACTCTGCACTGGATAAGCTACAAGTGGGTTCATACCTGGGAGAGGATAATTCTTTTCCCAACAATCATTAGGTTTCTGTAATTCTTTACCTAGGGTGGCACTTTGCAAAATTCCCCGTTCCATATTAATATGTCCAGTGATATTGCTATTGTTCTGGTCTGGTTTACATAGCCATTTCTAGCAGAGACTTTCCACGGTAGACTTCCTGCTATTCTAGCTATTACAATCTTTGTGCTTTTTTTCTATTGTTTCCTGAGCCATAGATGCAAGAGCATCTATAAAGACTCAAGGAATCATATTATTTTGTATTCACCTGAAATTACTCACAATGCGTGTAAATATATTTGTATAATACATACGTACATACATACATCACACACACATACACACATGAAGAGATAAAGGGAGAGAGACAGGTATGGGGGAGGCAAAGGTTAAACTATTTGGGTTGACAATGCCACCCCCAAGAACCGTAGATTCACAAAATCCTAGTAACAGGAGAAACCTTTTTGAATGACTGCTCAGGGTAGCCTAAGTTACTTTATAAACAATAAGCCCATCATAGTAGCTCTTGCTAGCCTTTCAAGGGACTGAGGGTTAGCCACATTGTTAAAGACACCATACTTTTAGGATACAAGACTCTGATGCCTCAGAGTGAATCTGATCTTAAAGCCCCCACCTGTGATCTACCTCCCATAATATTAGAAAGTGCTGTGAAAATTGGTGAGGAAGGGAATCAATTACATAATCGTACCCAGCTGCAATATCTTCGTGGCACGACAGTGACTCGTGTGTGTGTGTGTGTGTGTGTGTGTGTGTGTGTGTGTGTGTGCACATGCAATAGCAACACTCAGAATTCAGTGGTTCCCAACAACTTTTAATTGTATTTAAAGCCCACCTAACAACAAGGAAATCATGCTGGTGCTGGGAACCTAGTCAGCTTCCTGGTACTAGTAAGGTCATGGACATACTTCGACCACTTTGCTAGACAATCATAATTCCTTACTACATTCTAAATGTTTTCCTGATATCCATAGATAAGTGTGGCTACCACCCCTCAGCAAAGACGCTTCTCTTTACACTAATGAAGACCATCACAGAAAACGACTAAACACAATGTAGAGATTAATGGCTTCCGGGAAGCCCAGTCCCAGAAGATACAAATATCAACCATTGTAAGATTTGCAACTGGCATTCTTTGAAAGACAGAATGAAAAATAAAATAGAGATAGAACGGGCTGCAAAGAAGACACCAGAAGGCAAGGTGAGTGATGTGATTGTTATACTTTATGAAAGTTTTGTTTTATGAATTGAGGTATCAAATTCCATGGCTCTGATCAAAACGTTTTGTATGCAAGGAATACAGAGTCCCCTTTGTAGGCTCATAGTTTCATGGATAAAAGAATTGTAAAACCCACTCCAAAAGAAACTCAAGGACGATTTTATTGGCATTTCAGAAACAAAACAATAAGCAGGCAAGCAAGAGAACTAGGCAGCTGCTAGAGAGGGATGTGGAAGAGAAAGACAGAATGTTATGTTTTCTGAATTAGATAGAGGTTAAGTAAAAGCAAAAACAAAAACAAAAACCCTAACCAGCCCACCAAAGAGAACCCAGACTGGTCCACAGCAAGAACCTATGAGCGGGTCTAGAAGTCTAGACTAGGAAACACTTCAGCTGTCTCCTGTCATGAGATGATCTTGATATTTCTGTTTAGTTCCTATGCTAGCAGGATTGTGATTCTGAAATTGATACTTTTACATTTAATAATATTTTGATTAGACAAATACTTCTGCTTACAAGTATGTAAAGACTACTTAATTTGTGCTGGTGGCTCCCAGTAGAAAGTATGTTTAATTCTGCAATCATGCTACGTGTTTTCTATAATGGCTATAGAGGAAGGTTTGCTGGTATCCAGAGGCTTAGCATAGTTCAAGGAATCTGAACAGAACCCACAATGGCTTCCTGTTTGGGTTTGAATATACAATTTTGTCATGGATTCTTGCATCTTGTGCTTGGTCCCAGCTAGTGGCAATATTTTGGGAGGCTGTGAAAACACTAGGACTAGGTATTTAGCAAGAGGAAGCAAGTCATTGGTGAAAGATTCTTGGGAATACATTGTTCTTCTCCCTTTCTGTTTCTAATTACAGATGGTGTAAAAGACAGCTTTTTCTAAAAGGGAATAGGTGATAGTGTGTTCTGGAGTTAAATATTAGTGGCCATGGCCAAGGAAAAGATTTCAGTTACCTCTAATTAATTTTCCATTGTGTAACAGCTTATTTTGGTAACAGAACAAAGAAAGTCATGAGTCAACGTGTTTTTCAAATCTCATTGGTGGTGTCTCAGGTAGGCAGTTCATAATGAAGTAGAGAACCTTTTCCTACAGTGATGTGGAAGTCCCCTCCTCATACAGTGAATATGTTTTATTACCATTGGTTAATAAATAAAGCTGCTTCAGCCAGTGACTTAGCAGAGCAAAGCAGACAGGAAATCCAAACAGAAATATATGGAGAGAGTAGGCGGAATCAAGGAGATGCCACGTAGCTGCTAAAGAGAAAGATGCTAGAACAGAACCTGACCCGGTAAGCCGCAGCCTTGTGTCAATACACGGATTGATAGAAATGGGTTAATTTAAGATGTAAGAAGCCTAAGCGATTGGGCAAGCAGTGTTGCAATTAATATAGCTTCTGTGTGATTATTTGGGTCCGGGCAGCTGGGAAACGAATAAGCAGACTCCACCTACACTATAAGCCTCAGATGCTTTTTAAGAAGAATATTAGCTTTTGAATTGGGAGTAATTAAGGATTTATTCATGCATTCCAAAATATTTACCCTCTAGTCTTAGAATCTTCTGTTACATACAAAAGTGGGCAATAAAAGGTTCTTTTAGGGTGCTAAAGATAGACCAAGATCACTTGGCCTTGGAACTGTGACCTTGAACCCTTTCCAGAATCACTGAAGTTCTTTAATAAGCCTTTGTAGAATGTCCATTGCAGGCATGGTTTCTTCATGAAAAATTTAATTATATTATTGTCCATAAAAAAATGGAAAAGAATTTCTGCCACACATTCCCACTGCCTTGGTGCTCTACCTATATGCTTAGTCCGTGTAACTGTGGATGATACTCTCTGGAACTGTGAGCTAAAATAATCTCTAGTGGAAGGGAAGAGTGGGTCTATGATCAAAATACATTGTGCGCATGCTTGGAATTCTCAAAGAACAAGTAAAAGGTACTTTACTTAAAAGAGAAAATAAATGAATAATTCCATCCTTTAACTATCTTTTCTCAGATATTGGCCAAGTGATTAATATAATAACGAAGTAGACGAGTGACTTCTGTCCTAGATCATGAAAGCCACCAGAGTGTGTGCACATGTATGGGTCAGGGGTAGGGAGTCTGAATGAAAAAACAATGTGCAATGAAATGTTCAGGAAAATAAACAATGCAGATCTCTCTCTCTCTCTCTCTCTCTCTCTCTCTCTCTCTCTCTCTTTCTAATTTGGGTTCATTTGTTGGGAAAAATTAGGCAGGCTGTGAAGAAAATGTATATATAATTCAGGCAGTGGCAAATGTAAAAAAGACCCTGGAACTCAGAAAAGAGGTTGTACCAGGCGAGGAGCTGTCCTCTGTGGCATCTTCTCGGTGGGGGGCGGGGACAACTCTAGTAAGGCATCCAGCGCACACACCTCCAAACTCTAACATGTGAATCAGTTAATAATCTTCAAATACTTAATTGGAAGTCAGCCAAGTCTGTATCCTGGGCTCTGCTCCCTATGACAGAAATATCCCAGGCCTGGCATTAGTATGCCGTTACCTTTGCATTCACTCTGCTGCCTTGATCTGTTGCTTCACAGCCAGCATAAAGCACTAGCAACCTCCTGGGATGGAGGGATTGCTGAAGGTTCAGCTCACAATGAAAGCAGAACAAACCCCAAACCACAGACCTCCCCACAGCCTAGACCCACAGTCATCTCTGAGGCCTGAGCAGCCAGGGAGCCACTCCAGCTCTGTAAGAGGGCCACAGGCTAAGAAGAACAAATAAAGTTATTCACTATTAATCCTTCACCACCTGCACCCTTGAAAGTCTCAGGAAATAAAGGGCAGTCTGTTTGGGGCTGGTGTGGGAAAAATCCTGATGAAGCAGTAGGCCCAGATTTTCACAGTGAGGCCTCCCTGCCCCCACACCATCCTGGTCTCTGTGTATACATGAGAGTAGATTGTGTAGACCTAATGGTTTGGCTGTGGCTACAGCAGGTCACAGCCAGATGTTGCCTGGGTATGACAACCACTAAGAGAATCTATGTTTCATTCTATCCCAGGGCTCAATTCTACCCAATCAGTTGGTGGGGAATGCCTTCTATCTCCACAGAGTACAGTTCATACCAAAGAGGGCTTCCTGATTCCAGCTATCAATGTTTTATGAAATCACTGTAGGAGAACTTGGGTTTTAAATACTGACTACCTCATTGCACATCTCTTGGGGACTGTAAATGAGTTCAGATGCTAATGACAAGCGAAGGACCCTGAGGAAGTAACACAAAGTGGGAAAATGAACTATTTTTCCCACTCATTGACAAGCATAGGAGATAGAAATGGGGCAGTCAGTTTAGGGATAGGGGCCTCCACTTCTGTCCTTGGTCTTAAGTCAGAAAAATCATTTGTCTTGTGTCTTGAGGCTAGAAATGCCGGTATTTGCTTGTACTGGTCACTGGGATCCTTTCTAAGTTATATTAGTGTTTTAACTGTTGACATTTTTAATATTACAGAGATTAACAGTCTTGAAGGCCATTGAAAATAGATCTCATTTCCCATTTCCCTTGTAATACTGTAAAGGAAAGAACCCAGAATATCCCTCCTTAGGCTTCTGGTCTGAAGAATGGATAAGAATTCGCCCTGAGGCGAACATGCATTCTTATTTGCTCCTCAAATTAAAGCATTACCTACCATTCTTTTTCCCTGAAAACCTGTAGCCCTCCCTGCAGGGCCTGCCCACTTTTCTGAGTTACTCAAAACAAAACAAAACAAAACAAACAAACAAAACCTATAACTTTCCCCTTCCTTTTTCCATATCTTTTTCTTTTGAATACTGCCTGGAACCTGGGCATGATTCTTTGACATGCTGGGGTTTGTTTGTTTGTTTTTTCACTAGTTTTCCCCTGCCCTTTGTACTGTGTGTTTGTTTGCCTTCCACAAAACTGCTTGCTGAAGCTATCTGCTTTCTTGGGCTTTAACTCAAAAAGCATGGCTTTCTCTTTTTCTCTTCTCTATCTCCCTTCTCCTGGCAGCTGCCGAGATTTTTCAGTTTTCCTTCCTAGTTGTTTTTCTCTTGAACACACAAGAACAGACACACACACACACACAAACACACACACACTGACCAAACAACAACAAAACCAAAACCAAGCTACCACCATCAACAAAAAAACAAAAACGGCTGTCCTTGATCTTCCTTTCAAGCCTATTTCTAAATTTATTAATGACCAAGAATACATAAGCGGGACCTCCAACATCCCCAAAAACACACGGAACAAGGAACAACAACTTCTGTCATCAACCTCTGTCCTCTGTCACCAGATTTTGGCTCCTTGGTTTTCAAATCAAAGGGTTGAAGGAATTAGCATTTGTGCTAATTATTTTATCTCCCTCAGAAATCTGACTTCAATGAGTTCCCAGTATATGAGAGGAAGTACCTGAGGCTGCATATACATCAGTTCACAGAGGAGCCTGGTAGTGAAGAGTCCATGAGGAGTAATGGTTCCCCCAGAGCAGAGCAAGGCACAGCTTCAGTGGCCATCTCATCTCTAGTCCAAAGATAACTTAACATGCTCAATCCTTGGCTGTAACACCCGATTCTGTGTTACCCCCTCGGTACACTTCACGCGCCACTGTACCTTACGCGAGTCGGACAAGGGCCTGGAGATTGAAAGAACACACAAAGAGACCTGGGTCATTCGAAAGGAGATCAGCCGAATGCCGTTTATTTAGCCTTGGGGAAAATCTTATATACCCCACTCCTGCCTAAGGAATTCCACCCAGGCAGGTGGGAAATTACCTTATCTAACTGCTGCACAAGGACTCCCACCTAGGCACGTGGGAAATTACCATACCAACAATAGAGTCAACAATGCCCTACAGCAAATCACCAGGCGGGGCAGAGGGAGCACAGGAACAAACAGGATGCTTAGTCATCTGACCAGAAACTGTCCTCAAGATGAGCCCCAGGAACAAGGGCAGACCCGGGCCCTACACTTGGCTACCACCACCATCTCTGTCATTCTTTTAAGAGTCAATCCCTTTCTTAAAACCAGACTTACTTCTTTTGTTGCTCATGACTGAAGATGTTGACTGTTAATCTGGCCTTGGAAGAGGGTCTTTGCTTCTGTGTTCTGTTTTTCTGCTTTGTTTGTTGTATGTGAAAGACATCTTAGAGTCTGGGATCTCCAGCACTAACACTTTTATCATGAAGAGTCCTCAAGAATGTCTTATGCTGCAACTCATCTCTCAGTGAAGCTTCTCTGATGCTGACTGAAGGGCACAAGGGAATGGAAGGATTAAAGGATGTGCGTAGAAATCTCAAAATCCATCCTACACCAATTCCTGGCCAGAGAAAGATCTTCTGGGTATTTAGATATCCACAAGATCTGATAGATTATAATATTGCTTTATAAATTCTTATAATCAAACATGAAAATAGTAGAAACTGGATATTAAAATACAGTAACCTGAACTCATGGTTTGCTGAGGATACCAGAGCCTACAAAATGGAAAACAGTCAGACCAAGGACTGCTAGGGTCTCCTTCAGAACTCAGATGAAGCTGTTCAGGTTAGTAAAAGAGATCAGATATGTTTCTAAAAGATGTGTTCCATGGTTGTCACCACAGTGGCTTAAGAAATGCTCATCCCATATTTTGCTAGATGTTCTATTATAAATCTGTTTTTATCAGTACAGATTCCTCAAAGTACCATATTGATAGTTTTGATAGTTGGAAGTTTCTTTTCATAACCTCAATGTATTTGATTGCCCCAATCTTTAACATTGAATGTAAAATATAAAACTAACACACAGAAAGAGACCTACAAAGTAAATACAACAAAACCCTCCCTGAGCTGCACAAACTTTCTTTATAGTCACAGATAAGGACACAGTGGACACTCTGGTAGCTTTAGTTATGTTATTTCTCCCTGTCATCTACCAAATCACGCACATAATACTATCCATCATTTTGTGAAGAAACTTTTGTTGTGTGGTCTCAAAATCTCGATCTTCCTGCCTCAGCTTCCTGAGTGCTGGAATTTTAGTCTATAACATTTCTGGCTTTAAAAAGTTCTTGTTATCAAAACTATCTTTTTTTTAAAAGTTGCCATGCTACTTCATTTGGACTCACTAGAGGAATGAGATATAATAGACATGTAAATTCTAAAACCTTTGTATAATGAAACAACATAATATACAGATAAAAAGGAATACTCACTTAGAAAACGATTAGATGAAATCTCACATGCTAAGGAAAGACATAAAGGATGCAGAAAGCTTGCTGGCGTGTGTGCATGCTCAGGAGGACACTATTGCTCACTGTGTCTGAAAAAGGCAGGGCTGGGAGGTGACTTAACAGGTTAGAGCACTCACAGCTTTGGCAGAGAAGAACCCAGGTTCAGCCCAGAACCCATACAAACAACACACAACTGCCTGGAACTTCAGTTCTGGGGGAATCTGATGGCCTTTTGTGGCCTCTGAGGGCTCATATCTCATAAATCCACACAGGATTATTTACACAAACACAAAATAAATAAATAAACCCTTTTTAAAAAGAATAGCAGCACATGAATATACATATTCAGTGAGTGAAGAACTGACTGGAAAGTGCCTGTCTTTACTTAGTATGAAAACAATTGCTCGTGAAAAAAAAAATACCTATGGATATCATCTTGTAGCCATTAAAGAAGTGAAACGAAAATTTATGATAATAGAGCTGGAAGTTGGCCAGTTCGTGGTCCTAACACCGTGATTATTCATTACTGGTGACATCAGATATAGAAGAAAATCCTTTGGCCGGCATTGTGAGGGCATTTAATATAAAACATATTTTTGACACAACAATTTCAGGACGTCTGACTTGTCTTTAAGGCAATATTTTCCATAAAAACTAAACAAAACAACAGCAAGAACATGTCTTACAGGAAACTTGGCCTCAAAAGAGAAATGGGCGTGGTGACTATTTGCTATTAAACTCAAAGACAAGTTTCTCTCTGTGTTACCTGGTGGCCTTGGCACATGATACAACCTCTTCATGTCTTAGTTTCTTCATGTGTGAATTATTGATGGAGCCTAAACTGTGGGTCAAATAAGCGAACAGATATAGGATACTTGAAAGATGACTGATGGCTCGTACATTCTGTTGTCTGTAAAGGTAGGATGGTAGCCAGCACTCTAAGGAGAGTGAATTTACCACCCAGCATCAGGAAAGTAAAACTAACAAGGCTGTGACATGCTGTCCTTCTTTTAAAAACTTGAAGGATATTTTAAGGATTATGAGAGGAAAACAGGTTTATTGAGGAATATTCAATGAAAGCAAAGGACAAAAGAATCTGAGGCTGAGGCCGTTATACTCACAGCCATGCAAACCAAGCAGGACAGATACAGAACCGACCGCTGCAGTGGCTGCATGGGCTTGCAAAGAAAGTCTTTCGTTTCATGTTGCCTTTAATTTAAAAAAAAGTGTAAATTCATAACAATGTTAATTTCCTTTCCAGTCCTTCCTTTCAATGTGAATTGCTGTGCTGTGCAAAACCAGCAGAACTGGGATGTAGGTGCAGGGGACGAGATGGCCATGTGAGGGCTGGAAACAAAGCAGCGTGGTCTGCTGCATGCTCATCTATGCTGGAGGCTTGGCTGCCTTCACTAGCTCCAGCTACCTTGCCCTAGTCATGTACCTGGATAGAGGGAGCATTATGGTCTCATCCGATGTTCTTTCTTTTCTTTCTTTTTTCTTCTTCCTTTACCTTTCATTTTTATTAGTTTTGGTGATACCTTTTTATTTTCTAAACACAAGTGTATTGCCATGCAACTGAATATGCAAACTGTCCATATTTAATATAGAGAATATGATTATTTTATATATAAACATAGACCCATGAACCACAATAACAATTAAGGTGACTAGCATAGATCATACTGAAAGTTTTTTCCTGCCTCTTTGTTTTGTTCTTGTTTGGATGTTTTCTTTAACTTGGTAAGAATCAGGGGGGAGAATAGGATGTTGCTGTTCAACAGGTACACACTTTCCATTTCTCAGGACACATAAATCCTAGAGACCTGATGGAAAACATGGGATCTTTCCTTAACAATGCCACATCACATCTTTAAATGCTTTTTCAGAAAGGAAGACTAAAAAATACTTCTTTAATTTTTTTGATTTTAACAAAATTGTATCATTTTTCCCTTCTCTTTCCTTCCTCTAAACCCTCCTGAACACTCTTCCTTGTTTTTTCCAAGTTTATAGCCTATTATCCCATTAATTTATATTGCATATGTGTGTGCACATATGTATGTATGTAATAATGTGTGTGTATGTTATTAGATATGTAAATACAACTTGCTCATTCTAAATAATGCTTTTTGCTTATATATGTTTTCAGGGCTGACCATTTGTTATTGCATAATCAATTGGTATGCTTTTCCCTGGGAAGATTAGGAATTTTTAAATGGAAAAAAATGTCTTGTACCTTGATGGCAACCAACAGCTCTCTAATTAGACTTAAGACCACTTAACCAGAAGGAAACAATGCCCAATATTGGAAACCTAGCCAGCTACCTAGAGGTACTGAACTCATGGGTCTTGGACAGTAACCTATAAAGGTGATTTTACTAAAGCAGCACAATCCCTAACTATATTTGATAACTGTAATCCTCATCTCTCATCAGGGAACCTTCTCATTACAGAGGGTGAAGACCACTACAGAAAACCACAACCAACCAAAATGCTGAGCAATGGAGCCCAGTAGGAATGTCTTTTGTCATGTATGGATTTTCAACCTGTTTTGAGTATTTTTTAACTTGATTTGTATATTAACTCATGCTGGGATTGAACTCAGAACCTTGCACATGTTAGACAAGTACTCTACAACTTAACTAAGCCTAGAGAACTATTATAAAAACAAATGAAGCAAAAAGTAGTCTGGAATAGGTATCAGCATGCCGCTCCTTTAGACAGCAATGGTCAGGGGCTCGTGACTTAGCTGGCCCTGCTCTTTGGCTCCTTGGTCCTGCTACGTGACTCTGCTCCTTGGCCCTGTTCCTTGACCCTGCTCCTTGGCCCCGTTCTTGGCTCTGCTCCTGTGCCAGTTAGTTTATCTGTGGAACTGAGGCCATGAAGGTACCTGACTCTGTAGATTTAGTGAGATCCAAAACTGTAGCAGCAATATCAGTACCTGGAACATGGTACATTTTGCTGCATTTCTTACTCCTGATGTGAGTAGTCCAAGACTAGATTAGATCTGTTTTAGTTGTCATTAGCAGGCGTTCTAGAGAATGGGGGTGCTGTTGAGGGCAAGGTGTACAATGACCTAGATTGTTAATTTCAAAGATATTAATGAATCGAATGGTCTTCCTGCCATCTGTAGCTAAACCTCCCAACAATAACCATATCTTCCTCAGTTCCTCAATATGTAAGGGCATTCGTTGTTCTTTGCCCATCAAACCAGTCAGTGTGACAAATGCGTCAGAAAGGATGTGGCTGATGGGATAGTGAGCAAGACTGACAGTGAGAACGATTCCACCATTGGTTTGCCTATCATGAACAACTCCATGTAGCTACCACTCCATAGGAATCTGCAGTCAGCTCTAATGTGTCCTTTATAATCAGCAAGTCTCTCCCATGAGAGTCCTAGTACCTGAGAATACTGGAGGATTAAACACTTAGGTAATACTTAGGTGACCCTAAAAAGAACACCACACTAAAATTATGATGTATTTTCCATTGTAATGTCTCTATGTCAAAATCCAGTCTTTAGACTGAAACTGAAATCTCCCGATGGCTGTTGTGTAAGATGGATGTGGAAAATAAAATATTAAAGTGTGTGAAGAGAGAGCTCTCCAGGAAGACTTCAGCCCTAGGCATAATGGCCAAACTGGGGCCAGGCTTCAGGCCAGCTCCTTCATTATTGCTCCAGTACAGAGAGTAACCTGAATTGCAGCAAATGTCTGGTGGTAGTAGGCCTTGAGTTTATAGCTTGATGTGCTAGAAACAAGATTTGTCACCCCAGGAAGATTTATAGGGTCTGTTTGTTTGCTTGTGTAACAAATGTCTTGACTTCAACTGTAGGTCAGTCTAGGTTCTAGTGACAGAAGGAGGATAAAGATCAGCTTATTTCCTCAAGAGCAGGGAGGTCTCTGTCTAATGATCTGGGCAATGACTAGTACAAACAACACACATGTAATGGGATTCCAGGGAATTAAGACCATGACGAACAATAGAGCAAGATGAAAGCAGAATAACTAGGAGTGGGAGAACTGCTTCCCATGGATGTCGGGGGAATTCTCCCAGGGCTAAAGGACATGGAGCGGTGAGGTATGACAACCAGGTGATCACAGTAGGAAGAAAACCTTGCAATTCTAACCTCCAACTACCCTTTGAGTCCACAAGCTCTTGGGCCAAGTCCCACCGAAAGAGCCCTCTGGCTGACACAGTGCCTGAAGAATTGTTCCCTGTTAAATCCCCCATTAGTCCCTTCTATACCCTTCCATACCATCACACACAATTTATTCTCAAGATGGCATCCCAGTATAATAAGCTTTGAGGTGCAGAATGTTACTTCAGTGCTGAGATGCCTAATTGCTACCAATTCTTTGTTGTAGTGTGTGTGTGTGTGTGTGTGTGTGTGTGTGTGTGTGTCTGTCTGTCTGTCTGTCTCTGTCTGTCAGTCTATCTTTCTGTAAACAGGATGTTAGCTCTTCATGTCTCAATAATAAATATATGCCCCATTGTTACTTTAATTCCAGAGGACAAAAGGCCTCTGCTGCTTTTACTGCTACCCCTGGGCCTGCTAGTGTCTCTGGTCATTGTTACAACAGACCTGAAACTTAAAACTGAGAGGCATTCTTATCTCACAGGCTTCTTCTTGAAAAACAAGAAGGGATACTAATTGGAAGAGCTCATACTTACCCTGTCACCTGGAGTAAAGACACAACTCAAATCCTAATATTATATAACAATCTTGAGCTTCCTGCATGTACAGGTGTTAAGAGTATATTTATTATATGAGTTCTGAGATCTACTGGGTTCCAGGGAGTTCAATTTAGTAATTTGAAGAAGAGAAAAATAAAGAATGATATAGAATATTTTTGGAAACTTGGCTTGGAGACAGCATGTATTACCTTCTATCAAATTCCATGGCTATAAACCTTGCCTAAATAAAAATTGCCAGTATTGATGAGATTGCCTTATTGTGACCAAAACATCCAACATGAACAACTTCAAGGAGGAGCCATTGATTTTATCCATGGTTTTGAAAGTTTAGTCTCCATGGAGGGGGTAACATGAAGGACAGCTTAAATCATGTTGTACAGGAAGTGCGGTGGGGCAGCTCACACTATGGCAAATAGAAAGCAGAGTTCAACTACAGTAGATGGTGCCAGGAAAAGATGCAGCTCCCCCTAAATATGTATTTTAAGTGAGTTCTTTCCTCTAGGAAGTCCCATCACCTCCCAGGAAGCTATTGAGAATTTGAATCCATCAAACCCTCATGATCTAATCATCTCTGAAAATGCCCATGTAAGCACTCCAAGAAGTGAGCTTCACTTAGATTCTCAGTGTCTATCAGTAAAGATTTATTGTCAAAGGAGTACCATGTGTGCTCAAGAGGAAGGCTGGGTGAAGATCCTGTGGGGAGCTGACTCATGGCACTCAGGTTGGTTTAAGCACGGAAAATTCTAGACAAAGACAATGATATAACATGGTATGGTCCAATAGAGACAAATGAAATAGACAGATTTATAGATTCACAAGTATTCTCTATGACTTGAAAATTGGGAAATTGTCAAGAGCTGAGATTTGACCAGCAGGTAGAGTTCAGATCATCTGGAGTCTTCTATTGCCATCCCAAGGTGTTTAGAATTCTGTCCCAGAGTCAAGATTGTTTTATTCGGAGTAACATTTTCGAAAAACAAACCTTCTGAAATGGAGGTCAGGACCAAAAACAAGGATACCAGTCAGGAGGTAGTTTCTTTCAGTATCTCATAACCCAGAAGTTCTCAAACAAAGTTTACATGTAAGGAGGATTTTGTAACTTGAGTATTCATTATATTTGTGTTTTATATATATATATATATATATATGTGTGTGTGTGTGTGTGTGTGTGTTATATGATATGTGTATGCATTTATGCATGCGTATATACATATATATGAATTTATAACACATTTACACACATATATTAGACAATTTGGAATAGTTCTAGTCTAACGTATTCTCCCCTTAAAAATAAGGGTTGCCACACAGTACACGGCATTATCCACACTCTGACCAAGTACCAATTTCCCTTTAATACTCACTGCTGGAGAGCACCAAACAACTCCGCTTCATAGCCAATGCCCTGGCCACACCTATACCTACAGATTTGTGAAACATCACCCTTAAAGTCACACCACTCTTTGTTTGCCTTGCACCATCAGCACCGTTAGGATGAGTGGTGAGCAGCATGAGGTCTAGGCATCCTTGCTTCTCTTCTAGATTATTTTATGAGTCAAATCAAAGAGATTGATGCTTTTCTCAGTAAAGTTTACATAGACTGTTGTTTTTTCCTTTCTTCTTTAAAGGCCGGGTCTTTTTAGCTGTTTTCAAATCTAATACCCTGCTGTCTCAGCCCCATGGATGCTGTGGTCACAGGAATGTGAAACCATGATGAGCTAAGAGGAGTTTTAATCTTTTATTTTTTAATAGGTGTACATTGAAGTCTTAAAGAGGCTGCATAATGAGTAATGGACCATTTATCTGACGGCTAAGACATGAATGGTGTGTTTATTCTTGCCTTTCAGTTTTTTTCTTTTTAAAATTTCTATTATGTTAAATATTGATGTGCATATATATATTTATATAAATATAGTTCTTCTAAGGAAAATCTCAATACATTTTTAGAGTGCATCAGAGGCCTGAGACAACGACCTGTCACTTGGACTCCATGTCGATGACCCTCATTATTATTCCTAATGACCTGGCATGGTTTTGTCACCTTTGTAGCTGTGAATGCTGTTAGCTGTCATCTGGTTCTCTGTGCCAACACTTTACAATGCCCTTCCTCCTGACCCAAAAGAATAGCTGTCCTATCATATCTCTCCCACTATTTCTGAACCTGACAAGTAGCTCCATTCTTCATCTGAGGCCTTTACACTGACTTTTTAGCACAACATCACTCAATCGTGGAAACATCTGAATGTTAGGGTGTACCAGTATCCTAGCACCACAATTTTTTGTGACATTGTGGCATTGTCAAAACTTACGTGTTAGTCATCTCAGTTATGTTTTTAATCACCCTTACAGCCTGAAAACAAAGATATCTTAGTTCCCGTTCTTATTCTTTTTCTGAACTGCAGATCTGAACATGGAATCCAGCTGCCTGACTATAAATCTGTCACATTTACTATGTCGTGGAAAATTAAGGTCTTTAAAGCTGAAGTCAAAATATCCTCCCTAGCTATTTCACTATCAAAGCTTCTCACTTCAATGAAAAGTGGTCACAGTTTTTAGTATTCTCAAGCCAAAGTCCTGAGCTTGTTTGTGTTAATATGCTCTGTTCTTTGGTGATATCATCAGAAACATGATACACCCGCTGAATGGCCTTCCTTATGCTAATGTCACTTGGGAGTTTATCATCATTATCTTTTGCAAGGACCAGATCCTAGATGTATGATTTTAAACCTTGCTCTTTGCTACTTAGATCTCTATGCAGCTGATCAGTTTCTCTACAAATCACCTAAGAAAGAAGCTGACTTTCTGCCATCTGTGGTTCTACAGAAGTCTTTTCTTCTTTACAAAAGACCTCCACTCTCTTTGAAAGGGTCAGACTCCGTGTGTGTGTGTGTGTGTGTGTGTGTGTGTGTGTGTGTGTGTAGGGGGTATTTATAGTAGTCTTCATACCCACAGAATGTGATTTCTGTCACTTCTCCATGAAATTGATATCAGCCAGATTAAGTGTTTCTTAAAAGGGGGTTAATACACATTTTGGACCTGTCTAATAACTGCTAAGATCAATATTCTCTTAATTAAGATATATAATTCTTGTTCCCATATCCACCCTTCCTATATCCCAACCATCCTATTCCCCCAAGCTCTTCCCATCCTCCACTTCACACTTTTCTCTCCCCATCCCCCCATCCCCCCATCCCCCCATCCCACCCCACCCTCAAATTCCCATTTTTTGTCCGGCAATCTTGTCTACTTCCAATATCCAGGAGGATAACTATATGTTTTTCTTTGGATTCACCTTCTTATTTAGCTTGTCTAGGATTTTTTACGAATTATAGGCTCGATGTCCTTTATTTATGGCTAGAAACCAATTATGAGTGAGTACATTCCATGTTCATCTTTTTGGGCCTGGGTTACCTCACTCAGGATGGTGTTTTCTATTTCCATCCATTTGCATGCAAAATTCAAGATGTCATTGTTTTTTTACCACCGAGTAGTACTCTAATATGTATATATTCCACACTTTCTTCATCCATTCTTCCACTGAAGGGCATCTAGGTTGTTTCCAGGTTCTGGCTATTACAAATAATGCTGCTATAAACATAGTTGAACAAATGCTTTTGTAATATGATTGGACATCTCTTGGGTAAATTCCCAAGAGTGGAATTACTGGGTCCTGGGGTAGGTTGATCCCAAATTTCCTGAGAAACTTCCACACTGCTTTCCAAAGCAGTTGCACAAGTTTGCATTCCCACCAGCAATGGATGAGTGTACCCCTTACTCCACATCCTCTTCAGCAAAGGCTATCATTGGTGTTTTTGATTTTAGCCAATCTGACAGGTGTAAGATGGTATCTCAATGTTGTTTTGATTTGTATTTCCCTGATTGCTAAGGAGGTTGAGCATGCCCTTAAGTGTCTTTTGGCCATTCGAACTTCTTCTGTTAAGGGAGCCATTCTAGGGTTGGCAGAGACTTGACTCTAGAGGGGTTCCCAGGTATCCAGGAAGACGCCCCAGCTAGTTCTTTGGGCAGCTGAGGAGAGGGTGCCAGAAATGTCCAGATCCTATTGCCATACTCATGAATATCTTGAATATCACCATAGAACCTTCACCTGGCGTTGGATGGAGAAAATGACAGAGCCCCACATAGGAGCACCGTACTGAGCTCCCAAGATCCTGATGAGGAGCAAAAGGAGGGAGATCATGAGCAAGGAAGTCAGGACCGTCAGGAGTGCGTTTACCCATTGAGACGGTGGGACAGATCTAACGGGAGACCACCAAGTCCAGTTTGAATGGTACTGATGGAACAGGGGACCAAACCGGACTCTCTGAATGTGGCTGATGGTGGAGGAGGACTGAGAAACCAAGGACAACGGCGATGAGCTTGAACTCTACAGCATGGACGGGCTCACTGTGAGCCTTGTCAGTTTGGTTGCTCACCTTCCTGGACTTAGGGGGAGTTGGGAGGACCTTGGACTTAACATAGTGAAGGGAACCCTGATGACTCTTTGGCTTGGAGAGGGAGGGAGTGGGGATATGGGTGGAAGGGAGGGGAGGGAAGGGGGAGGAGGAAGGGAGGAGATGGAAATTTTTAATAAAAAAATGAGAAAAAAATTATCATTATTCTCCACCAAAATTTAAAATATACACTCTATGTTAAACTTAGACAATTTGGGAAAATAGACCAATCACACCTAGTAATGAAGGTTTTTGCTAAAGGCATTAGGTTTGCCAGAGTGGAGACTGACATAAGAAACCAAATCAATCTGAGAATTCTAGCGAAAAGGTCTCTGGTGTTCCTTCAGCTCATTACCTGAATTTCTCACTTCAGCTGACCCAGAACCAAGAGCATTCTTCAGTCTTATTTTATCCTGGGGCTTAGCTAGAACAAGTGGATCCCAATGTCTGGGGGGTGTGATAAATTAGATTAAGAGGCAGATGGAAAGTCACATGTGAAACACGTGAATTACAATTCATTCCTGGGCCACAGAAGTTGGGCTCCTCTAAAGGTGAAGGAAAATAAAAGGGGCAAGGCATAGGAGTTAATTCCACAGGGCGTGATGAAGTAGAAAAAGGAATAGAGTTGTAGGGAAGAGAGAAAGACAAGACTGGTACCCAAGCTGGACAGGGAAGAAACAATGAACAAGTCTCGAAGCAACAGCCAAGCTGAATGATGGGTATAGATGGCCAGGCAGACTTAAAAGTGCAAAACCGAAGCACACTGGAGCACATTGTGAGATTTCAGGGCACACTGAGGTAGGGACTTGGGACTTGGTAGCTTCTCCGTTTCCTGTCTTTGTTGTCAATCTTGGGCAGGTAACCTGGAGTCCAGAAGCCAAGAGAGGAACTATCTCTCCTTGCCTTGCTTTTTGTCAGTCTTTGCGCTCAGCACTGAAAAAGCATTTCCTCATTGATTCTTTAACAGCCTGTTAAGGAGGAGAGCTATTATCCCTATCTTAAAAGGAAAATTAGAATCAAATCAATCAGACACACAATCAATCAGACACACAGCCAGAGAGTTGCGGAGTCAGGGTTTACACCTGTTCATCCTGACACGGCAGCGCATGCTGCTAACTGTAGTATTAAGCACTGAACCGTGGGTCCTGGGGCTTGAGAGCCATCCTTTTCTGAGTAACCAGACTGTCCATAGCTTGAGGGTAGCAATGGGATTGCTTTCATCTGTGTCAACAGCATCTGGCCCGGGACCTTGCAGGTGCTCCATGAAAATGCATTGCACTAAATTGGGCTAATCTCATCTTTCAAATAATCAAACTTGTGAGAGCAATTGGAGCTGATCATTTGAAAATGGCAATGGAAGTTTGTGCATCAATTTTTTTCTCTTAAAAGTTCTTTGACAGATTCATATATTTGCATAATGAATATTAGTCATTTCACCCCTGTTTTTTTTCTCAGTCTCCAACACTCAACTCTCACTGAACCGCCTATTCCCAGTAAGTCTACAATGTCTTCTTTTGGTGTGTCACCTGCTCTGTTTAAAGAGTTTCATGTCCAACTGTGTGATAGAGGTTATTTACTGGAGCAGAGCTGTCCATTGTAAAATTATACCTCTTTCCTTAAACCCATTACTTGACATAGTCCCCCAGGAAGAGATAAACTCTTGGGCCTTTGCCTGATCCATGGTGAAATGGTAATGTGCAGGTCTCCTGAAGTTACCCACAGCTGTAGGAAGTTCATGAGTGCAGCCTTCATGTCTCCAGGTCATGTCCAGAGATGTCTTCTTGCTGCACCTTCCCTAGCCTTATATTCTTTGGCTTATGCCTCTTTGGGCCATTATGGATGTCTGCATTAACTGCTGCCTCCTGCTGTACTAAGCAACACTGACCTATGTGTGTAAACAGTGTTTAGGGAGTATTTTAATAACGTGGCCATTTAACACAGCAATAGTAATAGGTTTTCCCCATCTAAAGGCTCTTAACCAGATTTACAGTACCAGGCATGAGTTCATTCCTGTAGCACAGGCCCCATATATAATTAGAAAGTGGTTGGTTGGTTGGTTGGTTATGCCTCTAACCGTCTTGCCATTATTGAACTAGAGGGTATGTCCTCGTTTTCAGGCCATGAATGTAGCTCGCAGGATTCACAGTGAGGTAAAAGTTCTAAAGACATTGTATCCTTTAGTCATAGGACAGGGAAAACGTACTGGGGCTAAGCTATAAGCTTCTTTCCTACAGGCTATCCTTCATAGTGCTAGAAGTTTCTATACAGGCAGCTGGTTGAGAAAAGTACCTACATTTTTATTGGTTTGACTCTACTGGACTTCCACTATTTTTCTGCATATTATGCTTTATGGATTTCCAAAACACCAGTCATATAAATCATGTGGACTTGCTATCTGTTCTCAGAAAACCAAAGCCCATGTTTTCACCATAACCAATACTTTCTAGAACATCATAGACCATTGTATGGTGACTGTAACACATGCACAAGCCTCTTCTGGGCTTTTCTTTCTTACTCAGAGGTGTTTGAGGATACCTTCATCTCTCCTGGAGGATTCTATACCATTTTCTCCTAACTTACATGTCCTCCTTCATTAATAAAGTTCTTTTGTTGCAATGTCAACTCTATGTAGAGTTGTTCTTCATATATAGGCCCTGGACTAACAGTATCAGCACTCAATGAAACCTTGCTATAAATGCAAATTTTCAGGCCTAACCCAAGACCATTGAACTATAAGCCCTGAGGGTGAAGCCCAATATGTGTCCTTCAGGAAATTTAGCTGCACAGCAAGATTTAGAACTACTATCTTAAGACTCGGGAGAAGCTCCGTTAGCTGCAGTGAGGACTGATAACAGATAGGGAGACTGGCATTTAGTATCTGCACCGTATTCTTTGTTTGGCAGTTGTTACCATCCAGGTGAATCACATCCAGCACCGAGACTTTCTTTCATTCTCAAGAGTTTTCATTTGTGAGCCTCTGCCTTGGATGTTCTGGTGCTTTGTCGGCTTTCTGTTTCTCTGCAGAATCTGTAGCCCTTGTTGGAGGTGAACTCTGCTTCCTCTTCACTGTACTGAATGCTCCAAGTCAGAGAATATGATAAGGAACTTCCCGTTTATGCAGGATGCTCAGAATGAATCTAGATGGCAGCAGAAGTACAAGAAGAATCTGGAGGTGAGAATAATACTGGCTCAGAAAGGATTGGAGTTAGTTTCCTTGCATGACACAGCATAGTGAATGTAGACTTAGGGTCAATGTGAGGCTGGTGCTGAACCAAGATGCTACACCTGCCTAGGGTGGTGAGAATTAATGATACCCAGACCCTGAGGTCTGGGTATCTGGAGAAGAGTGAGTCTTGAGAGACAATTTCTGACAATGGGATTTTAGGCATAGCAGCAGGGATGTTGGACAAGAAAGCTGCCCCAGAAAGATGGAGGCAGTGCATGGAGAAATAAATGATGGGGGAGCGTCTGCTGAGCTAGCTATAGGATCTGTAGCTCGGCGTCACTGGCATTGCTCTGCAGATTCAAGAGGTCCTGGCTTTGTGTTATTTCTAATGGCACAGGAAAGGCCTGGAGTTGGATGCCCATGCAAGTGACAGGATTCTAGCTTAGAAATGTATGCAAACATGCAGAAGGGAATAGACAATACACATTCTACTCTCAGGATATCTGTCCTCAGCATGGCTTTCTTCTAAAGTCTAGGAACCAAAACTTAGGTTTTGATTTCTCTTTCTAGTTTGAGCACAACTCCTTCTTTGTCAGTCTCTCCCATTTTCTGGGTCAGGTGTTGTTAGATTGCTATAGTGTCTGCAGATTGCTATAGTATGAGGTGGTGCTTGAAAATTGGAGGTTTCCGTAGAAACAAATAGAGACCTGACTCTCTGAGCATCGCAGGGGGTATTTCTCACTGTTTTTCAGAGATAGCAGTATGTTCTTTTGGGCAAGGTATTTGTCCTCCTCAGAGGAAAAGCATGAAAACATTATGTTAGAGTAGAACTATAACATTTTATCTGTCTTTTTTTCCTTCTCTGTTATGTCTGACTCCTTAAATATACCTCCAGGTACTTCCTGCATGTTTCCAGTTGAAGTCGGTTGAACTCTTGGCTGTTCTCCATTTCAGGTTGCAGCTGTCCAGTCTCCTCCAGGTACAGTCAAAAGGGTGTCTAAGGAGGGAGAAAGAGATGTGTGAAAACAGAGCAGCTTAGGGAGCAGCTGCTGCAACCAATCAAGAGAGAAATAAATAGGGACCTTCTACAAGACCCACTCACTATCCTGGAAACAGTGGTTTAGGGTTCAAGATGTAATGTATCTATGCTACAACATCTAGAGGAAGTTGAATTTTTTTCACAATATCCAGGTAATGTTCATGACTGTGACCTGAAAAAAAAAAAAAAACAAAAAAAAAACAGGATTTCAGAAGCAAAGATTACATCAAAAGGTAATGAATTCAAATTTCCTAGTTTCCTTGCCAGAAGGTCTTACAGAGGGGACAGTAAATTAGAAATGGGATCAGTAATCACGTTATGAGTTCATGTTAATAGAAACATGTCTGAGGTCAGCAGATATTCCAAACTATTTTGGCCTTTATGCTCAACCTCTTGTCTCCTGTGTACAGCACCCGTATAGCCTCCCTCCTGTTATCTATGGATAATGACACTTTATGATAATTCAGAGACTCTTATTTCAGAACATGCTCATCAGTTTTCATTTGTGATACAAAATCCCTAGTTAGTATTCTAACCCTTCCTCCTCCCCTTTTAACCTGTGGGGTTTGTATTAGTTTAACATGCAATGACATCTCCAGTGTGTGGCTGTAGGGTGTAATGAAGGGCAGAATGGGATCCTGTACTGTGGGATCAATTGATATCCTTACTGTGGGGTCTGATGCATATCCTGTACAGTGCGATCAACTGATATTCTTAAGGTGGGATCAAATGGATATCCTGTACTGTGAGATCCATTGATATCCTTACAGTGAAATCAGATGAATATCCTGTACCATGGGATCAATTGATATATTTGGTTGAAAGAGTTGAGTGAGAAACCCTCTGTGCCTTTGTTTTCTAGGGTTTATCAGTGACTTCTGTAGGCTACAAGGCATTCCCAAATTCCATAGTTGATTTTTATCCTACTGAAATACCCATAATACAAACCCTCATCAGCCAGTTTCCCATTTCCTCCACTGAAGGCAGAATTTGGACATTTTTATTTTCTTGAGTCTTTCCATGGACAGGATCATGTTCAGGCTTTTTCTTCCCACTTGGATACCATTTTTTTGTCATGTGGACTTTACATCCTGATTGTGTGTAGTCATGTCATATGTCCATTCTTGGATCATATGGAGGGGAAAAGTCATTTCACCAAAAAAAATGCTGGGTACTATTATTAGAAAAGACTAGGTTTGGGGGAGGCAAATATCTGTGTTAGTGTTTTCCTTTTATTTTGAGGGCAGGAAACTTTAAATCCAGGCAACTATCGTCAACAAGCTAGATTCATGGAAATACTAGGACTTCAAAATGCTCTCCATCTCTAGCCAACGCCTCTCCATGCTTGACATGGTCTGTCCTTTCCCATTTGCCTCTTACTCACTCATTGTTGTTGTCAACATATCTCTGGATGCTGTGTTTGCAGCTCTGCCTGTTCCTCAGTCCAAGGCAGCTACCCACTCTTCTCCAGCTTGGTAACTGACAGTGTGGAGGCTTCGAGCTCGGTTTCCTCTCTAGCAGGGTTCTGAGTTCTTTCCAACTTCTGTGCTTTCCAAGATGTGATCTAGTCTGTTTCTCTGCATTTCTTTAGCCAAGAACTGCTTTTCATTAAACCGCCCCTTGCAAATGTTTTTGCTGCGATCGCGGTAATGAACTGACAGATGGGTGTCTGATCTTCAGTAGATATAATGAAGATTTATTTTCTAAACTGTTAGGACAAGCCAAGGGTATCATACAGAGAAAAACAAATAAACAAACATGGTTATACTTCAGACTTCATTCAAGCTCTGGTGTTGATATCCTTGGATGTGACCTTCCTGCCAAACCACGGGGACAGAATAGGTATTCCGCACATAACCAGCTTAAGTCAGCATGGGGCTGCCTTATGATAAACACTCATTGTAAAAGATCAGAACTTAACATTGGTGCCACGAATCTTAACCTATTTGGAATTTCATTAAAAAATCACTAACACAGAGGGAATAATGGTTCTGGTTGTTTAATCATTCCGTGCTCTTCAGAAATGGATATTTGAATACCTCATTTGGGCAGCTCTTGCATCATGAGGTCAACTTAATACCTGACGACACACAATGGGCTTCTGGGATTAGAGTTAATAGTGTTGTTAAACTTTCGGATGAACAAATTAATGTACAATAAGAGGTTTCTGACTTCTAGAGTTGTGGCCGACTTGTTACCCTTGGCGGTAGCTGTCCTCTGAGTGTGTTACTTCACTTAGCAAAGGACTCCAGTCTTTTGTTTACAGTGTAGCTTCCTTCCTCTTTCCTGGGCCTAAGGCTTGTTGCTTAGGGAGTTTGCTCTCTTGTCAAATTCAGCTATAGCCTTATATTACTTGTTTACTTTTACTTAATATTTATTTTGAAATGTCTGGGCTAGAACTTAGGGCCTTGAACGTCCTAAGCAAATTTCTCTACCATTGGGACACATTTCTCTAATCCTTTGTTTTGTTTTTTTAAAATAGTAACAGGCAAACATAGCAAAATTAACATGAAATGATTGGCCTCAGTGTCTAAAATGTACAGAGGCTGAAAAGTCACTGCTGGGTGTCCACTGATGCATGCTGAACACTGTGGTGGATGAACTGGCTCTATACCCAGAGTGAATGGTGCAAGCCAACCATAAAAATAAAATGTACTAAACCACCAACTGACATTATGGAAATAAGATACTTGTTGGCCAAAAAAGCCACAGTGTATCAATTAGCAGATCTTAGCAGTTGGAAAGGAGAATTCTTGGTTCTGGAAACCGAATGCTACATGGTTTATTCTCATAGATTATTTCTCTCATATTTAAAGAAGTCTATAGCACTTACTGTATGTATGGGGGAAGTCCAGATAAGACTGTAAAGCTTGCATCAATTTAGTTGGATGCTTGTGTCTACTGAAGCTGGTCCATACAATCCTACTAGGTCATTTCACTTGCTGTCATTTTGACAGCTGTCGGTTAAAATCTCAAGGTTGTAAATCCTCACATTCCTTACAGCACCAACCTCACTCCCACACCAGCAAGGCATGCTCAAACAAGTCTCTCCTCATGGACGCAGTGTGCCTGAATCAGACTGTGGGGTGCAAAGCTTTGGCTAGGCCACTTGTTAGTTCATGGACTTTGGTAAAGAGACTTGCCCCTTCTAAAGTTGATTTGCCTCATTTTGAAAGTGGAGAGATTGCATACCTAAAATAATGGCTCTAAGAATGAAGAGTAATATATGTGAGACTGCAGTACCATCATCCACTTACAATAGTGGCAATCCCAGTTGGATACCTGTCTACTTGGTGGGTAGGTTTCCAGATCCAAAAGGTGGTTCCTTCCCAGAAATCCCAACCAATCAGGGCAACAAAGACTCTGGGTTTAGAAAATTGCCTACCACTGGGATACATCCCTAGTCTTTTGATTGTATTTATTTTTAAAACAGTAACAGGCAACCATAGAGAAATTAACAGGAGATAATAGGCCTCTTTGTCTAGAATGTACAGAGGCTGAGCAGCCCTGCTAGATGTTCACTGATGTGAAATCTAGGCAATTGGTAGAAACTCCAGGTTACAGAACATTTTGGCCCTAAGCAGTTCATTTTTTTGTCCTTGACAAGATGTCTTCTGGAAAACATATTGTCTCCAAGGGCAATTTGGGTTTCAGAAAAAAAAAAGTAAGTAAACAAATGAACAAAAATTTTAAATAAAAGGGACATTTAGTCTAGTTGTATAAGACTTTTTATTGGAAGCCAATATGCTCTTTCAGCTGGCAGAAGCACTGGCTGCTAAGCCTGATCACCTGAGTTTGTTTCCCAGAACCTATATGGTGGGGTGACAGAATCAATTCCCACAAGTTGTTCTTGACCTTCAGATTCATGGCTTGGCACATGGATGTACACAAATATATAAATATGATTTTAAAATTTTCTGGGATGTCTTTTAAGGACAATCTTATTTGGTTAGTTGAAGACATTGTCTCTTTCGCTTTTACTTTGGTGTCAGGCAGATTTTATTGTTTGTGTTGTCCTTGGAAAGGTCTGAGATTTTCAAAAGCTCTGATTCCTTGACGGTGGAATGTACCAAAGATCCTAGTTTCCCAGTGCTGTTCTGAAAGGCATACAGCTGAGGCCCCCGGCCTAGTTAGAGAGAAAGAAAATGCAAGCATGGTAAAGGTGGGTGTGTTTTTATCAACCAGTTGGCATGAGTAGTTAATACGCACTTCCTTGTCTTAACTTGGATAAGGATCTCAGAATTTTATTTAATTTTAATTTTTAATCATGAAAGCCTCCACATCCTTCAGGGTCAGTGTGGAGGGCAAAGAAAAGAGAAATACAGAATTCAGCCTTAATGCCGCCGTTTCATTTGTCGGCAGTCCATTCAAGGTTTCTACACATCTTCAAACCACCTCAGCTTGCCCTCCTGAGTTCGTTTCTGCTGCTGCTATGACAAATGGCCACAAACAGCTGTGTGCACAGCTATGAAATCTAATGGAGGGCTCCTCGGGTCAAAACAGAGGTGTTCACAGACTGCGTTAATTTCTGAATGCGCTACAGAAGGGTGTGCTTCCTTTTTCATTTGGCTTTTGGCAGGATTTGGTACTTGGCTGTTGCCAAGGAGCCCTCCACAGGCCAAGCAAGAGCGCTTGACCCTCACCCTCAGTTCTTATCTGGTCACATATTCCCAGAAAAGACCATATCCATTGGTCCAAGATGTCCTAATGCAACTGACTATCAGACTGATTTCCCATAACAGATTACCACCAGCAAAGACCTCTGAAAAGGATACATGCAAATACATCATTGTGGGTGTTTTATGTATGTGTATGTATAATCTGATTTCTCAAGCTAATGCTAAGGGTACATCATAGAAGACTGGTATGACAGAATCTAAGACCTAGAGGTCTAGGACCAGTCTGAACCAGTCTGAACTGGTAGAGACAGGTCTGGTCTGGTCTGAACCAGACTATACTCGTCCCTACTGGTTCAGACTGGTTTAGACCAGCCTCGATTCGTCCAGACTGGACCACACCAGTTTAGACCAGTCTTGACAGGTTCAGAATGGACTAGACTGGTCCCAGCTGGTTCAGACTGGTTCAGACTGGTTCAGACCAGTGTCAACTGGTTCAGACCAGACTAGACCAGTCCCAACAGGACCAGGCACACCTGACAAACATAACACACATGACAGATACGACATGCACGACAGATGCGACAACCATGACAAACATAACACACATGACAAGCACGATACACATGACAAGCATGGCACACACGACAAACATTGCGTGTGATGGGTGCGACACACATGACAAGTAGGACATGTATGTTGAATGTGACATGAGTGGCGGGCATGATGCACATGATGAACACGGCGCACAGTGGACGTGGCACACATGCAAGATACGACACTCTTGACAGATATGACACACATGGTAAATGTGACGCGCGTGATGAATATGATGCTCGTGACAGGGGCAGCACGTGAGATGGGGGCAGCACGTGCGACGGGTGTGACACGTGTGACAGATGTGACACACATGACAGATGTGACAAGCATGGTGAGTCTGACACACATGACAGATACGATACTCATGAAAACACAGTACACGTGACAAATACAGCATGCATGTAGAATGTGACATGCTTGACAGATATGACACACGTGACAACCACGTGACAAGGGTATGACGTAGGGGCCACTGGCTAACAGACAAGAATCTCTGTGTATCCTGAAAAGCTGCTTGTGTGTGTTGGGGTATGAGTATGTTCTTATGTATTGGTGTGTGTGGATACACTTGGAGACTAGATGTGAACCTCTCAGATGTATTCTTCTGGTACTGTAAACCCTGTTATTGGAAAGAGAATCTCTTATTGCCCTGAAGCTCCATTTAGCTGGGGTGGCCGAGCAGGGAGCCTAGAGATCCTCCAGGTTCCACCCGAACACGCACCGTCCCTGGCTTTTCTGTGTTTTGTGGTTTGGTTGTTAGTTGACGTGGGTTCCCCTCTGTAGGCTGTGAACACCACTGGTGAATAGACACTGTCCCAGCCTATGATAGGGTAGAACAGAGCTAGGTGGGGAAAACTATACTGAATGCTGGGAGGAAGGAGGCAGAGTCAGAGAGAAGCCATGGAGCTGCTGCCAGACATGCTGAAACTTTGCTGGTAGGCCACGACCTTGGGGTGATGCACAGATTAATAAAAATTAAGATGTAAGATTTAGCTAATAAGGAGCTAGAACTAATGGGCCAAGCAGTGGTTTAACAGACACAGTTTCCGTGTGGTTATTTTGGGAGTTCGGGCGGCCAGGCGGTGGGGAAACAAACAAGTGGGCTCACACAACAGTTGGCTTTGCTTTTTGTGACAGAGTTTCTCTGTGTAGCCCTGGATGTCTTGAATCTCTCTTTGTAGATCAGGCTGGCCTTGAACTCACAGAGATCCACTGCCTCTGCCTCCCAAGTGCTGAGATTAAAGACATGTTCCATCACCACCTGGCTCACACCTGGATTTTTAATGTGACTTCAGAGGATCAAATTCAGTTTGTCTTGTGTGTCGACCACTTTGTGACTCAGGTCCCTGCACTCTTGATGGCTATATTTCCTCCCAATTTAAAGACAGTCTGTCCTTCTCCATTCTAATTTCTCACATGAATCCTGTCGTCCCTTCTCTTGTATTCCATTCTAAGAATTTGTGATATTAGATCTGGCACACCTAGAACTTCTTAGATAATATTTTAGTCTCAAGGCCCTTATCTTAATTACATCTGCACAGCTTCAGCGGTGTCGGGATTCAGGTGTGGACGTCTTTGGGGTGGGGCACGATTCTGTTGACCACACCTATAGACAGACCAGAACAAACGGGGTGGAAACTCAAATGTCTCTAGGATTTGCTGATTTCACTACAAATGGCTGAAGTGTTCCGGGAGAAGAAAAGTAAATAAACTATAGCCTGTAACAAATTAAAATACCTAAAAGGAAGAAGGCAAAAAAATAAAAATAGATTTTCTAGTACCTAGTTACAAGTTCTGCTAACTACAGCTTAAATTATTCTTTAAGAAATTGTTGACAGATTGGTAAATTGCAACCCGCACAGCCTTAATTAATTTTGTCGTCTCTCTAGTTCACTTGGCTGGCCCAGGTTTCTTTCCTTTCACAGGTGTCTAGTGGTTCTGAGTTGGGTTGCTCTCCCCAAACAATTAGAAAGACCACAAAAATAAAATATCTTTTTCTTTCTCATTCCCATGCAGGCTGTGCTTTTCAGCTGATTCATCCAGTCAAAGAAAAATTTAATAGGTTGTGTTCACATAGAATAACAGCACAGACTAGGAGATGGGAGATATGAAATAATAGGCAGAGAAAAAACTATAATAATATAAAATTGCAGGTTAAGTAGCTTTGAGGGTACAGACTCCAGAACTTTACTGTTCAGGGTATTCCTTTCCCTTCAGGCTGGCCTGGAGACAGCTGGAGTGCCAGGGGCTACGTGATGCTCAGCAAAGCAGCCAACGGGAGTGCCTAGAGAACCTTCCTCAGTGCAGGCAACCCGCGGCCACCAAGAACCATCTTTTAAAGTTAGAAAATTATTCTTTAACAATTTTGTCCCTATTGGCTAGTTCTCATTGTGTTAGAAGGTGCTATGTATGCACTAGAAGAGAATGACAGTCGTAAGGCTGACTGAGGTGTGAGTCCTGGGAGCTGCCATTGCAACCAGCCTAGCAGGACACGGCTACTGGCGCAATAGTGACACAAATGTAGAGGGACTAACCGACTAGCTTCTGACTGGGTTTAGGGCCTTGCTTACATGATGAAACCCATACTTGGCACTATTAGTGGGCCAAGAACCTATGGCTGGGCAGATCATAGGCCCTAGAAGAGAGCCTACTAATATATTCTGCTAAATGGAAGTAGTATTAAACCAACTCCTGATGGTGTAAACTCTTTAAGAAGATTGGAGCAGAAGGAGCGAGAACATGAGGGAGAAAGTCAGGAACGAGAGGGGTGCGTTCACTCATGGAGACGGTGGGACAAAACTAATGGGAGATCACCAACTCCAGTTGGAATGGGACTGATGGATCATGCGACCAAACCCGTCTCTCTGAATGTGGTCAACAGCGGGGGCTGACTGAGAAGCAAAGGACAATGGCTCTGGGCTCTGATTCTTCTGCATGGACGGGCTCTGTGGGAGCCTTCTCAGCTTGGTCGATCACCTTCCTGGACCAGGGGGGAGTTGGGAGGACCCTGGTCTTAGCATAGAGTGGGGAACCCTGATGGCTCCTTGGCCTTGAGAGGGAGGGAGGGGAGGTATGGGTGGAGGGGAGGGGAGGGAAGGGGGAGAAGGAGGGGAGGGAAGGGGGAGGAGGAGGGGAGGGAGGGGGGAGGAGGAGGGAAGGAGATGGAAATTTTTAAATATAAAAAAAAATAAACCATGAGAAAAAAAATAAAATAGGAAAACACACACACACACAAAAAAGAAGATTGGTACTTAGCCCCAAATCCTTAGTCTGTTTTCTTGTTGTTGTTCTCGAGTCCTTTTCTTCCCAGCAGGTAGCTCTAATATTAGCTTCTGCGGTCTAGTGGCTACTGTGAATATCTTTGTGACCAGATATTAATATGGAAGATTTTCAAGGACAGAGAATGACTGAGCCTAGCATTCCTAGCTGCAGTGACTTTCAGGCTGAAGCCTTAGGCAGTCTGGACGTTCCTGTTGTTATATTTCCAGTAACAAGAAAACTGACTTTCATGACGGAGACCAAAAGTCAAAATAAATTGTGACTTCCAAAGAGCATGTGCATGGGAGTCCTCTTATCAATTCTGGAAGTTTCTGCTTCTCACTGGTGTTCAGTCTTTATGTGCTACGATAAGTCTCAATGGACTCTAAAGATAGGCACTCATTGTCCCTATTTTCCCTCTCAGAAATCCTGTGCAGCTTGTCTGGTAGCAGATGTTATCCCACGTAGAATCATCTCCAAGGCCTGAGGCTCCATGCTGCTATGCCTATGATTCTTCCACTGGTGCCAAGATTCTGTGTGGTTGTAAAGGTGCATCTTCCTTCCATATCAAGACTTGCTAAATTGACATCACCCATGCTTCAGTCACACTCGGGGCCAATCAAATTGCTAGAAAGGGTTGCAGACTTTAATGAGGACCTCAATGACAAGGCTCTTTTAATAATAGCTCCTCCGTAAGTTCGCTGTTGATTTTCTGATTTAGAGTAGCTTTGGCCTTTCTTTTTTCACTGCCTATAGAATGTTACAGAAATCCTGTTATGAACGACAGCAGAGAAGACAGTATGTGAACCCATCCTAATGGTACTCTTCTACCACCATGGGCGGACTAAGTGAACACACTCTTATTCTCATACCTTTTCCACTCTACATTTCACAGAGCAGGAAAGAAAATCTTTGGTGTGACAACAATGTCAATCTTCCCTGAAACTCCTATCCCAGTGTGTAACAAGACACACATTTTGCAAATTCTACTCTCTGTGGGAAGAGGAGACAGTTTGTAGAGGTTTGTTGCATGCTAGGATGTCATAAATATATTCTCAGGAGCAGACTCCGAGATGAGTGGCATTGGACATTGGGGATTACAACACTTCTGTGTGATATGGGTGTTTAGCCTGCACGTATGTCTGTGTACCACGTTCATGAAATTCTTGTGGAGGCCAGAAGAGGGTTGTAGAACCCCTGGGACTGTAGTATAACAGACAGTTGTTAGCCACTATACAGGTGCTGAGAACTTGAACCTGTGCCCTCTGGCAGAGTAGCCAGTGCTCTTAACCGCTAAGCCATCACTCCAGTGCCTGATCCTCAGATCTCTTTCTCAGTCTCGGCTAGCCTGAAATTGAGATTATTACTATCAATATTTTATCTATTGCTAGGTTAATTTCACCTAGAGGCTTGTACGGTGAAATAATTGATGCTTCTATTGTGCAAATTGGAGTTGGATTTTTCCCTGATACCCTGTTTAGAGTCCTAGCCCTTATCAATAGCTTTTGCCTCATAGCTACTTCCTTTCCATTCTTATCGCCATTGGTCTTGCTTCAATACATGCTCAGAGCTTGCACTTTTCACTTTATGTCAAGAGTGCCTGTCTAGATGAAGGAACACTGGATCAGTGTTTTACAGAGGACTTTCTGCTGTGGGAAAAGCTGGAGTGTGTCCCAGCTTTCTGATGATATTCAGGTGTCTGAATCAAGTATCAGATGGTAGAGAATGCATTCCTTCCCCCATATTTTAGAGGATGCCTTTCTCTCGTAAAAAGGACAGTCTCTATTTGATGGAAGGCTTAGTAGAATTTTCTCAAGTCAGCTTTATCTGCTTCGGAAAGAGAGTCTATCAGTCTTGATTGCTAGCACAAGTCTGCATGACTTCATTTACCATACTGTACATCCGTGTTTCTGCTGCGGTTTCATCTCTTCATAGAGAAAGGTTGAGAGAGGCCGCTCTGGGAGCTGTTGCCAGGCATTGTTTAAACCAGGCATCCCGAAGGCTGTTCATCATCTCTTCTTGTTTCAAAGGTTCAGATGCCTCTGCTTAAATCCTTCTCCCTGCATTGACTTCTGTATGGAAGAAATATAATTATTCCTATGGCTACCTAAATGATTAATGATGATTGAAATGCTTCTCTGCTTAGAGAGATAGTAAAGACAGAATGTGTTCCTGATTTTTTTTTAAAAAAAGACAAAATGAAGACTCTTCATTCATTCTTAACTATTAGCTATCAGCATCAAAGCTGTTTAAGGAATTGTCTGGGTACTGAAGGAGGCTGTGCATCTTTATCTACCTCTCCGGTCTTCCAGGAGTTCCCTGGAGAGATAGGATCTGAGAGGACAGTCTTTTTCATCAAATTGTGTATGTCACAGGATACTTCCATAAAGGCAGGTATGCTGGTGTTGATTTGCATAGCCTCTCTGGAAGAAGGGACGTAAGCCAATGTACAGGCTTTATACACACAGATAGATGGAACTCTAAGTTAATAGGGGTAGGGGAGTTTCTGTCCTTTAAGATGAGAAGAATTGGGGGCTACGTAGATATCTCAGACAGTAAAGTGACCCTGAATTTATTCCCAAGCACTTATCTAAAAGCAGAAACAGTGATACATGTCTGTAATTTCAGTGATGTGGAAGCAGAGACAAGAGAATCCTGTGACTTGCAGGCCACCCAGTCTAACCAAACCGTCAAGTTTGAAGCTTAGCAAGAGGCTCTTTATTAAGGAATAAAAAAATGGGAAGACATGAAAAGCAATCAAAGAGTATAAAACATTTTGTCCTCTGGCCTCTACATGCTAGCGTGTGTGTGTGTGTGTGTGTGTGTGCACGCGTGCGCGCGCACACACACACACACACACATACAAGGGGGGGGCAGAGACAGAGAGACAGAAAGAGGCAGAAACAGACAGACAGACAGATATGACAGATAAGAAGTAGAATCTTTCCGGATGATGTGGTGTAATAGAGTATGAGAGTGTAGGGTGACTTGTTTATAGGAACCAGAGGTCAGAAGACACAGATTAAAGAAAGAGAAAACTGGACACCAACCGAGCCACAGAAACCTACAATCTGCTCTGCCTACAAGATGTATTTAGTGGTGCAGAACTTAGGGGAGTGATCAACCAATGTCTGGTTTAACTTGAGGCCCATGCCATGAGAGGAAGCCCATGCCCTACACTGTCTGGATGGCCAGGAACTGGAGACCAGATAACCTAGAGACCCGGGATAGAACCAAATACTACTGGCCAAAATCCGCAAAATGATCCCTAATGGGATTCTGCTGTACTCAGACTGGTGCCTTTCCATTCAGTCATCATCAGAGAGGCTTTCTCCAGCATCAGATGGGAGCAGGTGCAGAGACTGACAGTCAGACCTTATGCAGAGAGAGGATGTAAATTGGAGGTCTATCTGGTCCCTCCTGTCAGCGCTCAGGAACCTCATGGAAGTGTGGGGGAGATTGTAGGAGTCAGAAAAGATGAAGGTCGCCAAGAGAACTGAATCCACTAAGCAGGGCTCATAGGGAGCTCACAGAGACTGAAGCAGCAAGCACAGGGCCTACATGAGTCTGCACCAGGCCCTCTGTGTATGTTATGGCTGTTAGCTTGTTAGATTTGTGGGACTCCTAACAGTGGAAGCAGGTGTATCTCTGACTCTTTCTCTTGCTCTTGGGACTCTTCCTCCTATCGGGTTGCTTTGTCCAGCCTGGACACAAGGGCTTTCACTGTGTCTTATTGCATCTTGTTTTGTCACGTTTGGTTGTTGTCTCTTGGAGGGCTGCTCTTTTCTGAAGGGACATGGAGGTGGAGTGGATCAGGGTTAGAGGGAAAGTTGAGGGTAGCTTGGGAGGACTGGAGGAAGGGAAACCTTGGTCTGGATATGTTGAATATATTGCATGAGAGAAGAACCTATTCTCAATAATCAAAACTGATGTGACTATGGGGGAAAGATGAAAATGGGAGTGAGGGCATGTTGCACTGGTGAGGGGTGTGGGCTGGGGTCGAGAGCAGCTTGCACCGATGAGAGAAGGGTGTGAGGACCGGCCAGAGCCTCAGGCTGGATGGGAGGAGTATGTGAGAATGAAGTTGAGCAAGGAGAAAATGGCCGTGACTGGAACTGACCACAGGAGAAGCTTTGTAAGCTAAGAACATAGCATGCAGGCGACAAAGGAAGAAAATGATATTGATAGCTTAAAAAAAATCAAAGACATTTTAATTACATACTATTGATAAGATATGCTAAAAAAATCATTTTCTCTCTACTTCTTGGCACAGCTCCCTGTTTGGAAATTCTGAGCCTGAAAAAAGCTGATGGAGCAGAGTATGAGTCCTTGGTTCTAGATCCTGCTCTGGAAGAGAATTCTAATGTCCTAAGAGTGCTGTTGATTATCCCTCTCGGGCCTTTGTGGCATGTTATATGGCAAATTCACAGGGCCCTCAGAATCATGCCTACTCACTGTGAAGTTTGTTCCTAGGAATGTCTGTGGGAGGACTAGAGATGACCTGTCCAAATGCAGAGACCCTCAGATAATTCGTGATCTGGAGCTCATTTTCCCTCCTGTCCCAATTGATTGTCCAGAAGAGACCAGACCTATTTTCTCTGACAGGACACCCCTTCCTCTAACTTGAAAATAACCCCGACGAAGACACCTACTCAAGACACAAAGCGAGCTCTCTGCTCCTTTCAAAGACACCTACTTAGGGCATGAAGCAAGTTCTCTGCCCCTTTCTGAGGCTTGTAGTGATTACCAGCAACAATGGCTTCCTCCTTCACACTTGAGTCATGTAACTTTGCCAGAGAGATGGATAGCTCCAGTGACAGATGCTGTCCCCACGGAGGCCATCTTTCCATTGTGCTGCCTTTCACGCCTTCCCCACACCCTACCAATCTGTGATGCTCAACAGGCACTGGACTGTGAAAGAATCTGCGCACATACCACTTTCCCTCTGCTTTCCAAAACAAGGTAAGTCTGGAGAAAGACTCATAGTCATATTTCACTGAAGTCTTTTGCTAAATTAATTATAGGCAGCTATAATTCATTATGCTTTCAATTAACAATTAATTATGTACAAGAGAGAGAAATGTTTCATTAAGACTAAGAAACAACATGTATCATTTGTAGTTGGCACTTTCCTCTCACTCCAGAGGGAAAGGATTTATGGGCTACAGATTGCATGAACCAGCTTTGTTTTGGAAAACACAAAGCCAGTTGTATCCATAGTTATAATGACAACCTGGACTCAGGGAGCTGGGATCACTTACTTGGAAAACTTAGCACCAAGGTACCACATTTCCTGAAGTAGAAGGAAGCCACATGCAGATGCACTGGTCATTTATAGCAGAGATCTCAAAACCCAGTGCTCTCCCTCAGCTAGCCAAGTTATGGGGAAGAGTCAAGCAGACAAAGGCAGAACGAGGGAGTCCTCCGCTGCTTTGTGGATGCCCCATGTTGGTAAGGGTACATGGGTACATAGAGAGGCACTCAGAAGACTGGGAGGACATCTCTTGTTTGAAAGAAGAAGCTGTTTTCAGTGGCTTTTAGGAGAAGAGGGAAAATGCCCTCAAACTGGATACAATGATCTGATAGTAAGCTCTGGTACTGAACTTCTCTTCCTGGGCGATCTGAACTGTTTTCCTACAATAGTGTCTCCCACCCTTCCTAGCAGAGTTACACATTCCTCGGCCTTGACCTCCCCTCCCTCACACATAATTTTGTGCCAGATTGGCAGTCTTCCCTTGAGACCCCACAATGTGTTCAGGAAAACCAGCGAGGAGCTGAGCACTCTCTGGGAAATCTTACATGTAGATTCTCTTTCTTATGCTTGCTGTTATTCTCACTATAAACAATGACCACACTTCTATTGCTGTTAATCACGGGCACAGCATGAATGGCTTTATACACATGTCCTAACCTAATGTAACAACAGCATGGACCCATGCTGCTATTGTTTCCATTTTATAGACGTGGATATTAAATCCAGAGTAGCTGAGGACTCACGCACCATGACCCAGTTATTAAGCAGCAAGGCTAGAAGTCACACCTGACCATCTTCTTGTGTGAAACACACCACTGTCGGAATGTGCAGGAAATCCAAAGCTGTATAGAAGGAAAGAGACTTGGAAGGAGAAGAAGTGCCATGAGTCCCTAATCAAGTTCGTTCTGGAGCTGGAAATATCTGCCTGTAATTAGGTGACTTTATTACTAAAACCATTTTGAGACTGGCTTTCTGTCCCTTACAATTGGAAGGAATGTCAAGTTTGTATCAGGAAATAGGCCCTGAGAGTGTCAGGCACTGATGTCGCTTTCCTGAACTGACGCACAGGGAAGGCTAATGAGAGCACTCAGCACATTTAAGTCGGAGTGATTAGCACAATCCCTATACTCTGAAACATCCACAGGCTGACTTGTCTCGCACTGGATTTTAAGCTTTAGGAATCTTGGAAACGGGCAGTATGTTGCATTGGTCCCTTCCTCGAAGTTTTCAGTAGGCCTATTCTAATGGCATGTAACAAAACACTGTCAAACTCAAAGGCTCGAAACACACATTCTTTGTGACTTTCCATAGTTCTGTGAGTTGTCTTGGCTCACTGGTGTTTCTCTCAGACTATCATGTGGCTGTCTGGGATGGATGAGTTATGCAAACACCCTCAGCTGGTCTGGGAACTCACTGGTTGATTGCTGGGAGCTGGGATAGGCTGTCAATATGTAGTCTTTCCAAAACATGGCAGCTGGATTTGAAGATGGAATGTCTCAAGCATCCCCAAAAGTCCTGGCATCTAGAACTCTGTACTACCTTGTTTTCTGCAGATTTGTGTGTCATTGTTTGCTGACATGGAGCGTAAGGTAGAAGGGTGCTATTGCAGAGAGGGGTAAGCTGACCACCAAAACCTGACTTAGGGGGCCTAACTGCCTGATCCATGTGGGTCTGAAAGACGGTACTTATGGGGGGCTCTGGTGAAGCTGATGCTTTGCAGACTGGTAGGGAGCAAAGCGAACAGAACACCTTGGAGCATTAGGAAAAAAAAATGCATTTCTAACAAAGAAACTCAAATCTGCCTATGCTTGGCCTTTGATCACCAACTCCCAGGTGAGCAGGGAGAGGCTGTTACTTAAAGTGAAATTTACTTTGTTCCTAGTTAGGTCAACTATCTTAACATGTTTATGGATTATTTAGATTTTTTCTATTACTTTCTTAACCATTTGTTTTCTATTAAGTGGTTACTTTTCCATTATAAATTTGAGAACATTTTCATATTTTATAGATATTACCTCTTTACCATACAGCTGTTATGAATGTTTTCCCAAAGTCTATCTTTTATCTATTAATTTTATCAATTATATAATTCTCCATTAAAATTTATGAATTTAATCTATTTTTAATTCAAATATCTAAAAGGTATCATTAATTTCTACTAGTTGTTTTGCCATTGGTCAATTTAGAATCTCCTAGGAGGCTTTTTTAAAAAATCAACTTGAAATGGTAGGTCTAATTCTACCTTAGGTCCAAGAAGCTACTCAGAAACTAGAAATAAGAAAAAATAGAATGCTGAAAAAGACGGAGGTATGATTCCTTCAAGAAACAGCATAGCGAGGGGAAGCGAGCAATGGTTATTGGTGCTCCTGGCTATGGTGGCAGCTGGAATCCAAGGGAGAATTTCAAAGACTGATACTGGCAGAAGGTAGCATTGCGTGTTTTTGCCCCTGTAGCCTGTGCTGGCAAATAAATAAGTGCCTCGAGCTAATGAAAAAGACTTTGGCTGAGAGGGCCCTGGAGTGTGACCCCTTTCCGTTGTCCCTTCCCCTTAGCTTTCCACGCTTTTTGGGGGGCTTCCTTTCATTGTCTCATTTCTTCTCATTCTTTATTCTCTTCTCTCCTCCTCCTCTTCCTTTTCTCCCTTCTTCTCCTCTCTCTCCTCCCCTCCCCTTCTCCTCCTCCTCCTCATCTTCCTTCTACTCTCCTTGTTTCATTTCCTCCCTTGGGACTTGGTCCCATGGACACTAGATTCAGAAGTTATCTTGGGACTGCCCAGAGCAAAGCTCAGCTCCTGTTTGTGTTGGGGGTTGCCGGCTCCTTTTTTTGTAGGCACCACTGCAGGTTTTTGTTGGGAAGACAGGAAACAATGAACTAATGGGTGAATGACCATCATATCTCCCGTCTCTTCCTTTGTGAAGAGTCAGAGCTTCTTCCCGAGACCCTTATTCTAATACTGCCTCTCCATACTCTTGGAAGAATTCTTACAAGGAAACAGATGCACACATACAATTATAGCATGACCTTGGTCTCAGGCATCGGGAAGACACAGTTATGTTTAGGGCAATGACCTGGAGGTGAAATGAATTGTATCTATTGTAATCACCAAGTGAATTTCCCAAAGGTACATAAAGTTAGTCATTACCTGGTGCAAAATAATTAAGAAACACACACTTTGGTCTCTGTCCTTGGTGCCTAACTGAGAGTTCCTAAAACCTTATTGGTTGGGACTCTAGGAAAATCTTTTGTTATATATTTTTTTTAATCCAGTTTCTCTCGTGGAGGCTTTAAAAACATTTCTAATTTCAATTTACTCAATCAATAATAACAATAATAGTACTTATTACTATTGTAATAAGGGATGTATATGGATGAGGTGGGTATATGCACAACTGTGGAGGCAAGAGGACAGTTTTCAGGAGTTGGTTCTTCTATGGGGATTCAGGGATTGAACTCGTATTGTGGTGCTTTTCCTGCAAGTCCTTCACTCATTAGGCTGTTTCACTGGCCCTAAACCCTACAGTTTCTCAACTAATGTGATCTTTTTTTTCTTTTTTCTTTTCCTTTTTTTTTTATGCTGGCCTTGAATTTACAGAGATTGGCTTGCCTCTCCCTCTCGAGTGCTAGGATTAAAGGCGTGTGTCACCACTGCCCAGCAGCTTCTCTACCTTGGAATTTCTTGAGTAATAGAAGCATCTCTTCTAGTGTTAGATTCTTCATGTGCTTCTGGAAAGTTTGAGGGTAGGGATCATTGCTGGGGGGACAAAGTGTGATTAGGGTTTGGAACTTTAAGTCCCATTCCATGACCTTGAGGAAGGGAGAGGAGATGAAGTCTGAGCTGAAGATCAACGGCTAGCAGTACAGTCAAACACACTTACTTTCTGTGGAGGTTCCACAGAACTGGACAAAACAAGTGGGAGAGCTTCCAGACTGCTGAGCAAACAAGTGAAGGTCCCTGCTCTGGTGTGCCTATCTGGAGAGAGCATAGAAATTCTGCAATTCTTCTCACACCTTGCCCTATATGGCTGTTCCATCTGCTGGCCCATATGTGTCTTGTACAATCCCTTCTATAATAAATGGATAGATTTTAGCACAGTGAGTCATACCTATGGAAGGGGTCTTGGACACTCCTAGTATATAGGAGTTTATATACTAGGTTTCAAGAACCTATATATATATAAGTTTATATTAAGGTTTCAAGAAGCTCCTGAGTCCCTGGTAGCCTATACTTGTGACTGGCATCTGAATTGAGACCTGTTTTATGGGATCAAGACCTTGAAAAGTGGGAAGAAACTATACTTTCAGGTAGTGTTGAATTTGAATTGCATTTCCAGACACTCACCCGCTGTCCAAATGGAGTGCTGTTTAGAGCGTCTGGAAAAACCCACACACCATCTGGTGACCAGAGGTAACACATTCTGAGTTGAGAACTGTGTGTTGAATTTGTTTTGAGCACGTAAGAGAATTAGTAGTCATGGTATTGGCTAGTTTACATTGTCATGTATTAAACTCTTTGGAGTAAGATTAGCGTTTGGTGAGGAAAAACATATACACACCATGGTTGTTTTAAGACAAGGCTTAAAGTCAAGTGTAAGAAATAGAAAAGTTCAAAGACTGTGCTTGTGTGCATAAACAGAAGTATTGGGGACAGAGGCAGGAAAGGGAAAGATCACAAGCAATAGCAGCATATTCATGGTTTTCTACCATTGTGGGGAAAAAAACTGCAAAAGACTACTTCAAGCCAGAAAGATTCATGTTGGCTCACGGTTTCAGATCATGATTTTCTGGCTCCACTGTATTTAGTTAACGTAGAGACGTCATGGTGAAAGAGAATGGTGTCAAATGGCTGCTTACTTCGTGGTAATCAGGAAGAAGGGTGGGTGGAAGAGAAAGAGTCAACACACCTCCTTCAAAGACGTGCCTCCAGTGACCCCCTTTCTCAAGAGAGGCCCCATCTCCTAATAGCCCACTCAGCTATGAGCTCATCAATAGATCAGTCTTTCGATGAGGGAAGTTGGTGGCCTCATGATCCAGTTACTATTTAGGGACCAAATCTTTAACATACCTAAAGTGCTTTCAGGGCGTTGTTTGTATAAATATACATATGTATAAATAGTATTTGCCATCATGTGTCACGCACTTTGCTAGGCACTCCAAACATATTCTCATTAGCTTTTACAACCACTGTGTATGATTTCACACCATTTATGTTTGACATTCCATTGGGGTAAAAAAACACTAAGTGGGAACATGAATTGCTCAAAACAAAAATAAAAGATATATCCAAGTCAGAGACCAAACAGTAATGTAAGTGATCCTAGTCCTGAGCTCTGGGGCTGCTTCCTCCACAAGGCTGCATCTCAACTGTGTGCTACAGATTGGAGCACATCCAGATATATGTGCTTAGCTTCCAGGGAAAGCAGAAGATAGGAATCAGATATTCTGGCAATGGACCAGGTAGGGCTTATTCTGCTGCTGCCTACTAGGAATCCTAATGATTCAAAAATTGCTAGAAATGAACAGTCTGTCCTGGCCTATACACAGGAAGATAAATCGATGGAATGAAAGAGTCCCAAGACACCAAGATATATGAAATATTAGTTTATAAAGAGAGAACATTTAAAAATCATTGGTTATATGATTGATTATTCTAAAATATTGATTTTAGAAAACTTTGGAAAGCCAATACAAAGTTAGATCTCAACCTCATGGATTATTTAATTATTTGTAATGGATAAAGGGCTAAAGAAAAGTCTAAATGGAATAGAATAATAAAAAGCTATTGAGATCCTTTAACAGTTTGGTGGCAGAGAAGTTATTTTTAATCTAAATTAAAAAAACTTAAAAGTTACAAGAAAAAAACACCTGCCACCTTGGCAATATATAATTTTAACCACCTGAGCTGCCAAAGTTTTAGAATATACTTAAATGCATTAAAGAAAATGTACAAATATGCAACAATTTGCAATCCAAATACTAAGCCTAGACTTAACATCCAAATACGTGGAATAGGATCTTATAATTAATCTAAGCAGGTCATGAATAAGAATAAATGCTGCGAGATCGATCAATATTCAAACAAAATAAAATTAAGTGACTTGTAAATTTGCAGACGTATGAGGAAAGTTTAGCAATGGAAAGGAAACTTGAGTTCATATAATGACATGGTACCATGGATTCCCTCTCTCGAAGCTAAATTAGACAGAACTAGTGTGGTTTGGCTGTAAGACACCAGAAGAAAGATGCATTTGCCTACATTCTATTGTTTTCTCAGCACCTCAGCCAGTTTGGGAAACTGCTTTTCAATCAAGCTCCTGGGACACGAGTATTTTTACAGAGCCTTGTCAACAGAAAGCAAGACATCCAAAGAGAGGACCACAGTGGTTTAATTAAAAAAAAATAAAAAATAAAAGTAAAAACTTAGTTTCGAGGAGATGGTAATGCTAAAAACAATCCTGTCTATGTCCCTAGTTTCCTCCATTGGTAGCATCTGATAATATCAGTAAAGTCAAGATCCAGAACTTTCTTCAGTTACAGATGCCTCCTTTCTTGTAGATCTATCTATACCCACCTGGCTCATTCTCACTTCCTTCAGTTCGTGTTCCATTTGGAGAATGGTTGTACAGCAGAACTGCACACTCTTTGGAGTTGACTTTCTTTATGCAGCACAGTGTTCTCTTAAGTGTCAGCTGCTTCTCTGTGCATCCACAGGTTCACCCCTTTCCCTTTCAGGAGCTTCCACAGTGTGAGCATGTTACAGTGAACAATCCTTGGAGGTTTTTTCCTTTTTTGGAAGTTGCAAGTGTTACAGCTCTAGAAGGTGAGGTGTCCTGACTTGTTGGAAGGTCAGTCTGTACCTGAAGCTGGGGTTCAGTGGGGATGGTCTCCCCAGCAGGATGTCACAATCCTACTCCTCTCCTAGGGAGAGCTATTCCAGCTGAGCTCTGCTACACCACCCCCACCTTTCATGGTTCTTCCCAGAAGGGATCTGCTTCTTCTTCTCTCCAGTTCAAGATGTTGCTTCTTCTGCTTCTGCTAAAGGGGAAACCCCTGCGGAAATGTAGCATCTCCGATGACAAGTTGTTACTTTTTTCTGCTCAGCCTCCCTAAGGAAAGTTCTTCTGCTTTGTAGCAGTGAAAGATCTTCACCCAAAACTCATTTAAGAAATTTATTTGGGAAGGAGGAATCCAGGAGACTGGCTGCCTCTGCCAGGGTGGGAAAGGAACTGAACAGGCAGAGGGACTTATAGAGAGCTCTCAGGGGCAAAGTTTTCCCAGGGAAAAGATTATCTGCTCAGGGATTGGTTAGTTTTGCATCTCAGGGATTGGTTGGTTTAGTTGATCAGCGAAAGAGTTGGCTCTGGTTTCAGGGCCAAGCTGTTTCTTTCACTGGCCTCTTTTACCCTTTTGGCTCTATTTTCAGGACCAGGGTGTATTTCTTTCACTGGCTCTGGTTCCAAGGCCAAAGTGTGTTTCTGGTTTCAAGGTCAGGGTGTGTTTCTTTGCTTCTGGGTGCAGGGCTAAAGGTTTCTTTCACTAGGTAGCGTTTCAGAAACAGGTTAGGCTTCTTCCACTAGTTCTGGTGTCAGGGCCAGGGTGGGTTTCTTTGGCTGGTCCTTTTATCCTACGAAAGTAGTATTTTCTTCCAGTTTAGAGCTATTATAAAAGAAGCTGCCATGAGCTTTTATTTTTAAGTTTTTCAATACATATTTATTGGTTTGTTTATTTATTTAGTATATATATATGGGGTGATTAAAAGGACAACTTGGGGATGTCTGTTCCTCATTTTTTTGCATGGAAAATATGTTCTTATTGGAACATAAAAAATAAAAACATATGTGTGGAAACTGAATGAGAAACATCCTCCAGAGGCTCACATCTTTGAACCTGGTGATCTGAAGGTGTTGAGGATGATATGGAATCCATAGGAGGTAGTATGCAGCTGGAAGTGGTCTTTTTTTTTTTTTTTTTTCTGTTTTGGATTTTTGAGACAAGGTTTCTCCATAGCTTTGGAGCCTGTCCTGGAACTAGCTCTTGTACACCAGGCTGGCCTCGAACTCACAGAGATCCACCTGCCTCTGCCTCCTGAGTGCTGGGATTAAAGGCATACACCGCCATCACCCAGTGGAAATAAGCTTTTTGAGTGCACAGCTTCACTCCACTACAGATGTTCATCCCTGCTTCCTGGATACAGCTGAAGATGTGATGTCATCTCATGTTCCTGCTCCCTAGTGCCATGTCTCCCCCATCACTTTCTGAAACCACAACTCAGATAAGCTCTTTTTTCCATAAGCGGCTGTTGACTATGGTGTTTCCTCATCACAGCAGACAAGTAACTAATATCCTGTGTACCTGGATGTCATCCTCACCAGTACCACCCGAAGACAGGTAAAGTGGAGAACTCAAGGAGCTCATTGCCGTGCTATTCTTCCAGTTCTGAGGTCTCTTCTGCTCGTTAACCTTCATAGCCTTCTCGTGTCTTATAAAATACATATCGTCCAGGACACTTAGCTCTATTTAGCAGAGGAGTTAGGGAAAAGCTGGCCGTATCAGTCTGGTTTCTTCGGAATAATGTTATAATTCATTTTAACTCTGTTCATCTGGGTTCCTCTCATTCGTCTTTATGTCATTTTGAGACACAATCATTTTGTCTATATTTTCTGAAGAATTAATTTATCATGCTTCAAAAGGAAAGCGAGAACTAAATTAGACTTTTAATAGAAATTTAGTAAAATATATTAACATAGTCAATATGAATTATGGGAAAAGTCATGGTTATATGTTAGTAAGACATATCCTAAAATATGTGATGTTATACTTATTCCTATTTATCTTTTAAGATCTAATAGTTTTCCCGTTTTAGGTTGAATATTTTTTATTATTAAAATTATTCCTAAGAAATTTATCCTACTGACTCTTTACCATGGACCAATTGTAGTCATGTATCATTTAATGATGAGGGTGATATGAGAGTATTCTAAAAAAAGTGCCATTAAGTGATTTCATCATTGTACATTAGGTGATTCATCATGGCTTCCACTTATACAAACAAGAATGGGAGAGGCGGCTGGTAGATAGATGTTAAGCATTGTTTGTAAGAAAAAGGACTATGCTATAAAAAATGATAGAAACTACAGCACAGTGAATATATAAAACTGGAACAAAGTTGTTTATTTTCATTATCAAGTACCATATACTTTACATAATTATATGTGCTGTACTGTTATAAAAATAAAACCTTCAGCGGAGTAGGTGTGCTTATGCCAGCATTATAATAAACATACAAATATGTGTTTCCCTGTTCCATTATGATAGCAATAATTTCAGCGGGTGATAGGAATTTTAAGCATCATTGCAATTTTATGGTACCACCATCACATATGAAGCTCACCAATGATCATAATTGTGTTTTTCTCCATCTATGTCTATTATAGATAGATGATATTGATTTTATATACCTACATTTCAGGTATCCATTGGGTAAGATACTAGACACCTCATTAAATATGCTTGTCTTCTCAGTTATTTGCTCCTAATATTCATAGAATATTCACCGTATCATTTAATGGTCAAATAACAACCACTGAAGGAAAAAATGTAGGAATGGGTGAATAAAGGTCAACTTGTCCACAAAATTAATTAAGAACTGCCTATGTAATTAAGTTAATTTGGATAAATCACCACTATGAAGGGAAAGTGGGAACTACAGAAGGCAGTTCTAAGTTCATTTTCCTGAAACACCAAAATTTATCTATAGCAGCAGCTATGCACATTTATATTTATATATGGAGGATGCAGATATATCAGATAATGTTTGGAGTGGTGAGCGAGAAGAAATTGTGAGGGACGAAGCAAGGCCAGAAGTCTATAAGATAGTAGGTTGTTCTTCACCATAGAAACAACTCACGTGATTCAGTTCCTCTCCCACTGAGCTAGGCAGGGCTGTGTGAAGAGACCCTGGAAGTGAGACCCAAGGCAACATGGTGATGGTGGTAATTTCAGATTTCATTTTTAGTTTTGCTTTCATGAATCACTCAAAATGCTCACTGTGAAAATGTAAGATTGTAACACAAGATTAAAATTTTTAGTAGAAAATTTAAGAATAAAAACAAAATGTCATAAGAGAGAACCCAGCTAAAGAATCAACCTAGCCTTTTGCAAATCTTACCTCTACTGAAGTTTCTTTAATGTAAAACAACAAACATTAGCAAATGAAATAAATTCTGGAAACTTAACTGAATATTCAGAATTAAAGAGGTCCCAAAGGCTTGGGAAATGAAGATAGTATCAGTATTTCTCAATGAATCCTCTCAGTCCTGGGGGAGTCAGTGTGAGCAAAGATAATTTTTCTTTGTCTTTAATTGTACAAGCAGAGTGCAAAGAGATTTTTTTAATTTCAATGTGGTCATATTGGGAAGAGGTTCAAAGAAAGACAGGAGTGACCCTCCTCTTGCCCCTGCCCAAGTTCATCTTCAGAATCCTAACATGAGGGTAAGAAAATAGAGAGAAATTGGAACAGAGACAGAAATTTGCAAAGCTAAGGCCCACGTTGGGATCTGGACCTATTGTTTTCAGTTCCAGGGCCCTTCCAGGTTCCTCTGTTGAGTTGTAAATATTTCTGCAAGTGTCAAGTTCCTCCTCTGCCTGCTCCTAGGGGTTTAGTCTTTTCTCTCACCTCCAAACCCCAATGAGATTACCTAGGAAATTTTAATTTGGTGGGTTCTGTTCAGTTTCTTCAGTGGTCAGATAGCAAAAGGCAAGGAAACAAACGGCGCTTTAGGATGTGTTCATTCCTGCCTGGCATGACAGCGAGATGCATGCATTTCCCCACTCTGTTTTATCATCTCATGTTTTTGATTTCTATATTTTCTTTTATCTTCCACTTATTGAAAAGATCTTTTTTCTTACATAATCTGTCTTAATTAGTTTCCCCTCTCCCTATGCCTTCTTGTTCTTCCCCAAGTCCCTTCCCACCCAGATCCATCTCCTTTCTGTTTCTCATTAGAAGGAGGCTTTTAAGGCATGATAATAAACTAAAATTAAAATTGAATTAAATAAAACAAAAACTAAAATAACGGAATAGAATAAAACAAAGAGAAGAAAAAAATAGCAAGAAAAAGCACCAAAAAAGAGAGCAGAGATAGACTCTGAGACCAACTTATTTGTACACTCAGATATCCCATAAAACCTTTAAATATATATAAATAAAAATGTAAAAATAAAAAATAAGAGATTTATTTTAAAAAGAAAAGCCTTGACATGATTTTATGAGACAGGAACCTCCAAAGTAGCTTTGAGTTTATTTTCTGCTGACCATCTACTGCTGATCGTGCAGCCTGATGAAAGTTTCTGCACCCCAATAAACCTCTCCGCCAATGCAATAATTCAAATCAGACCAAATTAAACCAAACTGGAAAAAGCCCAGGTTTAATGGATACCAAGGTTCCTGGGTGGCCTTCCAGTGCCCAGAGAGAAGAAAGGGAAGGAAGACCAGAAAACTATTATGCCCATATTCGCGAAGTCCCCACAAAAGCCAACAAGGAGATTGAGTCTTGTATGTAAAAGCAAACAGCCTTTATTTTAATCAAAGTTTGCAAATTTGGTCTTTCCGCATGTCCAGTGTATTGGAATAACCGGAGAGCCTCGAGCTCAGTGAGAATTGGGTTTTTATAGTAGTAAAGGTGGGGATGAGGGCTTTCTGAGGTTTAGGACCTCTGATTGGCTGACATTTGTCTAGAGGTGTCCTGGTGAGTGTGTTCTGGCAGGTGATCCTATCTACAGCAGTTGAAGTGCCAGGAATTTCCTTTGGATGGTCAGTTCTTGGGTGGAGGTCTGGTTATCTCAGCTTGTGGTTCCTCTTGCAACCAGGTATTGCCTCAGGGTAAACTACTGAGGCTCAGGCCTCTATTGAGCTCACTCAGGATAATTTTTTTCTGGTTCCATCCCTTAACCAGTGAATTTCATGATTTCCATTTTTTATTGCTTGAGTAATCCATTTTGTAAATGTATTATGTTTTCTTCTTTATCCATTCATTTGTTGGGGGGAACATCTAGTTTTTTTTTTTTTTTTCAATTTCAGGCTATTATAAATAAAACAGCAATACACGTGATTGAACAACTATCTCTGTGGTAGGATGAAGTATCCTTTGGTATATGTACAAGAGTGGTTTGGGTGGCTCTTGAAGCAAATCATTTCCTTACTGACTGTACAAGTTTGCATTCCTACCAGCGTTGGAGAAATGTTCCCTTTGCTCCACTGTAGCGAGGAGCTGAGGGCAGGCCTGCTTTTCATCCCGCCCGGCTCCCACATGGTTAGCTTTATACCTGAAATAACAACACACAAATTGTATTCTTTTAAACACTGCCTGGCCTATTAGGTTCAGCCTCTTACTCACATCTTGACTAACCCACTCCACATCCTCACTAACATGAGATGTTACTTGTTTTCTTCATCTTAGCCATGACAGGTCTTTAAAAGTAGTTTTAAGTTGCATTTCTATGATGGCTAAGGATGTTGAACATTTATTTAAATGTTTCTCAGCCATTAGAGTTTCCTCTTGTGAGAACTCTCTGTTTAAATATGTACCCCATTTTAACTGGGTTATTTGATTTCTTGATATCTAGTTTTTCTAGTTCTTTATATATTTTGGATATTAAGCTCTCTATTAGATATGGAGTTGGTAAGAATCTTTTCCCATTCCATACGCTGCCACTGTGTCCAATTGACAGCGTCCTTTGCCTTACAGAAGCTTTTCAGTTCCATGAGGTTTCACATATGAATTGTTGATCTTAGTGTCTGTGCTATTGGTGTTCTGTTTCGAAAGGTATTTCCTGTGCTAGTGAGTTCAAGGGTATTCCCCACGTTCTGTTCTATCAGGTGCAGTGTATCTGATTTTCTGTTGAGGTCTTTGATCCACTTGGACCTGAGTTTTGTGCAGAATGATAAGTAGAGATCCATTTATATTCTTCTCCATTCAGCCATCCCTCATAGCCAGCACCAGCTGTTGAAGTTGCTTTCTTTTTTCCAATGTGTATTTCTGGCTTCTTTATCAACTATGAGGTGTCAATAGGTGTGTGGGTTTATATCTCTGTCTTCAATTCACTTCCATTGATCAACAGCCTGTTTTTCATGCCAATTCCATGCTGTTTTTATTACTATAGCTTTGTAGTACAATTTGGGATCAAGGAGGGTGACGCTTCCAGCAGTTCTTTTATTATTCAGAATTGTTTCAGCTATTTTACGTTTTGCCTTTCTATCTGAAGCTGAAAATTGTCCTTACAAGATCAGTGAGAAAACCATATGATCATCACATTAGATACTGAAAAAGCATTTGACAAAATTCAGCACCCCTTTATGATAAAGGTCTCGGAGATATTAGGGATACAAAGGTCATTCCTAAATATAATAAAGGCTATTTACAGCAAGCCGACAGCTAACATCAAATTAAATGGAGAGAAACTCAAGGCCATCCCACTAAATTCAGGAACACGACAAGGCTGTCCACTCTCTCCTTATCTCTTCAATATAGTGCTTGAAGTTCTAGCAATAGCAATAAGACAACATAAGGGAATCAAGGGGATTCGATTTGGAAAGGAAGAAGTTAAACTTTCGTTATTTGCAGATGATATGATAGTGTACATAAACGACCCAAAAAACTCCACCAAAGAACTCCTACAGCTGATAAACTCCTTCAGTAACGTGGCAGGATACAAGATCAACTCCAAAATATCAGTTGCCCTCCTATACACAAAGGATAAGGAAGCAGAGAGGGAAATCAGAGAAGTATCACCTTTAACAATAGCCACAAATAACATAAAATATCTGGGAGTAACTCTAACCAAGGAGGTGAAGGATTTATTTGACAAGAACTTTAAGTCTTTGAAGAAAGAAATTGAAGAGGATACCAGAAAATGGAAGGATCTCCCATGCTCATGGATTGGGAGGATCAACATAGTAAAAATAGCAGTTCTACCAAAAGCAATCTATGATTCAATGCAATCCCCATCAAGGACCCATCAAAATTCTTCACAGATATTGAGAAGACAATAATCAACTTTATATGGAAAAACAAGAAACCCAGGATAGCCAAAACAATCTTATACAATAAAGGTACTTCTGGAGGCATTACCATCCCTGACTTCAAGCTCTATTACAGAGCTACAGTATTGAAAACAGCTTGGTATTGGCATAAAAAGAGAGAAGTCAACAATGGAATCGTATAGAAGACCTGGATCTTAAACCACAAACCTATGAACACCTGATTTTTGATAAAGGAGCCAAAAGTACACAATGGAAGAAAGAGGGCATCTTCAACAAATGGTGCTGGCATAACTGGATGTTAACCTGTAGAAGAATGAAAGTAGATCCATATCTATCACTATGCACAAAACTCAAGTCCAAATGGATTAAAGACCTCAATATTAATCTGAACAAACTGAGCTCGATAGAGGAGAAAGTGGGAAGTACTCTACAACAAATGGGCACAGGAGACTGTTTCCTATGTATAACCCCAGCTGCACAGACATTAAGGGCAACATTGAATAAATGGGACCTCCTGAAGCTGAGCAGCTTCTGTAAAGCAAAGGACACTGTCACTAAGACACAAAGGCAGCCTACTGACTGGGAAAAGATCTTCACCAACCCTGCAACTGACAAAGGTCTGATCTCTAAAATATATAAGGAACTCAAGAGACTAGACTTTAAATTGCTAATTAACCCAATTAAAAAATGGGGCGCTGAACTGAACAGAGAATTCTCAACAGAAGAAGTTCAAATGGCCAAAAGACACTTAAGGTCATGCTCAACCTCCTTAGCTATGAGGGAAATGCAAATCAAAACAACTTTGAAATACCATCTTACACCTGTCAGATTGGCTAAAATCAAAAACACCAATGATAACCTTTGCTGGAGAAGTTGTAGGGTAAGGGGTACCCTCATCCATTGCTGGTGGGAATGCACACTTGTGCAACCACTTTGGAAAGCAGTGTGGCAGCTTCTCAGGAAATTCGGGACCAACCTACCCCAGGACCCAGTAATTCCACTCTTGGGAATTTACCCAAGAGATGTCCAATCATATTACAAAAGCATTTGTTCAACTATGTTCATAGCAGCATTATTTGTAATATCCAGATCCTGGAAACAACCTAGATGCCCTTCAGTGGAAGAATGGATGAAGAAACTGTGGAATATATACATGTTAGAATACTACTCAGCGGTAAAAAACAATGACATTTTGAATTTTGCATGCAAATGGGTGGAAATAGAAAACACTATTCTGAGTGAGGTAACCCAGACCCAAAAAGATGAACATGGGAAGTACTCACTCATAATCAGTTTCTAGCCATAATTAAAGGACATCGAGCCTATAATTCGGGATCCTTGAGAAGATAATAAGAAGGTGAACCCAAAGAAAAACATATAGTAATCCTCCTGGATATTGGAAGTAGACAAGATCGCCGGGCAAAAATTGGGAACTTGGGGATGGCGTGAGACGGGGCCAAGGGGAGATGGGGAGAGAAAAGCGTGAAGGGGACAATGGGGAGAGATCGAGGGAATGGGATGCTTGGGATACAGGAAGGGTGGATATGGGAGCAGGGAAGCATATATTAAGGAAGCATATATTAAGGGAGCCATCTGAGGGTTGTCAAGAGACTTGACTCTAGAGGGTTTCCCGGGTTTCCAGGGAGATGCCCCCATCTAGTTCCTTGGGCAGCTGAGGAGAGGGAGCCGGAAAAGGCCAGATCCTATAGCCATACTGATGAATTTCTTGCATATCACCATAGAACCTCCACCTGGCGATGGATGAAGAAAATGACTGAGCCCCACTTTGGAGCACCGGACTGAGCTCCCAAGGTCCTGATGAGGAGCAGAAGGAGGGAGAACATGAGAAAGAAAGTCAGGACCGTGAGGGATGCGTTCACCCATGGAGACGTTGGGACAGAACTAACGGGAGATCACCAACTCCAGTTGGAATGGGATTGATGGAGCATGCGACCAAACTGGACTCTCTGAATGTGGCCGACGGTTTAGGCTGACTGAGAAGCCAAGGACAATGGTGCTGGACTTTGATTCTTCTGCATGGACAGGCTCTGTGGGAGCCTTGTCAGTTTGGTTGATCACCTTCCTGGACCTGGGGGAAGTTGGGAGGACCTTGGACTTAACATAGAGTAGGCAACCCTGATGGTTCCTTGGCCTGGAGATGGAGGGAGGGGGGTATGGGTGGAGGGGAGGGGAGGGAAGGGAGAGAAGGAGGGGAGGAGATGGAAATTTAAAAATAAATAAACCATGAAAAAAAAGAAAAAAAAGAATAAGGAAAAGGATTTGAAGGAAGTGAGGGAGAGAAGAAGATTTGAGGGCAGCTGACCTGCTTCCCTGGCCAGAGTAATCGATGAATTCCCAGGGAATGGTTTCTGAAATTGAGTTCTAGGATAAAGTGATGAATGGGGGAGGGGAACTTGGGAAGATTGGAAAGAAGGTCTACAGTTAGCCTGCCTGCTTCCCTAGCAAGATTGATCTCAAGTGATACTGTCTACCTGCCCAAGTGTGAATCAAATGCTCAGTAGTTGTTCAGAGGAAGCTTTGCTTTGCTTTTATTACTGTTGTTGTTATGGGGAAGTGGGATGTTTCCCTCAGGAGGGGTGGGTCGAGCATGTCAATGTCAACAACATTGAAGATGTTCATGCAGGGATTCAAGAAAGTGAGGTTTTTCAAGAATGTGGAGCCTTTGATATGAAGTTGTATTGGTGGAGAGCAGATAAAATCCTCAGTGTATGTATATTATTGGTATTAGCTCAGGCATGTCAAGAACTCCAATGCCTCAGATCCATGGGAGTGGGAAAGCCTTCCAAGGATCAGCACAGAGGAATGGCAAAGCCTTCTTTACTCATGCCTGCATGTTTATGAACAATTGACCATTGTGTGCAGAAACTATTAACCATGGCATCCTTTGGGATGACTGCTGCTTCAGACTGCTTCCCTACAGAATCTCTTATAGAGATTAGCTAACCCCATCTCCTTATTTAGTTATATACAATAAACCCACCTCCCTAAATCAGATGTATAAAATTGCCATGGTGAGTTTCCAGGTTGCTGCTGCTGGTCATGGTACATCTCTTTTAGAATGTATGTATGACCCCCTTTCCCGCCCTGTTCCAACTTTTCTGTATATGTATCTGCGTGTCTCTCCTTTCTGCTTTGCCTGTCACCTCAGTCAGGTTTTCAGGACCAAGTCGTACAGGACATGGCAGTGATGTCTAATTGCCATTGTCAACTTCACTAGATTTAAAACCATCTAGGTGATGGTGTGTTTGTTAAAGAATTTCCAAAGAGCATTAACTAGTGGGGAAAGTGTAGGTGGAAGCATTGTCTAAGCTGAGGATCCAGGCAAGAAAAGGGCAAAAGAAGAAATTGGAGTGCCACAATAAGTCTCTCTCTGCTTCCTGACTTATTATAATATAAATAGACACCTGAAACAGACACAATGAGATAGCAATAAATCAAAAGAAAATAAAGTGTGTTATAGGACAAACTGAAATGTATCTACCGGCTCATGTTTTGACCACTTGTCTCCGGCTGGTGGCACTGAGGCTATGGAACCATTAGGAAGTGGTGTCTAACTGGCAAAACTGGTATAGTAAAACCAATCCTACAGAGGTCATACCTTTTCACTAGTTCCTGTCAAACTGTCTCTTCTTCATCCACTAATAAGTGAGCAGCCTCAGTCCCAGGCTTCTGCTGCCATACCGTTTCAGTCACAAGGCACTGAACTCCTCTGGAGCTGTGAGTTAAAATGATCCTTTCTTCTTGAAGTTGTTTCTGACAAGTTTTGTGGTTCCACTGATGCGAAAGTAGCCAACAGCTAGGTACACTGCCATAGGCTTGTGATCCTTGTCCTGCAAGTAGTAAAGAGGGAAAAATCAGGACTCCCAGGCTATTCCCGGTGACATAGTGAGTTCAAAAGCAGTCTGGGCTATATGAGACCCTGTCTCAAAAAAAAATGCAACTAACACAAAGATGAAGCTATGTTCTAATCTCTCTCAACAAATGGGATACACGAGCAGAGGAAAGCCTGTTTAAAAGGAGCAAGTACTAGAAATAACGCAGCCATTGTTGGCCCTGAACTTTCCGTCCTCATGCCTGAATGTTAGCCTTGGTGTTGGGATAAACATGAACTGCCACATCTTCTTAGAAGTAGAGTCTTATTCCAACACTACAAAATCCTTAAGGAAAAAAGAGATAGAAATGCTCCACTCTGGTTGTGGGCAGTTAAATATGTATTTAGATGAAAGCCACATATTCTAAAAACCTAGGGGCTTATAAGGGAGGCATATTTCTTTCTTGACATGGGGGGACCCCCAGGAGAGGAACTGCTTGGCATCGATGTCATTCACTAGATCTACAGCAGCTTTCCGGGCCTGGTTCCTGTTTTTAGTGCTCAATAATTTAGAGCAATGGTGACTTGCCAATTCTTTTAGTGGGGTCAGCGGGGTGGGTCTATTTCTTCCCCTAAGTGGGCATGTTGAAGGTCAGGACTGCTGGGTTCTGAGCCCAGGCAGCACTGGCAACAAATGTTGTCCAAAACTATTTCCCACAGAGGTGATGCTCGGCTGAGTAATCCAACTTGTCCATGACTTCACCTTTCACCTTTCACTCCTGCCACATCACTAACATCTCATTGGCCAAAGTAAATCACGTACTTGACACCAGTAATAGAGTCAAATTTGCATAGATGTAATCGTTGGGATCGAGCAGTGAATACTTCAGTCTAATAGTCAATCTTTGCCCCCATAGGATTTTGTCTGGGAGTTTGGTGGGATAATCAGAGCTGTAAGTGATGGGTAGTTGAGCTTTAGAATGAATTTGCTTTCACTGGGATCACACACAGTGTTGAATGACAGCAGAAAAGAAGAAAGGAGTGGGAGTATTCTGGAACTACATGTTCAGTGCTAATTGTCATCCTCCTGGAGTGGCAATATTAACATGTGGCTATGACTCTCCAGCATTTCCCGCATCTTACATAACAGACATACAATACTTTTATAAATAGAAATCATATATATGTGAAGGGATAATGAACCAAAGGAAGAGAGGAAGGGGAAGAGAAGAGGAAATCTTTTCTTCTTAGCTGATGGAAACAAGAACATAGAATTGATGGAATGGGTGTGAGAGCATCATTTTAAATTTATATAGCATGTAAAGAGAAAGTTAATGTTTCAAAGATGTTCGTTTTTTCATGTTAGCTAAATTTTGTGGTCAGGGCAGAGGATAAAGATCATATTTTTATAAAGCATTGACTTTTTTCTTAAGGGTAAGAGTTGGAAAATCTTTCAAGGAATTGATGTCTACTCTCCATTTTGCTAAGAGAGTGGTGATTTATTGGCTTAGGGAGGCTGACTTGCTTCCCCTGTTCCTCTCCTCTGTTTCCTCATCTGCAAAATGAAGAGGTTGAGTGCAGTGAGAGCTAAGGGTTCATGAAGGTCTGGCTGCTAGTAATTTGAACACCGTAATCGTCTTCCCAAAGCCAATCATCTCCAGATCTGCTACTGTGGGCAATCTTCCAAAGTCTTCCTGTTTACTTGCCACAGGCTGATATTTCTATGGCAGCTTGCTCAGAACTACTTACGGGCAGGTCTCTTACTATTGCTTCCACTTTTACAGATATTAATGGGATTGTACAACTTTAAAACTCCAATAAACTCCAATAAGAGAAAAATGTCTAGAAGCCCTTCTTTATTAAGCTTGAAAAGTGTTCCTCAGCATATTTGCAGTATCTCTATATCATAATTTATCCTGAGTAATCATTGATCTCGCTTTCACTTTACATAATGCTATCTTCTATGAGCAATTTAATTATCTTCTAAGCAATTATCTTTAGTGGTCAAATGGGATTTAATATTTAAATCTTTTTATAAACTGTATTATGATGACAATGATGATAATTACTTCTATTGTAATATGGCATTGGGATCGACCTCAAGGCTTCATGAATACTAGACAAACATTCTACTATTAAGCTGCATGACAAACATCTTATAAAGTGTTTTGAACCCCAGTGAACTTTCAGAATGATTAGGGGTTAAATTCAAGGACTTTAAGACCTTATACATTGCATGTGAAACCCTTATTCTATCACCTACAGACCACGTTACTCTGGATAAGCTTTGTTTTGTTTTTCCTAGGATATAAAATACAAACACAACATAGACTGCCTGTAAAAGTTTACTTGGATTCCAGACTATATATTGTCTACATAGATGCTATAGTATTCCCCTACAGGGCCATGTATTTAAGCCTTGGTTCTGGCTTTAAGCTACTGAGCGGTGGTGGACCATCTGAGATGGAAGCCCTTCACATCACTGGTAGTGTGCCCTTGAGGAAGATTTCTTAGAGTGATGGAAGGATGCCCAATATGATAAGGGTTCTCAGGAGAACTGAGTAACTAACTATGCAACTTGACAGTACTTCAAGTCATACATCAGATGCTACCCCTCTAGCATTCCTTCTGTCCTTTCTGGGCTATCATTCCATGGCAGCAACTGTTGTTTCTGATTGACTGACACCTCATCTCTGAAGCCAGAAAGAAATGGCTGCAAATACTTGAAAATTAAGTACTCATTTTCCTGTGTAAAGTCTCTCTATAGACGGTTATAAAGTAATTGTTCCTTTTCTTGAATTGAGAAGAAGATAACCTGAGCTTCAATGGAAAAGCAAAGGAAGGACCATTTTAAGTCTCCAACCCCAGCTCTCTACAGAGTGACACCCACCCTAACTACACACAAGAAATGCCCAATACAATGTTTCGAAGGCTGTAACCTCAATGCATTTGAACTGCTTTTGGTGGTACAGTGGTTATACTTAATAAATAACAAAAATAAAGATGCTTGCTTTTTAAAACCTACTTTCTTAGTGTCTTTGTTTTACTTATTAATCCTTTTAAAAATATTTAATTTTTATTTTGCATATATGAACATTTTTCCTACATGTATATAAGTGCATCATGGACACACAGTGCCCAAGAGGTCAGAAAGAGGATACTGGACATTTTTGTAACTGGAGTTACAGATGATTATGAGATAGCTTGTGGGTGCTGGGAATTTTAAGACCCTCTTTAAAAACCCTTAAGGTCCTCTTCAAAAGCAGCAAATGTTCTTAACCACTGAGCAATGTTCTTAACCTCTCTAGGCCCTATTTATCAATTTTTAAAAATAAATATTTGGAGGTTATACTGCATTATGCTTTGGCATATATGTACACTGCAGAATGACTAAATTGAGCTAACAAATATGTCTCTTGTCTCACATGTCATCTTGTTGCAGTAAATTCCATGCCATTACCCCTTTAGCTATTTCCATGTTTTTTATTAGTTTCTTATGACAATGTTTTACACTTGTAATTATCTCTTTAAGTATGAACATTTAAGTGCTTTTTAATAAATATATACCATTTTGCTCTCAGGATGATTTAATAAATTTATACACCAATGAGAAGATCTGTTCTCTCCAAAATTACTTACTTTAAAATACATAGCCAACTTCCAATATTATGGTTCTAAAAGTAATATATATATGCTTATGAAAAATACATCTAATTTTAAAACAATATATCACATATATTTCTTGACAAAATTAACTCTGTATTATTATTTTTAATGTAAACTAGTATCTTTACAAAGTATAAAACTTATTTATCCAGCCCTTTATTAATAGGCATTTTCTAGCTGTGATTTTACAATACTTGAGCATATATTTTGTCAATTTGTTCAATTATCCAACTAATATGAATTTAGAAGTGACTTTGCTGAGTTAAAGATAAAGCCATTCTTATACTTGTGTTCTTATTTTTTTAAATAAATACTTATTTTTTGCAATTTTACATACTTACAGAAAATTTTGATCATATTTAATTCCGAATCTTCCATCTAAATCCTTCTGTATCCACCATTCACTCACACATATTAAAACAGTTATGTTGGGGCTGGAGGGATGGCTCAGCAATTAAGAGCACTAACTGCTCTTCCAGAGGACTGAGGTTCTGTCTCAGCACTCCATGGAAGCTCACAACCTTTTGTAGCTCCAGTTACAGGGCATCTGGTACCATCTTCTGGCTGCTAGTAACCAGACATTCACATAGTGCATATATATATATATATATATATATATATATATATATATATATATATATACATATATATATATTCTTAGGTTATTCTGTTTACACTGAATAATGTCAAGTTTTGTTATTATTGTCTTGTTTGTTTTTATTTTACATCCTGACCACAGTCCTCCCCTTCTCTTCCCAGTCTTTCTCCCCCAACTCCTCTCATTCTCCTCCCCACATTCACTTCTCTATTTCTTTTTAGAAAAAGCCAGGCCTCCCATGGATGTAAACATAGCTTATCAAGTTGTAGCAACACTGAGCACCTCGCCTTGTATTAAGACTGGGCAAGGCAACCCAGTATGTGGAATGTTGTGCCCCGATTACGACCCCCAGAGAGAGACCGCCAGAGAGGCCCAGACTGTAATAAGCAAGGTTTAATCAGCATAATACAAACATGTTTGGAACTCATCTCCATCCCCATTACAACAAGGTAGAGAGGAGTTGTAGCTCCTCTGTGGGGTAAGCTTTTAAAGGCATAACTACAAAGAGAATCTTTGAAGATGCTTTGGCATGGTTCAAGGACATTTGCTCCCTCCCATTCTGCTTTTCTCTTGTTTTTAGAGCAAGGCCACTGTTCTTGATTTAGGCCAATTTTATCAGCCTGTACCAGGTGGCTGGCTGGGATGAGCTAAGTGACCTTGTGCTTGGAATCTCCTGGATGGGAGAGGGGAAGGCCACTATCTTCCTGGGAAAACATTCTGCTAGAAAATTTCTTCTTGCTCTTTTGACAATAAGGGGTGAGGGTCCCACAGTATGTCTCTCTTAGGGTCCTCATTGTTGTCTAGCTTCTCTGGGATTGTGAATTGTAGACTGGCTTTCTTTGCTTTGTGTCTAAAAGCCACTTATGAGTGAGTACATATGATATTTGTCTTTCTGGGTTTGGGATACCTCACTAAATATGTTTTTTTTCTAGATATATTTATTTGCCTGCAAATTTCAATATGTCTTTTTTTCTGCTGTGTAGTTCTCCATTGTGTAAATGTGCCATATTTTCTTTATGCATTCTTCGGTTGAGGGGCATTTAGGTTGTTTTCAGGTTCTGGTTATGACAATTAATACTGCTATGAACATAGTTGAGCATGTGCCCTTAGGGTATGATTGAGAATCCTTTGGGTGTACACCCAAAAGCAGTTTCACTGGGTCTTGAGGTAGATTGTTTTGTAATTTTCTGAGAAATCACCATACTGATTTCCAAAGTGGCTGTACAAGTTTGCACTCCCACTGGCAATGCAGGAGTGTTCCCTTTACCTCACATCCTCTCCAGTATAAACTGTCATCAGTGTTTTTGATCTTGGCAGGTGTAAGATGGAATCTGAGAGTTGTTTTGATTTGCATTTCTTTGATGGCTAAACATGTTGAGCATTTCCTTAAGTGTCTTTCAGCCATTTTAGATACATCTGTTAAGAGTTCTCTGTTTAGGTCTGTACCCATTTTTTATTGAATTATTTGTTCTTTTGAAGACCAATTTCTTGAGTTCTTTATATATTTTGGAGATCAATTCTCTGTCTGATGTGGAGGTGGTGAAGATCTTCTTCCATTCTGTAGGCATCCATTTTGTCTTGTTGACTGTGTCCCATTCAGGAGATCCTATTTATTAATGTTTGCTCTTAGTGTCTGTGCTACTGGGGTTATATTGATGAAGTGTCTCCCTTTATTTCTTCCTAGATCCTGTGGTAATTCAGTTTAGGGTTGTTTAGTTTCCATGAGTTTGCAGGCTTTTGGTTGTTTCTGATGTTGAAATTAAATTTTAATACAAGTGGTCTGATAGGACATAGGGAGATATTTCAATTTCTTGTATCGGTTGAGACTTGCTTTGAAACTGAATATGTGGTCACTTTTGAAGAAGTGTCCATGAGGTTCTGGGAAGAAGGTATATTCTTTGTTGTTTGAATGAGATGTTCTGTAGATATCTTTTCGGTCCATTTGAGTCATAGAGCCTCTTAATTCCATTATTTCTCTGTTTAATTTCTGTCTGGCAGACCTGTCCATTGATGAGAGTGAGGTGTTGAAGTCTCCCACTATCAATGAGGTTCGGTGAGTGATTTAAGCTTTAATAACGTTTCTTTTATAAGTGTGGTTGCCCTTGCATTTGAGGCATAGATATTTAGAATTGAAAATTTGTCTTGCTGTGTTTTTCCTTTGATGAGTATGAAATGTTCTTTATCTCTTTTTATTAATCTTGGCTTGAAGTCTCTTTTGTTATATATTGGGATAGCTATACCTGCTTGCGAGGTCCATTTGATTGAAATTTTTTTCCTAACCCTTTACTCTGAGATAATGCTGTTGACTTTGAGGTCTGTTTCTTCTGTATAGCAAAAGGATGGATCCTGTTTTTATATCCATTCTCTTTGCCTGAGTCTTTTTACTGGTGAATTAAGTCTATGATATTGAGAGATATTTAGAACCACTGATTGATTGTTCCTGTTAATATATTGTTTTTGGTGATGGTGCTTTGTTTATGTGTGAGTTTGTATCCTTTTTTGATTTTTTTTTTGTTTTGGTTTTTCGAGACAGGGTTTCCCTGTAGTTTCTAGAGCCTGTCCTGGAACTAGCTCTTGTAGACCAGGCTGGCCTCGAACTCAGAGATCCGTCTGCCTCTGCCTCCCGAGTGCTGGGATTAAAGGCGTGTGCCACCACCGCCCGGCTTCCTTTTTTGATTTTGTTGGTATGAAATTTTCTATTGTCTATGTTTATGTTGATATAGTTAACTTCCTTGAGTTGGAGTTTTCCTTCTTCTATCTTCTGTAGAGCAGGATTTTGAATAGATATTGTTTAAATTTGACTTTGTCATGAAATATCTGTATGTATCATGTATGGTGGTTGAAAGTATTGCTGGGTATATTAGTCTGGTATCTGTGGGCTCTTAAAGTCTGCAAGACATATGTCCAGGTCCTTCTGGCTTGGAGAGACTCATTTGAGATGTCAAGGATAATTCTAATAGGAATATCATTATATGTTATTTAGCCTTTTCCCTTGCAGCTTTTAATATTCTTTTTTTGTTCTTTACATTTAGTGTCTTGATTATTATATTATTTGGGGACTTTTTTTCTGATCCCACCTATTTGGGGTTCTGTAAGGTTTTCTACCTTTATAGTCATGTCTTTCTTTAGGTTAGACATTTTTTTCTATGATTTTATTGAAAATATTTTCTGGGTTTTTGAGCTGGGATTCTTCTATTCTGATTATTCTTAGGTTTGGTCTTTTCATAGTGTCCCAAATTTCCTGGATGTCTTGTGTTAAGAATATTTTAGCTTTAATATTTTCTTTGATCTATGAATCTATTTCTTCTGTTGGATCTTCAACAGATGCAATTCTATCTTTCATCCCTTGAATTCTGTTGGCAGTGGTTGTATCTATTGCCTGTCCACTTACTCAGATTTTCCATTTCCTGAATTCCCTCAGTTTTCTTTATTGCTTCTCTCTTGATTTTCATGCCATAAATAGTTATTTTTTACTTGTTTGTTTTATTCATGACTTTCTGGGCATTATTTAAGGGATTTGTTGATTTACTCCAAATTTTTGAGTTGTCTTTTACTCAATTTCTTTAAAGGGAGTTTTTTTCATCTTTTCTTCTTTTTAAAGTTGATATAGATATTTTATTTTTATCACAATGGAGAAGTCACAAATAAACATCCATAAAGTTTTATATCTGAATTAGTTATTTCATGTCATTGAAGAGATATATGAAATAAAAAGGGTTACTTTATCATTAATTTTTTGTATCTACATTTTTTCTTTTTTGTTATTGAGCTGAACATTTTCCTCCACTCCCTTCTCTCCTTTCCTTCTCTCCTTTTACCCTCTCCTATGACCACAATACTCCCAATTTAATCAGAAACTTGACATCAAAAGAATAAATAATCTAATTTAAAAAAATGGAGTACAGACCTAAACAAAAATACTCTCAACAGACAATTCTCAAAGGGCTGAAAGACACTTAAGGAAATGTTCAACATCTTACCCATAAGATAAATGTAAATCCAAACAACTCTCAGATTCCATCTTATACCTGTCAGAATGGCCACTATCAAAAACACTGATGACAGCTTATGTTGGTGAGGATGTAGGGTAAGGGAAACGCTCTCACAATGGTTGTGGGAGTGCAAACTTGTACAGCCACTTTGGAAGTCGGTATGGTGATTTCTCAGAAAATTATAAAACAATCTACTTCAAGGCCCAGCAATACTGGTGTTGGATATATACACAAAAGATGCTCAATCGTACCACTAGGAAGGACATGTACTCAGCTATGTTCATAGCAGTATTATTTGTAATAGTCAGAACATGGAAACAGCCTAGATGACCCTCAACCAAAGAATGGATAAAGAAAATGTGGTACATTTTCACAATGAAGTACTACACAGAAGACAAAATAATGACATCTTGAAATATGCAGGCAAATGGATGGATCTAGAAAAAAAGCATATTGAGTGAGGTAACCCAGACCCAGAAAAACAAATATAATATGCACTCATAAATAGCTTTTAAACATAAAGCAAAGAAAAATCAGCCTACAGACCACAACCCCAGAGAAACTAGACAACAAAGAGGACCCTAAGAGAGACATGGATCTACATAAGAACATAAAAAAGACAAGATACCTTGACTTTCGTTTCTTCTTTAAGGACCTCCATCATTATAAAGTTTGTTTTAAGAATTTTTATTTTTTATGCTTCCATTGTTTTAAAATTATCATGGCTTGCTGTAGTGGGATAGCTGGGCTCTGGTGGTGACAGATTGCCCTAGCTGTTGTTGTTTGTGTTATAGTTATATTTAGGCAACTGGATTTGGAGTAATTATAGGTCTAGGTACCAACTTCTGGTTTTGTCTTTGTTGAATAGATGTTTTCTTCCTTGGTTTAAGTTTCCTCCCTGGTCTTCTGGTTATAGTGGGCTATGGTTTCATAGAAGGTCTCCACCTTCTTTGGCACCTAGACTTCTGGTGACCTAGATGACCTCTAGTTCAGCAGATGGTTGTTGCTCAAGTTTGGGGTGTAAGTTTTGGCTATGTATGTGTATGCCTTCTGATCAGGCTGGTGGTTCTCTGGGGTTCATATGCTCGCCTGGCCTCTGATGGGGTGGAAAGCTTTTGCCAGAGATGTGGATCAGGACATGGTGACTGAGTATACCAGTTTTGAGCATTCTTTTTCTTACATATTAAAAAGGTCAATTTTTTCTTTTTTCCTTTTTTATTGTTTTTAGCTATATATTTTTCTGTTCTCCTCTCTGCTTCCCTCCTCCCATTCTGCCCTCTTCCATAATCCCCACATTTCCAATTTACTCAGGGGATTTTGTCTTTTCCTACTTCACATGTAGATTAGATCCATGTGTGTCTCTCTTAGGGTCTGCTTTGTTGTCTAGGTTCTCTGGGATTGTGAATTGTAGGCCGATTTTTCTTTGCTTAAGCTGCTTATAAGTGAGTACATATTATATTTGTTTTTCTGGGTCTGGGAAATGCAAATCAAAACAACGTTGAGATACCATCTTACACCTGTCAGATTGGCTAAAATCAAAAACACCAATGATAGCCTTTGCTGGAGAGGTTGTGGAGTAAGGTGTACACTCATCCATTGCTGGTGGGAATGCAAACTTGTGCAACCGCTTTGCAAAGCAGTGTGGAGGTTTCTCAGGAAATTTGGGATCAACCTACCCAGGCCCCAGTAATTCCCACTCTTGGGAATTTACCCAAGAGATGCCCAATCATATTACAAAAGCATATGTTCAACTATGTTTATAGCAGCATTATTTGTAATAGCCAGAACCTGGAAACAACTTAGATGCCCTTCAGGGAATAATGGATGAAGAAAGTGTGGAATATATACATTTATTAGAGTACTTACTCGGTGGGTAAAAAACAATGACCATCTTGAATTTTGCATGCAAATGGATGGAAATAGAAAACACTATTCTGAGTGAGGTAACCCAGGCCCAAAAAGATGAACATGGGATGTACTCACTCATAATTGGTTTCTAGCCATAAATAAAGGACATTGAGCCTATAATTCGTAAAAAATCCTAGAGAAGCTAAATAAGAAAGTGAATCCAAAGAAAAACATATAGTAATCCTCCTGGATATTAGAAGTAGACGAGATTGACAGACAAAAAATTGGGAACTTGGGGGTGGGGTGGGATGGGGGATGGGGGGATGGGGAGAGAAAAGTGTGAAGTGGAGGATGGGAAGAGCTTGGGGGAGTAGGATGGTTGGGATATAGGAAGGGTGGATATGGGAACAAGGAATTATATATCTTAATTAAGGGAGCCATTCTAGGGTTGGCAGAGACTTGACTCTAGAGGGGTTCCCAGGTGTCCAGGAAGACGCCCCCAGCTAGTTCCTTGGGCAGCTGAGGAGAGGGTGCCAGAAATGTCCAGATCCTATTGCCATACTCATGAATATCTTGCATATCACCATAGAACCTTCACCTGGCGTTGGATGGAGAAAATGACAAAGCCCCACATAGGAGCACCGGACTGAGCTCCCAAGGTCATGAAGAGCAAAAGGAGGGAGATCATGAGCAAGGAAGTCAGGACCGTGAGGGGTGTGTTAACCCATTGAGACGGTGGGACAGATCTAACGGGAGACCACCAAGTCCAGTTGGAATGGGACTGATGGAACAGGGGACCAAACCGGACTCTCTGAATGTGGCTGACGGTGGAGGAGGACTGAGAAACCAAGGACAACGGCGATGAGCTTGTGAACTCTACAGCATGGACAGGCTCACTGTGAGCCTTGTCAGTTTGGTTGCTCACCTTCCTGGACTTAGGGGGAGTTGGGAGGACCTTGGACTTAACATAGTGAAGGGAACCCTGATGGCTCTTTGGCTTGGAGAGGGAGGGAGTGGGGGTATGGGTGGAAGGGAGAGGAGAGAAGGGGGAGGAGGAGGGGAAGAGATGGAAATTTTTAATAAAAAAATGAGAAAAAAATATCACTACTGAATCATTGAGGGATAGGGGGATATCTTGGAGGGCCAGTCATTTTCAGGATTCATAGACTTTATGCAGGGCAGGACTAGTAATTGGTTTTCTCCCTTGACGGTGTGAATCCTCAGATACTGTGAGAGTTAGTTCCCAAGATGAGACTTCCAGGTCAGTTCCAGCTTGATTGCCCTGGATATTTGTTTCTTCTATTGAGACAAATGTTCAGTCTGTAGCCCATAGTGGACTTAAACTCATGGTAATCCTTTTGTCTCAGATTCTCAAGAGCTGGGATTTCCAATGTGAAGGACCTGCCTGGGTGTTTGCTGCTTTTCTTGTGTCAAGTTTAGAATTATGTTATTCTTAGGGTACACACACATTTTCAAGTTCAGGTTTAGATCTTATTTTCTCTACTTGTATCTTCAACTCTTTTGGAAATGTTTAAGTTAAGCTGTTAGATCATAACTTAACTATATTTTGTCCAAATTTAGCCTGTTTCCCAGCATCCTTTATTTTATACTTGTAAAGGTGACTTTTATTATATTCCAGCTTCCAAACTGTCTGTTTCCAAAATCTTGATTCTGTGTCTCCACTTCATTTTCAGTGTGTATAGATGAATCATTCATTTCTTGATGTTTCCTAAAATATGTGAGCCTTCATTATTCTGTGTAAATATTTCTTCTCTGTTTTCTTACAAGTAAATATAATACATGTGCAGATACATCTTGACAAGTTAAGAAATATTGCATTTTAATTTGGCAAAATACTATGCTGAATTTATGGAATATGTTAAGAGGTAATCAGATCTATTCAATAATTTGTTTTTCTATCCAGAAGTATGCTTTATCTAAAGAACATTTTAGTCAATCAAGTTTCATAGCTTTTACGAGCTGTTTTTTTCATATTATAAATAAAAGAACATAGCTGTTGACATGTGTCAGTTACCTTGGCACATAAGTTCCAAGATTTGAAGTGCCCAGAGCATGTGTGTCCCTCTTGTCCCAGCCCTGGCAAATATCTTACTTGATGTTTCTGTTTACTGTTTCTTTAAGAGTTATTTGACATTACTTTTATGTTATTTTTGTTATTCTTTGAAAAATTCATAAACATATCTAAGATATCTTAATCATCTCTATTGCCAATGATCTCTGCCCCATCCTCAATGTAAATTTGCTTTTATATATGTACACACACACACACACACATACACACACACCCTCTGTGTCTTATTGGTGTTACTTCTATGCTTATGGCTGTGTTATTATCCACTGTTGGTATGGGCAACCTGCTAGTGGCCACCACTCAAAGAAAAGTGAATCATCCTCCTAGCAGACATCAACCACCAGTCGCTCTTTAGGTAGAGACATGATTTGGGAACTCCTCCTGCCTCCTAGAATTTTTAACTGACTTGAGACTGTACAGGTCTTGTGTAGGCAAACACAGTTGCTGTGAGTTTATACATCCAACATTCATACCATGTCCAGAGGAAAACATTTCTGTCCTGTTTCCTGGCTCTTGTATTCTTTTCAACATCTCTTCTGTGATGTTGTTTAACCCTTGGGGTGTGAGGTATGAGTAGAGGAGAAGTGATATAGATTTTAATTATTCTCAGCCTATTGAAAGTTATGAATCTCCGTAGTTGCCAGTACATTTACATATATTTCATGCCATGCTAGCTGTGTTTTCTCATATGTAAATTTATTGCTTTTTTCCCCAAGTGCCTATTTAGTAGATTTAGAACCAATATTACTGATGAGGTGCGGATCTGACCTGGCTGTTGCTGAGTCCCAAGAACCATAGTTCATCTATAGACATTAGCTGAATTAGCCAACCACCCATCGATGTATAGTAATTATACATCATGTATTGTATTATAATAATAGTCTATTTGGTATTTAAGCTTTTGTTTTTGTTTTCAAATATATTCTTCTTTAAACAAATACCTGGTTTTGAAGAGTGCCAGCAGAGACTTGGTGGAGTGATACTTTGGTGTCTAGTGTTTTTGACCTTATTACAGAGGAGCATTCTTAAATATTCGAAGGTAATTCAATCTGAGATCTTTACTGTCTCCTATATAAGAAATCACATTTGAGCTGGAGAGACTGGTGAGTGGTCAAAGTTCTTACTGTAAACATGTGAGGACTTAAGTTTGGATCCCAGAACCCAAGTGAATGCTGGAGGTCACCGTAGGCTGCTGACCCATAGGTAGCCTCACTGTAATTCCAGTGGTCATAAAGCAGAGAGGGATGTCAAAGTAAACTGGCCCATAAGATTATTCAGTATCCATGAGCTCTTGGTTCCATTGAGAGAACTGGCCTCAGTAAGACGGACAGTGATCTGAGATGGCTCACCTCAGTTCTCCACATGGATATAGATACATGTGCCTGCATTTGTGCACAAAGAATATTCTCCCACATATTGAACATGTATACATGCCTTTATACACACAGATACACACACACACACACATGCACACATGCAAGTGTGAGAGACATACACAGAAAGAAAATACATTTACAAACCATGATAATATTGACTCTTCTATTTCATTATTGCATTTATGTATGTGTGTGTGTGTGATATTAGCTAGAAGTTACAAATTGCTGAATATTAGGCTTCATTTTTCTAGACAGTATTTTCTTTTTTTGGGGGGGGGAAAGCAATGGGGCTGCGAAGGATTCGGATGACAATACCAGTGAGTGTCAAACACGCACTCTACCTCTGACCTACTCTGCTGGTCCTGGACCATATTTTCTGATTTCAGACAAAAATTATACTAAACAACTCAATTTCAATTGTGAACGTCCTTAAAACTACTTTTCTTCCTCATTTGTCAAAATTGCGTTAAAAGACAAATAGAGAACCTTCCATAGGGCCCAGCTGTAACATCTCTGGATATGAACTTGAAGCGTTCCTAGTTTAACATGTGATAGAGATCCTTGCACCTCTGTTGGCTATTCACAACATCTGTGAGATGCAGTCTGTTTGATTGTTCATGAACAGATGAATGGAAAATCAAATAATGGTTCGTAGTCACAAAGTAGTTTTACTCAGCCATAAAAGGAACAAAATTTCCTCACTTGCAAAAAAAAATGGATGCCACTGGAGATTATCTATCATATATGAAATAAGCCAGATTCAGAAAGGTAGCTATTTCCTCTTTTGTCTCAGTCATGCATGTCAGATCTTACATAGGTAGATAAAATAACACAGGAAAATAGAAGACTAGAGGAATGAAGGAGACCAATGGCAGGTGTGAACAGGAATGAGAGTAGGTAAAGGGGATGAACCCGTCCAAAGTGCTGAAAATGTCTGTATGAAGTCTCCAATTATTTTTTGTGGATATACACCAATTGCTTTTAAAAATAAGTAAAGATTTAAAATATTAGCAAAGGTTTGACTAGCACCTATTGAGATGTTTACATATTTTTCTTTTAAAATGACATTATGGTAAATTAAATATATTGATTTCCAATGTAAAACTACTTCATTTCCAGAAAAAAAACACTTTGTAATTAATTTGATTGTTTTGTGCTATTTTCCTAAGACTCATTTTTTTAAAAAATTCTCTCTGATGTTGCATTGAAATCATGATTCCTGTTGCTTCCATCATCATATCCAGCAAATATTATGAGGCACACAGTAGTTTTAGAATTAATTCCATTATTTTCTAATTATGATTATTCTCATATTATTATTATTTTACTTCATGAAAAGACTTTCAAATAGTTAAGTACTAAATCTCAAAATGTTTTTTATAGTAGAGTAAGAATTTGGATCTAGATCTACTTAGCTTCCAAGCCTTCATTTTTAATCATTTCCCATCTTTTGTACAGTGGAGAGATTGGCATGTAGATTACACCCCAGTGCTCTAGTTATCAAATTTTGTCAAGGTTATGCTAGTCAAGACAAATGGAAATGTCCTGTCTCTTTCAATGATATTCAACATTTTAAATAGCATAAGGTTAAATTATTTCTCCATATATGAGAATCAACCGATTTTGTTGTACAATGTACTGTTTTCTTTTTCCTTCATCAGACTTGTTAAACTTTACACATGTATTGGCCTTTAAAGAGGAAAAAAATGCTTTGTGTATCAATTGTAATGCTTTTTCTAATTTACATCAGTTTGGGAACATCTCTTAGGTTCTTAGAGTAAATCCTGTCCTCGCAGAGATGATAAGACAGGAAAGTTGACTGTTTTTAACTCTTACCCTTAGTGCTGAGCTGAACCTTGCTAACCACACTGCATCTGTCAGCACCCCTCTCTAAAAATATTATATCTGCAGCAGGCTACATTTCAAAGAAGGTTTATTTAGCTGACAGTTTGTGAAGCCCAAAGTCCATATGGCCCGGTGCAGGTCCTGTACTGAAAGTTGTGCCTTGCTTTGGTCACTTTTTAACAGACACCAATGATGGATGGAAATAAGAAAGCTCTCTCTCGACTCACAAAGCATAGAGCATGGGAGGGGCCAAGCTTGCTGCTTTATAACAAGTGTCTCAGGTTAACAGCAACCAAGGGGTTGCCCAAGAACCACCCCATCTCTGCCTGCCCCTGATGGGTGACCCAAGACGCTCTAACTATGCCCCACTTCCTAAAGTTCTAAAATCTCACTAAAGCACCTTCGTTGGAGAACTCATGTCTAGCCTATGAGCCTTCAGGGACACGGAAAACTGCACCTAAACTATACCACCAATAAAATCGAAATAAATTCTACACATTCTATAGGACACAGGGACAATAATATCCAGTACACCCCAAAATATGGGAAAAGTTTAATAATGAATTGGTTGTATATCAGTAGGAATATTCGGAAGTGAAAAAAGTGGAAAAGAACCGAGTATAGAGTGAGACAGTTTCTGTCACCTCCTATTATACCTAATATGGGTCTTAGAGTGAATTAATAAAACAACAATTAAACATTCTCATGAGAAACCATCTTTAACTATCAACAGATCTTTCACTGTAAAGCAATGTATAATTTAAACAATCAAAACCAAACCAAGAAAATAGAAATTAAGTTATTTGAGTCAATTTTATGATCATGCTGTTATTAAAGGATCCAAGAAAGAAAAATTTGTGATGGGTTAAATAACAGCTCTCTCTCTCTCTGTCTCTCTGTCTCTCTCTCTGTCTCTGTCTCTCAACACACACACACATGTGTGTGTGTGTGTGTATGTATGTATCATTCCATGCATTCCTGGCTCCTAGGGTTGCTGATGAGAAATATTATTCTGATGTGTTTGTCTTTGTGGATGAGCTGGTATTTTTCACGTACAGCTTTTAGTGTGTTGTTTCTTTGCTGTATGTTCTTGACAGTAACATTTCATCATGGGATTCTTCTTTGGCAGTCTATTTAGAATTCTAGTGTCCATTTTGTTTGGATATTCATTCCTTTCTTGAGATTTGGGTAATTTTTAAAACTCTGGTTTTATTGGATTGGTTATCTGTGTTTTATTATTTTTTCACCCAGTCTCTTCTGGTGTCCTATGAGTTCATACTTCATAGCTATCATGACCATGACTTTTTGTTTTCCTTATTATTTTATCAACCCTGTCTTCCTTTTCTGATATTATTTTTTCTGTGTGATCAAGTCTATTGGCTATTATTTCCCTGTGATTTTTATTTTATTTCTTGAGAACGTATCTGCAAAATTTCTGAATTGTTTCTCTCCAATATTTTATCTTTTTTTCTGGGTTTTTCTACTGTATTGTCCATGTTGATTTTTTTCTCCACATGTCAAACTTTTTTTTAATCAATTTTGTTGACTTTTCCCTCTATGTTGTTGGCTTTGTGTTCAGGGTTCTGACTGAATTTCCCCTCCCCATTGTGTCTATCCTTTTTGTCAGCATTGATCTATTTTCTTAATGAACATTTTAAATCTTTCTCCAGCATGTTGCTATGTCAGAACTTTTGAACATAGACTCTTTGGCTAAGTCACAGTAGATTGCTGTTTCATGTCTGGAAACTCCGGGTTTGGTGCTGTTGTGACAAGTGCTTTATCCACTGAGTCATCTCCCCAGATGCAGATTCTGTTTGTTTTACACAGTTGAAATAGCCCTGTAAGTATAATTTTAAATTCCATTCTTTGCTTGACAACTTGACATTATAGTTAAATTGATAACTCATACTAATAAAATAACCTAACAAAAATATTGCATAAAGGGTTTATAGGCATAATTAAGGAATAATAAATATAATGTTTAAAGTTAAAGTGAGTGCTTTCACTATTTCTTACCCATTTATTATTTAAAATAAAATACAAAGTATGATTGATCTTTGAAGCAACTTCTTTTATTCTGATTAAAAATTAATAAAAATTGGTGGCTGTTTCTATCCTTAGTTCCTATAAAATGTTGGCTAATTTTACCCTCAGAAACTTACATCAGCAAACATTTATCTTCATGTTTGGCATCTGTAAGGAGGATGATCCTCATGTCTCATTCTGGACCTAGAAATGTATTAGCTTTCTAGAATAGTACCTCCACAAAATGAAGTCTGATTGTTTCCAGGAGACTGTTGAATTCTGTTTAGAGACACAAACATGGAACCAACACTCTGCCTCTTTCATTTCTCTCCATGTGGAGAGGTCACCTGGTAAGCTGCAATGTTGAAGGGCAGGAGATTGGGAGGCAAAGAGCAGGGAAAATGTTTTCTAAAGCAGCAAACACCACAATTTGTCCTTATTCATCATGAAGGAGGATGCTCAGAGCTCGTTTAAATTTGTTAAGGAATATATTTGTAAGGAGAGGCACTAAACACCTTTAATTTGTGATACTTCAAACCATTTGATTTGCCAAGAGAACTTTGCTGCCTTCCCAGAATAATGCAGTAAACGTACAGAGCAAATTTTGTGAAAGTGGCAACGCATGAGAGATTAAGGTATGTCTGCAGACCTGAATAAAGATAGAAACTGAAAATATGCTTAGTGCAGATGTATTCATGCTCTGATAAATGAGGCTTGGGGGTACCCTAAATCTGATTTTTTTTTAAAGAAAAAAATGGTGTTGGGGGATTGGGTTTCAATTAAATATACAGCAAACTTGGGCTTTTACCTTAACGGTTTGCAATTTGAGTCCATGTAGGATACACAGTATGGCAGGGTGGATATCTTCTCAAAGCTGTAGGAATCCTAGTAAGCAGAACCACTACATACCGCCTGTGTAATACAGAGGGTTTCACATATATGATTTGGTTTAGCAGATTTTGGCATGTGGAAATAATCTTGGACTATCTGAAGCTTCCCCAATGTAATCACAGTTGCCCTTAAGGGTAGGTGAGAGGCATTTGCAACAGGTGGGGTTATAACAACATGACTGAGATCGAAACACAGCCTGCAGGGAAGTGACAGGAAACTGGAGATCAAGTACTGTAAGTGGCCTTTAGAAGCTGTAAACTGTGAGGAAGTGGCTTTATCTCTAAACCTGCCACAGCGTGGGTAGCTTGGCTAACCCCCGGCTTTCAGTTCAGTGCAACTCCCTTTAGACTTCTCACCTTCCAAACATTGGTGGGAATAAGTGAATATAGCTACAGTGTGGCAGTTAGTTATACCAGTGATAGGACTCATACCCATGGTACCCAATAAAGGTGGTAACCTTTGTAAATTGACCAGTGTATCAGAGATGTGGTTGTCTGAAGATATATGCAATTGAAGAAGTTTCTGTGGGCATATGCGAGCCTTAGGCACTATTCAATGAAGTTTTTCAGTTATGATCGTTGGTTTATGCTCCCCCCAAAATGTTGGCATTCTAATATCCAATAGCATGATAGGGAACTTTTTTGTATACGATAGTCTTTTTAAAACCTTATTTTGTTTACCTATTTTTAAGTGTATGTATGTCTATGTCTATGTGTGTATATATGTATGTGGAGACCAGAGATTGCTCTTTATCTTATGTTTTTATACAAAATCTCTCACCGAATCTGGAGCTCAACAAATTGTCTAGACAAACTAATGAGCAAACTCGAGCAATCCACCTGTTTCCTCACATCCCCTCCCCACAGTTCAGGGGCTACAGACATGTGCCACTATGCCAGGCTTCTTCATAGGAGCTGGGGATCTGAACAAAGGCACTCATGCTCTGAGACAGTGTTGTCACAGATGATCGAACTTACACGATATCGTACTGGGCTTCATGGTGCATGCCTGCAATCTCAGTATGCAGAGGCATTGAGCTAGGATAATTTTGAGTCTGAGACCCTATATAGGGAAATTATGTCTCAAAAATCAAACAGAAACCTTGATAGTAACATTAGACCATAAGCATCTAGCTATGTTCTCAGGCCATTTTAAATTATGAATACTAAGACAAAGGTCAAGGCTTCCCATTGGATCAGTGTTAAATCTGTTTCATTCTTTTAATCAAGTTACACTTTGTTTTTTGAGTACAGATTTAAAATTTAAATATATGAATTCCTAAGTAAATAATTCTTTATTTAATTTGGCAAGATGTCTGGGTATACATCCAGCCAAGTTCTTTCTTTTTCCTTCTATGTCATTACATATTTAGGGGGAGGGAAGGGGGGGAGGGAGGGAGGGAGGGGGAGGGAGGGAGGGAGGGGGGAGGAGGGAGAGGAGGGAGAGGAGGGGGAGGAGAGAGAGAGGGAGAGAGAGAGAGAGAGGGGAGGGAGGGCGAGCTAGGAGAGAGGGAGTGGAGAGAGAGCGCGAGGGGGCGATGGAGAGAGAGTGGCTGGGAGGAGGGCTCTAGTAGCGTATTGTGCTTGTTTCTTTCTTTCTTTCTTTCTTTCTCTCTCTCTTTCTTTCTTTCTCTCTCTCTCTTTCTCTCTTTCTTTCTTTCTTTCTTTCTTTCTTTCTTTCTTTCTTTCTTTCTTTCTCTCTTTCTGTCCTTCTCTCAAGTAGATAGTAAAACCTGCATTAAAAGGAGTGTGGCACAAACTGAATTGCTTAAAACAGAAAGAGACTGGCATGGTCTGTGAGTGGAGATCTCTCAAGGCCAGGTTAGGGAGGAGCTCATTCGATCATCCACAGATTGCAGAACCAGAATCTCTTCATTCCAGCCCTACATTCCACACCCACATTCTTTCCAAAAGCCAGAACCAAAGAGTGTGTTTCCACTTTTAAGGGCTGAGTGAGAGCCTTTGGTATTGTCTGCTGACTTACCGAATGTGTTAATGTTGAGGGATGAGGGACGGAGGGAGAGTCGGAGCAAGATCGAGACAGTAGATAGTGAGAGCAAGAGAATGAGAGGGGACCAAAATGCCAACTGAAGATCTCACCCCTTAGAGATGTTGAACACAGGACATCCTGATAGACACACATCTTCCAACATTGATATTGAGAGCTTGTACATCTATACTTTCATTTAGTCATTTGCATCCTTCTTTTACTAGATGCTTGCTTGCCCTCTCAACTTCAGGTGCGGACACTGCCTTTTTATAAAAAGGGGAGGGGGCTCCAGACAGGGTTTATCTGTGCAGATTTGGAGCCTGTCCTGGAACTCACTCTGTAGACCAAGCTGGCCTTCAACTCACAGATATCCACCTATTTCTGCCTCCTCAGTACTGGGATTAAAGGTTGTGTGCCACCACTGCCTGACTTGTTTTTGCTTCTCGACACAGGATTTTTCTGTGTATTCCCGGCTTTCCTGGAACTCTCTCCATAGACCAGGCTGGCCTCATATTTAGAGATCTGCCAGCTTCTACCTCCTGAGTGCTGGGATTAAAGGCATGCATCAGCATCCCCAGCCTTTTAAGGATCTTCCGATGCCCCAGGGAGACTATATAGAAGGATGGAGCTAGGAGCAGCTTCCGTCCAGATTCATATTAAATGAGCAGGACCTCATATGGCTGTGAGTCAGACCCCCACTGGCTCAGTAGGCAGCTGCCTGCGAAGGCTGGCTTTCTTTTTAGTTGTATGTATATAGAAAGATTATTTCTGAAGCAAGAACTGGGAGGTGGTGAGTGCAGGTGAGGTGGGCTAATGAGCAAAGGAGAGATGCTTATTAATTTAGTTTCTCTGAGAGGAAGAATTACAGATCTGAAATGTGTAAAGTAATTGTTACAGGTTTTAGTCACACTTAGCACTAAGAAATGACATTTCTGGAGAGTTCAAGGAATAATTTGATAGGATTTAGATCAGAGAAAAGTTCATGACATCTTGTTCATTTCTCCATACTTGCTAAGAAGTCAGGTAACCACGATGTTGCACAGCTGGGAGACTGCCGTGCGCCAGAAGCTACTCTGTGCATTTTCCCTGAAGGAACTCTTTAAATCCCCACAATGACATCTTACAGTAGATGTTATGACTGCTTTCATGGGTGAAGGAAACTGAGAGCTTCAGTTGTCACTTCTCCCCAACAAGTCAGAGGCAAATGTGGATTAACAATTTCACAAATAGGAAAACCATCTTAATATGACTTTTTAGGTTCTTATGACTTGGTTATGAATGTTGCGAACACACCAAAGAAGCACACTGAGAAACAATATTCTTTTTTAACTGATAAGACAGTTCTTGATATAGTTTGGCTCTTGAGTATCCCCCGAAGACCTATGTCTTCAATGCATAGCTTTCAAGCTAGCCTTATTGAGAGGTAGTAAAAGCTTTTAAAAGGTGGGGCCCAGTGAGAAGCCTTTAGGTCACTGGGGTGGGTCTTCAAAGGGAAATGTGGGCCCCCTCACTGTTTCTTTCTGCTTCCTAGCTGATGAAGTGAGCTGCTCTGTTCTGCTTCATGACCACATTATTCTGTGTTGCCTCAACATTGAACAAAACCAATGGCATCAACATTCATGGTCTAAAACATTGAAAGCTGTGGGGCACAAAATTAACCTCTTCTTTAGTGAACATGTCACCTCAGGTATTCAGTTACAGGGATGTTGAGTTAGTTGACAGATGCTTTCTTTAAACCTTTTTTAGCACCTAGAACATAGCTGTGCATTTCTCATACCTACACTAGAGTTTGCATAAGCCTGTAGCTATAAATGCATAGATGTTTAGTTCTATTAAAGACAGGTTCTAGTTGTTGTTTTGATTTTTTTTTTTTTGGAGTAAGATTATTTCCTGGTACTCTTTGACTCATCACTTGTGGATTAAGGTTGCATTGTGTGGATGATCCTGTGCAAGGATTTAAGGCCAAATTAAAGAACCCCACACACACACACATACACACACACACACACACACACACACACACACACACACACACACACATTCGAAATTCTTTGACTTTAATACATTCATAGCTCAGCTTGATTTTTCTGTTGTATTTTAACAAAAATTTAGCATTAAATAACTAGAGAAAATGTCAGAGAGGCAGTCAAAACTGAAAGAGAAAGGTAATCTTTTGGGGAACCACCCCTAAAGCCTTAGGTGGGACACTAGTCAGGACCTCTACTAAGAATGGTACTTGTCTGAGTTGTCTTTTCTCTTTTTTCTTAAATAGTATTAACAGATGCTAGTAGTCCCCAATTCACCCCAGTGTTCCTAAAACAGTCCATGCTGCCAGGAGTCAATGGGGCTGGAAAGTTCCCTGGCTTATCCAGGCAGCCAGTAGAGCATCCTGTCCCCTCTTTGATTACAGGCTTTGTCCTGAGCTGTAGCCATTTGCTTGTGTGAATGCAGATGTCGGCTTTTCATTTTGCTTTCTGTCCTCCACTGAAGTACAATTAAAAGGTCAACCAAGGACCCTGAACAAATTGTGCCTGCCCTGAAAGGGGAGAAAGCAGAGGCAGTGCTTTGTCTGTGGATTAGCCTGTTTATGACAGAGCGAAAAAAACATTTTGTTTCAAGCTGTGTTTTATGCCTTTGTCAATAAAACCAGGCTTGGAAAGGGCAAAATTCAGCCTGCTTGTCGCAAAGTCCCCACCGACATGCTTGAGATTCTGGCCCCAGCAGAGGGACTTGCGAATGTCTCTCCAACCTAGTAACACTCCTGTTCAGCCACACTCAGCCAGAAAAACACCTGGGAGGTATTGCTTCTGTAGACACGACACAAGGATTTGAATTCACCCAGGATGCCCTGGTGAGACATCTGGGAGCTAAGATTAAGAAAGCAAGAAAGTCAGTATAGGATGGGCTTATGAACAGGTTTTTTTTTTACGTGGCAACTGGGGCTTAGTCTTTCTAGGGAGCTGTAGGGCACAGTGTGGAACATAGTTCAGAGTCTGCTCATCATCTATCATTGGACCTTGTGAGGATGTCATACGGGTGTTAGAAGTCTTCTGCATGCAAGACAGCCATTACAGTGGGGAAGCACAGACAGACAAAAGAACAAGGAGAGGTTGCACAGGCAGACCACTGTGCTTGCTTCTGCAAGCCCTAACAGGAGACAGAGGACAAATCCTTGGCGACATTATTAGATATTGCACTGGAGCACTCTGACAGAGCTGTGAGGACCAGCGCTTATGTTTTATCCTCAAAGGTGACTGATAGGAAGGACATGGTGAAGAAAAGTATACATCGCGAGGGAGCCCGAGAATCTGGCCTCAGGCCTGACAGGGTGAACTCGGGTCTCCTGGAGGGTAAGGAATGAACAGTGATGCTTAGGAGCTTGGAGCAAGCAGTCTGGACACGTGGTCTCAGAGTTACACTTCAGGGCATAGTCTCTATGTGAGTGTTTAAACAAATTACTACTTGATTTATATGAATATGAAGCAAGATACAAATTTCTACTTCCTACTTAAAAATCTGATGATGCTAGGCTGCTTTTAATACATTTCTGTGTAACCTGGGACATAAATCACAACTTTGCTCATGGATAGGACATAAACTTCGTTTGGCCCTAGTCCTAAATACTAATGGGGGTGATTTTCCTGCCATGGAGTCAATTGCATTTATCAGAGTGCTGGTATTTTTCCTTTTCTTGTATCTTTCTTAAATCATTTATATTTCCTATTTAGCTGCTCTAAGCAACTGAGAAGGTAACTCCTCGTTTTAGCAAACTGGTCTCCTCAAAGTCACCCTCTGAGGGACAGTCATCAAATTTTCCTTGCCCTTTATGACCCAATCCCAACAGTCAGAAATGTGTTCAGACTCTTGGGTCTTGGATATGAGTTATTTGAGGGGTTTTCATTAACATTCTCCATGTTTCCCCATCTTGATCCACCCTTCTTATCTGCAACACCTATTCTACCAAGTAAGTTGACCAATAATATCCAGACCACACCATTACAATCATATTTTCCTGTCCTAAACCCAACTCCTTGTCTTCCCACTCTGACTGGTGTAAGAGGTTCTTCTGTTTGTGCGTTGCTTTCATTGGTTGAATAAAGATACTGCCTTGGCCTTTTAATAGGGAAGCCCTTAAGTGGGCAGAGTAGACAGAACAGAATTCTGGGAGGAAGAAAGCAGAGATAGGGAGACGCCATAAATCTCTGGCCTGAGACAGACATAGGTTAGAATCTTGCCAGTAAGCTACAGTCATGTGGTGATATACAGATTTAATAGAAATGTATTAATCAAGATGTGAGAGTTAGCCAATAAAAGGCTAGAGCTAGTGGGCCAGGCAGTACTTTAATTAATACAATTTCTGTGTGATTATTTCGGGTGTAAGCTAGCAGGCGGTCGGGACAAAAAGCAGGCCCTTTCTCCTTTCAACAACTGGAACTTTCCTCATGATAAGATACGAAGGCACTGAGCACTCTCAATTCTCACTGCATGTTTTAGCTCATATCTGATACATGAGCAATCTATCAGCATCCCCACCAGACTTCTCAAAGTGCTCGACTAATGGACTCCAGCTCCTAAGCTTCCTTTTCAGCACAAGCCACACACTTCTGTCTTAGGTTATGTTAATGATCTTTTTATCAACTTTGTTGTCTCGACCACTCCCCACACCACTATGGTCAATGTGAAAGCCAGTGCCAGGCTTGGGAAGCCACTATTAGCTCTCCTTTGTTCTATGCTAACCCTCAATTCTTCTGCAGTGGATCTCCTACAACCTGCCCCTGTCAGCTTAAGTAGTTGTCCTTGTGTCTTTACTTTCCCCTCGAGCCCCAGACATTTATTCAGTTGCCAACTGCTGTACCTACGATTCTCTCTCTCCTTATGTCTGCAAGACTTGCAAACCATATCCTTTAAGCCTCAGATAAAATGCCACAATTTAGGTAAGTTTTTTTGATCATCTTAGTCAAAAATTTTAAGCCCCCTTCCAACTCCCCCAAGTCTGCGTTTGTTTTTCTCCAAAATTTTCAGCACTATAAGATACAATTTTACCCATTTAGTCTTTATCTATACATCTCCACTCCTATCCCACCAGATAACCTGTTGAACTTATCTGTAATCCTGGATGAAACCTGACACCTATCAGTTACTCATTTTCCTTGCCTAATTTTCTCTTATCTAGACAGAAAGTTTTCTGTTAACATCTAACTAAATCCACCCTAGTTTCAGAGCACAAGTACCTTTCCGCATTTTCCAAGAAATCTTTTTCATTATTCTTGGTTTTCTATTATATTCCTAAAAGTTAAGATAATAAGTAAAACCATTAGAAAAATTGAGAAGGGTCGCATGGTCTTCATAACTACCTCTATCAAGTACATGAAGGCAGAGAGTACAAAAAGATGCATGTGGTGGAACCATCTGGGTTGCAGATCTCTTCTCTCTCACCTTGCTGGGCTGCTTTCCAGACTCCACCAGGCTATGGTAAAGACACACAGGAGTTTTTAAATTATGGAAGCAAAAAAAGAGAAAATATCAAATAGGGAAATCATCATGTATTTTCATGTATTGATGAGATACTGCTTCTTAAAAACCTACCCCAATGCTTAGCAGCCTGGATCACAAGTGTTTGTTATGGACCATAAATCTATAATTGGCAGTTCTGTTATTTTAATCCAGGCTTCATTAATGCCTTCTATGTCATTGTAGGGAATTTGTAGGGAATCGGTGTCTTTGTCAATTGTGAAGGGTAGGGGACTGGCCAATAGAGAATGTCTTCCTGATCAGTGATGAAGTTGGGCCATGTCAGCTGGGGTTTTTTGTTGCTGTTGTTGTTTTGGTTTTTTTTTTGTTTGTTTTTTTGCATGGTGGTCTGTTATAAATGACTGCCTGTGGGTGTTGGGGTTCCAAAAGAGTGTGTATGCACAATAAGGCACCTGGGGACTTACAAGTGTGTTCTATTACCAGGTATGCTACACTAAGCATTTGCATTTTCACACCCTTAGAGAAGTTGGAAACACCTATACAGATAAATTGGTTGCAACCTTTGAATATATAACAAACAAAATTAGAAAGAATTTTAATTGCTTCACTAAAGAAGAGCCTGGAAAGCATTCTGGTACTTGTTGCACTTCATATGCTTAAGTATAGCCTTACTTACTTACCAAGAGAAGCCAACACTGAATTGCATATCAAACATGTCTGTTTCCTTCCAGTGACCAAGTCTATATGATCATTCTATATGATCTGTGATCTCTGAAAACCAGATCTGAAGTACAGAACAACAGATGATTTCTTGTGCCTCAAGTAACCAGGGAAAAAGGAATAAACCAGACAGAACACAGAAGGAAAGACAAAGTTCTATGCATAAACCTGGGACACAACCCAGTGAAGAAATTCATTGCAAATCAGGGGGTTAAAGGAAAAAGTGGAAGTGGGAATGGGGTGTGTCAATAGTCCTTGACATTAGGACTTCTTTTAAGAAGGTTTTAAGGAAACACTACTTTTGCTATAGAATATGCTGGGATCCCAAATTGTTAAACATGGCCCAACCTAGAAAGCTGGGCAAGGTTTCCAGGCTAAGTTTAAGGTCTTTTCCTTTCTCTTGTCACACTTAATATTTTACCAAATTGCTTAATGTTAGCCATGCTGTAATTTAATTTTCTGCAAAATTAGCACATTTCATTCTATTTCCTTTGCTCGCTATTTTGGAGACAGCCTGGTAAAATCTTCCCACTCTTGAAATTACTAGTCAAAATATTTTAGGAAGGAAACTCAAACATTCATTGTTTGCCTTATTAAAAATTAACTCAGACAGATTGCGAAAGAATACAGTGTGTGCTCTCATCCTCATCCCACTCGTCATCTGTCCCCATCATCATTGGGCACATCAGGTCTCCTGTAACCTAATTCTGCAAAATGGTAGGACCAGGCATAGGGCCCCTTTTGGCTTCATTTAATAAAAAAATGAAAGGGAGGCCAAAGGGGCTTGGTTCCTGTCACTCAGATTAAACAGGTGGTGACAGGGCTGGGGTTGAGCCATTTGGACAAGATCGGTGGTGCCCCCAGGGTACCACAGGGGGAAAAGGGTAAATCTTTGTGTGGAGAACACTGCCCTCACTGTACTCAGCTCTTTGAACAGATATCAGAAACCATAGTTACATTCTTAGCCACTCTGCTTTTCTTCTGAGTCTCCAGCCTATAGGGTAACATGGATGCTTTGCTTCAACTCCTCATGTATTGATTTTTACAGGACATCTGGCACCTCTGCTGAGTGTCATCTTTGCCATTGGTGGTTCGAGAGAGAAATAGCATGTCTCTCTACTCTCATAGCAGCCCCAGTCTTTAAGGGATCTATCTTCAGAAGTTACCATAGATGTTATGGGAATACACAGAAAGAGCACATAACCTGTTAAGCCACCTGTACTTGGGAGCACGACTCCTATGTTTATGTCTAAAATTTGTTATTGCAGAGACAGGTACTACTGCACACATTGAAAGGCTGTTGGAAAAGAAGTCATCATTCCACAGCCAGGATTGGACAGCCATCTAAGTTGTCAGGGGTAACTTTTTTGAGGTAGCCTGACCTCAAAAGTGGGTCCTATTTAGCTAAATATTTTATGGGAAGATCATCCCTGACAAGAGTCAAGTGGCCACAAATTTCTTTTCTCCAGTGTGCCCTGCTAACCTCAGAATAGGATGGTTTAAAACAGCAGTGTGGCCAGGCATCCTGTCTGGCAGAGCCACAGACTTGATGTCACCGATTCTTCCTGCTAGTAACGGGAAGATGTCACTTATCCCAACTTTACAGTAAAGAAACAGAGATGGATGGTGACTCTTTAGGTTACAAATGGTCATGCTGCCTACAAGTGGCTAACATAAACAGAGAGGAATTCCATAAGGCCCAAAGCAGTCCAGGACAGAGTGAAATTGTGACATAGGTCAAGACCAACAGGAAATCTTGCATTCAAAATTTTGCTGTTTAAAAAGGCTGGTGCTCAGGTTGGCTTTGGTAAGTAAGAGATCATCAGTGTTTGTCTATAGAGCAGGATACCCAGAGTACAGACAATAGGCAGGGAGGTACGAAGATGACATTATTGAACCAGCTTCTTTCTCAGGCAGAAGTAGACCCTAATCCAACTATCATTGAGTTGGATTCTGATATTTAACACAGCTGGGGGAGTTTTTGAGGCAGAGAGCCAGCATAAAGGAATAAACCACCAAAGAGAAAATCTTCCTTTCCCAGAAATTTGTTAAAGGCCACCAGATCACTGTGGTTTATAGCACTGAGATTTCATTGTGTGCAGAGGCAGACACAATGGTCATGTCCCTCAACCAACCTTTCCTACTTCTTGATTTTGAATATTTATTTGAAATACCATTTTGCAAATATTGTCCATTGCCTTCAGGCAGAGCAGACTTAGGCTTAGGTCTGAAGATTATGTAATCCTTCTCACCCTTAAATTAGTAAGCTAACTGCTATCTGAATTCCTAGTTTCTAGCTCTTTACCTGCCCTGTTCATTCTACTTGTGAACACCAGCAAAGGCTCAGAGAATTTCAGGGGCTCCTGACTAGACAAGAACAGCCCCACACAAAGTGTCTTCTACAAGGCCATCTGAGAATATAAAGTTCTCTGCTATTATCTATTGCTGGTTTGGATTCACTTCTACTTTGTTTTATCAGCTCCCCTCCAGCATCCTTGTTTATCCTCTGCTGTAGCGGCTTTCTGATCTTCACTTATCCCCGGATGTATCCTTTAGGATTCTCCCCCTTGTCATTCATATAGTTCTTACTGCTCATTTCATGAAAATTGTCCTTCCTTCAGAGACAAAATTTCATCTTAAAGACTCTTTTATGCCTCCCAGGAGAGTAGAAACTTACTGTCTTCTTGCCTATAAATCTCAGCAATAAACTTTATTACACCCTTTCTCATGGCTAGCTTTTTACTCCAGGAATTGTTCTCTTTGTACAAGCTACTGAGGGCTTGGGCAATAGTCGTTTATTTTCTGCCCTAACCAATGCAAAGCATGGTGTCAACCCTGCACATGGTGACTTCATCCATGCATAGTAGTGTAACGATAACCCTTGGTGAGGCATGTCTCAAAGAACTGCTCAGACCGAAGCCAGAAGAAAGAAGACGATTTGTGCAGGTAGAGAGACTTTTGGAAATCATGACATCCTAATTTGAAAACACTGATTTCCTGCTATTTATCTTGCAGAACATCAACAGCCTCATTTGTGGAGCAGGATCCCGACTATTCAGAGAGATATGACACTATAGTCCAGCAGTCTGAGTATTTGATCTGTGTCCTGATGATTCCCACATGGAAGAATGATGCCAAGAGGGATGTATGTACCATAAGAGAATTCCTGATACACTCTTGATTTCTCCCAGAGAGCCAGGTTCCAGCAGCTCCCGTGGTGCCTACTTGGCAGATGTGGTTGGCCTTCATGTAGACTAAGCAGGAAGCTATGATATTTGCCTTAAACTTATATTTTTAAAAGGATTCAGAGATCTTGCTGTGGATTTTCTTCCTTCAAGCCCTTCTTTGCTTCTCCCTTGCTCTTGGGAGTGAGACAGAAGATTTGCATAGGCTGCCTTTGATTAGAAGTGATCACACATATGAAGGATTTCTTGTCTGTTTCTGTCTATGTCCTTTTAATTTTCCTCAGAAAACCTCTTAATTTGTAGGACCACCCTTTTTGGCTAAACCATATTCTCAAGTTCATAATTTAATTTCCTTACTTTAGTTTTCTCCCCCTTGGCAGGGAAGGAGTGTGTGTGTATGTATATATTTGGCGGAGAGTCCTACTTTATAAGCCAATTATTTGAATAGGAGGATCACAACCTGAGTTAGGAAGATACGTAATGGTGAAAAGAATATACTGTTTAATGGTTCCGGGTTTTGTCTCAGATCAACTGTAACACCTGATGAAGGCTTCTTAACACCTTTGAGTTTCAATTTTAAAATAGAGATGATCATATCTACCACCTAACACTATTTGACCATCAAATAAGATGATATGTGTGAAGGTCCTATCACAGCAATCGTAAAGAAATAGGTGTTTGATACACACTGTAACTTTCTTTCCTCTTTGGTCTTGACCTAATAAGACCTTCTCTCTGTTTGACTTCATATAGTCCATTGCTTAATAAGGAAACAAGGGAAGTCAATACTAATTTTATTATCCCACTACTCTCCTTAAGGGGAAAACACCATCAAGGGCTAATCCTACATTTTCTGCAGAAGTGAATTATTTTATAAACTTCTGGTTACTCGAAACTTTTTTTTTTTTTAGCTTACTTAACACTTGCATATTTAATATGCTCAAATCCCTCAAGTTAAACTAAGCATTTTCTGTTTCAAGTTACCTAAATCTCTGCAGCTGGCTTTTGTCCCATTGAAAGTCATGGATACCAATGAGCCAGAAGAAATGAGCTTTGGAGATGGTGTTTTGGTTGTGATGGTATCATTTTCATGAATTGTTATAACCTATGCCAGCTGTTAAAGCAGTATACTGTTCTTGGGGGTCACAGAGATGTCACCTGTGACCAAATGGCCATCCTCATACCCTTCTTAGACCTGGCTCAGAGAGCAGGGTACTTCTCTTTTCCTTTCTGGAAGATGACCCTGAAGAAGAATTGAGGGAACTGTTCGTATTAGACATACCGGTTCACTTCACTTTTACACACACACACACACACACACACACACACACACACACACACACACACGCACACACACACACACACATGCGCGCGCGTGCGCGTGCCCATCATTTTTTTCTCAGACTATTCCTGAAAAATCAGTCATGGAATATATACAGAGGATATTTTCCCTACCCTATCCTGGGAACTGAAAATATATCCCATCTCACACATCTGCTTATCCCAAGTTGATTCTGAAGGATGATATGAGGGCATTTGGGAAATTCTCCTTTATTTTTATTTTCAGGAGAGTGAACTCTTTTTAGGTAAAGGGTATCTTTAAATAGCTGTAGCCTGGGCTAATGTTGAACTGGATTTTCCTGTTTTTGTTTTCTGGGAACTGCAATTATAAGTATAGGCTGACAGTGGGTTGGAGCTGGGCACATGGATTCTAGGACCACCATATAACACTGTTATAAAGTTAAGACACTATATATTAAATGTGAACATAGTATTCAGTGCAATTCGGTAAATGCTGCTAAATACTTTGCTTCTAAGTGCTTAGGAATTACTGAATGACAGACATTCAAATCAATTTGGATTAGATTGACTTATTAAACCAAAAGGATAATTTGTCTGGTAAAAATGTTAATTAAGTAGAGGGAAAATTGAGGTGCTTACTCTTCTCATTAAGCCTGCATAAATGCTTTATTTATTGTAATCGTCAACATTTTGTGCATAGACAAATAATTCCTTTAGCTAGGAATCATAAAAAATGAAACTAGGATTATGCTAGATGAAAGTGGTGAGATGAGAGATTGGGTGCTCAATCTTTAATGAGACGTCTTTGTCAACCGCCCCAACACCAACAAAACACACCCACCGCCCAGTCTCAGAAAAGATCTCCGACGAGGAGGCTGGAAGAATTGAAGAAGCAGAAGATGAGGAGGAGGAAGAGTACTGTGCGGTACTCTCTTCTAGACATGGCCTAGTCAATCACACTCATGAACTCACAGGAACTACAGGTTTCTACACAAGACCTGGAAGAGACCCAGCTAACCCAAACCTTAGCATGTGAAGGGACTCTCCAGGCCCACCCCTTACTGTGGAGTTCTCAGCAATAAAACTAAATAAAGCAGGGAAGGCTGAGATGGCTCAGCAGTCAGAGGACCATAGTTCAGCTCACAATCACCACATCTGGCAGTTCAAAACCACCTGCAACTCCAGATCCAGGGGACTCAACATTTTCTTTTTGCTTCCATGAACACTCGCATACACATAAATAAAAATAAAACTTGATCATAAAAAAAGGAAGTTTGGAAGGAAACATATTAAGGAAATTTGAGAGCTACTGAGTAGAGAAATGGAAGGTAGATATGATTGTATTTAAATTACATATATATAATTTTATATACATATATGAAATTCTCATGAACATTGAATCTTTAAAATTGACCATTGACCAGATATAGATTTGTAAAATGAAAATATACAACTAGTCAATATTATACAAAGAGTGATTGATATCATAAATCACCAGATAAATGTAAAACAAAAGTACAATTTCATTCCACTCTAATTGAAAACACATAAAGTATATGCTAGCTAATATGTAGAGAAAGGAAAATTTCATATATTGCTGATAAGGCTATAATTTAATATAAATATATAGTAAACAGTGTGGAAATTCTTCACAAAACTAGAAATAGGATTACCATATGATCCAAAAATTCTATTACTAGGTCTAGGTCCTAGAATATATTAAATCAGTATTTCAAAAATTCATCATCTTTCCATATTTGCTACAATCCTAGTCACAAAATAACAGTGATATGAAATCAGCAAAAAAAATGTGGTGTGTGTGTATACACATATATATGTAATAAAATTATATTTCACTACAAAGCAAAGAAATTTTATAATTTTCAGCATCACATATAGAACTGCAAAGCACGTAGGCAAGTAAAATCAGTCCAGTAAAAAAGATAAATACTACATAATTTTACCTTCTTATTTATATGTAGAAGCTAAAGAGTTGAGTTCATAGAAATATGAGGCACAGCGTTTACTAGAGCATGGGAAGATGGGGTAGTATTGAGGAAGGAGGAAGTGTGCAGTTGGGTAGAAGAAATAACATTTCCAATCCTCTAATACACAGTAGGATAATTGTGGGTAACAATAACTGTAACTGACAATTAATTATTTGATCAATACTTGAACTGATGTGTATTTCAAGTTTCATATATATATTGATATTGATATGATAGCCAATAAATATGCAAACTACTCTATCAATTGAAACTTTAAATCTTTTAATAAAAAAATTAAGAGCTAAAACAAAGAAGTTTTAGTCCAAAATTGACCAGTTGTTTGACTTTATTCATTTGATTCCAAAGCTTATATTAATTCCTCAGTGATGTTTTCTACCTTGTCCCTTCTCCCTTCCTCCACCACTTCCCCATTCAGATCAGTTAATTTTATATGACTGAGTGGTTTTCCTGCATGAATGTGTGGAACTCAGAAGGCAGTGTTAGGCCTCATAGAAATGGTGTTACAGATAGTTGTGAGCCACCATGTGGGTAGGAGAAATCAAACCTTGGTCCTCTGCAAGAGCAACAAGGGCTGGGAAGTTCTCTCCAGCCCCTCTTTTCTTTTCTTCTTTCCTTCCTTCTTTCTTTCTTTCTTTCTTTCTTTCTTTCTTTCTTTCTTTCTTTCTTTCTTTCTTGTTTTCTCAGGACAGGGTTTCTCTGTAGCTTTGGAGCCTATCCTGGAACTAGCTCTTATAGATCAGGCTGGCTTCAAACTCACAGAGATCTACCTGCCTCTGCCTCTCGAGTGCTGGAATTAAAGGCGTGCACCAGCATCACCTGCGCCTTCCTCTTACTTCAATTTTCTTTGTTGTCCTTGCAAGTGAGTGGTTTCTGTCCAAAAGGAAGGTAGCAGGCAGGCATCGGTGATGGGAAAGGCGGACGGAGGGGTGAACAGAACGAAAAGACAGCAGGAAAAGAAAGAGACAATGAACCGAAACCTCCCTACCGCCTTTCTCCCTTCCTCCTCCTCCCTCCCTCCCTTCAACCTCCCTCCCTCCCTACCCCCCTCTCTCTCTCTCGTGTTTAGTTGTAAAAATCAGTCTAGCCTTCAGCTCTAGTTTCTCCTGTCTCAGTTTCCTGAGTGACAAGTTTGCAGGGAGTATTGGTATATATGAGGCTGTTAGTGACTGATCTCCATTGACTTTTTATATCCTGCTCTTTCCCACTGGGAAAAATGTTGGGCTTCCTAAGGAAGGGTAGCAGCTCTCTTGCCTTCCATGAGTGCTCTAAAGCCAGTAAACCATGAAGCTGCCTTGCTATCATTGCTCCTTTCTGCTTTCAAAAACAATTTCATTATATTTATTTATTTATCCATTCATTTATTTATTTGTATATGTGTATATTGCAGCATAGATATGAAAGTCAGAGGATAGCTTCTGGGAGTTTTTCTTTTCCTCCAACATGTGTATCTCAGGAATTGAACTCAGATGATCATGATTGCCTCCAAGTGCCTTTATCCACTGAGACATTTCCCTGGTACCATCATAACTCTTTTCAATGTATTCTGGCATGGCTTATCCCTGTCATTCTGTATTTTATCCTTCAAACATAGTGTCAAATATTTATTTGTTTTCACATATAAAACCACATGAACACAAAGAAAAATGCAGAAAAAGGTTCACCATAGCATACATGGATACTTTCTTTCTCTCTCTCTCTCTCTCTCTCTCTCTCTCTCTCTCTCTCTCTCTCTCTCTCTCTCTCTCTCACACACACACACACACACACACACACAGAGGCACACACATAGACACACACTCACACTTTATTTATATGACCATTCTGCGAAAACATGCAGTAGAGACAGAGAAGATGATTCTTCTTGCTCTAACCATATTCATTTTATGAGATGCTTCTCTAGGAACCTAGACCAGCAGTGCAATTCCATATCCTATTATAATCTGTCAAGGAGAAATAGATAAATCTATTAGCCAGCACTATGCTTGTTTCATCATTGTGACAGCATCTTATGCTTCTACATCCATCAGGTTCCCAGGCCACCTGACAACCAAGTCCCCACAAGAAAGCTGTGGTTGCTAGACCATAATTTATATTTAATTGTTCATTAATAATTTCAACACTGCCTTCCTCTGTTAATTAATTAAAAAGTGGTTCTAGTGGAAGTAAATAATGAAATTTATACCAACCAACTACAAAATGTTTTTCTTTTCATCAAGATAAACAAGAAGTAGTGGCCAGAGCTTTCCTTATAGATTTTTAGCATGCTAAAATTGAAACTCAACTACTGTCTTAGGATTACTATTGATTTAAAAAGTATCACATATCCTCACTCATAAGAGGCTTTTAAACATAAAGCAAAGAAAGCCAGCCCACAAATCACAATCCCAGACAACCTTAACAACAATGAGGACCCTAAGAGAGACATATATGGATTTAATATACATGGGTAGTAGAAAAAGACAAGATCTCCTGAGTAAATTGGGAGCATGGGGACCTTAAAAGAAGGTTGAAGGAGAGGGGAGAGGGAGGGAGGGGAGCAGAGAAAAATGTAGAGCTCAATAAAAATCAATAAAAAAGACATCATGACTGTGGCAGCTCTTACAAAGGAAAATATGTACGTGAAGGGTCTCACTTCCAGCTTCAGTGGTTCAGTCCATCATCATCATCATCATGGCAGGATGCAGATAGACATGTTGCTGGAGGAATAGCTGAGAGTCCTACATCTTACAGGCAATAGGAAGTCAGCTGCCAAAATCATCAGTAACCTGAGCATAGAGACCTCAAAGCCACTCCCACAGTGACACACTACCTCCAACAAAGTTATTCCACTCCAGCAAAGTCATACCTCCTAATAATGCCATTCCCTATGAGATTAAGGGGCACAACTATATTCAAACTACCACATCCCAATACATGTTCCCCATAAGCTTGTAATAGTATCACAATGCAAAATGCGTTTAGTCCAACTTCAAAATCTCCCATGGTCTATCACAATCTCAATAATGTTTCAAAGCTGAAAGTCTATTCTGAGATTCATGCAATCTCTTATCTATAATTCTATGTAAAATAGAAATCAAAATGCAGATCACAGATATCCAACATATAATGGCACAGTATATATATTACCATTCCAAAATGTAGGGAAGGGAGCATACTGAAAAAATACTGGACCATAGCAAAACTGAAAGCCAGCTGGGCAAACTCCAAACTCTGCATTGCCGTGTCTGATGTCAAAATGCTCTTCAAATCTCCAGTACTGTTGAGCTTTGTTGACTGCAACACACTTCTTTCTCTTGGGCTGGTTCCACTCCCTGTAAGTAGCTTTCCTCAGCACATATCCCACAACTCTGGCATTTCTAACATCTTGGGTTCTCCAAGACAATCCAGGATTTAACTTCACAGCTTCATGCAATGTCTTCTGTTCTTGGCCTCCGTTCAAGGATACCCCTGACACATGCTTGGTCTTTGTGGCTTTATTCCCCAGTTCCTTTCTTCTTTCCTTAACTCTAAGCTAGAACCATGTGGCTGAAGCTGCCAAGTTATGCAGCTTGCTGAGACTGGAACATGGCCCCATTGTCCAATCACATCTTCACCAGCTTTCTGTCCCTTACTGCATAAGCTTGGCTGTCCAGAAACCTGCTCTGTACATTAGGCTGACCTCAGATTTAGAGATCCACCAGCCTCTGCCTTCCCAGTGTGAGGGATTAAGGGTGTGCCCTACTATATCTGGAACTAAGCTTTAGTTCCTTTCCACAACTTAGAAACTTAGCTGGGTGGGATCATACTCTGAGGTCACCATTGCCTTTAATACATTTCTTAATCCATTTATCTCCTTGAATATAAGATTTAGCTCCATTCCACTTTCTGGTATTCTTTTTCCTTTTTGTAATTTACCCTGTTCAGCTTTCTTCTTTTTATTATAAATATTCAGTAGCAATACCACTAATATCCATACAATGGGCTGTTTTGAAATTTCTTTAGCTAAAACCCTTCACTTTAGCCCTAGGCAGACTCTTCAGACAAGGGCAAAAGGCAGCCACTTTCTTCTCCAAAATATCACAAGAACCATGATAAGACAACATAGTAAAATTCTCCTCTGAAAACTGAGTGAGCCCTCAACAATTCCAAACTCTTAGCATCACTGTCTTCCATGTTCCTACTAGTATCACCCGGTAAGCAGCACTTCAAGCATTCCACTGTTTCCAGAAACAAAAATCCAAATTCCTCCAAACAAACACATGGTCAGGTCTATCACAGCAATACCACAGTTCTTGGTACTAACTTCTGTCTTGGTTATGATTTCTATTGCTGAGAGAAGACACCATGACCAAGGCTATAAAGGAAAACATGTCATTGGGTGACTGCTTACAGTTTCAGAGGTTTAGTTCATTATAATCATGGTGGGGATCATGGCAGCATGCAGGCAGACATGGTGCTGGAGGAAACCAGTGTTATAGGCAATAGAAAGTTGACTGACAATGTGAAAGATATCCTGAGCATAGGAAACCTCAAAACCCACATTCACAGTGGCAAACTTCCTCCAACCTAGCCATACTCACTCAAAAAAAAAAAAAAAAAAGCCACATCTCCTAATAGTGCCATGCCCTGTGAGATTATGGGGGCCAATGACATTCAAACTACCATGATTACATTATCCTTTCCCAAATTGAGACTTAGAAGTTATTACATACTTTTCTGTAAAAAATGGTATTCTGTGATGTAATATGTCTGATATATGTGCTAATGGATATATTATTCTTTGTAGTGCTAAGATGACATTGACTCATAAGTTCTGAGGTTCCACAGTCTATAAATTTGTTTACACTGTCCAGTCAATCTTCACTCCAGCCTCTTGAGCAGTACAATTACAAACTTCACTAAACATCCACTTGAAGGTAGTAAATTGCCCTACCCAACTTAGTGGATTAAAGTAAGTAGGATAGATTGTTTTTCATAATTCTGTAGTTTCCCTGTGGTGAGAGGCAGAAGACAGACAAGAGTTTGGTTTTGCCCGATGATTCACTTTTCTTCCAAAAATGATCTTTAGAAAGGGACCACAATTAATGTTCCAGTAGTGCAAATGACAGAAATCACGAGGTTACTGAAAGCCTCATCTCCAAAGTGAAACAAAACCACTTTTGTCACATATAAAACAAAGTAAGGAAAAAAAGGTTGAATTATGTGTTGCCCCCTGTTGATGGGAAGATAAAGTCACATTATGAAGAAGCATTTGGAATGAAAAGTGTAGAACTATTGCCCCATTTTCTAGATTAGGAAACAGACTTATGGCCCCAGGTCACAAAGCTGCCAATTCCCTGAGCTTCTGGCTTCTCCTCAGACTCTAAGCCTATTCACTTGATCGCCCTGAAGGATGCTTCACTGATTGTGACTTGAGAAACAGTCACTCTCTAGATTCTGAGAGTCTTACTTCAAGATCCTGGTCTTAAGTTTGCTTAATGCTATTGTGACGTGGCCAGTTGCCTCAAAAAAATGGTTTTCAACTTTTAAAAGTGTTTGAAATCAAAGGCAGAAACAGTAAGAGTCTTCTACACATTTTTCTGAAATGGTCAATTGAAAATGCAAACTTAACCAAGTTTCAAGTCCTGCAGATTCAGCTCAAGTCTCCCTCGCTTACTCAGCGTTGTGGTCATTTGTTTGGTGTGTTCCAGAAGAGTTTGTTGAGTTTACAAAACGTCCGTGTCATTTGAGTGTATTGTCTTCAAGTCCAGTCTTTCTTTTATTTACAATGTGTTTGAATTTCATTTAACTCTAATGCTGATACCGTAAGCTCTCAGGATCTAAGCCATCATACTAAAGGTGCTGCAGCTGAGATGCTTATTTACAAGCGAGGTACGATACTGCAGATACCGTCTGAGCACTTGGAAGGTTGAGACAGGGCTACCAGGAATCCAAGGTCAATTCTGAATACATGAAACCCTACATCAGAAAACAAAACAAGAAAACAAGAAAATTGCCCCTTCCCAAACACACACAGAGGATGCTTGAGATCAACCTGCCACCAGAGCAATGAAGAATTCTTAATGGCAATGACCTCATTGATATGAACAAGACATTGCCTCCTAATAACATTCTTTAAACATGCTGCATATTTCACAGGTAACTCCAACCTCAGCCTTCTTCTGTGACAGATTTATCACGAGGAGAACACTACATCTTCTGGACAGCAGCGTTTCCAGCCTGATGCGTCACAGCATGAAAGGGTCTGAAGGCTCCATCTACTTTCCACACTTTGGTCCCTTCCAAGGCAGGAGGACAGGAGGGTGAAGGGCTTGGGGGCTGTGACACATAGAGGGTGGCCATTGATTCCCTACTCTGATATTTAAATCTGAGATTACCTAGAAACAAAACAGGGGGAGGGGGACAGCAACCTTTGCTATGGATAAAATCAAATACATTTTAAAAGAGTTCTTTGGAAATCCTGTTAAAATTCAGTTTAAACCTTTAATTGTTTATTTGTTGATTTTCACGGAAGCAGAGGCTACCAGAAGGAGAAAAGCAAATACCATACATGATGCCTGTATTTGAGAATGGCGGAGAGGTTGGCTGACTGGTGAAGTTCAAGTGTCAAGGAAAGAATTCTCTCTGAGACGCTTCAGATCTTATGTATTCCAAGGCTCTGATATTAAAGCCTACTGAGAATAAACCTGGGTCCAGTTGGCAGAACAGTGGAGCAAATGACATTTTGGAGACTGGCCTAATCTGTTGAACAATTAAATCAGGCTCTCTTGAAATTTGTCTTTACAAATATTGTCCATGTTCATGTCAAGATAAAACGTCAAATTGTGAAAATGTATTAGTTTAGAAATGAAATGACCTCTAACATGAATTGAAGTAGTTCCTCTGTTTCTTGAGCCACCTCTCCAGAGTGTGCCATCTCTCGCCTGTGACCTCTTCTTTCCCTCATAGTCACCTGATCCACTTCCCACCTGACTTCCCATGTAGTGACTCACTAGAATCAGTCACCCATTTTGTTGCACTTTCCATTCCAAGGTTAGCAGCTTAATATGCATGTTCTGTGGCTTGCTTGTAATTATTTGGAGTTGGATAGATCAGAGGCAGATGCAGAAGTGGAGAGGCAAGGGGACTGATAAGGGACAGCAAGGTCACTTCAGTCTCTTAACAAGCAGACTTTCTTTGTCACCGGGGAGCAAGAGTGTTTCCCACGAAAATGTCAGGTTTCATGGAAGCAGTCTAATGAAGGAATAAAGATCAAAATGGTTCCACTTACTCTTTTAAAGAAATGGCACACAAGGGGACGGTTGTGTGCAATTATGTATAGGATTGCACACGATGATGTGGGCTTGGACGGGAACGTTGTTAGAGCCTAGATATTCTCTCCAGGACCAAGGTCATTAGAAGACATGGGGAATTTGTGTTGGGATATATATTGGGATATATACATGTAATTATTATATTATATAATATAACTGTAATTATATAGAAGAAGAAAAAAGTGGATGGGGAGCTAAAGGTAGAGGTGGAGGAGAAAAAAGTCAGAGACAAAAAGGGGTTTTAAAAAATAATATGTTTCTCAATTTTTCAGATAACATCCTAATCTTAAATACTTGTATGCCAAGCAATGAAGTTGCAACTTATGTGAGGCACAGTGGATAGAGCTGACAGGAGAAATAGATAAATCTCTGGTTATAATTAGAGACTTACTCTTTCTTACAGAAAACCAACAAAATTATAGAAGATATTGGAATACTGCTAACAGTAGTATCTACTAAAACATCATGGAATGGTCTACCCAAGAACAGAATACACATTCTTATCCAGTATCCACACCAAAGTAGAACATTAAAGGCAACAAAGTACACCAACAAATGTAGAATAATGACATAATACTGGGTATGTTTTCCAAACAGTGGTTTCAAACTAAAGTCATTAGCAGGGCATTAGCCAGAATATCCTAAGATACTTCCAAATAAACAAGGAATCAAGGATAAAGTCTCAAAGAAAAATCAAAAGTATGTGAGCTATTAAATAAAAGCACTATGCAATAAATTTTTAGAATCCATATGAATCTGTCTAGAGGAGAATTTGTGAACTAGATGCACATACTAGAAAATGGGAGGTATCACAAATCAACAGTAGAATCTTCAACCTAAAAGGCCCTAGGGAAATGAATAGAATCAGATCATGCTTGGTGAAGTAAGCCAGGTGCTGAGAGACAAGAAGGACATGATCTCACTCTGTGTAGAGTGTAAGAAAGATGACTTCATGAGTGTGGAAAGAAGGGTGATTATTGAGAGCAGCAACAAGAGAGGATCATGGAAAGGCTGATGAAAGGGTACTAAGTCACAGTTTGATAAGAGCAGATCTCGTGTGCTATTCCACAATGAAGTGACTATAAATAGCAAAAATGTATTGCACATTTTTAAAAGACAGAAGAGAAGAGTAAGTAAGTTTTACTATAAAGAAATGTTTTTGCAGACAGGTTCATTTTCATCTGATTTGAAAATCATGGCATGTATATGGTAAATGGACATTTCCTGTCCTCACTGCCTGATCCCAAATGTTATCTTTAGGTCCATTGTTAAATTACTCTTACATTTAAATTAACCCATTTCTATTCATCTATGTATTGCCATGTGGCTCATGGCTTTACCTGTCCTCCAGCATGTATTGCTTTCTGGGTGGCTGGCTGGCATCTCTCCTGACTCCACCCTCCTTCTTCCTATCATTCTCAGTTTGGCTTTCCTGCCTGACCTTCTGCCCAGCTACTGGCTGTCAGCATTGTATTTTTTTTTTTTTTTGGTTTTTCGAGACAGGGTTTCTCTGCAGCTTTTTTAGAGCCTGTCCTGGAACTAGCTCTTGTAGACCAGGCTGGCCTCGAACTCACAGAGATCCACCTGCCTCTGCCTCCCGAGTGCTGGGATTAAAGGCGTGCGCCACCACCGCCCGGCCTGTCAGCATTGTATTAACCAATGAGAGCAATACATATTCATAGTGTAGGAAAGGATTGTTCCTCAAGAATATCTATACTGAAAGCACCTTATGCTATCTCATTAGTAGATACAAATATATTTTATGTAGCATTTAAAAGACAACCACAGTTTTAAAAACACCAAAAAAAATATAAGGTAAGAACAAACCCAAAGCAAGGATTATAGAAGAAATAAAGAAGAAAACTAAATGAAACTGAGAATAACAAGAATAGGTCACGTCAACGAAGAGCCAATTTTTTGAAAAGAAGAATGCAGTAAGACCTAGAAGTAAGACTGATGGAAGAAAGAAGGAGATGAGGGTGGGGAGAAGGGAAGACCAAGAAGCAAACAAAATGCAATAGACTGAATTGAGGTCCCCCATATATTAGATACCAGTTCTCGTGTGGTTACCATTCACCTGTAAATGTTCCCTTACTGGAGAAAGTATCTGTGCAGGTACAATCAATTTAAGCATCTTCAAATGGAAAGATCAACCTACATGTTCCCTTGTAACAGGAAAGTTAGACATACATGGGGACTATGGGAGAGGGTAGAAAAGGAGGGGAAAGGAAGGGAGAGGAGCAGAGAAAAAATGCATAGCTCAATAAAACTGAAGTACACAGGGAAACACCTGCTGAAGAAGAAAAGACTCCTACAATGAAAGACACTTGCTTATCCATGTTCACCATTGCTGTATCTATAAGAGCTAGAAACTGGAAACAACCCAGATGTCTGCCAACTTATGAATACATAATGAAGATTTTTTTTATATTTACAAAGTGGAATATTATTCAGCTGTTAAGGAAAAAATGAAATTTGCAGGTAAATAGACATCCTGAGTGAGGTCATCCAGACCCCCTAAAACAAATATTGCATGTTTTCCCTTATACATGGATGTTAGCTTTTAAGTTTTAGATATCTGTGCTTCAATTTAAATAAGCACAGAGGTTAGGTAAGTAGTAAGGGACCAAGAGGTAAGAGAGAAATTTCCAAGGAAGGGGAAATAGAATATAGTATTTTAAACAAAGGGGAAGCTAAAATAGAAGATTTAAATAGGAAGGAAGATAGTTGGGCAGGACAAAAGAGGATACAAAAGGGACAGCTAACAGTAAAGACCACTTTGAAGAGTCTCAGGGAAACCTACTAGTGTAGAAGCTTCTGATATGAATATAAAATATAACATGTATATGTGCATTTGCAAAGATTTTAGATGGAGTCACCATATAATGGAGGAGACAAACCCCAAATAGGTATTTTATGTCAACAAGTGAAATGTTCAGTTTTCAAGAACGAGTTAGATATTATCAAGTCATTGGATAAAAGAGACCTATAGACACTCCCTAATATCACAGGCTATTTCCAGGGCTATTGGTTACTTTCTATAAAATAATGGTAAGGTCCAACTGGTAAAGACACAACTGACTATGTCATCAAACAAGGAGAATCAAGCTGGTACTCAATGAAAAGTCTCACCCCTACTGACTAGCATTCATGGCACTGAAAGGCACTGTGCATCCTACGAGAAGAAAACTTATCTCCAGTCTCACTCAGCTGTAAACCCTATAACCTACAATAGCAACTTGCTTGAAAGATATACATGGAACATTATGACAAAATCCAATGAGAATAACCAATCATGTTTTGATTGGATTTCAGGCCCACTCCAAGAAATAGAGCCTATACCTGACACTATGGAAGTGGTCCAAAACCTGAGACTAGATAGGTCATGGCTACTACTATTATTCTGCTAAAGAAAAATAGCAGTAAAAGAGAGACATAATGCTATACCATATATATACACACATACATACACACATACACACATATATGTGAGTGAGAGTATGTATATACCTATTAGAGCACTGCTCAGCCAGCCCTTATCTGTGAAACTTCTTGCAGTAAATGAGAGTTAACAGCGACTCCTGAAATGAACAATGTGCAGAAAGTGAGAGATTTTGGAGCATTCATCCCTAAATGGTATATATTTATCAAAGTCCTGACCTCAAATCTCAGGGTTGTATAAAAAGTAGGAGGGTGAATGATTACAAGAGCTAGAGGTGGGAGATGATGCCAAGGAACCAGTGCCATCTGTATAAAAGCAGACTGTGAAGCATATTAACCAAAAGAGACAGCATGCACAAGACCTCCACAGGTTCAACCAGACAAAATCCAACACTGAGAAGGAGAGCTGGGAAATAGCTAACCCAAAGCTATTTGCAGTTCCTACTTGGGGGAAAAAAAGACAGCCTTCCTCCAGTGGAGTGCCCTGGGTATATCAAACAGACATCAAGGCAGGCCTCATGCATGGGAGTAGTTGGCTAACACTAGACAGGCTCCACAATTTTTGTGCATTTTGTTTTGTTTTAGTTTTTTATGTATTATTGTTTTTTAAAACATCTGTTTGCTTTGATTTCTGTTTTTTTTGTTTTGCTGTTTTTCTTTGTCTTTTGTTTGTTGGAAAGAGAAAGAACATGAAGTTGAGTAGATAAGGAGTTGGGAGGGTATTGGAGGAGTTGAATCAGGGTAGAAATATAATCAAAATATATTGTATGAAAGATGAAATAAAAAGTAATTAATTAAACACCAAAATAAAGTTGAAATAAAAGAATATACTAGATGATGGGATAAATTTCCCTGCTCCTTCTATGTTGTTGCATGGGATTTATCTGCATGGTTACTGGTGATTAAAAACAATTGGCTAAAAATGAAAACTTAATTTATCTGCAATGAACACAATCTGGCCAGGTTTGAGGACTTGTGTCTTTAATTTTGACACTGGAGAGGCAAAGGAAGACATATTTCTGTGAACTAGAGGTCAGGTTGAGTTTTAGGATTTTTTTTCAAGAATTAATGGATACAGAGATAACCACTTTAGGTTAAATAAACTATAAAGAAAGACAAATACCATACATTTGTTTAATACATGAAAATAGAAAGAGATTGTTCAGGTGGAGGGAGATCACTGTGAAGACAAAGATAAAAAGAAATGGTGACAGGGACTTAAATATGATGGAAGTATTTTGCATAAATGTTTAAAAATAAATTTTGTACATAATATTTATTAGCAATAAAACGTTATTTGAGAAGAGTTATATTAATGAGTTTTGTTTGGAAAAATTAGAGAGCAGACCAAACTAGTACACTTGAATATTTTTTATTTATAACTTGATACATAGTAATAAAGACTGAAATATACTATGGGGGTATGGGTGGAAGGGAGGGGAGGGAAGAGGGAGGAGGAGGGGAGGAGATGGAAATCTTGAATAAAAAAATGAAAAAAAGAAATATAAAAAAATAAATAAATAAATAAAAAGAAATCCATACTATGTATATGAATGTATGCATCTCATATGCAGTGATATAGAAGACATAGTATTCATAACTATCGTCAGTTAAACATATCTGATGATATAGGACAAAAGTTTTCAATTCCTCTTAAGAAATCTAAAACATTTATTTACTTAACAGGATGTTGGAGTTACTTTCAATACACACATATCAAATATATGTATTTGAAACTCATATGTGACTATTTCATATGTGTAACAACACTTATCTAGTAGCATAATCAAGACACAACAGCTGCAAGCATGGACTTATCTTCCATATTTGAAATGCTTCATATAGTCCTTGAATTCAGGAACTGTTTGAAAGAACTCCCCATAATGATTAATATTCTTTGTATCTATACCTAGATGGAATGTCAAATGCAAATGTCTCTTTTTAAAGTATAACATTAATGTATGTTTCATCCATTTTTTTAGGAATATAGACAGCAAGTTCCTTAAATGCCACAGTAGCAGAAGGATCAAGGTATCCTTAGGGATTTTTGCTTAATCTCAGGAGGGTCAATTTGTTAGCAAAAATATGAGTCTTCACAGCAGTGATACAGCTTGCTTTTAGAAGGTATTCAACTGTGGGAGCTTAGACAAGAATGAAAGCTTCTGTATTATCTTTAATTTTGTTCAATGACATTTCTGGATGTATAACCATGGAAGACATGGTTGTAAAAGTAATGATATCAGTTACAGAGGAAATTATGAAGCCAAAGTCTTTAGGAAGAATAACCATTATTTGGTAAAATGTGGTTCAGAGATCACTTTTTATCAGAATCTTCTAATATTACCTTACTTGGGGAAGAACATAAGATTTTCAATTCTGAATATGTAGCCTGGAAATTTCTCTTGTAAGATACATACATACATACATATATATATATATATATATATATATATATATATATATATATATGGGACTGATCTAGACCCTCTGCATGTATCAAATATATGCATCTGTCACAGGATGGGGTGATTATAGTTTTAAGATAATATCTGAATAATTCGTGTGTTTGGATCCATTTGCCCTTCTTATCTAAAAAGGCTCCAGCTAACCACAGCCAGTATTCTGCTGGCAGACCTTCCTCCCTGTATGGAATGAGCAGGATGGACAGAAAAGCCTGTTGTATCACCTAGGACTGGAGCTACACATAATTATGAACAGCCACGTGGCTGTTGAGATTCCAACCTATAGTTTTCTGCAAGCTCAGTAAGTTCTCTTAACCATGGAACCATATTTACAGTCCCAAGAGGATACTTTAAGTCTTTGAAATGTATTTTTATTTATTCTTTAAAAATTTCATATATGCATTTGTCTGTGAATGTTGTGATGTCGTTTGTAATAGCAGAGTAGTAATCCATTGTGTAAATATATTCCATTTTTAAATCCATTCTTCAGTTGAGTGACATTTAGGTTGTTTCCAGGTTCTGGCTATTATGAATAAAGTTGCTATGAGCAAATGTCCTTGTGGTATGATTGAGCATCCTCTGGGTATATGTCCAAGAGTTATCACTCTTGGGTTTTGAGGTAGATCAATTCCCATTTTTCTAAGAAACCACCATATTGATTTCAAAAGTGATTGTACAACTTTACACTCCCAACAGGAGTAGAGTAGTGCTCCCCTTTCTCAACATCCTCTCAAGCATGAACTGTCACTTGTGTTTTTGATCTGAACTATTCTGACAGGTGTAAGATGGAATTTCAAAATTGTTTTGAATCACACTTCCCTGATGGCTAAGGATTTGAAAATTTCTTTGTTTCTCTGCCATTTGGGATTATTCTGTTGAGAATTCTCTGTTCATATCTATACCTCATTTTAAAATCTGATTATTTGGGTTTTTTTTTTGATGGCTAGTATCTTGAGTTCTTTATTTATTTTGGAAATCAGCCTTCTGTTGGATATTGGGCTGGTGAAGATTTTTTCCCATTCTATATGCTGACATTTGTCGTATTGATGGTGTTCTTTTCCTTACAGAAGCTTTTCAGTTTCCTAGGGTCTCATTTGTTAATTGCCAGTCTTCGTGTCCGCTCTCTGGTATGTACTCACTCATAAGAGGACATTAACTGTGAGGTAAAGGATTACCATGCTACAATCCACAGACTCAGAAAGACTAAGTAAGGAGAAGAGCTCAAGGTGGAGGTTCTTATCTTCCTGGGAAGGGGAAATAGAATAGGATTTATGGGAGAGCTGGCAGTGGGACTGGGTGGGAGTGGAAACATGAGGGATCAGGTATGGGGGTGGAGGGAGAGAGAGTACTGAAAGACATGACTGGAAAAGGGGGCCATTTGGCAGTGAGGTAGGAACTCCCAGGAATCTGTAAGGATGACGGTAGATAAGATTCCTAACAATAAGGATACATAGCCTGAACTTGCCATCTTCTGTAACCAGGCAAGACTTCCAATGGAGGGATTGGGACACCGTCCTCACCACATAAACTTCAGCCTACAAATTGTCCTGCCTACAAGAGGTGCTGAGGTAAAGGAGGCACAGAAATTTTGGGAGTTGCCAAGCAATGACTCAACCAGTCTGAGACCCATGCCATAAGAGTGAGCCATGTCTGATACTGCCTGGATTGCCAGAGCCCACATGCTGGATAGCCCCGAGACCTAAACTACAACAAAACAGAACTGGTTAAAGAACTGCAATGATGCCTAATTGTATTCTCATACTCAGATTGGTTTATAGCCTAGTTGTCATCATAGACGCTTCATCCAGCAAGTGATGGAAACAGATGCATAGTCCCACAGCCAAACATTAGGTCAAGCTTGGGGAATCCTGCGCAAGGGAAGGAAGGATTGTGGAAGCCATAGGGACAAGCACATCACAAAAACCCACAAAATCAACTAACCTGGGTTCATAGGGGCTCACAGAGCCTGAACCAACATATAGGGAGCCTATATGGGACTGACCTAGGCACTCTGATATGTGTTTCAGTTGTGTAGTTTGGTCTTCTTGTGGTACTCTTAACAGTGGGAGCAAGAGCTGTTTGTGACTCTTTTGTTGGCTTTTAGGACTCTGTTCTTCAAAAGGGATTGCCTTTTCATGCCTGAATTAGAGGGGAGACACTTAGTTTTACTGCAACTTGATATACCATGTTTTGTTGTTGATATATGTGGTATGCCTGGCCTTTTCTGAATAGTAGTAGAGGAAGAGTGGATGAGGGGGACACGCAGGAGGTTGGGGAAAATTCTTGGAGGAGAAGAGGTAGGGGAATCTGTGGTTAGGATGAAAAAATAACCAACCAAGTAAAGAAAAAAGAAAATACATTCTTCTTTCACGTAATACATCCCAGTCACAGTTTCTCCCTTCTCCACTCCTCCTACCTCTCCATACACATACCTCCCCTACATTCCTCTTTGATTTCCTCTTCAGAAAAGAGCAAGTACACAAGGGACAATAGCTGACAGGACAAAATAAGATACAATGAGACGAGAAGAATTCCTCATATTAGAATTGGACAAGGCAACCCAATAGGAAGGGAAGAGTCCCAAGAGCAGGCAAAAGAATCAGAGACACACCCGCCTCCCACTGTTAGGAGTCTCACAGAAGTGCCAACCTAACAGCTATACTATATACAAAGGACCTGGTGCAGATGTATGTAGGCCCTGTGCTTGCTATTTTAGTCTCTGTCCCTCTGTATGAGCCCTGTTTAGTCGATTTCGGTGTGGTTCTCTAGGTTTCCTCCATCCATCTCCAAGCACCTTTAGATGGGTTCTGGGGATACGAATTCTATTCTTCACACTTGCAAGGTAAACACTTTACCAGGTAAGCTATGCCCCCAGCTCACCTTTCTAGTTCTGTTTGGGACCTCAATTCTGTCCCAAGTGAAGAATTCTTTTCTGTTGGCTGTTTCTGTTTGGATTCTTTTCCTTTCCAACTGTTCAGCCTAAACCACACCAAAGTATCATCCCAGACCTGAACAGCCCTGTTCTTCCTCTGGGATCTATGAATCAGTAACTTGTTTAGTGTTTTGTTTTCTCTTTTGTTACCTACAAATCTGCTCTATTATTACCAAGAAAAATATAGAGAAAACTGAAAGGGTATATAGATGAGACCTTATACTTCTAGGATTTTATTTTTAGTTGTATTGACCATGGAAAAGAGCCTATGATTGTGGAGTTTTGAAAATACACAGCAAATATTTTTACCCAGATCTTGACAGACAACTTCCAGAGGCAAATGATTTCTAGGGTGCTCAGGGCAGAAGTACATGCTCATGTCTTCCATGTTCAGTGTCCTCGGGGGTTTTACTGGACACTGAGCCTTTGTGCTTGTCTTTCACTTAATAGGAAAAAAAAACTTTGGAAGAATATGGCAACCTGTCACATATCAGAAGACAGTTCGTTCTGGTTTCCTTAAGTAGAACTAACATGTAGAATGGTATTACAGGTATACCATAACTATCTGCACATATCTTATATGTGTGAATTGCATATAGGCTATGTATAAGAATGTGTACATGTAAAATACTTCACATGAGGCTGAAAATGGAGCATGGATTTCTGAGGTGCTTACTTGACCCTTCTGAGGATGAAGATGTCACTCTCACAGAGAGGTGTGGTCTTACTATGAGGAACTCTTCCTTAGGACTTCTCTAGAATTTGAAGAGACACAAAAAATTAGAGCGAAATAAACATAATTTTCTAATCAAAAAATCTTACCTTAGGTAAACAATGATTCTTGTTTATAGACAGTAAATGTTATGAATAACAAATGCTCCCTCTTCTTCTAGGTGATAAACAAATGCCTCCTTGGGGCGACTTATTTGGAAAGAGAAATCCGCTAATATTTCTCTCAAAGTGGGGTTGACAAAGGCAAGGATTGTAAGGCAATAAAGTCCTAATCTTGTATCACCCTCTCAAATTCCACACTCGGGTGACCTGGTCTCTAAGAAACCTATGGCAAACTAAGCTAGTCACTGGAGGTCACCAATAAAGACAGCGCTATTTGCTGAGGCCGTAGCTCCTCACTGGAGTGGCTGGAGAGGGGTGATAAGAGCCCACAACAAGCCTGAGTTTAAAGACGGATTTGAATTTTGTTATTAGATATATTTTGCAATTTTGGCAGTTTTGAAGGTAAAAATTGTGTCAAAGGGTACTATGTCTCAAGGACAGTCCATGTTAAATCAATATTAATTAACCAGACGCATTCTTATTTAACAAAGCACTGAAGTGTGGAGATGGGGATCTGCTGTGACCATTTTCGTTAATTTTCTTCTGCCATCTGTCAGGTAAAGGAAGACCTCCAAACTCCATACATCAGCATTTTTAAAAGATAGCCAATTTTCAGCTCAGGTTGCTTACTTAATGATGTATTTACTATGTCTCAGTCATGGTTTGCCAGAAAGAAGTCTGTGTTATTAAGCAGAAAGGAAGAGAAGTACTTACAAAGATAAAAGATTTGAACCAAGAACTCTGTTGAGGTTAGTTCTTTTAACCAATTCAGAAACCCCAAAGGATATGATAGCTCATAGATTTGAGATAATGAGTCCTATCCAAACTACGGAACATGTAAAAAGAACTACATGTAAGCTAGCTAAGTTATACAAATCTGGTCTGAATAGTCTTTGTCTCTGCATTTTACATCTGTTAGGAATCAGGTTCTCAGCTTTATCTTTTCAGCATAGGCTGTGCATCAAGAGGAAGGTATGGACAACAGGCAAAGACTACCATGTGAATTGATTATATTCTCTTAGGGTGTAGATATCCTGATAGAGTGGCCCATTAGATCGGAAAGCTAAGTCCGATGCTGTGGGGCTGGAGGAAGAGGTGTGATCACAGGCCTCTTGAGTTAGTCACAGAAGAGCAAAGCTATGATAGCCTGAACTCATTCTACCAAACCTGGAACTTTCGAATATCACTCTCAACTTCCTGTAAACATGGGTCTCTCTATTACCAAAGCTCTTTTTCCAGTTACCCTCATGGTGCTAGGCAGAAAGTTGAGTCAGCTGATGTTTAGAACTGGTGTCAACTGAAGTCAGAATTCTGGACCTCTAGATTCAACTTCCTACTCTCCTCTGTTTCCCTTGACCTTGAGATTCTGGCATGAAATGCACACCAGTTCTGAAGTTCACTGCATAATTCGAGAAAATACAGACTGAGCTCATTCATTCATACATATCTGTGATCCCAGCTCCCTGCACAGCAAAGGTGTGATCACAACAGACAACATGAGCTACAGAGTAAGTTTTAAGCTAGTAGCCAGTAAGACCTCGCCTTGAGAAAATTAAAAGGAGACTGTATAATGAAAATAGTCCAAAAATGTCTTTTTATATCATTGTGCCAATCAGCATATCACATGTCAGTAAGCTTGTATGAGGCTGTCTAACAGATGGTATTAGATAATCAAGCAAAAACAAACAACAAACCTAGAAAAGCAAACCTTAAGGACCTTAGTAACTGCATTTGTGAACTATTTTGTGATGGATTTCTCTCTCTAGTTGCAGAATGGAGGAAAGAAATTAATTTTTTAAACAGTATGTCAATGTGTCACTTCTTAATTACATATGATACTGGATTAAAGCATACATGAGCTTATCTTCATACGCTGTTTGGTATGTTATATTAGGCTTCCCACATTGGAAATGCTTCCATTAGGGAAATCAGTTTAGCATGGCCCTCATCTGCACTGTCTGAAAATGCTGCAAACAGTATTCTATAGTGAGCTACTTGGAAAAATCCAAATTGGCCCTATTATGCCACCAGCACCCCATCATTGCCTGATGATTTGGAGAGTCTGGTGTCTAGTTTGAGCTACTTAGATGCTAACAAATGCATTCTTTTACTTACAGTGTGTTTTTCTTATTTATACTCAGAATAATCCACTTCATCATGATCCAAGGTAGATGAATATTTTGAAAGGTCAGAGCTTCAGGGATCATCTTTATGCATAAATTTTACAATAAAATGCAATATGAATTATAACATAATGTGACAGTTTCCACACTACACATGTCCATACCTTATACAGCTTTTGAAGGAGCGTTCAGCTAACATGGAGCTTGTATTTCAGCATGCATTACTTAGCTACAGTAATGAAATTAGATGAGATTTCCAATGTAACATTTTGAGGAGAAAGACTTTCAGTTCTAACAGTCACCAGTCTTTGCTCTTATGTGAAACATTTTTCAGTTTTGAAGTTTTTTTTTTTTTTGCGTGGGAGGATTGTTTATTAAGGGAAGGGGGGTGCTCCACAGTGCGGGTCAAGGGAGGGAGGAAAAAAGGGGGAGAAAGATAAAGAGAGAGAGAGAGAGAGAGAGAGAGAGAGAGAGAGAGAGAGAGAGAGAGAGAGAGAGAGAGAGAGAGAGAGGGGAGTTTTGAAGTTTTTGAGATTGTAATATAATTGCATCATTTTCCTCTTTCTGTTCTTTGCTCTTAATTTTACCAGCCCTGAACTCTTTCAAAATCATGACTGTATTTTATTTTACCATTGAAATATTTTATAGCTAAAAACTAGGAACAGAACAAAGAAACTGATACTTCTCTAAATATCCAAGTGTGTCACTTGCGTTTGCGTTTTATGGCTAGTAAGAATCTGGAGAGATTCATTTCTTTCATCAAACTATGGCACAAGAATGGGCCCTTGACTTCTAGGAACTGGAGGCAATTTCATTGTCTGCACACATGTGGAATGCAAAGCTGTGCTCATCTGTAAGCCAGGAAGAAGCCCCACCGTCATCCTACCATACCAGAAGACTGATCTTGAACTCCTCCTCCCAGAATTTCAATCTGTATTGTTTAAGCCCTTCAGTGGTATTTTATTGGAATAAAAACCTGACTAATAAGTCTATCTAAAAACATAAAATACTACTAGTAAACATGGTAATACATAGTAACAAAACCTTCCACCCTTAGATTTTGATGATCTGTGCAATTGCTAGCACAACTTCATATCATGATCAGCCTAGAAATAAAACCTCACCTTGTATATCCACACAGCTACCATAGCATGCTTCAGTTCATCTTTGACTGACCCAACAGCTTTGGTGTCTCGAACAGACAACTCTTTATCCTTAACTGCTTTTCTCAATGCATAAGCATTCCCAGGTTAACACAAGGCCCAGCCTTTCTTCCTTCTAGAGATATCAGGGAATTGATAAATGACGTGAGATTGAGCATTAACATTCATTTTGTCTGATTTCTGGCCAATTCTCAGGTAAGATGTTGGCTATAAAGACCTCATTCTCTAAAAGGCAGTTGGAATCAGGACAAGAGAACATGTCCCACAAACCAAAATATGTAATTTATGAAAGTAGAAGGCTCCATTTGGACAGTATTGTTTCTTTTGGAGTCTTTTAATACAGTATATATGAAAAGTAATTTTGTAGCTTAAATCGCAAGTAATGGAAGAAAAATGTGGTTCAAAGTTTTAATTGATTCAGAGAATTTGCTCTCATGAATATGATTGAAGAAGTCGTTGATCTGTAAGATGAGGGCTATCAAACATATTTATGGAGCATATAGTATGATGCATCAATATATCAATGCATTGACCTTCTATTACAAAATATTTCATACAATAGTGTTAATTTTATAGTGGTGTGAAATATAGTATCTGAAGTTCTTCCTCCTACTAACTCTTACCCATCACCCAGTCTCATCCTGTACCTGCTCCTTCCCCATTTCCCTGTTTCTAGTAATGACTATTTACTTTGCTACCTCCACGAGGCCAGCTTTCCTAGATTACATGCATAAATGGGATCATGTGGCATTTACTTGTCTGTGTGTGGTCACTTTATGAAATATCCTACAGATTTATTGATTGTGCCATAAACGACATGATCTCATTATATGGGTGAACCCTACTGTGTCTGATTTCATTTTATAGTTGAACTCATTGTGTTATTCTATCTGTTCATCCGTTGATACATGTTTATGTTGTAGGAGAGCCCTCTTGTTCATCCTGGCTGCCTTGCTAGCTTCACCCTGAAATAACCACACAGAAAGTGTATTAATTAAATTACTGCTTGGCTCATTAGCTCTAACTCCTTATTGGCTAACTTTTACATCTTAATTTACGCCATTTCTATGAATCTGTGCATCAACATGAGGTAGTGAACTACCAGCAAAGTTTCAGCACATCTGCCTCCAGCCGCAGATCCATGGCGTCTCCTGACTCTGCCTTCTTCCTCTTGGAATTCAGTTCCATCTTCCCTGCCTACCTACGATCTGCTCTATCAAAAGACCAAGTTAGTTTTTTTTTTTAAATTTATTAACCAATAAAAGCAACACACAGACAGAAGGACCTCCCACACCATGCTCAGAATAATTTAAGTATCTTAGTTATTTTAAATAGGTTGTGCTGCTATCTCTGAATGAATAGGTGGAATATCTTTGACATGGATTCTATTTTGCTTGGTCATAAACTTGGTAGTGCAATTGCTGTGTCACATGTCTCTTATTTCATTTACTGTCACTGTAACAAAGCCTTGGAGGGCAGGTACTTCATAAAGAGAAGAAAGTGAAATACTAATTTATCATACAGCTTTGGGGGGAAGTCTTAAGAGTTAATATCAAGGGCTCCCTGGCTGCATCACAACATGGCAGATGGCATTACATAGCAGGAAGGAGAGTAGAGAGTGGCTCATGAGGAGAAATCATATGGCAGAGAACAAGGCTAATGGTCTAATATATCCTTCAAACTGTGACATATGTTTGTCTGGGGCACAAATCTTTACTTTTGCAGTTATGATTTGCCTCACAGTATGACACAATTATTCCCTCACTGTCACAAATTCTGGGAACAGAGTTATGTTGCAGGAGCTAACTCTGGCTGGAAGCAAACCCAGCTTTTCTAGAAGCAAAGAACATTCTTTTAGCTATTCTTATCTTTTGCCAAGTGTTTGAATGTGTTATTTGTTCAACTAGAAAGTAAGGTTTTTAAAAACATCATTTTAGTAGCAAATAAAATAAAAGAGAAGCTAACCTTTACAAGATAAAACTTCAAGACAAAATCTTGAACCTCAATCAATTCATAGAGGAATAAAAATTAAGAAACCGAGGAGCTGTGTGGAAAAAAACAACCCACAATAAGATTTTCCAATAAAGATCTTCAGGCTAACTATGTGTGAAAATGCGTGTCCTTAAAGAGAAGTAAGTGTTAGGAGATTGGTTTTAGGATGAGTGGAATTGCAGAGGCTTTGGGGAAAATGTGCAGGCAAGCTAATTTCTTTGCCATTCGCAATAGAAAAACAAATGTTACCCAAATTTAAACATGACATTAACAAACAAGGAATATTCTAGTCATTTCTTTCATAATATTTTTCTTAAACCACAAAAGAAGCTTTCAGAAAGCAGCTCCTTTTTAGTGAAAGAGTAATTTTTAGAAGTTTAGCAAGCCCTTTGGTTTGTTAACAGTATTGTTCCCCCAGGAAAGTCAAGTAGAATAATAGTTCTAACTTAAAGTACATTTTTTTCCATCAATGCAAAAAAAGCATCAGAATGGTATAAAACACGTATTGATAATATTGTGGGACACATCAGTAGTGTGAGTGCAGGACAGGTTATCTTTCCAGTCTCCAGTTTTGGCCACTGTTTGAATGGTCTAGTATTATACAGGCTACATATACACATGTCAACAGCGTAGGCTGAACAGGTAACACATGCTTCACTGTTTCCAGTTATTTTTGCATAACTTACATTACATGTACAAATTATGTTACACTGTATGCTTCTAAAATTATGTATGCAGTGTAAAACTGACTTCAAAAGAAAATTAAAACTATAAGTAATGCAATAAATAGCCTTTTACAAAAGTCGGATATTTCCTAGTTCTCTAATGGATTCTGGGATTCTCTAGCCTCCATATCAACCTGCACATCCCTGACCCTACACATTTGCATAATTAAAAATAAATAAAAATAAATAGAGCAAGATAGTATGACTGTTAAGTATTTTAAGATGTGTTTTAAATTGCAAGGTAAATGAGGCTATGGCAATAGCATTAAAAAATAAACTAGAATACTGAATATCAAAGCGGGAAACAGTATGCATTTAAAAATAAAGACACAACAGGTGGCTGTAAGCAAAACAGTAAATGAGACAGCTGGGGAAAGTCCAAATTTTAACAGCTTACGAGAATGAATAAACAAGACAAAGAATGTGCTATTGCGATTTCTTCTCATTCCTGTGGTGTGAGTAGAAACCAAGTGAACTAGTATCTAGTCGAGTGTTCTGAAATTAAAGAAATGGGTGAGGAAGTTCGTGAGGACCACAACAGAGAAGCTCAATATTGTGTGAGAATATTGCGTTTGTAAGGACAAGAGAGCAATAGATGAAATTCCAAATACCTGTAACCGAAGGATTTGAACAGGCTTGTAGGCTTTTTTGTTTATGTGTGTGCATGCATATGCGCACACGTTCACATCACACACACACACACACACACAGAGAGAGAGAGAGAGAGAGAGAGAGAGAGAGAGAGAGAGAGAGAGAGATTTAGTACTTACTGAACCTTCGAAGCATTAGATATATTGACTCATATTCATCAGACTTGTTTTATTGTCCTTTAACCATAAGATGGGGACATTATCACCTTTTCTGTTTCACAGGTGAAGAACGCGAGTCATAAGGAGATGAAATGATTTGCCCAGAAGTGTCGCATTGAAGTCTGTCAGAGTGACTGCAAACCCTACCCTCTGTGCCGGAGGAGTCTGAGATGCTGACCTTCAAACCTAGATGTTGTCCATGAGAAATTAATCACATGGAGCTCGTAGGTAAGAACTTCATAATCTCTGCATTAAGAGGAAGTCTGTTCATATTTCTAAATTAAAAAGAAGTTATCGGTTAGTATTGTCTGGGCATATGTGTGGCTTGTGTGTAGGCAGTTCATGTGTGGAGCTTACTGGCAGATTTTGTGGGAGTGGTTCTCTTCTTCCACCTTCATGTGAGTTCTTCGGATCAATCTCACATCCTATGATATAAACGTTTTCACCCACTGCCTCCTATTTGTTTCTGAACAATGACCAGCTGAGAAAGTAATATTCTCAAAGAATATTTACTGACAATGCATGGGTTAAAAGACTCAGATGACTCAGTGTTGTGCCCCCTGCGGCTAGCCACTACTTTCCAGATTTCTCATTCGTTATGAGGAGAAAAATCCACCACCTCTCTAAGGTGCTGTAGTATGTCTTGACTCTCCACAGGCTGGGGTTGCCTGATTCTTCGCGGTCTTATGAAAACAGGTCTATCTATTTGCATCTTCAGTGGCATCTTCTTCAGTCTTATTGAGGGTTTAGCAAATTATTGAGGATTAGAAAACCGGTGGCAAACAGTAGCTCATTTTATTTCACATCAGCAGCCCCCATGGCCGGAAGCTGTTTGCCCAATGTTTATTCATCTCATTGGTGGATGAGATGGATGTCGCTCTGCAGGGAAGTAAACTTGCTTTTCACTCTGACTGCTGCTTCCTTGACCTGCTCACTTCATGCTAAGTGACTGCTGTCACTTCAGACACCAGGCTCTGCTCACTTGCTCCATACTTATGTTTAATGAGGCGTGTCAAAGCAAAGTAAGTAGAAACAAATCGCATAGAAAAATAGAGCAGAAGATGCAGCCTAGAGAGAGCTTTGATAATTCTGGCTCAACATTCTGCCTCTTCATCATGGCTCTCAGTACCCACTACTGCCACTGCCCATAAGAAAGAACTGAGATCCCGTCATCATTATCCATGGCTACATGAGGTCCTCTCTGATCCACTGCCATCCTTTTCTATTGTACCTCTTGATTACATTTTTCCTTACAAGTGTATCACTAGCCAGATGGGTATGTGTCTTACTCTTGTATTTCTCATCATCTTCCTCCCACCTCTCTGCTTTTGTTCCCTTCTCCTGATATAAGTACCAGCACGGGCTGATTCAGATTTGTGTGTGTGTGTGTGTGTGTGTGTGTTGAAGTAGTTCATTCCCAAGTGAGTACCTTAAACCTGACAATGTTCAATGCAAGAGAGTCCTATCGTGACCATGTGTGTATGCTGTTGTTTGGAATAATGTTTCCTAAAGGCTCGAGATTGAAGGTTTGATACTCTTCTCTGGTGCTAATGAAAGCTTTTAGAAGGTAAAGAGTCAAATAGGGAGGAAGTTAGGTCCCTGAAGGCCTCTCCTTGAAGTAAACTAGAACCCCAGGCTTTGAGTTTCTTTCTGCTTGCTTCCCAGACTCACCATCACAAGGTGAACAATTTTCTCCACCACTATCCCCTGTCATGATACAGCGTGCTTCCTAAGAGCTAACTAAACAGTTAAGTCACCATGGATTCAAAACTTCACAAACTTGAGCCAAAAATCACATTTTCTTTTTTATAAGTTGATTAATTCAGACATTACATAACAGTGACAGATAGCTGATTCACACAACACACCCATGCTCATGACCAGATATGCCCAAGAATGTAATTAGTAGTTCTGTTTAAAGGGCACTAGCAAGAGAGATGTGAACTTTTAAGTTGTTCACTTGGAGACTGGAACCCAAGCTCTTCTTACTGCTCACAACCCCTAATAGGGAGAGATGACCCAGTCAATCAGAACCTCTTCATGAGCTTTCTCAGTTACCCCAACTTCTGAAGCCTATGGCCCAGTAACTCAATTATCTGCACCAAAAACTTTCTTTGATCTCGGAATAAAAGACAATGCTTTCCCCATTGTTGGAAGGTTACAGACTTTCCAAAATGACTGGAAACAGCATCCTGTCTTCTTTTTCTTTAACAGTCATGGTTTTTCATTCTACTTGTCCTTGTTTGCCTTACATTCGACAGACTGGGAGACACATGTCCTTATCCATCAGAACTATTTCCTGGGTTTCTGCCAGTGGCCCTCCAACCCTCTTCTCATCATTATCTCTTGGAGTCATCAAATTTTTATAAAATGTATGTGGGTCTTATTTTAGCATCTTAAGTTGTAAGTGTAACAGGCATCTTTGTTATCTCTCTTGAGCAACTTAATTTTCTTCCTTTTATGTTATTGTGAAGAATGGTATTTCCTTCTCCCTCTTTCTGGGATGAAGTCCCTCCTTTCATTTGCCTGGGAGATAATCTCAGCTCACTTCTTTGAGGCCAATCTTGGATGCTAATTTCTTGGATTTTTTTCTTATGAGACCCAAGTTGGTCAAAGACTTTCTTTCTGTTTCTTAACCCTTTTCATAATCATTCAAACATCTTACTGATTGCAAAAAGGAAATTATTGGTTCTATTTACATAAAATTCTTAGAACAGTAAACGTTATAGACATAGAAAATAGGGGGCAGCTGCCAGGTACTAAGGACAGCATGGTAAATTATTCCTTCATGATTATAGATTTAAATTCATACATGGAAATCTTAGTGAAGCTAGTTGTCAGTGATGAGTGTACAATATTGTGATTGCATTTAATGCCATTGAGTGGTATACTCATCATGCTGAAGATGGTAATTTTATGTTATGTCTATTTTACAGTCATTAAAAGTTTTGGAGGAAACATACCAGTAAAAGCTGCTAAAGACAAAAGAAGCATAGAACTGTATAATCTAAGTAAACATGACATCTTTGAGAGGATGCTTAAACCAAAATAAAATGATACTAGGTAAAAATAAGGAAACTTGGATAAAATATGGACATTAATTTGCAAAAAGAACGAAGCTATTAATACCCACAAATGTGCTTCTTTCCTCTCTCGCTGGCAGGGCAGTGGGGTTTGTGCCCCAGAAGGTCAAGTTTTCCTGTAGTCATTTAGAGAGGAATTGGAAGGGTGAAAAGGGCTGGCAAGTGGAGATCCCTGGTGTGTCTCAAACTGAGCAGTGTTGCTGTTCTTATTAGAATATGGTCAGGAGAGAGATCCTTGAAATGTGAGGTGAGTAATCATGAAATGACCTACTATTCAATTAGCAACTCTTTCTTACCACATTGTAAATAGTGTTGTATGAGATATACAATGTAATAAAATGTGCAATAGAAAGCAGAACTTATTTGCAACAGAGAAGAGAGAAGACTAGAATGTTCTAAACAGCGTTTAAAGAAGAGATCCTTCTTCTTGTTCCAGAGTGTCCTGACATAAGCACACATGTAGGATAAATGCACAGATCACCAGCAAGAATATGGTACAACCTCACTTCTTGTTTTCTCCTTCTTTATACCTCTCTGTTACTTTTGCATTGGTATTAGGCAGACAGAAAGAAGAGGAATCAGCCAGCAGGTTCACAGGAAGGGTGTTGAGAGTCCTACGGGATGCTGCTGCTGAGGATGCCAGACTCTTGATTGAGCAGTGGGGGTTCTTAGACCCACCTGAATTACAGCTGTAAAGTGTCATTTGGTGGTGTCCCCTTAGTGTTACTTGAGATGTGACCATGAAACTGCTTTTGTAATAACTTTTGTTATTTGTGGTTTCTGAAAAGTTAAAGTCTTCTATGGGTCTTACCTTTATTAAGGCTGCATACTTACCCTAATGTTACATCACCTAGGACTTCCAAAAAGGCCATTTCAATTTCTTTTTCTACCTTTGAATTTTAGAAACCAAACTGAGACTACTGATGACAGCGTGACAAACAGTCCCTTATTGTTGAATGGAGACTTGTGACAAGGGCATAAACACTAAAATCTGAATTAAATAAAATAAGGGGTGTATTGGAGGGAGTAAAGGGAAGAGGCAACGATGTAATTGTATTTTGATTAAAATTTAATTATATTAAATAAAAAAATTAAGAAACAAGCACTCTTAGAACCTGATTTTAGCCCATGGCCTCTGACATGAGTTTAACCTCTTTGATGACATCTTTACCCATTTAACATATCACTAACTAATGGAACCTTCTGGAAACCTATAGGATCAATGTACAACAACTACACATATTTTTATGAAGCTGAATACTACCCAGCAGTACTTCGTTACAGCCAAATCATGTCTTCCTTCATTAGTCAGTAAGTGGTGTGATGGTGCCACAAATCTTGCGGGAGCTCCTGCACAAACAGGAAAATGTCTGCTACTCACTGATCAGCCACACTTTTCTATTCTTCAGTAGAAACCTTAAAAATATTAGATTATGTTCAAGATAGGAAAAAAAGGAAATCAGCTATATATTGTTTTATTTTGTGCCTTGGGTTTGAAATTTATTACAGGACAGGATCAGAGCTTTACATTTCCATTGAAGTAGTTTTGGACTCAAGAGATTGACTGTAAATTCTCAAGACTGACAAGGGGACCAATGTGCAGTACAGACACAAGCAACTGCTCAATGCAGGCATCCTCTCCTGGGTGGCAAATGCCTTCCTGGGGATGAGGGATAAGAAAGCTGAAGATGACACACTGTGCTGTCAGGAAGGACTATGACAAGCGTGAGGGTGATTTACTTAGACAGAAAAGCTGTCCTGTTGGGTGTGTCTGGTGTGCTTGAGACACAGAGGAAAGAGGAACACACGCTCTGCTGCCACTAATATTTCCAGAATGAGGAACACAAACTCTTTCGAGGGATAATTTGGGTCAGCAGGTATGTTTGCACAGATCAATAGAAAGCCTGTATAGGTAAATAGTAAGGATGGAAAGATGATTTCAAATGGAGTGAGTAGGAATAATAAATGCTCCAGCTGCCCTTGGTACTGAGTACAGAGACTACTAGTAGAGCCTGGGAATGGCCAGGTAGTAGAAAACAGACATGGCCAAGTGTGCTTCCTGGAAGTGTGGGACCTCCAGACTCTTGGTTGCGTACATGCTTCTAGGTTTCAAATGCTTTGAGAAATTAATAAAATTTATGGAAATTTTCCTTGTGAAAAACCGGCAGTATATTTTGCATAAAACTGATCAAATTTGAGCATGTCTGATATTCATCAACATGCTTCTTTCCAAAGAGTTGCTGACCTTCACCTCAACCAAGTTATTGTATGATACAACAGCATATAAAGGGAACATATGAAGGTGTTGATTTTGTTGAAAATCTAATGCAATGTCCATGAGTTCAAGAAGGTAATATCTTTAGGGGAACAATTTATTCCAGAGTAGTTAATTGTCTTTATTGAATATTAATTGTTGATTCTTACACCTAGTTAAATGGACCCAATACAGACATTCAAATATCAAACACCAGTTTAGCACGAAGAATGTCCCCAGTATGTCTTCTGTCAGTCTGTTTGGGCTGTTGTCATACAATATTGCACATAGAGTGAGTTCATATGCAAAATTACTCTCTCAAGAGCAAGAACAAAGCATTAAGAACTCGACAGTCTCCTAGTTTCCTGTTATTTATTATTATTTATCCATAATGATAAGAAAAGGTTCTGGGAGAGCTCTTTTCCATGCCACTATGCTAAATTATCCAAAAGACTAATATTCACATTTATGTCAACTTGACACAAGCTAGAGTCATCAGAGAGAAGGGAGCCTCAACTGAGAACATGTCTCCCTAAGATCCAGCTGTAAGTATTTTCTTCATTAGTGATTGATAGGGGAGGATCTAGCCCATTATGGGTGGGGCCACCCCTGGGATGCTGGTCCTGCACTCTACAAAGAAGGAAGGCTGAGCAAGCCAGGGGAAGAAAGCCAATAAGCAACTCATCTCCGTGGCCTCTGTATCAGCTTCTGCCTCCAGGTTCCAACCCTGTTTGAAGTCCTCTCCTGGCTTCCTTCAATGATGGACTACAATGTGGAAGTGTAAGCCAAGTAAACCCTTTCCTCCCCAGCTTGATGTTGGTCATAGTGTTTCATCGCAGCAATAGAAACCCTAAGATAACATTCAAACCTGTCTTAATGTTATTCCTTGAAATAATGTCTTTCACAGAATGTGTATGAAGGCTCTGTTTCGGTGGGTAAGGTTGATTTAGGCTATTATTGCTTATTTTTTAAAATAAAAGTATTGTGTGATGAATATTTCTATTAAGACATCCAGGTCAGACATTGAAATCCTTATTCACAATGTAATGATACACAAATGTGGGATATTGGTGGTTATTAGATTATGAAGACAGCATTACAAACGAGACTTCACAGAGTTCCTTTGCTTTCCACAAGCGGCGTGATGAAGAGACCCGTGGAAGACAGTCATCTTTGAACTGGAAAGTCAGGCATCAACAGAGAATCTGCTTTTGTCTCATAACATTCGCTTTCTAGTCCTAGGCTCGAGTTGGTGAGCACGACATCACGTAGAGATGTTGAAACTGGAGGGTGGCCTTGCCTGCGGTGATAAAACAGTTGCTCCAGATGGGGCTAGGGAGCACACAACGAAATAAAGCCCTTTGTGCTAGAGCCAGTGGAATGGCTGGGCAAACATGCCTTTGGCTTTGGGGCTTCCATAGCTGTGCAGATGAGGCACTGGATTAAAAAGTGTATGGAGCCCTGGACACTAATACAAGCTGCTAAGTGTTTGTACCAGGTCCCCTTCCCTCTTATGCTCTTGTCTAAAGGAAGCCAGGACAAATAAGTGTCCTTTGGTGGCTGGTCTTAATTGTCAACAGAATCTAAAAATAGGTGTGCGCGCATGCCTGTGAGGGAGCGCCTTGGTTAGGTTAGTTGATGTGGATCCTGGATTATATAAAATGGGGAAAAGAAGCTGGGCCTTAGGAAGCAGTCACTGCTTGTTGCATCCCGGTTGTAAAGGTGATGTGCAAGGTGCCTCAAGTTTATGCTGCATTGGCTTTGTCATGATAGACTATACCTGCATCTTGGAGCCACAACCAACTCTTTTTTCATGAAGATGCATTTTATGAGGGTAATTTGTTATAACAACAGGAAAACAAAACAAAAAGACAAAAAAAAAACCCACTAAGGATTTCTGCCAAAGGCTTCCAGGTGAGATTTTTCAAAAAGGCCCCGATTACAATATCAAGAAAAACAAGCCAGAATATAGCTATTTTAGGGTTCTTGTTTCTCCAACAAGGTATTGCCTTTATGTATAGAAGTAACTATGGAACCATCTAGAAACCATTAGGTAACGAACATTGACTTCTCATTTTATCTTTAGTGATTGGACCACTCTGGCAAATTTCATGGCTTTGGAGTAAGAACATCATAAAAATCTATCAATCACTTTCTGTTGCCATCAGAGGCAATTATGGCATGTATTAGAACCATGAGGTTTGGCTTCTATTATCCAATATCTTTTGGGTACAAGAAGAGGCAAGTGAATACTTATTGGCTACTCGCTCTTACTGACCACTTGCTGTGTAAAGTTTGCATTGCCCAACATTACATCTTAATCGTGCTAGGAGCCCATTTCTCTTAAGACTAATTCTCCATCATTTATCTCCAAATAACTGCTCTAAAGCTTACTACCCTATCCTCTGTTTAGGAATACTTAATGGAATTCAGTACAAAATTCTATATGCCAGTTTAATTTGGGGAGAAATTTAGAAAAGAAAGATAGATTTTGAGTGCAGGTATTTGTGATAGTTACATGATTGTGTGAAAAGTGTCGGATTCATTTGTGGGTCTGAGATCTCAGATATTGAAATTACCCATGGATGTTTACATTTCACAAAATGGATGTTATGCCTCCTATCATTGCTACGCAGAGAATAATAAGAAAGCACGGAGTCACCCTAGCAACAGCCAGAGGACCAAATGCAAGACTTTCTCCAAGAATGTGCAAAAGCTTTGGATTTCAGGATGCTGTTTCAGGAACACTGGACTTTCTGCTGAGTTACCGACAGCTGCTTTCACATACCATGTTCTCAGACATCGGAAAGAGCATTATGAAATTAATGCTTCAAGTATAACACTTTAAGGAAACATCATGAACCCCTCTCCCAGTAGTAGCTTATCGTTTGCAGGCATGGTCTGGAACAACTGCTCTGCCTGATGATACATGTACAGAAAGGAAGCAAGCAGACTTAAGTGTTGCTGGTAGGTAGCCATGCTAACTCTAACTGTATTTGGGTTTGGGAAAGGCTTCCTAGATTGTTAAGCAGCTGTGACAGCAAGAGAGTTATCCTTATATAAAGAGTCAGGAAGGTGATCGACCAAGCTGAGAAGGCTCCCACAGAGCCCGTCCATGAAGAACAATCAGAGCCCAGCGCCATTGTCCTTTGCTTCTCAGTCAGCCCCCGCTGTTGGCCACACTCAGAGAGACGGGTTTGGTCGCATGATCCATCAGTCCCATTCCAACTGGAGTTGGTGATCTCCCATTAGTTCTGTCCCACCGTCTCCATGAGTGAACGCACCCCTCTCGTTCCTGACTTTCTCCCTCATGTTCTCGCTCCTTCTGCTCCTCATCGGGACCTTGGGAGCTCAGTCCAGTGCTCCAATGTGGGGCTCAGTCACCTTCCCCATCTGTCGCCAGCTGGAGGTTCCCTCACGGTCCTGACTTTCTTTCTCATGTTCTCTCTCCTTCTGCTCCTCATCAGGACCTTGGGAGCTCAGTCCGGTGCTCCAAGGTGGGGCTCTGTCATTTTCTGGATTATGTATTTTATTGTGTTTTCTTTGAAATTTTTGACTGTAAAGGAGCTAAGTACAGAGAGACATTTCATTATATGGGCTGCCAGTCTAGACCAGAATGGACATCTTAACGGTATGACTTCAGGATTTGGATCTAAGAACATGATGCTTTGGAAAAGAGTTTCTCCTTTTGTTTTCACAGAGGACGAGACTCTGTGGATTGCTTCTATCCCAATATGGTATGATAGACCACGCCCTCCTGAAAGGTTGCTGTGAACATCTTCAAAAAATTACTTCACTCAACTGCCAACTGAGAGGAACCTAGCACACAGGTTACACCATGAAAGACCTAAATAACAGCGCCCCCATTCAGCAGGAAGCAGTTTGGAGAGAAAAAACTGCGCCCATTTTCCCAAATACTGCTTATAAATGTTCTTTTACATTTAAAGGGGGAGATGATATAGATATGAATTTGCATTGGTATAGATTTTAAGGTCAATTTTGTTATATGTATATGTATTTCTGATCTTGATTAAGCTATTGTGATTGTAGTTCATTTTAAAAACTGTAATGTATAATTAGGAAATATAGGTTGTTAATGGATAATCATTGATAATAGTCAAGCTTATAGTCATGTTAATTAGATTTTCTAGATATGTAGAGATATATTTCAGTTAGATAGACATTCTTCATATCTTTCAAAGACTGCAGAATATGGCATTTAATGTTTTAATAACTTAGGGTTTTTCATGACAAAGAGACACGTCTGCTCCTGGCAGCACCAATCTACTTTGAGAAGAAGATGGGCATTGAAGAGGCTACTTATGGAGTTTGTTAGCCATTTGGGCAAGAAACTGCTCTTGGCTGGACTGTTCCATAAACTGGACACAAAGAACCCGCAGAGAGAGGACTGCTGAACTTGCCTAAAGGTGAGATGGTCTTTCGGGGTTCCTGATTCATGAAAGAGTCTGCGAGACGTTCTGCAGGACACAGCAGAAAGTGACTGAACTGTCTTTGGAATTTCCTGCTTCATGAAAAAGTCTGCTGGACACTATGGGCCTGAAGGCTGAAGATGGATGCCCCAACGGTACAGAGGAACTTTGGGTGACTGTCTAGGCAGCGAGTTGTCTCTGTCATTTCTAGAGTTTGAAAGTTACAAATGACTTGTTTACTTAGGTAATATTATATCCTTCTGGAGTCTTTGATGGAGTTGAAGAATAAATAGATAGTTATAGATTTCCTTAGTTATGATAAAAGATAAAATAGATTTAAATATTGTAACTGTAATACTTGCTTGATAACTGTTTTGTTATATGTAATTTTGCTATGTTAAAGTTGAAGCCTTTCTTTTTTGTTTAAACAGAAAAAGGGGAAATGATGGAGGAGAGTTATCTGTCTATGTTTCTTTCATTGGTTAATAATAAAGAAAACTGCCTTGGCCCTTTAAGAGACAGAAAATTATGTAGGTGGAGTAGACAGAACAGAATTGTGGGAACAAGGAAGTAGAGTGGGGGAGATGCTTCAGGCAGTCTCCATAGTGAGTCTCCATGCTGCTCCTCTCCGAGATGGACGCAGGTTAAGATCTCTCCTGGTAAGCCACACCTCGTGGTGCTACCCAGATTACTAAATATGGGTTAAAGGAAGATGTGAGAATTAACCAATAAGAGGCTACAGATAATGGGCCAGGCAGTGTTTTAAAAGAAAAAAAAAGAGTCAGTTAGGGGAACCTTGGTAGGCAGGGGATGAGTCTGGGCGATGTCAAGACTGTCAGGAGCTCCATGCATTTGGAGATTAGAGTATGCGCAGAAACTAAGAGATATCCATCAGAAATCCTCGTGACCTCCATACTTCAATTTTGGTTATACTGACCTTGAGTTTTTGGTCAACACCCACATGCAACCTCAAAAGGAAGGAAAGCAAGTAGGGAGTAGAGAAAGAACAATTCTGAGTGTCTGTTGCTGAGGAGATCAATAGGGTAAATAGCCTTGCTTGGTTGGCAGGAGGCAGATGGGAGTTTTGGCTTCTGAACAACAGCATTAAATGGACAGAGAGAGATGTGGTCAGCAACACAAAGACTTTCAAAGGAGGAGTTTATCACCTGGACCTGTACAAGTCAGAGACAGAGGTTTTCTCTAAAGGATAAAACGGGAAGACGAGAAGGTGAAATTTTATCTCCTGGACTCTTTTACATTGGCACCCATGCTGAAACAGGAATTGAACAAACCCTTCTGAGGCTTCTTTACCTTTGATTAATGACATCGTATTTATCTAAAATTGGTAAGGTATGAAAATCGACTTTACAGGGCTATTGCAGGCATTAAGTAAATTACATCCACAAAAGTGCACACCACAGGGTCTGGCACATAATACAGAATCAGGACAAATACAATTCCTTTCCCTACTCTCCCTTTTTTATTTCTACTTTATTTTTTCCTTGATTATTTTGGTGGCTAAGGAAGGGAGATATTATTACAGCTAGGTCTTGTCACAAGCAGGTTTTTGAATTTATATTTACAAAAGTCTATGTTTTGGCATATCACTGACTGACTCCGATCTTTCAGCTCATTTTCACCCTCATGATTGTTGATGTCAAATTCTTACAGCTGAAATACTTTCTGACCACATCTCCCCTCCTTGTGACACAAAGTTTTGCTCTCTGTGAGAATTTACTGCTGAGTCTATTACTGATAGGGCCGTTGCGAGTGTTGTATAAAAACAAGATTAGACTATATCCTAAGAAAATAAAGGAGGAGTGTGGTCACAAACTCTTCAGAGACCTGAGAATTGAGTATATAATCAGAGTCTTGGCTGAAGCTCTGCTTTGTCTTTGGACGTCTATGCAGTTGCATGGCATATTATTGTGTGATTCTCCAAGGCTTAGAAATAAGTGACAGATACCACCAGGTGTTATATAGAGAGAACTGGGATTGTTGACAAAAGAACTTGCACATTCACGAGCACACTTAATTATATACATAGGCACAGGTACCTTGGGAAAGAACAGGGGTTTCAAATAAAAGAACTCTAAACAATCTGTCACTCTACCAAGGGAACTACTGCTTTGCTGTTTCAAAAGCATAGATCTAGTTATATATAGTGTACTCATATGTACAAACCTACTTTAAGTGTCCATTGTCCGTTCTCAATTTAAACTCTCAAATCTGTCTGCATAGATCAACAAAGTCATACATTGAAAGTTACTTCTGGACATCAAGACACAGCCATTATTTACCTACAATGACTTCCCTATATCTCCAACATTTTCATCAAAAGCTGAAGGTAGGAGTGGGATTATTGGTGACTTTCGGGGGATTCTGTAGGGAATAATCACCAAACTGCTACTATGTGTATTGTGTCTAAGATTGGGTCAGGAGGGAGACCTGTGGGGACCTTACATACTCTGTACAGTTGAGGTGAGATTCTTAGTACTCCAAGAAAGGGATTATGCCTCCTATCACTTGGACTCTGCTGTCCCTAAGGTTATATTTATATCTCTCTTTACCTCCATTTACTAAAAAGTAGTAAATTTTGAATAGAGAAGTCAAAATAGCCCTTTGGCTTAGCAGTGTGAAAAGACAGAACTGCAAAGATCCATTTTCAAGAATAGAAAACAGGGTCATAGTTCATTGATGATTCAGCCCAGAGCACATTCCATGATGGATATCACACATGAATAAAGGAAGCATGAACATTGTTTGAGAGTTATGAGGCACAGTGAACTAACTCAAGAACTATCAGAAGATAAAAGAGCAGAATCTTATTGGCTCCTGAACTCCAAGATGGGAAGCAATGTTCCTCGGAAGCAGGTTTCTCCATTGGTTGTGCACATTCAACAGATACTAATGGTCATCTACTTTGAATGGACACAAAACACTCAGATTTACTCTCCAAATGTTTTTTTTTAAAACAATGAGATAAATCAGCACCCACAGAGCTGGAACCTAATATGACAATCTGAAATTATAATGTCCCTCAAATCTGATAGTTTAAAGAACAGACATGATATTGCATGTTGAAAATCTCATACCATGCAACTCTTCTCATGCACAACTTATTTAAACTACCACTAAATTACCTGTAGTCACTAGGTGCTAGGCACATATAAATCATAAATAAACATTTTGTTTTTTTCTAAATATATCTTAGCATAAGTATGCCAATATCATGAAACCAAAAAGATTCTGAAATTCAAAAAAAATATTTTGGAAAACAAAACTCACCCTGTGTGTAATGTTTGGGTTGATACTGAAGTCCTTGCTCACAAGATCCCTTCTCAAGTGCTGCTGAGGAAACATCAGAGTTCACAACTGATGCTATTTTACAGTAAAGCAATAGGCTTCATTAACTTTGGTACATCATCTCATTTTGGAATCTTTATGTGTCTGGGTAGATAATGGAATCATTACTTACTGCTTCAACTATGATAGCTCTGTCATATGGACAACTATTTTGTTTCTTAACATGTAAAACTCATTTATATTAATGAGGTTTATCATGGTGTTTCCATATATGTATACAGTGTGCACTGATCAAATCTAGCCATTCCCACCCACTTGCCTCTTCTGACCTCATATTCTTCCCAATGCCTTAGAATGCTTATTTTACTTTTTGGCTAACATTTTAGTTTCTACTTATGAAGCAGAACTTGACGTACTTGTCTTTGTGCATCTGCCTTAGTTCACATAAACATGTTTTTTTCCCATGAAGAGAAATTGTGGATTTAGAGAGTACCATGTAGAATGCAACAAAAAGAAAAAGTGGTGAAATGATTGTGCCAAGACATTTATACTAAAAGATTATATATATATATATATATATATATATATATATATATATATATATGCATGTGTGCATGTTAGAAGTAAAAGCAGTGGCCGTGCAAAATATTTTAATGGAACCAGCCACAGAGAAAATCAAATTTTCCTAGAAGGGCATTTAAAAGCTCTTTTAAGAGAGCATCTTAAAAGGTAGCTTTTCCTAGGTGTATGTTGCCTTAAAGTATTGCCTAGTGACAGAACAGAGCTAACATGTAAGAAAGATATTTTAAAATGGTTAATTTCATGCTCACATAACCCCTTTAAATAGTTTTTCATGTATATTTTAAAAAACCATGATGCAATAAAGCATTATATAAGTCTATAAAAGTTAAAATAGAACATACATATTGGAAGAATATATTCAAATAATTTTTACTGGTTTTCAACACATGTGAGAGTTGATTGCTTTAGGGAGTTCTAATGATCAAAAGAAAAATGCAGCATCAGAGGACCTTAATTCTTGTTAGTCTATATCTGTAGACACCTAACACTGCAAATGTCATTTATGAATTAGGGAGGTTGTTTTAATCATTTTTATCAGAAAATGCTGCAAAATGCCATTTTTGTAGCTTTACAATCGAATACATTCATTTCCACAGAAGGGATAAATGGCCTTACTATGGCATTTTGGCACACTGAATTATATTTGGTATAAGGCTTAGCATCACTTGCTGATGGCTGATTTGTTCTCACTCCTTGCTTACAGAAGAGAACATGTCTCACAGAGAATACAAGCTCCATTGAGATGACTCAATTGTACACTAACCTTCATGCTGAGAAAAGAAGACTCAGTGAGGTCCTGATGTTTTCCAGGATCTGATAACTTTTCTGGAGATAGTTCCAGTTGGAGAAAAAGGGAATGGTAGTCTCTCTTGAGTCATGTGGAAGGTCTTACAGCCAGCAGCAATCCAGTTGAAACTGCTTTGAAGAGAGGCTTTGGAACTGAGTTTTAATCAAGAAAAAGACAAGGGACTCAGAATCATAGTTTCAGAAAAACAATGGTTGTATATGTTGATTCAGCCATAAATGGTAGAAGGATGTGAGATCTTTTCAGCAAGAAGATTGAGAACAAGAATTTCTACCACAAAGTCCAAATTCAGCAAATCTTTGATTAAATGACTGCTATGCATATCTTGTAAATGAAAACTACCTAGTGAAATGTAAAATAGATGGGCATGCTTCTCAATGCCTTGGCAAAGCTGAAAAAGGGGAGTTGGATTGATTCCGAGTTTGAAAGCTCCAGGAAAACAAACAACAGTTAAGAAAGTTATTGGAAGCTGCCAAATGAGTTTAAATACACACACACACACACACACACACACACACACACACACACACACATATACATGCATATATATGATACAAGTATATATATATATATATATATATTATACACTCATATATATTTCTTTGGAAAGCAGAAGGAAATGAGGGGTGGGAGCAATTTTATTTTGTATTAAAGAAAAATGATCAAGAGAAATCAATAGATCCAGCTGTATTAAAATTTGTAAAATGGCAGTTTCCCAAGTGTTGGGATTAAAAGTGTGTACACCACACCCAACTACTTTCTTTCTTCCTTTTTTACCCTAAGAACTTTAACCTTTAGCCTGCATATATTTTTAACACATTGTAAACCATTTAGAGGTTTTCTTTGACTTTGAATATTTCTTTTACTGTATATCTCTCTTTTTGTGGCCACGTGAGTCTTTAGGGCTAAAGCCATGGCTTTGACAGCTAGATCTAGCCCATTCTTTAGCTTTCTGCGATTCCAGCCTTGTGGCTGAGATACTGGCCAGAGCCATGTTCATTGCCACAACTCTACAGTGTTTCAAGTTCCCTGCCAGCAAGCAAGCTGGAGCATTCTGCTCACAGACCAACACTTAGTCGGATTGCCTGCCTGAAAGAGTCAGAGTTTGCCCTGGCAGGACGGCCCAGAAAGCCAGCATTTTAAAATGGCACAACTTTTTTCCTGCTATAACTAACTGAAAGCCAAAATGTATGCAGTTGGCTTTTCATCAACACTATGTAAGTGTTTCATGGCAGGACCTCTTAAAAGAGCTGCAGGGTTTTGCAGCTAAAGCTGAGTCAGGAAGCCTCTCTTAGATGAGAGCACTTTCTTGCCTCTAGCAAGCAGAGCAGACCCGAGAAATTGCTGCTACCAAGAAAACATGCTTACTCTATTCTTTCCCAAGTTTTCTCAAGCTTTCTGTGGATTCAGTTATCCACGTTGGGCATTATTCTGTAGTGTTGAGTGGCAGGCTGCATTCCTGCCCAGTTCCTGGCTGCCTGGCTAGCTTATGCCCCGAAATAACAACACACAAATTGTATTCATTTAAACACTCCCTGGCCCATTAGTTCCAGCCTCTTATTGTCTAATTCTCACATCTTGACTAACCCATTTCTAATAATCTGTGTAGCACCACAAAGTGGTGGCATACCGGGAAAGATTCAGCATGTGTGACCTGGTGGCTGGCTTCATGGTGACTGTCCCAGAGAGGAGAGGCAGGGCAATTGCCGGAGGCATCTGCCTCACTTTCAACATCCTGTTCTGTCTACTCCACCCACCTATGTTCTAACCTACCAGGCCAAGCAGTTTCTTTATTAATTAACCAATGAAACAGCAGATAGATAGAAACATTCCTACATCAGGATCTAACCCAGAAGTCTTCAGTTTTGGAAATGAGCCCCCTCTGCTTATAATCACTGTATGATACCTAAGTTAGTCATCATTCTCTCGCTGTAAGAGAATACCTGAGAGAAGAGATTTGTTTGGGCTCAGAATTTCAGAGCTTTGAGTTCCTATTCACTCAAGCTTGTGATTTTGGATTTTTTTTTTTTTTTGGCACACTATATACCCATTTATCTGATGGTGCTCAGGAAGTATAGATAACACAGGGTCTCAATATCCCCTTCAAAGACATACTTCCTCTGACTGAACTTCCTTCTGCTAGGCCTCACAACTCAAGGGTTGTGCCACTTTCCAGTTGCACCAAATGCTACCAACTAGACCTTTAGTATATGTGCTTTGGGAGACATTCAAGATCTAATCTATAGCAGTAACAGAACCCAGAGGAAGGCAATTGGTGCTGATACAATAGCATGCTCATGCTTTCTTCTTGGTAGTAATCAATAACATCAGCACAAAGCCATAGGAGTGTAGCTTAATAAACATAACTCAAGATAAAAGTAACATCCAAAAAGTATAATAGTGCACCTAATATACCCAGTATCCTTTCTTTGCATCAAAGTATTCTACAGACCCAGTTGTTTCTCCTCATGACCTATCTCTTGGTTCCCTGGAAACCTGGTTTGCTACCAGCATTTGAGGGAGGATTGTACTGCAGAACACTAACATGGAAGAAGGATCAAAATTCAAGCTACATAGCATCCTTTCTAATAAATGGGCATCCCTTTACCCCATTGAAAAGTTAGAATTAATGTAAGTGGCACCATTGCAAGTGAGAAATATCCTGCACTAAGAATAAATTATGTAGATCTACGATGAATACTATATTTTATTGAACTAATGTGAACCAGTGACACGTTGATTAGTGAGTTAAAGTTCAAAAAAGCCCCTCTCACACATGTGCATGCACACACACAAATAAAATTTAAAAAACAAAAACTAAACACATTTGCTTACATTTCAAGATTATACAGATAGTAGTTGGAAACTTCAGTCATGTTTTAAATAATAATTCAACACATGATGCAATGATGATTCCTGTTTCCTAAGAGTCTGAAGGCTGGAGAGTACATTGGAGGAAGTTAGGGTGCTCTCCTTATGGTGGCATTATGGTCCTTTCCTCCTGAGCTGGGAAAGAGCAGCACTAAAAGAAACAATCAGGACTTGTCCTGATCTGAGATATTTTCCTCCTGAAATCTCTTCCCATGGAGTGCTGGTATGTAATATTGATCTAGAAGGCACTGGTCACAACTGACATTTCCTCTCACTAAATTAAAGAACAAGAGACAATGTTGATGAATTGAATGTCTAGACATTTATCTTGGGCTGACATTTTGATTCTTTTTAAAAGAAATGTATTTCTTAACTGTACCCTGCAGATAGATAGCTCTATTGTTCTAGTCATTTGTTGCTGGAGTTTCAGAAGAGATAATCAAGCCTCCCAGCATGCTGAAGTCTTTGATTTTTCAGATTGTCATAATTTACCCAGGTTCTGCAGCAGACTTGCATAAGTGACAAAATGTAGAGCACACAGAGAGGAGAGTCAGTCAGAAATGGGTAACGTTAAACCTGGGTGCACATTTCTATATTTGGAGTAAATATTACAAACAACGCTTTCAAGTTGGGGACTAAAAAGTCATAACATAATATGGCACATCATTAGCTTAAAAACCATTATAATTTTCTAGCAAGATGGCAATGGGAGCATATTATCATGTATAAAGCAGCTTATAATATCGTATCAGTGAAGTGGCAAAGCGGATAATAAAACTGTATTGCAAAACTCGAAGTTATGACCATAACCACATTACATTCTACGCTGGATATGGTTGGGCCCAAATGGTCATTTGAAAATGGAAAAGGAAAAGGCCCAAAGACCATACTGTGGTTGTTAAAATCTACTCAGAAGTGATATTTTATAATGGCCCAGATTGTTGTCAACAAAAGAAGTCTTTTTTAATCCTCAACTGGGTGCCTATCTGTTTAAAGTACAATGCTGAAGGACTGAACAGTCACTCTGTAAACATTATGGTCTATGGTAAAGGTAGAGAATCAAGGATCTATTGGGAAACACGTAGGTGACCTCTTCACAGTCAAAGGGCTGACCTCTGAAGTATCACCCCAACCACACCCAGAGGCATCTAGTGTTGCGGTGAGTTGGTTAGGACTGGTAGAAGGAGTTAGGACCATTCTTAGAAGGTGTGTCACCAGTGTGTCAACTGAGCCTTTGATTAGAAATGTTGTGCTTTGGTCTTGATAAGCTGCTAGTGCTTCAGATGAAACTACTGTCCTTGGAGACAGAGTTTGAATACAGATAAGGATAACAGAGAAAGAATGCATTCTAACTCACGAGGTTTTATTTAAATATCATGTAATATTCTGTATAGGTCTCAGTAGGCTAAACAGCAGAGGTATATAGTTCTTCTATAATTATTTGTGCCTATATATTTTTCTGTTTTTTCTCTATGTCTATTATCACTTCTCCTATTACTTGCCTTGGGAAGTTTGTATTTCCAATTATTTTGCCTTTCTACAGGCATTGGTGCCCTGTGGAAGAAGAATTAAGTCAAAACATTTTTCTACCTCCTTTCTTACAACATTTACTAAGGCTTCATGTATTCCTCAGTTGAAAGGCTCTCCTGCTTTAGGGCTTTCTGTACATGGTTCCCTCCAGCTTGAATATGGTAACTATTTTATCTTCCTCCATTCCTCCCCTAAGATTTGTTACAATATCCCTGTACTAACCACAAATCAGGGCACTACCTTTCATAACTCCTTGCCACTCAACTCACGTGTTTGTAAGTGATTTGTTTGTTAGGAAACCTTCAAGGCACCCACATAAGGATGGTGACTGTTGCACAAATGTAACACTGAGTTGGTGTTGCATCCTTCCTATTCTCCTGGAGTCTGTTTTTATGCACATGGCATTCAGTTAAAATCACTTGCATTGCACTGTCATCATTGGGTAGCAGTCATCTGGAATGTATCTTACACAGTGAGTGATGTGTGAGCCAGAAGTTGAGATGGCCAAACAGTTGCGTTTCCACTGCTGTGGGGTAGGAGAACAACAATCTACAGCATGAAGAAATTTGAGATAAGCCAGAAGGCTCTATCCAGACTGGGATAAAGCTCAAGTACATAATAAATCTCACAAAATAATATATCACAAGCTTTCAATACAAAAGAAGTTCCCAATAATCATTTATATGGATATAATAACATTTGAATGGCAGTTATTAATCTATTTTTCAATAAGTACATTTACACACATATGTATGGATATATCTAATGGGATTAATAGTTATATTTTAGATCATTGAGAAATATTGTGCATGTTCTGTTTAATTTCTACAACTAACTCTTGGGCCTTAAAGTTGCTCATCTTGATTGTTGATAGTTAAATTTAGCAAGAATAGACACAAATGTGATCACCTAAAGTTTAGAATTTTGATCGAGAAGTCCAGCCTGCTTTTTGCAGCACCTACACAAACTTTGTCATGGTGCCATATTTCTATGAACCTCCATTTTCTTGTATGAAATTGGGGTATACTGTGAGTTGTTTAAGAATATGAATAATATACCCTTGTAGAATATGTACAGTAAGCATGAAGAAGATGCTATCCATACTGCTGATCCCACCTACATTGCTCCATGTAGATGGGCATGCCTAATGATCATAAGCATGGAAGATAAGGAACAATCTATGTAGAAGAGAATTGGAAAAAAATTACACAGAGTAGCAGGATTTCACCGAGAAGTTGGTGCCTAAGCATTCCCTTATTCTAGAAAAATATCTGGAGAAAATTTAAGGACTGCAAATCTCCATAACCCACCAGCTACAAGTTGTAATAACATGGCTATTATATAGAACAGACTACCCTTCCTAATATTTGTTTTGTAGATGATGTCATGGGTATCTGCCTAACCCTGAAAGATATAGTACAAAACATAGAAATGAAAGCCAAGCAATTTGGATCAATTCACCATTATTTAATAGCCTCTGTGGTTGAGTCGTGAAGAGCAAGTGATAGACAGTGCCACCAGGAGAATATGAGTGTGCAAGCAAGTCCAGAGGCATTGAGACAAGACACAAATAATTTGACTAAATAGGGCACATGAAAATCTGTGCATAGACGTTTCTAATTGGACATCATTAAAGTGCACTGCAAAATATTTTCACTTTTAGTCCCAAATATTTCCATTAATAATAAAGAAATCTATTAAGTGTAATACATGTGTCAGGGACTGTGTTTTCTTCTACTTGCTTGGGGAAAATATGACTATTATCTCATTCCACAAATAAGTAAATACAGTGAAAAATAAACAAATTGACAGATATTATTTAACTTGAAAATAGTACATAAGTAGAGACAGAATTGAATGCTAGTCAGCTCATAACAAAATGAGTGAGGCTCAGTGTAGCTGGCTCAACAAGCAACCTAGTTCCATATAGATTAAGCAACTCCTTGTCTTTCACTTGTATCCAGAAACAAAATGTCTTTAAAAGACTTTTTGGTTGTGGGTTTCTTGTCCCGACTTACTGCTTTCTGACTTTCTGTATCATCTTGCATAAGAGATTTCATTTCTCTTGGCTTCACAGTCCTTATCTAGAAATTGGGAAAATGTCCCATCTCTGTGACAAGTGGTAAGTAATATATGATGTAAAGATCTTAACAAGGAAGGAATATGTCATTAATTGCATGACCATTGTTAGTTTTATTTTCTCTTATTTTATTCTACTCCAGAAAATCATGTATTATCTTGGATATCTCCAGTGACAAGGAGTTCATTTCTTCTCTGGGATTCCTATTTAGCCCATAGAGAACAACCCTGATTATTAGAGACTTGAACTTTCACAGCACAATGCTTTCTCAATCCACTTCTCTAGATGAAAACAGACTAAGGATAGCACCCATTTTTGCATCCTTGGACTTTTGCTGTTGTGGATTGTTACTTCTGATGTTCTGAGTTTTCCTTCTGCGGGGTAAACACTGATTGGCCTTCCCTCAAATGAGAAGCCTATGAAATCTCTCTCCAGACTTCTCCTCACATTGGAGTGATAACTAACAATGTTTCTGCATATTTAAATTTCAAAGAGGATTAAGTTGTCTGCAGAATGTGAAAAACCACATATATAATAAAATGCATTCAGTAATGACTTCTGATGGAATTTTTCTCCAGCCCAGCTGGGGTTTCTCACTTGTTAGCCATTGTGATGTGCTGTAGCCTTTTCTGCCATGTATCTCTGGAATCAATGTAACAGAGCACTCTCCTGAATTGAGAATAGATGACAAAATATAAATTATCTTAAGTTCTGTGATATTAATCATTGAGAAATGAATGGAGACCATGGGATGAAAAATCACATATGCAGATATTGCATTAACATGCCCCTTTTGGTATAGGATTATTTTACCTTACAAATTCTGTGTCTCCATTGTGTTTGTAGAAAGGGAGACTGAGCAGTTTCAGGCCTCAGTGAAGTAGATACATCATGTGTCTTTTAGTCAAGCACATCATTCCCTTGCCTTGTCTTGGATGATGAGGGTCATACTTGTTCTGTAAGGTCTTTAGTCAATGGCTTCAGAATATGTACTCGGTTCATGATTGTCTCTGTGTTTTGGCAGGCAATAGGTCTTCAGTAAATACTAAGTGAATAAATACAGTATTGAAAGCAGAAACTTGAATGGATTCTTTGTATGTCCTATACACTCAGTTTTCTTCCTTTACTCCCTCTCTTACATTTTGCCATGTTTTATTGAAATTTTTGCATAGTCTCATATGCCTAGAGTTTTAAAACATGCCTATGTAGTTAAGACATAGTTATGTAGTTATTCATAAATAAAACATCATTAAAGCCAGTGATAGGGATGGGTATAAATGTGAAAAAAAAAGGGAACACAGAGGGAACAAGGCACCCAGGGAAGAAAACCCAAAGGTCTAGGTCCATCTAAGGCTGGAATTTTAATCTTTGAGCAGAATGTGACTCTTAAATAGCATTCTGAAAAGCTGTCTTTGTTTCTTTAAGAAAAAAGTAAAGATTGTTGAAAAGAAGCTTCCTGGAGTCCAAGGCCAATAACAGGTTGAAAGTCAGAAAGTTTCAAGGAAGTGAAGGAAATGACTTCAGAAAGCAGTATAGGCAGGGCCCTTTCTCAACTTGCTGACCTATACTGGATCTGCCTGACTCCTGGAGACAATGCTACAGATTCTAAAGTAAAAGATTGCACAAGTTTGGCCTTCTAGAATTTGAGGAATAACACGAGAGAAAAACAGTGCAGTAAAGAATATAAGAATTCGTTTGAATTTAACTGGATTCTTTATCCCAGTAAATGAATAATAAATAAGAACTTTACTGCAGGGTGATGGTGGCGTACGTCTTTAATCTCAGCACTTGGGAGGCTGAGGCAGGTGGATCTCTGTGACTTTGAGGCCAATCTGGTCTACCTGGTTTACAGAGCTAGTTCTAGGACAGGCTTCAAAGCTACACAGAGAAACAAAAAAACAAACAAACAAAACAAAACAAACAAAAACAAAAAAAGAAAGAAAACTTTACTCAGATATTTTGACTATGGGTGTTGATTTTGCTCACAAAACATTTACAGGTCCTAAAAGAAGTCACCCTAGGCAGAAATGAAGACCATGGAACTGATTGGTCAGACTGACCTGAAACTCCATTTGGCCACCACTAGAGGTCAAATGGCCTTCTCCTTTGACTCAGAACACCATCCTGAGTACATTTGCATCAGTTATTTTCTCACTGAGGTGAGAAATCACCTGGTAGTGGCGAGTTAAGCAAAAGGAGTTTGATTCTGTCTCATGGGGTCAGGGGCTATAGACTTCATGGCAGGAAAAACATGGCGGCACTGGTGCTCCAAATAGAATGACAAGAAATTTTTACATCATACAAATACAGACACAGAACCTGGTACTAGAATCAGAGACACAGTCTAGCCTTCTAGAGGCTCTGTAACCACCTAAGACAATACTTTCGATGAAGGGTGAAATGTTTGAACACATGAGACCGCGGAGGAGACTTAATTCGAATCTTACAGTGCTGATGGCTGAGGGTCTGAGAAAATATAGTGAGAATCAGTTTGCTAGCTTAATCCCTTCATCTTCTTTGTTTCCAATTTATAATCCATTCATTACCCAGTATCTTGCCACATGTTTACCTTGTGGTGACTGATTCCAGACTTTTCTCCCTAGGAAAAATTATGATCTTACCCAAAGGTGGAAGAGAAAATTTGTGTGGAGAAAATTTTCTTGCAGGCAGATAAAAATGCATATAAATAGATCTTCCATCCCAGGAGGAAGAATTTGTGTTCATGATTTTGATTATGGAGACTTTTATATGTTTTTAGAGAATATTTGCATCTGACTTTCCCCTGGGATGGAAGAACAGCTGGTGCGCCCTTTCTGTCTGTGGCCAGCTCCGACTTTGAGAGCCAATGCATGCTGTTTTTTGTAAAAGTGGGAGAGGTCGCGTTAATGGTGCAGAAGCTCACAGAAGGAGACAAAGACTCTCCCAGGGAGCTGGGCACTAGCTTTTCTAATGTGGACATAGGGCATAGGAGGGTGCACGATCAGAAGAAAGCAAATTGTCTTGCATAGCAAGCATGAAAGCAAAGAATTTTTGAAAGATTTCTTGGGTCTTTCTTTTTTTGAAAAAGATAATAGCCTTTAAAATAAGTCTGACTTTCTTTAAGATCTAAGAGACCCACTGATCTTCCTTTGAGCTTTGAGTGTTGAGTTTTCAGTGAAAAAAATTGAAACCAATGTAAGGCATAACTCTACATGTGTGTCTGTACATGTGTAGGCAGACATACAGGTACGCAGACACATATACACACAAACACACACAGTTAGAAGTTGGTTCATAATTAGAAAGTCACAGAAGCCTGAAAATCTGTAGTCAACAAGTTAAGCCCCAGGGTAGGTGAGGATATAACTTTCAATATGAAAACTTGAGATTCATGAAGTTTATGTTTTAGTTTGAAAGAAGGCAAAACTAATAAATGACTCCCCCTTAATAAACTCTTATATCTAAGGTTCAAAATCTCAGACAGGAGAAATTATCTTCTCTTTTTATCTCTTTGAACTTTCTACTGATTTGGATGAAACCTATTCACATTAGGGAGGAGCAATATGCTTTACTGATTTAAATGCTAATCTCATCCAAGGCTAGCTTCACAGCAATATCCAGAAGAATACTTGATAGCAGATCAGGACACCTGAGACCCAGTCAAGTTCACATACAAAATTGTCCCTCATAACCCTACACTTGTTTGTTTAAAATAAACATAGGACCATGAAGAAAAGCACACTGCAAGAAGAATGGAACGGAGGAATGCTGGCATGCAAAGAGTTCTACCTAATATTTTCCTCTTGATTTTTATGATGGGACACAATGTGACTGCTTATAGTCTTTGAAGACAGCTCTTTGAATTATGAAACACCATTGTAATAGCCCTCAAATGATTCTTTTTTTAAAATGAGAGAAATAGAACCTAAATAAAAAGAACCTGAACTGCTGTGTTCCTTTGCATCATCCGTGCCTCAAACATTTTACCAGTGCTCTTTTGCTTCTTAAGTGGCTCTTTGTGAATCCAAAAATAGTGGCTAGTCTTTGGAGATGCAAGATATCGGTGTCAAAGTGTTAAGGAGGCTGGACATATAGTTTAGTGCTTAAGAGCGCTGCTCTTGTACAACACCTGAGTTTGGTTCCCAGCACTCATTGGGTAACTCACAACTGGCTGTAACTCCAGCTGAAAGGGATCCAAATGCCCCCTTCTGGACTCAGTGAGTACATGAAGCACTCACACAAGCACAAACTCACATGAATACACACACACACACACACACACACACACACACACACACACTTAAAACTAAAATCTTTAAAGAAGAAACAGGTCCCCAGGCTCTGAGCCACGCTGGGGTCCGCGGGGTGTGCAGCTGGTGCCATGCTGCCTGGCGTGGCCTGCACTACCACCGATGGCCGTGGAGTCCTCTGACCCAAGTTGCTGCCAAGGGCCATGTCTGGGTCTGTGGGCCCATGGCAGCCAGGGGCCTTGTTGATGTTCATGGCTCAGTGCAAATGCCCAGGGTTAGCACTGCGCCAAAGGCAGTGCAGATGCCCAGGGTCTGCGCCAGGCCCAAGCTGTCATCGGAGGCTATGTCTGGGTTTGTGGCTGCCACAGCCAGGGTCTGTGTTGAGATTCGTGTTTCTCGCTGTCAGGGGTGAGGCTCACATGTGACTTCTTGGAATCTGGATTACCACCTGGGGTCCGGGGACCATGTCTCTGCTGGACCCCCGCTGATCTGAGAGGCCTGTGCTGCCGCTGAGGTGCATGATGAGATCTGTTTCCAAGTTCCTGCTGCTGCTGGCTTCTGGGACCGTGCTCTTGCCACAGATGGGATCTGTGTTGATGTTTGTTAACTGTGTTACCACTGCGGCCAATGTGAACCATATGTTGAACCATGTGCTGAACCATGCTTTGAAGTAAACATACCTTCTAAGCTGGCCCCACCCTTCACTGGCCCAGGGAGAGCTTCCCCCCATTTCTGAAGAGCTGTTTCTGCCCTTTGCTGGCTCTGAGATAATACACCCCAGTGACCCTGGAACCAGAAAGCCAGCTTTGCCCTTCCCCACACACTTGGGGAAACATGGGCACAGGAGAGCTGGCTCCATCCTTCAGCCTAGGGGAGTGTCCCAACAGCCTGGACTGACCAGTTCAGCTGCCATCCAGGCACTCATTCAGGGTTTTGCGATGACACACCCCAACCTCTACCCCATCTGTGACCTGCTGGGGCACGTGAAGGGATTGATCCTGCAGAACCATAGTCACGGGTTCTTCATGACTTGGAACAATAGCAAGATGTCTAAGAGGAGTTTCCGTGAGGGTCCAGAACTGATGATGTAGCAGAAGCCAGAGGCGTGAACCTGACCACCAATACATTATACAACGAACATTTGCACGAGAAACTCTGTGGACAAAAGGGTATATTGCATGATACACAGTAGCTGCCGATGCCACTAAAACAAATGAAGAGGCAATAGAGAGGTGAAAAAGACAAAGGAGTAAAGTGTTTTGTTCTTTTGTTTGCTTGTTTATTTTTTAATTGATATTGATATCTTTAGTTGTATTTTTACTTTTTAATTCAATTTTATTTTATTATTTTTACCTTATTTATCTTTTATCTTATTTTCATTATTTCTTTTTTAGTTTTCCTTTTGGGGGGGCACTACAAGGGTGATGGGCAGATATGGAGGGACTGGGATATTAGTGGGATTGGGGTACATGATGTGAATTTCCCTAGGAATCAATAAAAATTATGTTAATAACAGTAAAAAGGGAAACATAGGTAATTTCAGAGGTACCTGGTCATTCCGTCTGATTGGTGATATAATCAGCAGGTTGAAAAAGAAAGGGAAACTTGTTTACTTGTTATGGGATAGTCATCATTATAATAAAAAATAATCAGGGGAAATCGAGATTTTAATGTAATTGGGCAACAAGCCTGATCCCTGCAGTCATCTCTAAAATGGACTGTGTAGCTTGTTTCCCTATGTTGGCATGTTCAAACTAGGTCACATTTTCCTCTAGTTCCTGAAACTACCATGACTTCTTCCATTCTTTCATTACCCTAACCTCAAATAGCTACAAGAACTTTTGCATCTATCTCTCTAGTGTTCATAGAGTTCTCAAGGCAAATGGTTCCTAAAACTCTGCCCGGGGTAAAGATGGCCTCACAAACTCATAGTCAATGTTTCTCTGGCTGTCAGACAAAGTTGTTTTCCAGCCTTGAAAGTTATACCTGTCACTGTCTTCTCTCCTGCTTTCCACAATAAAACAAGCTGCATGCCTTTCATTGACTCATGTGGGTTTGCTAATACAGAAATAACAGTAAAGGAAACTTGTGAAAGTCAAGACAGTGGTGTTCTTTTTTTCTTCCCCTGGCAAAAAAAGGAGGATTGCTAGATGTGGTGGGTACATCTGTACCTAGCACGTAGGATCAGCTCTTTGAAGGCACCCTGTGTTATATAATCTGTACCGGCTCCATGTGTCTTGGGAGGTGAAGCCTTGTCTCACAAAAGGGAAAAATAACTGAGAGCAAAATATTGAAAATATTGCCAGAGTGTGTTCTAAAGGGGTATTTCATTTCACTGCCAATGTTGTACTTCTTATCAAGGTTACAAATGTATGAGTATTCGATATGTTGTTTTAATATCGGCTGTATATCTAAATATAGGAATCTAACTTTTTATTTATGCTTCCAGTTGACCAAAGTTGCATGCATTTATCATGTGTAAGACGATGTTTTGAAACAAGTATGCTGTGGGATGACTAAGCTGAGCTGATTGGCATAGACATCTCTTCTGTATGGCACATTTTTCTTTCTTTTTAAAAATTAATTCATTAATTTGTTATTTAATTATTTCCCAGTCTGATCATGATCACAGTTTTCCTTCCTTCCCTTCTCTCCTCCCAGTCCCTCCCCCTATCCCCTCTCTCTTCTGTTCTCCCCACCCCCACCCACTCCTCTTCCTCCTCCACCTCCTCCTCCTCCTCCTCAGAAAAGGGCAGCCTCCAGTGTATATCAGCCCGTCATGGCAAATCAAGTTACAGTAAGCCTAGTTACCTCCTGTTCTATTAAGACTGGACAATACAACCCACATTTGACCACAGAAGAAAAGAATAACTTTGAAAAATGATGTCACAATAGCCAGTGATCTATTCTAACGTTCTTTACCTCTCCTTTAAGGCTGAAGACTACTCACAAAAATACTTTTCATGCTCTCTCTTCAAAGCAAGATAATTCACACAAATAGAAAACCATCAAAAGTCCCACTTTTCACCCAGAAGGTGTTCCACCATTGCTAAGGTCCCACTACCATATCAAGTAACTACTCATTTTCCTGATGTGGGCATTGGCCTACCTTCCCTCCCATACTTCATTTTCCCTCTCCTTCCTCCCATGTTCACAGCTGTGCACTTTGCATGGGCCTCCTGACCCGGAAGGAAATGGCCCCTGTCAAAGCTGGCCACCAGCATGCAGTGATGAATTCTAAAGACTATGCCAGGAGTTGGGGGAAAAGGACATCTGTGGTTTTACCTTCCATGAGGCTGAGATTTGGAGAGAATGTGAAGCCCCAAGCAGCAGGCAACCTTTTCTGAACAAAAGCCTCTTTAACTTAGCCAAGAAGGAAGACCATGCAAAATAAACAGAGTGAAAGGAATCAGGTCACCATGGATTTGAGGTGTGAATCTCATTAATCTGTTTTGGTAACCAGTGCCCTTCATCCCAGGGCACCTCTAAACAGGTAGACACACCCTCCTTAGGGACAGGAGTTTTCCTCCCCCCTTTTTAATCCCACTGCACTTAACTGATAAACCCTCCAGGAGATAAATCATCCAAGGGGCAATTGCAGGTTGGGCTGAAGGAAGTGCATAGGACCCTCCATGCCTATCCACCTCCCACCTGCCGGGCCATCAGTCCCCTGAGCCACCTTCCCAAACACTCCTCTGCTAACAAAGGAAGCACAGCTGGTCCCACTCGGATGCAATACCTACCGCCTTTATTACAGAATCGTCTAATCACAACATCCACAACTGGTTTCCCAGAAATTAAACCCTTCTTTTGACTAGAGACTCTTGTCCCAGCCAAAAACACTTGAGGAAGACCCAGGGAAGGGGAGAGGGTCATTGTTATTTTCATTCTGAACAAGCAAGAAAAATGAGGAAGGGGGGAGATGAGTCCCTGAGGAGATAATTTGTGTCTTCTATCAGATGTTTCACAACAAGGGTGATAGCCTAAATTTAACAGTTCTTTTCAGCACCATGCACCCAGACTAATGAAAACCAAAGTTCAAGGGCTCCTTTCAGTTCTGATGAGCAGTCCATCCATTTATAAGGATTTATTGACTAGCTGGGGAATATCTAAGATTTGTATTTCACTTGCCACTTTAGGCTTTTCTTCCCAGAGCATTTAATCTTTTCTCTTGTTCTCGGTTCTTCAAAAGGTCTTGACTTGCTATTCTTAAATGAAATTATCCCTGTCTGCTTCCTCTTCAAGCAAAATGAAACCAACTTTAAATAACTCTGCATTCACAGCTGAGTTTTAAAACTTTTTGAACAGATCTTCTCTCCCTGCCCCTATGTGTTTGGAAGCCACTGAGGATTTATTTTATCCTGTACCAGCCCACTCTGTTTTAAAGGATCTCGGTCAAGCCCAGGAAATTAGCTGCTGCTGGAATTGTCTCTTTGTCCTGGGGTGACTTGGTATTTGGTGAGGAAAATATTTGAAGTAGCAAAGCCATTCTTCCCCTTGTTCTCTATTCTTTGTCTAATAAAACTGTTTCCATTGTGAGCAAAGGCAACAGCAACAGAAGTATTCAGTTCTGTGGTTCTTACCAGTGAAGGCAGAACCTCTCCACCCTTTGTCTTTTCCTTGCTGCCAGATTTCACATCCTTCCTTTCTTTGCACTGTGATGGCTCAGCTTATATTCCTTAGGCTCCTTTCCTATCTACTACTTGAACTCATTCAGAAAGGGGCCTCAGCAGGACGAGAAATGCAGATGGGACAAATCTCATATTTTTTCTTCTGTTTGGCACTGGCTGCAGCTCCACATGCCCCCATCCTCCCATCCACCCCCACCCCATAAGCAATTCTGGTTTCTTCTTCAGCTCGTGGCTCTGTGAGCACTTCCTTAGGTTAGTCTCCTGGCCCTTGAAGTAGATGTCACAGAAGACTCTTTCTGATGCCATTAACCTCTGCATTGTCTACTCCCATCCCCTGCACGCTTTGTGATCCTCTCGCAGTTCTGCTAACTGGGTCTTACATTAAATCCCTTCCACCAAACCACTTACCATTCATGCTGTCTTGCCGCTCACCCCTGAGTTATGCTTAGCTTCATATTGGACCATTTTTGTTACTCACTTGCCCCACATCATGAACTTCACTGGGTGAAGTAGACGTGGGTGGATTCCAGGGCTTTAGATCCCTCAGACAAAGGGCATCACAGAAAATGAACCAAAACTTAATTCGGCCTGAGTTTTCATCTTCAGGCGTTTGTTTTTAAGTCAGAATTTAAGAACTTTTTTTTTAAAAAGTAGACATAGTGAAAGAATAAGAGAGAAATTTAAGGATTGCACAGAAGACCATCTTGAAGACAACAGAGACATTTAGTTGAGGTCCAGAATGGCCATTTCTGGGCCTAAGAGGAAGTCGAAAGTAGACCAGTCATCCCAAAACCTGAATCACAATCACCAGACATCTTAATTTCTGATTAAATCAAGGTTGCCTTTCCAAGGTGGTTTGTCAGAGGAAAATTAAATTCTATCTAGAAGAAGAATATAAATCATCCAAGGCCTCTATATTGAAAAAATACAATAAAACCAGATATGATAGCAAAAATGATCAGATGACCAAAAAATCAATAAAAGAGGAGAAAGTGAACAGAGCCATAATACAATAAAACTCCAGCTATACAATATAACTCCAGAATTTGAGATTTATCAGGCAGGAATGTTTTTGGAAACTATAGTTGGCATGTTCGAGAAAATAGGATACATATTTTTAAAAATATGGCATAAACCAGATTTTACTTTTTAAATTTGCATAGAAATCTGGGATTCTAAATAGTTTTAGTGTATGGATCAAGAGCAATTCGGTTACAGTAGAATCAATGAATAATGAACTGGGAATACAGATTCAGTGGTAACCGTGCAGATTGAAATGTGAGGCAAATGTCTATAAAAGAGACGAGATGTGGATGCGGCACTAAGTCTAAATACTTGTAATTGAAATCTCAAAAGGAAAGGAGATACAGAAAGAATAGGGCAGAAAAGACATCTAGAAATTTATAAAAGTTTCACGGAAACCCTCAAAGCCAAATTTAAGAGGGTTTTAAACTCTAAGCTGAATAATGTAAAGACATACAGGCTTAAACTCCTTTCAGTACAACTGTAACCAAAGTCGAAGTGAAAGTTTCAACAGCAACCTAAGGAGGAACAGGCACTTTGCTTCGTTCAATCCAAGGGAGCAGTAACAACAGAGACACAGACAACAAGAAGTTGAGCAGAATCCGATTCTACAGTAAAATATGTGCTAGGCTCAAGTTCTGTTTTACAAATATTTGTAAGACAGGTAAAAGGGAACTTATTGCCATTAGTTCTGGTTTGTGCCTGAGAGGGGGCTCCTTGCTCTGTGAGCACTTCCTCAGGTTATTCTCCTGGACCTCGGAGTAGGTGTCACTAGAAGTCACTTTCTTCTGTCATTCACTTCCGCTTTGCCCACCCCCTTTCCTCTGCAGGCTTTGAGACCCTGTAGCAGCTCGGGTAGCTGGGTCTTCCATTAAATTCCTTCCCCTGGCCTACTTGTCAGTCATTCTGTCTTGCTGCTTGCCTCTGACTCATGCCTCGCATCTTGAACTTTAGATGTGGACAAGGATGGATTTTAGGGAACCCAACCATGAAGAAAAGGGCATTACAGAAATGTGAAATACTGAATCCTACAACATTGAAAATGAGAAGAGAAAAACTGTTGTGCGAAATACTTCATTCATCTGGGAAATTATATGACAATAAGTGTTCTTTACATAGAAGATTAATACAGGCCTATGTTTCTGAGAGTGTTTTATTCTATAAGAAATATGACTCATACATCGAATTTTCATCAAATTCGACCACAGGATTGTTCATGATAATACTTCTAAATATTTCAAAATCCTAAAAGTTTTATAGAATGCATTCTCTGATTATAATTGAATCAATGTATATATAAAACGTCCAAATATTTCAATGTTAGTCAATAATATAACAATATCACTGGGACAAATAATAAAACACAATGAAAATTGTAAATATTTATATGTAAGTAGTAAGGAAAGAAAGTATAGTCTATCAAAAGTGTGGAATGTAAGTAGAGCTGTTTCTAGAGGACTTATTGATAGCTTAAGGTCATATATCAGCAATAAAGACTGAAAGTGCATTATATGTAAGATACACCAAAGAACCCAGAGAATAGTAATTGGGATGGTGAGATTATTCGTTAGGCAAAGTTGCTTGTACCCAAGCCTGATGACGTGAATGCAATGCTACAGACCCTGATGGTAAAGGAGAGAACAGACTCCTGCAGGTTGTCCTCTGACCCCCACAAGTGGCACCACAGCAAGCAAGCATGCAATGTACACATACACTAAATAAACGAATGTAACTTCTATGACACTCTGTCTTCTATACATGTCATGCCCCTTATACCCATGAATGCACACCAAGCCAAATCACTAGCATTGATGGGGTAGATGATCTCCAGCCTCCACCTATTACTGAGGAGGTACAGGTAACTGCTAGGTGCTAAGAGGGGGAGAAGCACAAGTGGCCACTCATAAGAGTTCCATGCTCCTGTGGATGGCCCCATACCCATGCAGACATGGGCATCACTATCTGAATTTAGTGGGTTATTAAAAAAAACAAACAAACACAAGACATAAATTTTGGTGGAGGGGCAAACAGAGAATGGTATGGGGAGGTTGGACGGAAGAAATGAACAACGAACATGAATGTGATTATAATTCACAACAAAAATGTATGAAACTCTCAAAAACAAAGAAAACTTAAAAACAATGATTTTCCACAAGGCCCAAATATAACTGATAATTGTCTATTTTACACAGTACCTTTATGTCTATGAGAGTAACATAAACTCAGAGTGTATGAGTCTAAATTTATCAAATATTTCATGAAACTGAGAAAACCTGTTTAGTCCTAAATTTTATACATATTACTTAGCAGTTCCATATCTAGGTATATGTTTAGCGGAGCTGTGTATACCTCTATGGAACCTGACAGTAAATAAGACACGAAAACAGTCGTTCTCAGCAGCATTAGCAGAAACAGCTCCAAGGAGGCAGAAACAAAAGGAGCAAGAGTAGAGTAAAACAAACTGCTTTATGAAATCAATTTGGATATTTCTGATGGGCAAAATGTGGAGTGGGAAAGCCAGCCATGGCAGTATATGGTAACCACTCTCATCCTTGAGAAGTGAGGCAAACTAATGGTATGTAAGTGATTCCAGGCTTGACTGGCCACCAAGTGGCTCTTGCAACGCTATAGTATCCCATATTGAGACTTTGGGTCTTGTGTGGTAAAATATAAGAGAATAAATACAGCAGGTTTGGCAGGTCATGTGACCACTGAGCAGAAGCAGAATTCTATTCTAGTGCAAGAGCAATCCTGCACAGTGTATTTAAAATGAGCATAACATCAACTTATGAACAGCTGAATGCAGATTTTATGTAGTTTTCATGTGGACTGAGTGAGACATGGTGCTCTTTCTAATGTTCTTCAACCCTTTAAAAATCATTGCATCTTTCTTTAAGTTGCAGGCTGGACAGAAACAGGTCCAGATCTGACCATGATCTGAAGTCTATTGCGAGTTGGCCGGTGGTTAAGTGCATGTGTTCACTCTACTGACTTATTAAGTCACAAACTGAAGATTGGTGTACTTTAATGCTGTATACTGTATTTTAATAAAACCCTTTATTAAAAATACTGAGAAAAATCTAGCTGGCCTTGGCTTGACAACACGACTTTAAATATAACGCCAGAGGCAGGATCCTTGAAAGAAAATATTGATAAGGTGGACTTTATTAAAATCTAAAACATCTTCTCAGAAAAAATACCTAATAAGGGAACAAAAAAGTACCCTCCAGACTGGAAGAAATAGTTCCAAATTATATTTGATGAAAAGAAATACAGGTCTTATTTGGATGTGGTGGCACATAGTTGTGATTCTAATACTCTGGTGCTAAGGAGGAAAGATCAGGAGCTCAAAGCCAGACTGGAGGCCAGCTCAAAAAAATAATGTTCTTATGTATTTATTTTTAAATATACTTATATGTGATATTTGTATGTTTATATATTTTATATGATAAATATTTGTGATATGGTATGTTTTATTTTTATAACACAAATCTACACAATAACTATAAAGTGTACCTCAAATATGTAAGAAACTCTTAAATGTTAAAATATGAATAAAACAGTCCAACTTAAATATGGATAAATGATACAGCAAAGAGATAATCAAAAAAGATAGAGACGGCAAGTTGGTGCAGGAAAATGTGCTCAATATCACATGCCGCTACAGATACTCCAATTAAATAAAGTTACCATTGTAGGCCTGCTAAACTGGCTATATAAGATTAGAAACAGAATCAAGCCCACAAACAAAAGCGATAATACCACACGCTGAGAATGTATCAAGCAAAGGCACTCTTATTTATTGCTACAAAATGGTAGAGCCACTTTGGAAAACAATTTAGCGCTTTCTTAAAAAATTAAGTGTAGCCTTTCTCTGAATTTTCATATTGTTGTCCAGTATCATGTTCCAGGGATACGTAGACAAATGACTGAGTCTAAACCTGGGAGATGAAACCCACAAAGTGAACCCGACGTGTCTTACAAGATGAGACAACGAAAGTGTTAAAGTCAAGCAGACAAATCCAAAGACCCCGAAATGGTAACTGTATCACAAGAGAAAGAGCTGCCCGGACTCAATACTGTGCTCAGGAAAATAAAGAACTATTGAATAATAACAGTGTATAAAATATGCAAGTATAAGTACATATTTAAATGATATTGTTATATAATTTAGTCTTTAAAAATACACAAAAACAGGAAAGAAGAATTCTTAAGATTTATGAGCACACTTCACCTTCAGGAAACGATAGCTTTCTTTGAATGTGGGCTTTCATGTGTGCCTCCGAGAGTGTGGAAAGCAGTGCCTAATGTGGAGAAACCGGAAAGCCAGGATTTCCATCATATGATAGGCATCACAGTCTAGTTTCACAGTCTGACTCCTTACTTGGTGTAGTCTGAGGTGAATGACAGTTATCTGTGTACTTTCCCTGCCCCAAAGTTATAAACTTGGTATATTCATGGGAAATTCATTGCACAAATTCCATCTGAAGGAAATTCTATATATAAATGCTGTACTCAAAACTATCAAGATCATCCTAAATTCTAAGAAACCATATAGCCTAAAGGAGGCCAAGAAGACAGCTATATGTCATTCTACCCTGAATGGGCTCCTGAAGCAGAGAGAGCACCCAGAAATTGTAGTGTACCAAAGACTTTGCTAATGAATAATGTATCAACACCGGTCCATTAGTCCTGACTAATGTGTCAGAATGCCCAAGTCCTTAACTGGGGAAATGAAGTGTAGGTATCTCTGGTCTAAATCATCACAGTTTTTCTTAAATCTGAAACTATTCTAATGGTAAACTGAAAAGTCATTGGAAGATTTGCTTGAGACTTCCCTTATTAATAACCAAGTCCCCAAATAAGTTTTCAAAAATCTGTTACCAGAGGGCTTGTGGATTGGCTGACTCCAATGTAGCTTCCAACCATTCCTTTCTCCTCACATTTTGTCTCATCTAATCATTTCTTTATGTTGAGAGAGTAAAAGGATGGGCATTGTCCTCACTGTGAAAAATCATCTTATGCCATAATGTTGCCTCGGTTAGGATTCACTCCTTTTAAATAAAGGTCTTATTATTAAATTAACTTATTATAAGTCATATGGTCCATTGTTGTACTCCAGCCTCCTTCTAGTAGAATCTCTAGTGTGCATTTAGTGTCCACACTCCATGTTGGCACGTACTAAAACTGTTTCCAATGCTAGTCTCCTTGCATTCACCTAAAATGTCACATGGAGGTATCTAGGAGCTTGTTTCTCCATTCTCTTCAGTAGGAAATTTCGGTAGGAAATTGCCCAGGTATCAGAAAAATATCAACTTCACTCTTTTGTTTTTATGAGATTTCCTTTCTTTCTTTTCTTTCTTTCTTTCCTTTCCTTTCTTTCTTTCTTTCTTTCTTTCTTTCTTTCTTTCTTTCTTTCTTTCTTCTTTATTTCTTTTCTCTTCCCCTTTTATGTTACCTGTTATATAATTGTTAGCTAGTTATAAAGGTGTAGATTTCTGGAATCACCTGGGCTTTCCAATGCTTGGGTAATTAGACTCTTGGGAAGAGCTAACAGCCTAGAACCAAACTCAAGAAAGAGAACAAATGGCATATGTTACAGGGGCCAGGCTCACTGATGAGGAATATCCAATGAAAGATAAGTGACAGAGCCTATATCAAAGACTGATCTCTTCCACTGGGTTATTAGGTTGACATAAGATATGCTTTATCAAACTGTAGAGTACCAAATCATAAAACTTTTCTCCAAGGAAGGTTAATGGTGCTTTGTTAGTATACCATCTAAAGCCTGTGTTTAGCATCCAGGGAGAAGACTGTGGAGTTAGAGGTATAAAACCAAGACTCTGGAAATCAGAGGCATGGCCTGTTATGGTTTGGGAGCAGTTGTTTAAGGAGATTCACATTGAATTTGCTCAGCTCTGGGTAAGTAGGGAACACCAAGATGTGGAATCCCAAGAATATCATTTTGGTAACTGGAGCTATTCTGGTATAGGTGCAGGGGTTAGCAATCCCAGCCTATTGAGCACGATTTCAGTCCAGATTTTAATCTTGACAGAGCCCTGAAGATTAGAGTATAGGTAATAAACAAACAAACAAATACTCCTGTAGCTGTCTACAGCTTAAAGTCCCATTGCAGAAACCAAAGGGACAGATGAATGCTTTCTTCTTGCGTATCTCAGATATGGGCAGAACATGACACATTCACTTTCTACAGCAAACAAGCTTTTCATGCTGAATAACAATGGCATGACACCTACAGGGAAGAGAAACTTCCGAGGAAACCAATTGTTTCTTTCCCTCCTAGTATTCCCCCTGAATCTGCCTCTCTAGGAACATTCAGGCCTGATTTACTTTGTCTTTCTTTAAAACTCCCCTCTCTGCCTTTTCTGTTTCAAACTTCCCAGGTGAATGGTTGATATAGAGTGTTGCTTTTAAAGAGGAACGTGGCACAACCAAGCCATGATGCTTCCGGAACAGAAGCTGAGGGGGACCCTTTGTCCATTCTTTGTACGGAGGACCTGCTGGCTCACACATACCCTCTGGAAGGTCCGACTTTCCTTCAAGAGCTGATATGGGATATTTTCTTCAGATTCTATCTACCCAATTGGAGGTCTTCTTTCTAAGTGTTCCTAGTACCGTATAATGAAGTCATGACAGCCGTGATCAACGTCACATGTATGAACTAGTAGTTTACAATTGACATTTGACTTCTGGTTTGACTGTTAACGTTAACACAAAAGAGATAAATCAGAGATGATGACCCACATACTATGAGTTTGTTGCCACTTTCCAATTTTTATTGCCTCAAACAGTATGAGTAATTTCTACTTCGCTGTGGTGAGTTCAAAATGAGAGATTATATAAGGTTATAGGTGTGTTTACTAATAATAGTGGGCATACATATATTTTGGTAAAAATAAAGCATCATTTTAGTTACTTTCGTATCTTTCAGGCAACTTATCTAACAGAAGTATCTTAAGGAAGATGGATATCTTTTGGCTCATCATTTCCTGAACTTTCAGATTATTCTAGTGGAGAAAGTACTGTGGCACAGCATAAGGTTGCTGTTGCCATCATGGTGGCTGACCAGGAGGCAGATATTCAGTCTTGAACCAGAAACAGGTATACAGTTTGGCCACTAATAACATACATACTTGCATTACCATGGTCCCATATCCTAAAGTCTCTACATCCATTCCTACAAACAACACAATAGGCTGTGATCCAAATGTTTATACATAAGAGCCAATAAGGGATATTTTCCATTCAAAAATTAATATACTTGCTTTTAAAAAGAACAAAAAAATTGTGTCTGTGTGTGTGTATGCATATGTGTATATATGTTGTGACAGACACATGAAGGTCAGAGCCAGCCTTGCCCAGTTGTCTTTGCATTCCTCCCTGTTTGAGATAGGGTCTCTTAGTGCTTGCCATTGACCATACTGGGATAGCTGACCACCAGATTCCAGGGACTTATCTGTGTCTACATTGCATTTCAGTCCATGGGCTGGGATTCCAGATATATGGAACCACATCTATCTTGATATGGGCTTGGCAACCTAAGCTCAGGACCTTGCACTTACATGACAAGAGCTTTACTTACTGAGTAATCTTCCTGGCCCAGTTGTAAATTTATTTCGCATCTTGACAATATGCCATTCAAAATAAATTCATGTGATCCAGAGCAAAACATGATTTGCTTTTCCTACAAGATTACTGTAATGGGCATTATGCTATTTTGTATAAAACATGTGTACTGTGACTTTTACAGAAGTTTATGTAAGAATCCTTTCAGTAAAAAGATCCTATACTCTCCAATAGCTAAAAATTCAGACATATTGGTGTGAGATAAAGTCTCTGGAGAGGGCAGGGTCGTTGTAATCATGAACTGACAACTGTGGTTGCTGGCTTATGACCTTCACAAGATGAAGACAGTAGACGCTCCATTAGGATCTGTTTGAGGAAGTAGTGTTAATTGTTGGCCACTGAGAAGGAAGGGACAGTTTTCTTCAGTAGTGTGGCCCAGAGCAGGCTGCCTCAGCTACAATGAGAGAGACCCTACATAGGGAGAGCTTAATAGACTCAGTGGGAAAGGAGGAGGAAAAGAAGGCAGAAGAGGAATAGAAGAGATAGAGAAGTAGAAGAGGACACCAACTTGGGAGGGAGGTGTGGGGGCCAGACATCTGAGAAGGACTGATGGGGGAGATAGAGGAGATGTAATCTAAACACATTTTCCTCATCTATGAAATAACCAAAGAATAAATTAAATAAATAAAACACCACATTTTCATGGAGTTTGATCAAAAAACCAGAAAAAGATGATCAGAAGAACAAAATATACAAAATAAAATTTAATATAACTAAGTAAATATATTCAAGTTCTTAGTTTTCTTTATGTATTTTAATAATGGTGAAAGTAATTTTTAAACAGGTAAATGCTTCAATAAAGTTAATTATTTGTTGTGGAATATTAGTCAAAGATGTGTTACATGTGTTTATGCCGTGGAACATTTATGTAATGATGCAAAGATGTGCTGCATTCTTTTATGTTGCATTTATCTAACTCTGTGCAACTGTGTTACTTTTCCTGTCTAAAATACCTGATTGGTCCAATAGAGAGCAATAGTTAGGCAGAAGAAAAGAATAGGTGGGGCTGGTATGCAGGGAGAATAAATAGGAGTGAAAGGGAGATCAGGTGGCAGCCACCCAGCTACAAAGCAAGCCTCAGTGTAAGTAAAGAAAGGTATACAGAATAGAGAAAGACAAAAAAGCTCAGAGGCAAAAGACAGATGGGATAATTTAAGTTTAAAAAGCTGCCTAGAATCAAACCAAGCTAAGGCTGAGCATTTATAAAAAGAATAAGTCTCTAGCGGGGTGATAGTGGTGCACGCCTTTAATCCCAGCACTCGGAAGGCAGAGGCACATGGATCTCTGTGAGATTGAGGGCAGCCTGATCTACAGACAGGCTCCAAAGCTACACAGGGAAACCCTGTCTTGAAAAAACAAAAAAGAAAAAGAAGAGAATAAGCCACCATGTAATTTATTTGGGAGTTGGATGGTAGGTACCCCCAAAGAGCCAAAAGAGCAAAAGAGGTTAGAAAAAATACCTACACATATTCCTACACATATCCCTTTTTTTGAAGCTACATATTAAGTATAGTTTTACTTTTATCTGTTTATAATTAATAAAATTTTAGTGGCCTTGTAGTAGCCTAAGTAGGTCGTATTTAGTCATCAAAACACATATGCATCTGAATTAAATTGTCAAATGGCACAGACAAAGGGAATTCTGAAAGATGAACCAGACAGTACATATAAGGGAACTCCAAAATAGTTACTGTGGTTTTCTTAGCATATGTTCCCAGTCAGGATAGAGTGGGATGAAATAAAGAATTCCCCGACAAACAGAAACCGAAGGACTTTAACACCAGTGGGTCTGTCTTGCAAGTGATAAAGAGATTCTTCAAATTAAAAAAAAAAAGCTATCTAAGCAGCAATATGGAAGTACACGAAAACATAAACCCAACTGTCAAAGACAAAAATTGGTCTAAATAAAGAAAATGCACTACTTTAATAATGACCTATAGATCACGTATAAGCTCAGCATGAACTTAAAAAGACAGAAATATGAAATGCAATTTTAACTATGAAAATTTGCTAATGTGTACACATTGTAAGAACATTTAAATTTTGACCTTAATAACAGCAAATGGATGAAGTATAAGATAGAAGTCTTCATAAAAGTGAAATTTTCATCAGCTTAAAATAGATGCATAACTGTAATAAGTTTTATGTAAAAAGCATGAAAATCACAAAGAACAAACAAAAGCTGTTGTAAAAACACAAAGGGAAAAGACTCACTGTGTTGAAACTAAAATCATTAAATCACAGAAGAGAGGAAAGAGAGGGAACCAGGAACAAAACAATGGATAATTAGATAAAAAGATGATGAATTGCCCAATGCAGAAGAAAGACATAACGACTGAGTTTCAACAGAAGTTGAAGAGATGGCTCAGTCAGTAAAGGGCTTGCCATACAAACATGAAAACCTGCGTTCAGTTCGCCAGCACCTATGGTAAAAGCTAGATGCATCTTCTTTTTTTCCCAGTTTTTTAAGTTAACTCACTTCTTTTTTTATTTTTATTAATTTTATTGAGCTATACGTTTTTCATAAACCTTTAATTCTAGTGTAAATAGGTGGGAATAGGAGTTTCCCTGAGAATCACCAAAGCAATGAGCTCCAGGTTCAGTTAGAGACCACGTCCCCAAAAATAAGATGGAGAACAGAAGAAAGCTGACCTTGATCTCTTGACATGCATACACATATGTGTATCCATATCACATATGCACGAATATATCACATACACTGTGCTCTATAATATACACATATAATACATGGGCACATATAAATCATATATTTGTATTTAGGTACGCACATATAAATTTTGTACATACATATATACACATATATGTACCTGTGTATTATTTGCATATATATGTACCTATGTATTATATGCATCACCCCACACAGGCACATGAACACATATATACTACACACACAACCAAATTTAATACTGTGTACTAAACCCTTGTTGGAACGACCAACAAGGGTGGAGAGAAAAATAGTCCTCATTGAAAGAGTGAAAGAATTCACTATCAATAAAGGGGTCAATCATCCAGACAGAACATTCAATAAATAGCTACAAGTACTAGATGTGCCTCCCAGAGAACAGATGAAAGATACATATTCTCTCTCTGTGTGTGTCTTTCTCTCTCTCTCAGTATGAAAATATGCATAAATATAAATACCACTACAGAGATACAGCTAAAGGTAATACATGCTAGGTTGTAAATAAGTCTTTTCAGATTTAAGACTATAGAAATTATATGAAGTGTCTCCTCTGAATATGATAGGAGCACAGAATTCACAATAAATGGAAATTAAACCATAAACTCTTTTTATTTTTTTAAAGAAAACAAACTATCTTTTTTCATTATACATACCAATCCAAGTTCCCACACCTTTTCTCCTCCCATTCCCTCCACATACCCTCCCACACCACCCCCATCCAATCCTCAGAGAGGGTAAGGCGTATTGCTTTGTGTAAGGTCCAAGGTCCTCTTCACTATATCTAGGCTGAACAAGGTATCCATCAAAAGAGAATAGGTTCCCAAAATGTCAGTACATGCAGTAGCGATAAATCCTGGTGCCACTGCCAGTGGCTCCTCAGTTGCTCCAGCCATGCAGCTGTCAACCACATTCAGAGGGACTAGTTTAATCCTATGCTTGTTTCTTCCCAGTCTGGCTGGAGTTGGTGAGCTCAGTAGACTGTTTCAGTATGTGTACCCATAACAGTCATGAATTCTTTGTTCATATTCTCATTCCTCCCACTCTTCAATGGGACTTTGGGAGCTCTGTCGAGTGCTCCAATGTGTGTCTCTGCCTCTGTTTCCATTAGTTGATGAATGTAGGTTCTATGGTGATATTTAAGATGTCCATCAGTCTGACTACAGGGCAAGTCAATATCAGGCCTCCTCTCCTCTATTGCTTAGGGTCTTAGCTGGGGTCATCCTTGTGGATTCCTGGCAAATTCTCTAGATCTAGGTTTCTTGCTCCCTCCCCATAATCCCCATAATGGCTCTCTCAATCAACATATCTCTTTTCTTGCTCTCATCTCTGTCCTTCCTCCTTCTCAACTATCCCATTCCCTCAAGTTCCCCTCATGCCTCCCTTTCCCCCTCCTCTTCTCTTTCCACCCTCCCTTCTCTCCCCACCCCCATACTCCCAATTTTGTCAAGTGATCTTGTCTGTTTCCAATTTACAGATGGAACTATGCATTTTTCTTAGGGTTCACCTTAGCTTCTCTAGGATCATGAACTATAGGCTCAATATCCTTTATTTATAGCTAGTATCCACTTATGAGTGAGCACATACCATATTCATCTTTTTGGATCTGGGTTACCTCACTCAGGATAGTGTTTTCTAATTCCATCCATTCACATGCAAAATTCATGCTGTCATTGTTTTTTACTGCTGAGTAATACTCTAATGTGTAAATGTGCCACATTCACAAACTCATGTCCAAATTAATTAAATACCTCCATATGAATCTGTCTACACTAAACTTGATAGAAGAGAAAGTGGAAAGTAGTCTTCAATGCATAGGCACAGGAGACTTCTTTCTAAATATAACCCCAGTAGCACAGACACTGAGAACAACAATAAATAAAATGGACCTCCTGAAACTGAGAAGCTTCTGTAAAGCAAAGGACACAGTCAATAAGACAAAAAGGCAGCCTACTTAATGGGGAAAGATCTTTACCAACTCCACATCAGAATTAGGACTGATCTCCAGAATATATAAAGAACTCAAGAAATTAGGCATCAAAATTCTAAATGACCCAATTGAAAAATGGGATACAGAACTAACAGAGAATTCTCAACAGAAGAATCTCAAATGGCCAAAAGATACTTAATGAAATGTTTAACATTCTTAGCCATCAGGGAAATGCAAATCAAAACAACTCTGAGATACTATTATACACGTATCAGAATGGCTAAGATAAAAAACACCAATGATAGCTTATGCTGGAGAGGATATGGAGTAAGGGGAGCACTCATCTATTGCTGGTGGGAATGCAAACTTGTACAGTACAACCACTTTGGAAATCAGCATGGCAGTTTCTCAGAAAATTGGGAATCAACCTACCTCAGGATCTAGGAATACCACTCTTGGGTATATACTGAAAAGATGCCCAATTATACTACAAAGGCATTTGTTCAACTATGTTCATAGAAGCATTATTTATAATAGCCAGAACCTGGAAACAACCTAGATGCCCCTCAACTGAATAATTGCTAAAGAAAATGTGGTACATAAACTCTTAAACATAAAATGGGTCAAAGAAACAAATCAAAAGAAAAATTAGGAAACACCCCAAGCCAAAACAAACCCAGAACATGCCACAGTTTATGGTGTGCAACAAAATAATGCTAGGAAAGATTTTTAAAGTGGCAGATGCTTATATATAATTCAGACAACTCTCAAGTAACACACTTTACACTTTAGTGAACTAAGGAGAGCAGGGAGGGAGACCCAGGGAGAGACAGACACACAGAGAGTCCAGTATTAGCAGCATTAATGGAGTGTTCAGAATAATACAAATGACTGAACTAAAGAGCAGAAAAACTGGAAAAGTCAGCGAAACTGAGAGTTGAATACTTAAACTTGTACAAAATTTATAAACACTCCATAAACTATGATAAAAATTGATCAGACAAAGAAAATGAAGAAAATGAAAGAAGAAATATTACAAACATAACCAATAAAGAAGATCACAAAGCACAAATCTGAACAACTGCTAGTCAGAAATTGGACAGGTTACAAGAAACGAATCTATTCCTAGGCACAGAAGCCTCTGAACATTGTGCAATGGTGTCATGAATCTTACAATTTTCATCCATATACTATTTATGGACAGGTGGTTTCCAGGCAAGATCAGTGACAAACAATTTTGTCAAACATCCTTCTGTCCTATTTAGCTTCCACATAGAAACTCCTTTCTGTTAGGTGAATGCTAGGAAGGAGACTTTTGAAGTCAGCGTGCGTGTTTATGTTGAGCTGTGCAATTAGGTATTGTCAAAGCTGTTATTGGGATATCTCCTTGAATCAGCGATGGTGAATGAGAAGCACATTCAACACCATTGTTCACAGTGCTCCTAACGTCTTGAACCTTGGCCACTTTGGTGTGTAATAGTGTCTCCTTCCATCTTAGTTTGTGTCACGGTGGTAAAGGATCATCATGAATATACATACCTTCATGTACTCTTGACTTTCTGTGTATCTTCTCATATGAAGTGACTAGAAATTTAGGGTCAGTGTTTCCTGTTGCTTGCCCTTTCCAATTGATTTTGAGAATTTATTGTTATGAAATTGAATCATAGGTTATTTATCTTTTGGATTACTGACAACAGAAATAAATCTGAGATTAGTGTATAAAAGACATTTAAGCTATTTGAGGAAGAAATCTACATAAGAAAATGAATACCAATGTGTTTAACAGGATTAAATGTGTGCTCACAGTAATAAAGGGAATGACAATGGATTACAAGTCTTAGAAACAAAAATCTGTTATAAAAATTGAAAAAGTCAGAAATTTAAATTTCTTCTTTACTATGCTATAATTTATTAATGTTTTTATACTTTAAAAACTGTCTACATTTTGACTAGTCTTTTTTCTATTAACAGAGCAAGTTTGTAATATTCATTTTATAAGAAATTATTAACATAATTGTATCTTTTTTCTAAGATGGCTAAGCAAAACCATTTCTTTTGTCATGAGTACTTAGAAATATGTCACTCAGCTTCACATGTCATTATTACTACACTAATATATACTTTTAAGAAGGCTGTGAATGTTGGAAAATTTTGTATCAAAATTTGTATTATGATCTTCGAGATTTCAAAGATAGTTAAGTACTTGATAAGTGAATATTCTTTTTTAATGCTTATTTTTAATGTGAAATTTCTAAGTTTTTGTTTAAGCTTATTGGTTTTTTATGTATTTTTAAATATTTTTTATTATTCTTATTAAAATTTTCCACCTCCTCCCCACCTCCCATTTCCCTCCCCCTCCCTTTACTCCCCTCCCCCTCCCTTTCCAGTCCAAAGAACAGTCAGGGTTCCCTGCCCAGCAGGAAGTCCAAGGTCCTCCCTCCTCCATCCAGGTCCAGGAAGGTGTGCATCTAAATGGACTAGGATCCCTCAAAGCCAGTTCATGCCATGGGATCAAAACCCAGTGTCATTGTTCTTGGCTTCTCAGTCAGCCCTCACTGTCTGCCATGTTCAGAGAGTCTGCTTTGATCCCATGCTTTTTCAGTCCCATTTGAGCTGACCTTGGTGAGCTCCCATTAGATGAGCCCCACAATCTCAGTGGGTGGGCGCACTCCTCGAGGTCCTGACTTCTTTGTTCATGTTCTCTCTCCTTCAGCTCCTCATCTGGGCCTTGGGAGCTCAGTCCTGCGCTCCAATGTGGGTCTCTGTCTCTATCTCCATCCATCTCCAGATGAAGCTTCTGTGGGGATATGCAAGATATTCATCAGTATGGCTATAGGAAAGGGCCATTTCAGGCTCCCTCTCCTCAGCTTCCCAAGGAAATAGCTGGGGACATCTTCATGGATACCTGGGAACCCCTCTAGAGTGAAGTCTCTTGCTAACCCTAAAATGGCTCCCTTAATTAAGATATATTCTTCCCTGCACCCCTACCCACCCTTCCTCTATCCCAACCATCCCATTCCCCCAGGGTCTTCCCATCCTCCCCTCCTCACTTTTCTCTCCACATCTCTCCATCACCCCTTACCGCCACTCCACCCCCATACCCAAGATCCCAATTTTTGCCTGCCATTCTACTCTACTTCCAATATCCAGGAGGATAACTATATGTTTTTCTTTGGGTACACCTTCTTATTTAGCTTCTCTATGATCAGGAATTGTAGGCTCACTGACCTTTATTTATGTCTAGAATATTCTGATAAGTGAGTACATACCAAATTCATCTTTTTGGGTCTGGGTTACCACACTCAGAATAGTGTTTTCTATTTCCATCCATTTGCATGCAAAGTTCAAGATGTCATTGTTTTTTACTACTGAGTAGTAGTCTAATGTGTATATATTCCACACTTTCTTTATCCATTCTTCTATTGAAAAGCATCTAGGTTGTTTCCAGGTTCTGGCTATTACAAATAATGCTACTATGAACATAGTTGAACAAATGATTTTTTAGTATGATTGGGCATCTCTTGGGTATATTTCCAGGAGTGGAATTGTTGGATCCTGAGGTAGGTTGATTCTGAATTTCCTGAGAAACCACCACACTGATTTCCAAAGTGGTTGCACAAGTTTGCATTCCCACCAGCAGTGGATGAGTGTACCCCTTACTCCACATCCTCTCCAGTAAGGGCTATCATTAGTGTTTTTTGATTTTAGCCATTCTGACAGGTGTAAGATGGTATCTCAAAGTTGTTTTGATTTGCATTTCCCTGATTGCTAAGGAGGTTGAGTATGACCTTAAGTGTCTTTTGGCCATTTGAACTTCTGTTGAGAATTCTCTGTTCAATTCAGTGTCCCATTTTTAAATTGGGTTAATTAGCATTTTAAAGTCTAGTTTCTTGAGTTCTTTATATATTTCGGAGATCAGACCTTTGTCTGTTACAGGGTTGGTGAAGATCTTCTCCCAGTCAGTAGGTAGCCCTTTTGTCTTAATGACAGTGTCCTTTGCTTTACAGCAGCTTCTCAGTTTCAGGAGGTCCCATGTATTCAATGTTGCCCTTAATGCTTGTGCTGCTACAGTTATACATAGGAAGTGGTCTCCTGTGCCCACTTGTTGTAGAGTACTTCCCACTTTCTCTTCTCTCAGGTTCAGGGTGTTCAGATTGATATTGAGGTCTTTAATCCATTTGGACTTGAGTTTTGTGCATGGTGATAGATATGGATCTATTTTCATTCTTCTACAGGTTGACATCCAGTTATGCCAGCACCATTTGTTGAAGATGCTTTCTTTCTTCCATTGTATACTTTTAGCTCCTTTGTCAAAAATCAGGTGTTCATAGGTTTGTGGTTTAATATCCGGTCTTCTATTTGATTCCATAGGTTGACTTCTCTGTTTTTATGCCAATACCAAGCTGTTTTCAATACTGTTCTTCTGTAATAGAGTTTGAAGTCAGGGATGGTAATGCCTCCAGAAGTTCCTTTATTGTATAAGATTGTTTTGGCTATCCTGGGTTTCTTGTTCTTCCATATAAAGTTGATTATTGTCCTCTCAAGATCTGTGAAGAATTTTGATGGGATCTTTAAGGGGATTGCATTGAATCTATAGATTGGATTTAGTAGAATAGTTATTTTTACTATGTTGATCCTCCCAATCCAAGAGCAAGGGAGATCCTTCCATTTTCTGGTATCCTCATCAATTTCTTTCTTCAAAGACTTAAAGTTCTTGTCAAATAGATCTTTCACTTTCTTGGTTAGAGTTATCCCAAGATAATTTATGCTATTTGTGGCTATCTTGAAAGGTGATGCTTCTCTGATTTCCCTCTCTGCTTCTTTATCCTTTGTGTATAGGAGGGCAACTGATTTTTGGAGTTGATTTGCATATGTTGAACCAGCCCTGCATTTCTGGGATGAAGCCTACTTGATCATAATGGATAATTTTTCTAATGTGTTCTTGGATTCGGTTTGCCAGTATTTTATTGAGAATTTTTGCGTCGATGTTCATGAGTGAGATTGTCCTGTAATTCTCTTTCGTGGTTGAGTCTTTGTGTGGTTTTGGTATCAGGGTAACTGTGGCTTCATAAAAAGAATTTGGCAATGACTCTTCTGTTTCTATATTGTGAAATACATTAAGGAGTATAGGTATTAGCTCTTCTTGCATGTTCTGGTAGAATTCTGCATTGAAACCATCTGGTCCTGGGCTTTTTTTTTTTGGTAAGGAGGTTTTTGATAATTCTTTGCGTCTAACAGGTCTATTTAGATTGTTCACCTGATCTTGGTTCAACTTTGTTATATGGTACTTATCTAAAAAAATGTCCATTTCTTTTACATTTTCCAATTTTGTGGCATACAGGCTTTTGTAGTAATATCTAATGATTCTCCGAATTTCCCCTGTGTCTGTGGTTATGTCCCCCTTTTCTTTTCTGATCTTATTAATTTGTGTGTTCTCTCTCTGCCATTTGATTAGTTTGGCTAGGAGTTTGTCAATTGTTGATTTTCTCCAAGAACCAGTTTTTGTTTTATTGATTCTTTGGATTGTTTTCTGTGTTTCTATTTTGTTGATTTCAGCCCTCAGTTTGATTATTTCCAGTCTTATACTCCTCCTAGGTGAGTCTGCTTCTTTCTTTTCTAGAGCTTTCAGGTGTGCTGTTAAGTCTCCAATGTGTGCTTTCTCTGTTTTCTTTAAGTGGGCACTTACTGCTATGAACTTTCCTCTTAGCACTGCTTTCATAGTGTCCCATAGGTTTGAGTATGTTGTGTCTTTATTTTCATTAAATTCAAGAAAGACTTTAATTTCTTTCTTTATTTCTTCCTTGACCCAGGAGTGATTCAGTAGTTGACTGTTCAGTTTCCATGAGTTTGTAGGCTTTCTGAGGGTAGCATTGTTGTTGAATTCTAGCTTTAATCCATGGTGATCCAGCAAGACATGGGCAGTCTTTTATTACATCTGTGAAAGTTTGCTTTGTTACCAAGTATGTGGTCAATTTTCAAGAAGGTTCCATGAGCTGCAGAGAAGAAGGTATATTCTTTCCTATTTGGGTGGAATGTTCTATAGATGTCTGTTAAGTCCATTTGGTTCATTACCTCCATTAATTCTATTTCTCTGTTTGGTTTCTGCCTGATTGACCTGTCCATTGATGAGAGAGGTGTATTGAACTCTTGAACTCTACTACTATTAGTGTGTGTGGTTTGATAACTGCCTTGAATTCTAGAAGTGTTTCTTTTACATAGGTGGATGCTTTCATATTAGAGGCTATTCAGGATTGAGACTTCAACCTGATGAATTATTCCTGTTATGAGTATAAAATGTCCATCTCCATCTCTTCTGATTGATTTTAGTTTGAAGTCAATTTTGTTAGAAATTAGTATGGCTACACTGCTTGTTTCTTAGGTCCATTTGCTTAAAAAACCTTTTTCCAACCCTTTACTCTGAGTAGATGTCTGTCTTTGTGGTTGAGGTGTGTTTCTTGTAAACAGCAGAATGTTGGATCCTGTTTTCATATCCAATCTCTTTGCCTGTGCCTTCTTATAGGTGAATTGAGTCCATTGATATTAAGTGATATTAATAACCAGTGGTTGTTAACTCCAGTCATTATTATTTTTTTGGTAGTAGAGTTTGTCTGTTACCTTTCTTTGTGTTTTGCTTGTGAAGGGTCGCTAGACGACTGAGTTATTGTAAACAGTGTTGACATTGTTGGATTCCTTGGGTTGTGATTTTCCTTCTATTACTTTCTATAAGGCTAGATTTGTGGCTACATATTGTTTAAATTTGTTTTTATCCTGGAATATTTTGTTTTCTCCATTGATAGTGAATGATAGCTTGGCTGGGTATAGTAGTCTGGGCTTGCATCCATGGTCTCTTAGTTTCTGCATTACCTCTGTCCAGGACCTTCTGGCTTTCATGGTTTCCATAGAGAAGTCAGGTGTAAGTCTGATAGGTTTACCTTTATAAGTTACTTGACCTTTCTCCTTTGCAGCTCTTAATATTCTTTCTTTAACCTGTATGTTTTGTATTTTGATTATTATATGGCGAGGGGATTTTTTTTTATCTAGTCTATTCGGTGTTCTGTATGCTTCTTTTTTTGGTTTTTTTTTTTTTCAAGACAGGGTTTCCCTGTAGTTTCTAGAGCCTGTCCTAGAACTAGCTCTTGTAGACCAGGCTGGCCTCGAACTCAGAGATCCGCCTGCCTCTGCCTCCTGAGTGCTGAGATTAAAGGCGTGCACCACCACCGCCTGGCTCTGTATGCTTCTTGAACCTTCATAGGAATATCTTTCTTTAGGTTGGGAAAATTTTCTTCTACAATTTTGTTGAATATATTTTCTGGGCCTTTGATCTGTAATTCTTCTCCTTCTTCTACCCCTATTATTCTTAGGTTTGGTCTTTTTATTGTGTCCCAGATTTCCTGAATGTTTTGTGATGAGAATTTGTTGGATTTGCTGTTTTCTTTGATCAGTGCATTTATTTTCTCTATGGTATCTTCAGAATCTGAGATTCTTTCTTCTATCTCTTGTATTCTATTGGTTATGCTTGTTTCTGTAGTCTCTGTTCATTTACCTAGATTTTCCATATCCAGCCAGCCCTCGGTTTTTGTTTTCTTCATTGCCTCCATTTTAGTTTTCAATTCTTGAACTGTTTCCATTACCTGTTTGATTGTTTTTTCTTGGTTTTCCAGGGTATCATTTACGGATTTACTCATTTCTTCAAACTTTTTGTTATACTTCTCATCCATTTCTTTAAGGGAATTTTTCAAATCCAGTTTACGGGTCTCTATCACTTTCATAATGTCAATTTTTTCCACTTCTTCTAGATTATGGTGTTCCAGTCCTTCTGTTGTAAGATCGCTATGTTCTGATGTTTTCATGTTGCTTTTCAGATTGTTGGAGGGATTCTTGCCTTGGTGCCTGCCCACTTCTTCCTTCAAATGCTCTCCGATAGTTCTTCTGGTAGAGGATTATGGCCCCTTTTGGCCAGGGACTCCTCCAATGGATCTTCTGTTACAGGATAAGGGCTCCTTGTTGGGCAGGGACCCCTCCGATGGGTCTTCTGTTACTGGATATTTGCTCCTTGCTGGGCAGGTATCTCACAGACAAAAGGCCCAGCTTGACACCAGCAAGCTGAGTGAAACAAAGGATCTCCTGCCACTCATCACTGGGTCCCAGCACCAATACGGGCCGATTTGGGGGGGGGTCTTGTGGCCCTGAAGGAGGATAGGGGTGCCTTAGGGACACTGGGATGGGATAGGAAGAGAAGGGCAGTAGCTGCGGGGAGAAGCCCCTGCAGAATGACCAGAAAGATTAGGGGATCAAGGAATGTCTGTGCTCCGTGACCCGGGATTCTGCAGCCCGCGGTCAGAAACATACTCACCCCTCCAATGGGTCTTCTGTTACAGGATATTGGCTCCTTGCTGGGCAGGTATCTCACAGACAAAAGGCCCAGCCAGCTTGCCACCAGCAAGCTGAGTGAAACAAAGGATCTCCTGCCACTCACCACCAGATCCCAGCCCCAAGATGGGGCCGAGCTGGGGCGTCTTATCTAAGTGAATATTCTTAAGCATTCTTTGGATCAGTGATGAGAAGAAATACTGGTAAATTCTACTCTTTATGACTCTTTTTTAAAGCAGGAAAAAGTACAATGTCTTTCAAACGGTTTGCCCCACACTGTCAGATGTATTTTTGATAAGATGGTACTTTATTTGATTCACGTCAGAGATTATTGAATCTTTTGTTTATAATATTACAGGTCAGAAGACCAGAAGCCTTGATGTTTTACACAGTAAATTCTTGTTTATGTTTCTTTACTCACATGGTTTAGTGCTAGATATCCATGTCTTCTTTGTGCCCGGGAATGTTCTGTGCCATGGGTCTTTTCATCATGCTTCTGAGGGAAGTGTCACCAGGCATGGAGAAAGTCTTCCTGGAAGTCATTTCCACACACAACAGATAAATGAACACAAGCCTCACAGAGGAGGCATTGTGAATAAATTGAGCATTTTCCACTGGACCCAAACTATAAACACATCCCTAATTCAATATTTTGCTCCAGGAGATTTAAAAAAAATTGAGACTTCTTCATTGTTACCCAACCTAAGCAATCAAGGCCATCTGCAATCAACCATGGTTAAGAAGAAAAACCTTTGTCTTAAATATTTTGCAAGAACAATTTTTCTGTGGGAACACATTACACAGTAAAGCCTTGAAAATCAGTCAAGCTATGCTGCTCTTTTCTTTCAGGTCCATCTTAAACCCATCTCTCTCATCTTACCTGTGGCTTGCCTTTTTTACTACTGCATGAACAGATACTTTACATTTTTAAATAATTCTATTCTCTACACTTACAAACAGCATACTGTTTTAGGAAACATGTAAACCTTATTTTGATGTCCATAGATAATGTATATGATGAAACTGGCATGGTCGTCATCTCATATAGCTTTCTACGTTTCAATTATGCACATGAAAGCCTAGATATATTCATTACACAAAATTCATAAACACAATATGAAACATAATCTTTGTAGTGCACAATCTCTTGATTTGTTGGCCTTACATGTCTACCATTTGGGTATTTTTTTATGGAACCAATTTTCCTCTTCTACCCCATTCAGCCCCAGTGGGTTCACCTTTTCAGGCTCTGGCGCGCTAGGACAGAAAGTAAGAAATGTGAATGTTTCTTCATCGGAATGGCTTTGTTTTGTATCTTGTGATTGTGTGAGACAGAATAGCCTGTATACCAGGCGGGCCACACATTCAGTATGCAGACAAAACTGCCAAGCTCTTGATTCTTCTTCCTCTGCCTTCCAAGTACCAGCACTACAGACCTGCCTAGGTCCAGACATGCCACTACTTTGTACCTTTTGACTAATGTCCCTCTTATTCCCAGCCCACCTTTGTAGGCACTTTTCTTTCTGTAATTTTTAAAGTTTAGACTCACCATAAAACTGACGTCACACAGAATTTTTCTTTCTTGTGTCTGGCTTAGTTCACTCAGCATAATGTCTTCAGACTCAGCCTTATTCTGACAAATGGCAAGGTCTGTTTTGTAATATACACAGTTTCTTTCTCGCACATACCTATTTCTTTGTACCTTTACCTGAAAATTGATTGCTTTCATGTCTTAGTTACTGTGAGCATGAACTGTAGATATCTTGGCTGGGTAGTCATTTCCTTTCCTTTGTTAAATATTGGAAAGGGAGACTGCTCAGAGTAGAGTTATTCTATTTTTAAATACTTATGATAACATACATTGCTTGAGTGTGGGGGTTTAGAGGAAACAAGGTGATATAATTCACTATGGTTTCAAAGCAAAAATCATTCTGACTTCAAGCTTTTCCTCAAGATTAGAAATGACTTCAATGTGAAGCTCAAATGGAGGTTTTTCTCTTCCTTGTTAGAAAGTCTTGGAGGCACATGGTTTTGGATGCCCTTTGGCAGGTGTTTACTGATTGTCTAAATCGTGTCAAGGAACATCTGTGAATTAGCAATGTTACCTTACAGTGACATGCCAATGAGAATCTATCTCAGAGAGAACCCTGGGTGCGGTTTTGTTTAATATAGTAGGTTCATGTCGCATACCTAGGAAACCAAGGAAGATGCTAAAATAGTTGATTTTGAGAGGACATAAATTGTTAGGACTAAAGGGAATTATAATTGCTTAAATTTTATCAGTTTCGGGAGTCCAAAATTTCTATCAATAAGGAGAAAGCTAAGAGTGTATTGAACTACAAAGGGAGGGCATTCCTTACAGGAAAGAAGGAGCCCTTAGAGCCGAGTAAAGAACAGAATAACTGACTCTCAGGATGAAGTAAGCAGTGCTGAAGTAAAGATTCACTCCTGGGGAGGACGGGCTCCTTTCAATAAGTAGTTCTACTGGGAGTTGCCAAAGTCTCTCTCCTCATTGTGTTTCTCCCATCTCTCCCAGTATTGTGATTAAATGTCCCATACTGCCTGTTGGTCCATAAACTTCTTTCTAGATCTTTGTCTTATTCACTTCCAAACAGGATGCTATCAGAGACCCTTTGATTAAAGTAATGTCCAAATGCCCTTTAATCCTCGCTATGCCCACTGTAGCACCCCTTTGATATCTTCCCCTAAGACATTAATTATAGGATTGGCTTGTTTGGATAAATGGAAGGTGAATAGGAGACCTCACTGAGAAATAAAACAGTATAACACCTCAAAAACTCGACTTGTAGTTGAGGATGTAGTTAAATTCATAGAGTGCTCAGGCTGGATTTTGTAAAATCCAAGTTCCAATTCCCAGCTCGACATAAAGTGACAGTGTAGATACACCTGCAACCCTGGCACTCAGAAAATCAGAGGGCAGAAGAGGATACAAAAATTCAAGGTTATCTTCACCTACATAGTAAGTTTAAGGCCAGCTTCAGGTAAATGAGACACTTAAACAAAAACAAAATCCAAGATTCTTATTGTCATTTTTTGCATGCATATATGTGTGGAATGCATGGATGCATGTCTGTGGCACATATGTGCACGTGTGTGCACATGCAAGCATGGAAGTATGCATATGGAGATCTGCTCCCCACTCTCAGTATCTCCCAGTTGGAGCTGGCGGGTGTCAGCTGTTCTAGCTAGACAGGTTACCCCAGGTTTCCCTGTCTCTACCTGCTGATTTCAGAGTTTGTAGGTGATTGTCATATCTGTTTCATTTGTATGTGAGATCTAGGGATCCACAAGTACATGCATGAGTTCTGAGGAGTCCTTACATTTACGGGGTAATCCCTTTATCCTCTCAACTATTCCTGGAGCTCCCTTGTGGTCTTTCAACTCATTTTTATATTTTCAAAAATATTCCTAAAGTTAATACATGGATCCTTTTTTAAAAGCTTTTAGACAGAGTACCCAGACTCAGCTGGCAATAGAGTATCCTTGATATAATTGTAATTCAAGAACTTCTCAGGTGAAGAGACCATCTGAAAACCACTTACCAACAACATGAATAGCATCTGGAGAGTCATATTTAAATATGAACAAGGCTAGTTAATTTTCTGAATCACCTTTGCATATTGAAGAAATTTTGTTTGCTACAAAAGATTTTGTATGCATTTCAATTGCCGTTAACCAAAAAGTGTCCAAGGTGTGTATGAAAAGCAGTATTTTAGTCGATATTTCTAAATGGTCTTGCCCTGTTTCTCCACAATTAGCAAGCAGTGATACCAAATCACCCACCAAAACTAAACAAACAATATACTAACAAACAAAATATGTTAGAAATGATTTGAATATAAATATAACTATGATGATACATCTTGGCTGGTATAGTACTTTCCTTGCATGCTTGAGGCCCTGGGTTTGATCCCAAAGACTGAGACTACTAGAATTACCAAATACAATAAACAAATGGACAATATGTTCCCTCACTCTGGCCTACATCTATTTATTTTTTACAAAATTGTTCTCTCTCTGTGGGCTAATTAGCAATATGACTGTGCTCGCTGCTGTGGCTGCACACGCCCTAGGCCACATTCAGACTGATCCCACTGAGTACTTAACTTTAATTAAGAGCATGAAAACATTATTCTTATTCCATAATCAGGGTCCTAGCCTCTCTTCTTTCACTCTTAATGGTGTGTGCAGCGGGGGGGGGGGGGGGGTGCTTAAAAGGACACCCATTCTGTGCAATCTTTCTCATGTTCCTCCATTTTTAATTTTTTGCTAGACATCAAACATCAGTCTGCACTGAATTATATGTGGGGGGGTGTGGGTTGGCGGGGGTCTCCACCTCTCTTGAATACCCACCCAAAGCTGGGTCACCTTTGTCACATCTACCATGGCTGGTATGGGATTTGACCTGACTAGGGCACTGAGAGAATGAAGTAGAGGACAAACACAAATGGATAGAAAAGCTTGGACCAGGGGACTGGTCTCTCTGATAGAACGGACTCAGCACCCAAGAAGCTCAGCGTATTTATTACAAACAGTTGAGTGGAGAGGCAGGGTTGTTACCTACAGCGAGCTTAAGGACACAGGTTTAGCTAATCTCAGTCAGAGCAGCCTCTGTCAGGGAGCATCTGCAGACTGTTAGCACCCTGGGGCAGAAAGCTGTGGTGGACATTTTCTTCACAGACTCTCAACATTCCCACGCAGATATGAGGAAGACTTTGCTCTCCCTCTGAGGCTCAACTGGGAAGGGCTTTGCTCCTCTCTGTGTGGCTGAGGCATCGAGGATCCCTGACATGGCTGTGCCCATGTCAACAGCACACATTCTCTTAGGAATTCACTCGCTCAGGGCTCATATGCTCCTTACACTCATCCTCTTCCATACCTGAAGCCTCTGCACAGTGGCATCCTGTAGCTAAACATATTCCCGGTGATGTTTTTGCATTGGAAAGCAACATTGTTGAGGACTATTTGAAGCTTTGAAGAACTTTACCCAAACTGGAAGAACTTTACTACAGATTTTTGAATTGATGAAAGTGGGAAATCTTTTCAATAAAGTAATAAATAATAAAAAAATGTTGTGAATAAAAAAATGAGTAGAAATGCTTTGGACTATGTTGTCAAATCTCCATTCTAACAGACACATTTCAACATATGAAGTTAAATATAAAAAGTAACTCTACAAAAGAGATTGATAGATGCTTCCAATGAGAATTCTATGGAAGTTTATTTCTATATGGTGGGCAAATGAGTTAGAGTTAATTCAGGAAAACTGATTAACCATGTAACTCTGGTTATTTGTTCATCCAGGATTAGTGTACTAGCCATTTCGCTGCATAAAAAAAATACCTTAAAAGCTGGCAAGGCAAAACAACTAAATAAGAAGCTAAACGGGGTACGGCATTATGAAGTTTACACTATCGTGTAAATGGATATAGTCCATCTCAGGTAGCACAGGGCAACAAAAGCAGGCTGGAGAGAACATTCATGCTTAACCTTCAAGTGTGAGGGCCCGAGTTCAGATTCCTAGAATTCATACCAAGGTCAAGGCTAGGCAGGTAGGGCAGTAGGCTGTAATTCCAACCCCAGGGAGGAAAGGTACAGGGGTTCAAGCAAGAGAGCTAGTTAAACTAGCTAGAGTTTGAAAGTTCTCAGTTCAGGAAGAGATCTTGCCTCAATAAATAAAATGGATAGAAAGTGAAGAAGACAGAAGGTATCAGTTTGGCACCCCCACATGTGTGCAGGGTGCACACATACCCACTTCTACATGTGAACACGCATATGCACATATACAAGCAAAGAATATGAAAAGAACACATGTGGTCACCAAAAGAAGGCTCCCTGGTCTCCTGCTCACAGTCACTCTTAGATATCTGAAGAAATAAGCAGGAGAAAAATTGACTAAGATTTTCTGGGAAGTGTTAAATGGTAGAGCAAAGATGTCTCTCTACACTAGAGATGTTCTTGTGCGAGGAAGATGCTGCATGCGTGAGCCCTGACCATGCTCAGGATACAATGTGAGCAGGCAGAGCTTGTGAACCCAGTTGGCTGAGCGTGGGCGGTAGGGTTTCCTCTTTCTTTTCCCGTTTCAGCGCGGTCATATTGTGGCAGAGCAAGAGGGATCTATCACTTTTCCTGCCCTCTCGAATCCTTTTCCTAACCATCAAAGGAGCATTCCTTTCCTTGTGGCGGCCTCCTAAGTTTTAAGGAGAGGCCTCTCTGCCACCACTGCCCTTCTGAACTCACATGAATGGCCTTGCTGAGCAGTCATGTGCTTGGTGGAAACGGAAAGAAAGATTCCGGCCCCAGTAGCTTGAGGCCCCAAATCCAGACCGTGCTCTGTAGAAAAAGACTCCACCCCACAAAGGGATTTCCTTTCCCAGTTCTACCTCATCTCTTAAGATCTTATAAAAGTCCTTTGTCCTCCTGCCCTCCACCAACCCAGACGAGGGTTCGAAACAGGAAATTCTCTCCCTATTATTTTCTCGGGGCGAGCCTTGGAGAAATTTGATTCGTTTCCCTAATTTCTGTCTTGCGGGCCATAGATCTTAAGGGTCTCAGTCACTCACTATGGGAGAGGGTGTTACCTGCGGTGTCTTGCAGACCTGTTCCCCTGGGGTCACTACACAGGCCAGCATGGAAATTTCTCCAGGGGACCCTTGCTCTTCCTAAAACTGGAGGTGAACAGCATGTTTCCCAGACTGGAGATGGCATAAAATGTCTTTTGAAGTGAGATACATTGTTCTGGAGGTCCTGCTATCTCTTTTCATCTTCAAAACAAATCCTGAAATGTTAATAGTGGTCTCGCTTCACAGCTGAGGGCATGCTCGTCTTTAAAGGACAACTTCTGAGTGAAGTTCTCCCTGCTAAGACCTTAGGAATCACATTCAGAGAAGGTGTGTCAAAGGCCAGCGCTCTGGTTGCCACCCTGCCTTTAGGATCCCAGTGCTGCTCATAGGAATTATTCACTATTAATGCTTTTGTTCTTCTGGGTCTTCTCTCGAGTGCTGTTTGACTTTTCCCCAACTCAGAGGAAAATGCAGCATAAAGAGCAACAGAGGCTGTGGCATCAGGGAAAAGGTAGACATTTTCCCTTGTGAACATGATGAGATCCAAGCCTGGGAAGTCGATCCCCGCAGTCAAAGGCAGGCAGAGTCTTAAGATAGTCTGAATGAGCCTGGCCACAACTGTACTTCTAAGACTAGAGGAGACACAAAGAGAGGGGCTTTGGGCCCTGTCACAGATACTACTCTTTGTAGAAAAAGCAAGTGACAACACATGACAAATGGGGCCTACCAATGCACAATGACCAAAATGAATTCACTATTTAATGTGTAATGAATCTAGGGTATTTTTAACATCACTTGTCCCCTTTACATTTGGAAATTAACTTGGCCTTGGTTCTGAATATGCAATGGTAACGGATGCTGCCTTAAACATTTCAACTCAGATTCCACATCATGCGTGCCACCAACTGCAATGTTTTTCCTATACATATAGATGTTGTTCTCTTCTAGAGACTTAATAGTATGACTGTGGAAAATACAAGTTTAGTTTGTTCCTACTATCACTCCTTAGCATATAAGTGTTAAGTTACTACAGCTTTAGATTATATTGTGTTAGGATTGTGAAAATTGTTATTTCAGTTTTTGACTTGAGCTTCATAAACAATAAAAACCAGTAATTGGCCCTAAACATACTTCTGCCAAATGATAGCAATGGAGCAACATTCTCAGCACTGAAACTATAAATCTAAATAACAATCAACTGAAGAACCTCTATGTGACAGATAATCTTGATTGTCAACATTACTACATTTGGATTAATAAAAACTCAAGCTCAGGGCATGCCTGTGAAAGATTCTTGACTGAATCATTTGGTACATGAAGACCTACCTAAATCCTGATCACACCTTCTGGTGGCAGCTCATGTTGAAGACATGGAAAAAGGGAGCTCTTACACACTGGACCGCTTTGGCGAGTTCATCTACTCTTCTGCTGGGGCATTATTTCACTGGTGTTAAAACATACTTTGCATAGCAACATAGACTGAAGATTAGCAGCTCTCTTGGACTTCCCTAGGGCTACAGCATCAGTTTGGTACTGAAACTTCCAGTATCATTTACTGAACTACTACTATTGGAATTTTTGTCTTTCTATTGTGGGACATCCATTGTTGTACGACTCATTTATTCATTTAAATTCTATTGCTTTAGAAAAGAACCCTGACTAATGCTGTCTACACCCAAGAGTAGGGACTATTCAGCCAAGATTGAACCCATTGTGTAAAAGCAAACAAGCACATCTATTGCATTAATATACAAATTTTCTTTAACTTTTAATAACTGGTAAATTGCATGTATACTGAGCAATTGTTTTCAAATAAATTTATTATTATCATCAGGAAATGTTTGATTTCTTAGATGGAAAAGGTCACAAGTGTTCTGGAAAAGCCATGAAGTGTTCTCATTGGCTCTGAAAAGAGTGTTGTAAAAGTTAGAGGTTAGCTGAAGCAGAATTTTTTTCAAAGCATTGAGGGCCAGTGGCTTCTGAAGAAAGGACAGCACCAAAGTCTCCCCTCTTCTCCAGTATTGATCATAGAGGCATCAGAGTCCCAAAAGGTCTATTTTTTTATTTCATCATGTATCTTAATGTCTCACATCCAAGTATCCCTAGGGTAAATAAATGAATTAAAACAGATAATTTTCCCCTGTAATATTGCAAGGAAGAAAAGCATTACTTGGGTGGGTTTCTTCAAATGTGAATAGCTGATAGGCTATTTTCAGCTATGGTTTTGTTTGTTTGTTGTTCTGTTTACATTATAGATGAAAAGGTTCCACTGCTGCATACATCGGGCTAAAGCTGAATTGGGGATAGCATAAGACCTGATTACAAAACAATAGGTTGAGATCAAGACCCACAGAAGCCTTCATTAGAGCCAGAGAGAGCAGGATTGTTTAAGACAGTCTTAGCCATGTTTCTAGAAAGAAGATATTCTTTCCAGAGCCTCACACTTGAGGCACTGATGGCACAGAAGATAGGGAAGGATGGGGAATGTTGGGAAAAGGCTGTAATATTCAACAAGGCCAATGTGTCAGTGTTTTTGGTTAGTGGTGTGTCACAAGATAACTATTTCAAAGGTCGTGAACTTAAATAGCTTCATTAAAGTAAATTAGGATAATGTTGGGGCAGGGTTCTGATTATGTCCAATCACTTGCATTCCCACTATGGTAAATTTTTAAAATCATACAGCTCAGGATTAGTGTTGTCAGATATATACATGTGGTCCTGCTGAGACCACTGTATGTATGAAGACCACCATTCTGCAGAACTGCCCCTATCCTGGGGATGAACAGCATTACCAGAGCTTTGGAAAGACAATGGTTCTGTGTGGTGAGCCTCTTTTTCTCTGTGGGACTCTGGGTTTGCTATTAAAAATAGCAACACAGAGGGTATATGCACAGCAAATGAAATTGTGAATACATGACCTGCCTGTAAGCCCCTTAGTTACTAAGACAACGTGGCATGTTCTCATTCCTGATGATAACTCAATGAGACTATGGTGTCTCATCCCTGGGGCACTGGGGACCAACATATCCTTCAAGATCTGAGCATCTATGGGATTTTCGTTTCAGAATTTACTAACAGCCACATACGATGAACACAGTCCAGTGTGTTCTCTGTGCTCTTGGAATAATCTGATCAAATCCTATTGTCCAATGACCAGGACATAATTGCCTCTGGCAGAGGATCCAACATTAAAGACACAAAATTTCACAGAGAGCAGGCAATGGAAGCTCCGTGCAGGGAACAGCAGCATAGAAGGCAAAGGTTAGGCATCATCGCTGAGCCTCCTATGCTGCTTCTCAGTCTCTACAAGCTGTGGAAAACAACGCTTGGTTTTACTGATTCCTCTCAGTCCACTATTTTGGAAAATGCCTCTAAATATTTCATAGACAGCTCAGTCCTCTTCAGAGCCTCCACAGGAAGCAAAGTCCTTCTTCCTTGTCTCATTAATTCACAAAATGTACTTTGTTTCACTTGATGGAAAATTCCTTTGTTGGAAAAAGAGAAGCAGCACGGTTGTACAGAGAGTGAGATGCAAAGCATTGTCTCGGTATCCTTCTGAGGACAGCAGGCTCGGGGGGAATGGCCAGGAAAGACAATGAGCCCTCACTGTGTGGTTTAAGAGATGCTGAGCGTGTGTGTCGACATAGACTCCCAATGTCTCCAAAGGTGTGAAATAGGCTGGGGAAAATCTGAATCCAAATCCTTGTCTCTTTAGTAGGAAAATGCAGAAGACAGACAAACACATGTAACTATGTACACACACACACACACACACACACACACATGTGTTGTTCAGCTCATTCCTGGTGCACTCTTATAGAGCCCTTAAGCCCAAGTGAGGCTGTGCTCTCTCCTCAGCCATCTCAGAGTGAGCAAGGGCTAACAACAGGGTGGGTATCATAAGCAATTCGTGCAGTGTGAATTAACATGCTACTCCTGACTCACATGGTGACATAGAAATTTTTTTCATTCTAGCTACATAACACCTGGATAGGATGGCAAAAGTGACTCCTTCTTCCGGCTTCAAATAAAAGGGATGAAGGATCATTCCTGAAAGATCTCTGAGTAGGTCAAACACACTCCTTTCAGGAACACATAGAAAGTCAAGAATACCACATGGCAGAAAAACACATGGGCCAGTGATTATCCCCTTTCTCTACATTACCATCAAAGACTGTGTTACCATACATAAAATATGAATGTGTTATCTCAGATGCTTCCAATACTTGATGTAAACTCTCTTCTATGTCCTGAATAGATAGATTGTGTTTGTGCCACATATATTCTCCATTCAAAAACCAAAGTGGTCAGTCTATCATGGAAAAGAATTTTTATGATCCCATCTCTCAGTTTGGATGAGGTCATTGCCCCAGTGCTTTGCCTTTCCCATAATTTTACCTCCCATGATTTCATTTGCCTTCAGTCAACGCCAGACTAAAATTATTAGATGGGAAATTCTGTAAATAAACAACTTGTAGGCTTTAAATATTGTATCTTTTTGTAATATGATGAAATATTATGCTATCTTACTCTATCAAATCTGGAACATGATTCATCCTTTTGTCTAGTGTATCCCTGTATACAGTGTATCCTGTAAAATCTACACTTCAGTTGTCACAGCAACCATTAGGTTATCTGCTGTGCTCTTACAGTACTTGTCTGTAAGTATCAATTAGGCAGCAGGCTAATGCAAATCACAATGTCCCATATGATTTACCATACTTCATAGCATCACAGCCATTGTCTTACCTTTTGATTAAAAAGAGTGAATGCAATTCAATGGGAAATCTTAAGAAAAAGACTGCATTCTATTTTTACTGCCATATATTGCATAGTTACCCTATGAGTTACCCTAGAGTTAGTTATTAGTGTTAATCTCTATGTAGGTAATTTATACATTATACCTTATCTGTACATACATTTAAGAAAACCCTAGTATATAGGCTAAAATCTATGCTTTCAAGCATCTATCTGTGAATACCCACAAATACTTTTGCAAGAAACTCAATAAGTCAAGTATAAATCATTGGGAAAGATAAGTACAATAAATACTCTTGCATAAGGAATAGCAATAACTAAGGAAGGAAATACTTGCGCTTTGGGAAGAGGAAGAATAAAGTGCTGGAAAATAATTTATTTGACACTAAATATATGACTGACAGCAACTATTTCAAGGTATAGTGGCAAAAACACAGTGGTGTAGTGGCGTTTCAATTGTATTTAATAAATAAAGACTGCCTGAAGATCTGAGAGTGAAACAGTCCCACTGGTCAGCCTTACAGACCAGATTATAGCAACACACACCTTTAATCCCAGTAGCCACCCTAGTTACCATAGAAATTGGGTGGCGCACACCTTGAATCCCAGCCCTAGAGAGGAATATAAGACAGGGGGAGATAACTTTCAGACAGTCTCATTCTGAGATTCTGGGAGGCAGGATCGCCATTTCAGACTGAGGTAGAGGTAAGAGCAAGTGGCTGGCTGTTTTTCTTTTCGAATCTTTATGTCGAGCCCCAATTTCTGACCCTGAGTTTTTATTTACCTTGCTTCACAGTGGCAAAAAAAAACAAAAACAAAAACAAAAAAAAAATACTCTTCAGGGAACTTATATTGTAGGGAAATCAGAAAACAAATACAAATCTGTAGTGTGCTTGTAATTAGTTCTATATGTGATGAATTATGGTAAAAATAAATAGGAAAAGTTCTGAGATATTTGTATGTTCACATGGCGTTTAGTTAAGGTTGAGGAGTCGCTTCATGGTTTTGAGTGGAAGTACCTGATGACTCTCGTGCCAGTTAGGAAGGATCCTCTGGCTATTGTTGGACAGAGGCAAGATAAGATGGGGCTTTTGTAATAATTCGGGAATACCACAGGATTGACCAAGTTTTCAAGAGATGGCAAAGAGCTTAGAGAGGTGGACAGACACTTTTCCGTGTATCTTTAAAATAGTAAACAGATTTTCTGGTGCAAGACATTTGAGAAAAATGTAATTTGAAGCTACCTTCAGTTTTTTCACTCAATAATGAAAAGAGATAAATGTCATTTTTAAAAGTGATGCACTACAAAGGAAAAGGACAGGAATGGGATGGCCAGTAGTTTTTCTATGGCCAGGTTTGAGGTTCCTGGCAGATATAAGTTGAGATGTTTTACAGAAGGTTGTAAGGGTCATTTGGAGTACAGGAAGCTATTTAGACCAGAGATTTACATTTGAAAATTATTCCCACATGGATAGAGATATGATAAGTTGTATATCCAGATAAGCTGACACAAGGAATGGTAGGAGAAGAGACATAATCAAAGATTAGTACAGACCTAAACAGAGAACTCTCAATAGGGAAATCTAAAATGGCTGAAAGACACTTAAGGAAATGTTCAACATCCTTAGTCATCAGAGAAATGCAAATCAAAACAACTCTTGAGATTCCATCTTATACCTGTAAGAATGGCCAAGATCAAAAACACTGATGACAATTTATGCTGGAGAGGTTGTGGGGAAAAGAGAACACTTCTGCATTACTGGTGGGAATGCAAGCTGGTACAGCCCCTTTGGGTGTCAGGGAGGCTATTTCTCAGAAAATTAGGAAACAATTTTCCTCAAGACCCAGTAATATCACATTTGGGTATATAGCCAGAGGATGGCCAGTCATGCCACAAGGACATGTGCTCAACTATGTTCATAGCAGCATTGTTTGTCATAGACAGAAGTTGGAAACAACCTAAATGCCCCTCGATCAAAAAATCGATAAGAAAAATGTGGCACATTTACACAATGAGTACTACATAGCAGAAAAAAAATAATAACATCTTGACTTTTGCAGGAAAATAGATGGAGCTAGAAAACATCATTTTGAGTAAGGTAACCCAGATGCAGAAAGACAATTATCACATGTACTCACTCATAAGTGGTTTTTAAACATAAAGCAAAAAAAAAAAAAATCCAACAAACTACAATCCCAGAGAACCTAGACAACAATGAGGACACTAAGGGAGATAAGCATAGATCTAATCTACATGAGTAGTAGAAAAAGACATGATCTCCTGAGTAAATTGGGAGTATGGGGACCTTGGGAGAAGATTGAAGGGGAGGGGAGAGGCAGAGAAGGTATCAGAGAAAAATGTAGAGCTCAATAAAAATAAATTAAAAAAGAAATAGTGAAGGAAAAAGGTAATGAATGCCCAGCAGGAGGGAGACCAACAGGGAAGCATCGTCCATGTTTGAGGAAGGATGCCAAGAGTAAGGAAATAAGAGGAAATGAACCCTGCCCAGTATGAACAGTCAGTTCTGTGCACAGCCACTGGATTTAGTCAAACATGGCAGGGTAAAGCTGCAGAGGGGAGATCTGGGAGGAATGAATGGAACAAGACTTTATGAATCTTCTTAGCTACAGTCACTGGGGATGCTCAACTTGCAAACAAAACACACCCACACTGCTGTAGACCCTGAACATGGGTTATTAGCTGGCTCAAACCTTGAGCCTGAGGAGTGTGGTTTCCTTTTTGGGCTGGAAGGACTCAGGCATTTGCTAATCTACTGAGAAACACTTGTTTAATCACTTGTAATCCTTATAAAACTGGCCCAAATACAGAGAGTTGCATTGAGAGGGAGAAATGGTATGTCATCCAAAGAGCATTGACAAGTGGCTGAATTCTTTATCATGGCTCTTTAAGAAGCACTGAATAGGGATTATTCACTAACCCAGAGCTAGAATTCTAAATCTCATTTCCACGTCTCTCTCTGACCCTTTCATTTATAAGGTGCTGAAGCTGCCTCTCATCCTCTCCTCTCATATCCACACAGTCCCATAAACTCTCAGCAAACATGACCTAGGCTGGCTCTTTCCTCTCACTCCGTATCTCTCTGCCACCTCCAGTCTATCTATATTATTTATTTATTTTCCTATCATGCAAGACTTTTTGCCCTTTCTGGTGCTGATTGACTTAGCCTTTCTAGTGGTCTTTCAATTTTCTTCTCTACGATTACTACAATCAATAAAGCAAAGGCCAGGAAGCTGGCCAGGCAAACACAGAAATCTTAAAGGAAAAAGAAGTGGATAAACAATGCCAAGTTATCTATGCACTATGGTGAGCTTGTGAGCACCGCAGGTGGTGAGACATCTGCTTGCATTGCTTGTGCTTCCAACAACCTTCTTAGGGTCCATACAGTCCTGAACAGATGCCGGATTCATTTATCTGCCCAGGGACACAGAGGCATCTTTAGCTCAATGCACGGAAATCCTGATAAGACTTGTTCACTGCCAACGAGTCAGAATCTTTTTTCTGTTGTTGCTCTGACCTACGTTTCTTTCATTCTGATCCATGTGACTTGTTTTCCACTATGAGGATTTGCCAAAGAGGAAAAAAAAATAATGATCCCAACTCCTTGTCACTTAATTAAGAGATTTATTAGATTTATCAAAAGGCACATAGTGCAAGAGAAAGAAAAAAACAAAAAGCTAACTTCAAGTCAAGTAGTGTCAACTTCAATGGAGACAGGTCATCCCAAAAATCATTGCCGCCAAGGTAGGCCCAGCATCTCAACCAGAGAAAATGACCAGTTGGGGGGGCACAAGAAGCTCTTGGAGAATCAGAGCTGGAGCACTGAGTACGTTCCCCAGTTCTGGGATTTGGGGCGACACCTCAGAATGGCTGCTGCCTTCTACCACTTGGTCAGGGCTGTGGTTGGAGAAAACTGGTAACCTCCAGTCTTACTATGAACTTCTAGGGCATGCCCGAGGTAGAGTAATCCCTTGACTGGCTTAGGAAATGGGAGCCAGAGTCTGCCATTGGCTATTCCTACTGCCACATTAGTCTGCTGAGAAACCCTTGGTAGCAGTGAGAAGTTAAAATCAAAAGTGACAGCCAAGGAACAGTCAAAGCTTATTTAGTGTCTTCTTGAACACATAATCCTATGTCCCCATGGATTGAAAACAACAGCCATCTCCATGGTTACAGACAATCATTTTCTAAAAAGAATATAAGCTGCTTCAAAACAAATGATAAGAAAAGAAATCAAAGTTTGGGAATGAGTATGGTGTGTGTGTGTGTGTGTGTGTGTGTGTGTGTGTGTGTGTGTGTGTGTAGGATGGAGTATGTTCTACGTGCCCCAGCTTATTTCAGGATTCTATTACTAAGCTAACTCATGCTCACTCTCCCTAGAAAGACAGAATGCTCAGTGAGATAAGACTTAAACTTATTGTACTTGCTGTTAACCCCTTAACACATCCTCACTGGAGTTCTGTGTGCTTAACTCATGAAAGCAGTAAGAATTTGCAGACATCCCATAGTTCCATTTCCTTGATCAAATATGTCCATATTACCAGGCTGTTACTCTCTTCATATAGGAAGCTCATGGACAATCAAACACCAAAACCAAATGTGATATTGCTGCACCTTCTGGAATTTGTGGACCAAGACCATCTCCCTGACCCAAATAAATGAGAGAGTAGAAGCAACTTAGTTTCTTTATTTCCTGATCCACTTATTTCTATCTTCATCCTCTTCTTTCTTAAAAATGCTTACAATGAGGACCCTAAGAGAGACATACATAGATCTAATCTACGTGGGAAGTAGAAAAAGACAAGATCTCCTAAGTAAATTGGGAGCATAGGGACCTTGGGAGAGGAATGAAGGGGAGGGGAGAGGCAGTGAGGGGAGCAAAAAAATGTAGAGCTCACTAAAAATTTTTTAAAAAGTAAAAAAAAATGCTTAAGCAAGAAACATAGCAGTGTTGTGAAGTATTTATTTATTTTTTACTGATGGAGCATGTGATCAAACCGGACTCTTTGAATGTGACTAATGGTGAAGGCTGACTGAGAAGCCAAGGACAATGACACTGGGCTTTGATTCTACTGCATGGACAGTCTCTATGGGAGCCTTGTCAGTTTGGATGCTCACCTTCCTGGACCTGAGGGAAATTGGGAGGACCTTGAACTTCCTATAGTGTAGGGAACCCTGACTGCCCTTTGGCCTGGAAAGAGAGGGAGTGGGGGTGTGGGTGGAGGGGAGGGGAGGGAAGTGGGAGGAGGGGAGAAGATGGAAATTTTTAATAAAAAATAAAATAATAAAAAATATAAAATAAAATAATATGTGTTGTGTCGTAGGTGTGTATGTGTGTGTGTATGTGCCACATGTGTGTAGTTGCTTGAGAAGGCTGAATGAAGGTGTCAGATCCCCTGGAGCTTGAATTACAAACAGTTGTTAGCTGTCTGGTATGGGTACTGGGACTGAGCCCTGGTTTTCTGGGGAAAGGAATAGCACTGTTAACCATTGAGCCATATTTCCAGTGTACAAGAAGTATTTCAATACTTGGTCTCAGTCTCAGCATTTGAGATAAAGAATGAGCTGTACTGAATTCTTGGTCTGACCAGCATATGATAGCCACCCACTAGGTCCACAAACATGTCTCTTGGTATTAGATTAACTAGGACGAGGTGGTCACTTGGACTTTGTCTGAACAGATAAAAGGCTATACCCCCACTTGACAGTGTCTCTGAGTCATAGGAATGAGTAATAAGGGCTCATTAGGGCTGCATTGAGAGGCTTTCCCAGAAGCTTCCAAGAATGTTCTTGAGGGATATAACCAAATATAAGCAAGATGTTAGGAATATAAATGTAAGCACCAAACTGGTCAACCGTGAATTCTGCTGATAACCTGGGATATTTTTATTGAGCACTACTGATGTGATTTATGCTCAAATTAATCTTAGCATTTGAAGCATCTACATAGTGTTCTATTGTGTGACTAAATCACTCTTTTCTAGCAGACATGTACTGATGAATGCTGTGAATGTATTTTATCACCATTGGTTGATAAAGAATGTGCTTTGGCCTATGGAAGAGCAGAATATAGCTAGGCAGTAAAACTAAACTGAATGCAAGGAGAAAGAAGGGGAGTTAGGCAGACACGATGCAGAAAAAAGATGCCAGAACCTTATCAGTAAGCCACAGCCTTGTGGAGACCCACAGATTAATAGAAATTAGATAATTTAAGATTTTGAGAGTTAGCTAAGGATATGCCTGCACATTGGTCAAAGAGTCTTGTAATTGATATAGTTTCTTTACAATTATTTGGGTCTGGGCAGCCAGGAAATGAAAGTACAGTCTCCATTTACAAATGGTGGCCAAACATTTGGCAAGAATATCCACATAAAACCTAAGAAAGGTTTTAAAAGGGGGGAATGTCTAGACCCATAAATATGGCTTCTTGGTTTGCTGGGGGTATCAGAGGCAGTGGTCCTTTAAGAGACGACTTCCTGGTTCATCTTTGTGGAAGGAATGATTCTGAGTCTTTCAGGAGGTCCCACGAAAGAGCACTTAAATGGAGTTTGTGAGCAGCATGCTAGAAGTTGCTTAATGATGGTGACATAGACTCGTTGTGTCCCTGGAGCTGGAATGGTGAACATGGCTCACAAAGGTGGTAGTAATGTACATCCACCATATTGAAAGACTGAGAGAAAGGCTGAGTCAGTCTCCATATTCCCATTAACCACACCACTTACCATCTAATTAAAAGAAACACTTCTTGCCAGAAAAGGACTTCGGATATACAATAGGACAGATTCAGACATAAAATATATCTAAATGAGATACAGTGTGTTTAAAAATGTATGTAGGCTTGCAAGAGAGGAAAAAGAGTATAGACAGTTATAAAAATAAATAAATAATTTTTAAAAACAAAGTCTTTAAAGAGGCAGTAAAAATAACTTAAAATGAATAAGCCATGTAAAAATGCAAATAAGCCATGAAAAAATAAAAATGCACAGAATTTGGATTTTTTTGTATTATTGTGTTTTCTTTGAATTTTTTGACTGCAGAGAAACATTTGATTCTGGGAGCTGCTAAGCTAAACAAACAAATATATTTTAAAGGTATCTTGACTTAAAAAATTTGAGTCTGAGAATATGTTACTTTGGAAAAGAGGTTCTGCTTTTGTTTCTAGAGGATAAGAAACTACAGATTCCTTCCAGACTAACGTGGTTTGATAGAATAAGATGTGCTGAAAGGTCTCCATAAACCCTAAGAATACTTTACCCAGCAAACAGCAAGAAGCAGTTTGGAGAAAACCATACCCAAATTCCCAAAATGTTGTTTAAAAATGTTTATTTTCATTTTAAAAGTGTTGTTTATAAATGGTTAATGGTCACAATAAATTTCTAAAAAAAATAAGGGGGATATGACATAGAGATGAATACTTTGCAATGGTATGGATCTTGGCCTATTGATACAAATTTAAGGTTGATTTTGTTACACTGTGCATATGTATTTCTTCTCTTGATTAATGTATGTTCATACAGCTCATTTAAAAATGTTATGTATATCTAAAAATTGAAGATTAATAGATAGTAATTTATAATATTTAAACTTGTAGTCATGATAGTTAGGCTTTCAAGATATACAGAGATATATTTCAGTTTGATAAATAATCTTCAATACTTCAAAGACCCAGAGAATATGGCATTTAAAAATTGTTAAGAACTTAGACTCTTCTCGACAATGAGACATTTCTGTTTCAGGCAGCAATTACTTCAGAGAGGTTGATGGACATTGAAGAAATTCATTATGGAATTTGCCTTCAACGTGACAAGGATAGCCATTTGGGCAAGAAACTGTTTTTGCCTGGACTGCTTGATGGTATGTTGTACTGGACTTACAGGACCCACAGAAAAATGACACTGAACTTGCCTAAAGAAGAAGTCCTTCATGAAAGAGGCTGATAGATGTTCTCCAGAACACAGAAGAAAGTGACTGACAAACTGGCAATATAGAAGAAACAGTATTTCCTGCTTCATGGAAAAGTCTTCCAGATACTATGGGCCTGTAGGCTGAAGATGGATAATAGCTGAAAAGCAAAGGATATTGAGCCTGTAGTTCATGATCCTAGAGAAGCTAAGTAACAAGGTGAACACTAAGAACATACATAGATCTACCTAGAAAAGGAAAACAGACAGGATTGCCTGACAAAATTTGGAGCATGAAGGTAGGTGGAGAAGGGAGGCAGAAGGGGAAAACAAGAGGAGAAAGGGAGAGGAGAACTTGAGGGAACAGGATAGTTGAGATGGAAGAATGGCAAAGATGAGAGCAAAGAAAGAGATATCTTGATTGAGGGATATCTTGATTATGGGGCTAGCAAAAAACCTGACACTAGAGAAATTTCCAGGAATCCACAAGGATGGCCCCAGCTAAGACCTAAGCAATGGAGGAGAGGGTGCCCTAACTGGCCTTGCTCTGTAGTCAGACTGATGAATATCTTAAATACTGCCATAGAACCTACCTTTATCTAGCAGCTGATGGAAACAGAGGCAGAGATATGCATCCAGGCACTGGACTGACCTCCCAAAGTCCAGCTGAAGAGTGGGAGGAGTGAGAATATGAGCAAAGTGTTCAAGACCATGATAGTTATACCCACTGAAAGGTTACCTGAGCTAATGGAGCTCTCCAACTCCAACCAGACAGGGAAGAAACAGCATAGGTCCAAACCAGTCCCTCTGAATGTGAGTGACAGTTTTTGGCTGGGGCAGACTGCGTGGCCACTGGTAGTGGCACCAGGACTTATCCCTACTGCTTCTACTGGCTTTTGGGGAATCTATTCTCTTTGGATGGATACCTTGCTCAGCCTAGATATAATAGGGAGTGTCTTGGACCTTCCCCAAAGCAATGTGTCTTACCCTCTCTAAGGACTGAATAGGGGTGTGTTATGGGCAGTTAGGTGGAATGAAGGGGAGAAGGGAGTGGCAACTGAGATTGGTATGTAAAATAAAAAAAGATTGTTTTCTTTTTAAAATAAATACAGATAGTTAAAAAAATGAGCAAAGAAAAACATTAAATGGAAGCAAAAGGGAAATATTCCTTATAATATTAGGGTCAAATACTTACATATCTTGATGTGGAAAAGGGTGAAAATTGGTAAGTCATACGTTTAGCAAATTGTCCTTAAGTTTCAGATAATTTAATTCTCAAATATGATAATTCTCTAAACTAACAATATTATAGTATATAGAGAAATGTTAAGTAAGTATGTCAACATCGATAAGCTTGCTAATGATAGTATATAACTTTACAGAGTGCATATAATTTTATAGAAAAATAACATTATAATGAAATAGAAGTTTCTGTGGAAGAATTTTAATGTTATCATATTACAAGAGCCCTAAAATAAGAGTTGGGGGACATTTTTCCAGGAGTAACTGTTCTTTTCATGTTAGTTTTGATTTTCCTATGATTAATAAAAGGCTTTCTTTTAAATATAATAATTTATATTACTTATAATACTTTATATTATAAAAGTTATATATTACTTTTTTCTTTGCATTATTATTATTTATAAAAATTATTATCAATGGGGCTGTATATAGGTCTACTAGTTGAATAAAATCAATGTGTAGCTTAATAAGTGGCTACTTTAAAAGTTATCTTAGTGTTTCTTTTTAACTTTAAAAATATTTCTGCATCATAAATCATGTAGTCACATTCATGGTGATTAAAAGATATGATGTCTCTTTTTTTTAAAATATTTATTTATTTATTATGTATACAATATTCTGTCTGTGTCTATGCCTGCATGCCAGAAGAAGGCACCAGACCCCTTTACAGATGGTTGTGAGCCACCATGTGGTTGCTGGGAATTGAACTCAGGACCTTTGGAAGAGTAGGCAGTGCTCTTAACCTCTGAGCCATCTCTCCAGCCCTGATGTCTCTTTTTTTAAAAAAAATATATTTCTGTGCTTCATGTTTTGTAATGTGTCTTTAAGAAACCTTGTCTACTTTGTCAGCTCTAGCTTTTACAGCAGTTTTTGTAATGTTTGCCAAGCCCAGAGTCAGTACTTAGTAAGTATCCTCTGATTTAGTTGAATGGATTCACAATGGGATAAAAGTTATGCATGTGGAAGCTCTCACCGGACTTGAAACATTTCAGTACTGACTTTTCATCCATCATTTGCCATCATGTGCATGTGAACGCCAAACTGTGCCATGCTCCTATTTTTGCACAGAAATAATTCCTCAATCATAAAATTATGGCATTGACCGAGGATATCTGTTTCAGATCATTTATAGATCTCACTACTCTGAAGTAGAATGATAAGTCATTTTTGTCCCCTTCTAAGCATCCTACCTATGCTTTGACCATATTTTTGGCAGTAGATTGAGATCTTTTGGTAAAACAAATAAACAAAAAACTGAGAACATTGGAACTACATTCTAATTTACAAGTAGCATGACATGTGTACCGTGCTGTGTGAGAAAAACATAACCACAAAGATTTGTTCAGAATGGATGCATTGAACAGAAATGTACAACAGCAGCTGGTGAGATGGATCAGTGGGTAATAGTGCTTGCTTCACAAGCCAGATGATCTAAGGAGTTTGATCCCCCAAATCCAAGCAATGAGTGAAGGATAGGATTGACTGTATAAGATATTCTTTGATTTGCACACTCACAAATGTTACTACTATCACCATTAATAATAATAATAATACTGGAACTAATAATAATAATAATTAAAAATTAAAAACTTAGAAATTCTGAGGGTTTTTTTTTTGATTTGTGTTTCCCTGATGATTAAAAATGTTGAACATTTCTTTCAGTGTTTCTTGGTCACTTGAGATTCTTCTGTTGAGAATTCTCTGTTTAGATTTGTATCCCACTGTGGAATAATTCATTTGTACCTTGTGAATGTCACTGTGATTGCTTTAATAAAAAAGCTGACTGGTCTACAGTTGAATAGGGGAAACCAGGTAGGAGATCCACACTAGAATTCTAAGAAGAAGAAGGGTGGATTCAGAGGAGTCTCTAGCAGACACAAAGCAGGTATGCTGATCTGAGAAAAGGTATCAGCCATGTGGCAAAGTATACATAAGAAATATGGGTTAACTTAATTGTAAGAGTAGTTCGTAATTAGCTTGAGCTATTGGTTGAGCATTTGCAATTAATACGATGTTTCTGAGTGATTATTTTGAAGTAGATTGCAATGCAAAACTTCTGCCTACAGTGCTCCATTTTTCCATTGGATTATTTGGTTTGTGGATGGCTAGTTTCTTGTATTCTTTCTATATTTTGGAATTTAGCCCTCTGTCAGGTATAGGGCTGGTGAGGATATTTTCTCATTCTATAGACTGCCAGTTTTTCCTACTAATGGAGTCCTATACCTTATACAAACTTTTCAATTTCATGAGGTCCCATTTATTAATTGCTCATCTTAGTGTCTGTGCTAATGGTGTTCTGTCCAGGAAGTTGTCTCCTGTGTCAACCCAGTCAAGGCCATTTCCCACTTTCTCTTCTATCAGGCTGAGTATATCTGGATTTAAGTTTAGGTCTTTTATCCACCTGGACTTGAGTTTTGTGAAGGGTGATAGATATAAAACTATTTGCATTCTTCTACATGCTGACATCCATTAGACCCGTACCATTTGTTGAAGATGCCTTCTTTTTATATAATTGTATATTTTTGGCTTCATTATTGAATATCACGTGTCCATAAGTGTTTGCATTTATATATGGGACCTTGATTCGATTTCATCAATCCACTTTGCTATTTTTATATCAATACCATGCATTTTTCATTACTATAGATCTTTAGCAAAGCTTGAAATCAGGGATGGTGATGTCTCCAGAAATATTTTTATTATACAAAATTGTTTTATCTGTCCTGAGTGCTTTTGGTTTTTCCCTATGAAGTTGAGTATTATTCTTTTTGTTAAGAATTCTGTTGGGACTTTAATGGAAATTGCATTAAATCTGTAGATTGCTTTGGGTAAGATGGTCATTTTTACTGTGTTATCCTACCAATCCATGAGCAGGATCTTCCATATTCTGATATACTCTCCAATCTCTTTCTTCAAAGACTTGAACTTCATGTCATACAGGTCTTCCTTATTTTATATTATTTGCAGCTATTGTTAAAAGTGTTGTTTTCCAGATTTCTTTCTCAACCTTTTTTTTCTTTTGTAAATAGGACAGCTACTGATTTTTTTTAGTTAATATTGTATCCAGTCACTTCACTAAAGGTGTTTATCTGTTGTAGGAGTTCCCTGGTAGAATTATTGTGGTCACTCATGCATACTATCATATCATCTGTAAACAATTATATTTTGACCTCTTCCTTTCCAATTTTTATCCCCTTTATTTTCTTTAGTTGATTTATAGCTCTAGTTAGAATTTCAAACACTATATTGAATAAATATGGAGAGAGTGAACAGCTTGTCTTATCCCCATTTTAAGTAGAAGTACTTTGAGTTTCTCTCCATTTAATTTGATGTTGATATTGGCTATTGGGAACCAGCGGGAATAAGAACATGAGGGTTGGGAGATATGAAAGAGTCAACTGGAAAAGGGGTGTATGTCAGGGTTAGATATAAACCTGATGCAAGGCAAACGCATAGGAATCTGCAGTGAATGAATCTGCAGCTATGGCTCCTAGCAATTGTGGATATGTAATCTTAACTGTTTATCTCCTGTGACCAGGCAACACTTTCATAGGAGGGATAGGGACAGCAATCCAGCCACATAACCTTTGACCTATGGTCTGTCCTACCTATGGGATGTGCTGGGAAGACTGCTAAGGGGTAAGGGTGGCACAGAGATTGTGGGAGTGTCTAACCAGTGACTGGACCAGCCTGAGACCCATGTCAGGATAGTTAGTTCTCCCCTGATACTTCCTGGAGTGCCAGAAACTAGAGACTCTAGATGGCCTGGAGACTTAATATAGAACCAAATACAAGTAGTGGGAGAAATGCCAATATATTGATGCCTGATGATGTTCTGCTATACTCAATTTCATGCCTAGCCCAGTCGTCATCAGAGACTTCACCCAGCAACTGATGAAAATGGATGCAGAAACCCAAGGTCTAACATTAGGCCAAGCTCTGGGATTCCTTGGAAGAGAAGGAAGAAGGATTATAGGGGCCAGAGGGATCAAATATATCACAAGAAAACACATAGAATCAACTAACCTGGTTCATAGGAACTTACAGACTGAACTGACAACCAGGGAGCCTGCATGAGACTGACCTAAGCCATCTCTGTGCTATGTAGCTTCGTCTTCTTGGAAGACTCCTGACAGTGGAAGCAAAGAGTGTCTCTGAGTCTTTTACTAATTTTTGGGACACTATTCCTTATACTGGGTGTCCTTACCAAACTTTAAATCAAGGCAAGATGCTGAGTCTTACTACATCATAAGCCATGTTTTGCTGATATCCATGGGAGGTCTTCTCTTTTCTGAACAGAAATGGAGGAAAACTGGATATGGGAAGGGCAGAAGGGAAACTGAGGTAGGGACTGGAAAGAGAGGAAGGAGGGAAAACTGTGGTTGGAATGTAAAGTACATAAATAAAAATAAATACTAAAAATAAGAAATTCATGACGCTTGGAAAAACTACTTATCTAATGGGTGTCGGAAATGAAGTCTTATATTTCTGTTAGACAAGCAGTTCTCATCCTGTGGGTTGGGATCCCTTTGGGAGTTACATATTGGGGATACTGCAAGTTAGATATTTACATTTAGATTTATAACAGTAGCAAAATTGCAGTTATGAGTAACAATGAAAATAATTTTATGGTTGAGGGGTCACTAAAACATGAGGAACTATACTAAAGCATTGCAGCTTTAGGAAGGTTGAGAACCACTGAGTTAGACAATACCAATTGCCATGAACCATATGTATGTACGTATACCAAATTCTAGACATATGTATTATATACACAAACACACATATATATGTAATTTAGTATAGACAAACACACACATATATGTATTTGTATATATTGCAATTATATATGTGTATATGTAATTTAGCATACACACATATAATATGTAATTTAGTGTACACATATATTTCTGCAACATAGTATACACACAAATTACAGATAGCTTTTATATATGTAAATGTATATTTAATATATAATATATATTATATATAATACATAATAAATATATCCCAAACTATCTGTAAGTTAGTAATTTTTTATCTCAGCATTTTTGGAGCAATTTAAGGTGAGCTATATTGAAAATGTTTGCTTCTTGGTAATGTAGGAATGGCTCAGTATTTTACAAGCTCTTGCTGCTCTCGCCTAAGATCAGAGTTTGGTTCCCATCTCCCACTCAATAACCTATAACTCTAGCTCTAGAGGATCTGATGCCATTTTAAGGATTCTGCTGTCATGTGTACACACATACACACAAACACATGCACACACAATGCACATACAGAAATTTTAAAACAAATCATCAAAATATTTGCTTCTTTATATGTGATCTCAGATGTGATCTAACACTACTTAAAGATATTTTTCTTTAAAAGAACAAGCAAACCGATCGAAGAAACTTTTAGAAAGTTGACTCCTGGGAGAGGAAACCTCTGAAAACAATACAAATTCTTTCTGAGTACCATGGTAGTGTTTGGCCTGGATAGCAGTCTAGAACACAAGAATGTTTTCCCTACAGGGATAATTCAGAGATGGTTCCAGAAATGAACAAAACTCATGTCAAGCCATTTAGGAAGAAAGAATATCATAAAATGAAGCCTAGGGGCTGTGGCAAAACCTAACTGGGTAGACTACCCTCGAGTACCTTGGAAACTGGCCAAGACACATGGTTGGGCCCTGACTCTGATTTCTGATCTTGCCATATCTAATTAGCCTTTCATCTTTTTGTCTCTGAAAAGACAATTTTAAAGCAAATATTAAGGTATACACAGAAGTAATGGGAAAACCTGCAGTCACAGCATATTTATAATTTAGGAAGAATCCATACATTATGCAAAATGGTTCTGTTCTTTCCAAACCAAATACGATGAGTGACAAGAGCAGGCATTCCTGTAGCTCTTTGTGGGAGGCAGAGACTAGAATCGCTCAGGACAGCTGACAGACAGGAACACAAACTCCATCCCTTCACATCTGCCACTTCTTTTCTTTCCTGTCTCTTATCAACTTTGATAGAAACCAAGCAGGTGTTGGCCACAGACCTGGTTGATTTGGGATGACATCGGTTTTTAAGAACTGAGTAGATTCATTGATTCTGGGAGTTCCTTCCTTGCCCCTCGGCTACCAACTGCGAATTTTTGCTGTCATTTTCTGAGAGAAAATCCAAAGTGAGATGAGAAAGTTTCCATCAGTGTTGCACATAAGATCAAAGTTCTCTGAACGAAGCATCTCTGCTGTTTTCTGAACATCTGAGAGTGCCCAGTGATTTTATATTTCCAAGTATGAACTGTGAATTTGTCTCTGCAAGTCCATCAGGCTAGTCTGCTGCACCTTCCATGCTGACTCAGACCCTGTAAACTTCACCCTGTAAACTTCAAAGTTACATTAGTCTATCATAGAGTTTTCTCCGGTTGTTGACCCAGAGAGTTACATGGAAATTAGACTT